>NC_134108.1:86460000-87085000 GCF_040939455.1 Microcebus murinus
TTTAAAAGGAAAAATACAGTTATATTCAAAATAATAATGCTCATTTTTCTGCCCTTATTGGGAATGAGAAAAATTTGCCTTAGTAAATATCTAGAAAACAAAAGTTTCTACTCTTTTTGTGGCAACTTTTGCTAAAAATGTTTTTTGTGAGCATAATATAACATGCTCTAAACAGACCATACATTAAGCCTGTAATGCAACATAATATTACGGAAAATGTTAAGACATTCTCCCTTTACTCAAGTTTCTTAGAAGTTTTAATGGCCATGGAAGATGTCAAGATATTTTTTGACTATGACTAAAATGTTCCCAGACTGTTGTTATTGATTTTACTCTTCTTCCACATACTAAATTTTTAGTTTAAATTTTAGTATCCCATTCCCTTCCTCATTTTCTCAATTCATTGCTGTAACTTTAAAAAGAAACTGAAAAAAACTCATGAGTCTGTGCTTTATAAGAGCCATGAGGCAACTGGAGATTACCCAAAAAAAAATACATTTAATAGCCCCAAAATTTTCCCATCATAAACTATTTAATCTCCTACTTTGATGATGACCGATGGTCCAAGAAGTCTAATCTGGGAATTTGTGCAACAAAGTAACCAAATTAACCAAATGTTATCTGGTTAGAGATGGTAAAGGACTTACATTAAAGACTTGGAAAGAATGATTTGTAAGGTTGAATGCCTTCTTTCTCCTAATTTTGGTCCCTCGATGTTCTCCTGCCTAATCCAGTATGATAAAGACAATGTGGATAAGGACATGACTTTGTGTGAATTTGACTGTTTCTCTTGGAATTCATTTCTAGTTTTATTCCACTGTGGTCTGAGAAGATACATGGTATGATTTTAATTTTTTTGAATTTGCTGAGACTTGTTTTGTGGCCTAACATATGATGAGTCTTGGAAAATGTCTCATATGCTGATAAGAAAAATGTATATTCAGTTGTTTTAGGGTAGAATGTTCTGTGTCTATTAGATCCATTTACTCCATAGTCTTGTTTAAGTCCAGTATTTCTTTATTCATTTTCTGCTTCGATGATCTGTCCCATTCTGTCAATGAAGTGTTGACATCCCTGACTATTAAGATGCTACTATTAATTTCTTTGCTTAGATCTAGAAGAATATGCTTTATGAAACTGGGAGTTCCAGTGTTAGGTGCATATATATTTAGGATTATTATTCTTCTTGATGAATAGCTCCCTTTACCATTATGTAATGACCATCTTTGTCTTTTTTTTTTACCATTGTTGATTTAAAGTCTATTTTATGTGATATGAGGATGATGGCAACATCTGCTCTCATTTGCTTTCCATTTGATGGAATACTTTTTTACATCCCATTACTTTGAGTCTGTGTGAGTCCTTTTGGTTTAGATATATTTCTTGGAGACAGCAAATACTTAGGTTGTGTTTTTTCATTCATTCAGTCCATCTATGTCTTTTCAAAGTGGCATTCAGACCATTCACACTGAGTGTTAGTATTGATATGTGGGATGTTGTTCTGTTCATCATGTTGGATGATAGCTTATTGTTTTGTTTTCCCTCTTGTACTATTGTTTTATAAGAACTGTGAGCTATAACTCTTGAGTATTTTTACACTGGTTGATATCTATTGTGCTGCACATGTATAATGCACTTTTGAGCATTTCTTATAGGGCAGGTGTAGTAGTGACAAATTCTCTCCATGTTTGCTTGTCTGGGAAAGACATTTCTCCTTCATTTAGGAAA
Source organism: Microcebus murinus (assembly GCF_040939455.1). Taxonomy (NCBI): domain Eukaryota; kingdom Metazoa; phylum Chordata; class Mammalia; order Primates; family Cheirogaleidae; genus Microcebus; species Microcebus murinus. The sequence continues at coordinate 86,461,729 of NC_134108.1, forward strand.
CTTAGTTCTGCAGAATACAAAATTGTTGGCTGCCAGTTATTCTGTTCTAGGAGACTAAAGATAGGACCCCCTTCCTTTCTGGCTTGTAATGTTTTCTCTTGAGAAGTCTGCTGTCAGTCTGATGGGTTTTGTTTTTTTGTTTTGTTTTTTGTTTTATTATAAGTTACTTGATGTTTTCACCTCACAGCTCATAGTAGTTCCTCCTTCATGTTGACTTTGGCCAGCCTGATGACTATATGATTTGGTGATTCCCTTTGTGCAATGAATCTCCTAGGTGTTTGTTGAGCTTCTTATATCTTGACGTCTAAGTCCCTAGCAAGACCAGGGAAGTTTTCCATGATTATTCCCACAAATATGGTTTCCAGGCCTTGTGGTTTTTCTTCTTCACCCTCAGGAATGCCTATTATTATCATATTTGGCCATTTTACATAATCCCATGTTTCTTGTGTCTGTATTCATTCCTCTTGATTCTTTGTTCTTTATTTTTGATTGACTGGGTCAATTCAAAAGAGTTGTCTTTAAACTATTAAATTCTTTCTTCTGCTTGGTCTAGTCTAGTCTTAAAACTTTTCAATGTGTATTCTATTTTCCTAAATAAATTTTTCATTTCCAGAAGTTCTATTTGGTTTTTTTAAAATATAGCTATCTCTTTAGTAAATTTTTCATTCATTTCCTTAATTGTTTTTTCTGGTTTCTTTGATTTGTTTTTCCATTTACTCTGGGATTTTATTGAGTTTTCTTACAATCCATGTTTACAATTCTTTATCTGTCATTTCAGTATTTTCATTCTGGTTGGAATCCATTGCTAGAAAACTGGTGTGCTCCTTTGAGGTGTCCTTTCATTCAGATTTTTCATACTTCCAGAGTTCTTGCATTGATTCCTTCTCATCTAGAGCAGCTGTCGCTTCTTGTTTTTGTAGTTTCTTTTGTTTGGGTGGAGCTCTTTTTCCTCCCTCATTCTTAAGGGTGTGTCTATAGTATATATTGGGTAAGGACCTTTGGCTTTGCTTGTGGGTACTCTGATGGGGGTCTAGGTTCAAAATGGATACCTTAGTTATAGATATGCTTTGTGTGGTGGTTTTCACAATTGTAAGTTATTTATAGACTGTAGCAGTGGTGTACTGTGTGTGGGCAGATTCCCTGTCTCTTGTTGACAAAGGAAGATAGAGATCTTTGAAATCCTTTCTCTTTATTCAGCCCTGAGGTCTTCTTAACAGTATGAATTATATTGGGATGTCTGATTTAATCTCTGGGACCATAGTTGGTGCTTGTGGGTAAGAGCCAGACTCATCCTATATGATTGAATCAGTTGATGCTGTAAAGGGCTGTATTAGTTGTCCTCTCTGTCAGTAGTGGGCTTGCTGGAAAGAGCCAGCTACAGTGGTGTTTTTTGGGATCTATGACCAGTTCTAATTGATAAAGAAAAGCACTCAGATGCCCCAGGTTGTGGGTAGGGTCCTGGAGCTCCCAGGCGATTCCTTATTCCACACCACAGCAGAGGTCGGTGGTCCAGGACTGAACTTGGGGGAACAGGGGACAGACAGGCTTGAGGGCTGGATCCCATGCCCCCAGGACTTGATTGTGTCATATAAGGAGCAATATGTCTCAAAATCCCTACTTCAACTTCTGGTGAATTTTGAGAAAATTATGCCACATATCCCAGGGAATAAACTGATAAGATCTTTAAAAAATATCAAGACAAAAAATTCAGCTTATTTCACAAAAATACCGTAGTTTAATAATCATATAAAAAAACAGAAATAAAAGCCTCTGAATCACTTTTCCCAGGACAGCACAGTTATTTTCTATATAAATAATTATAACAAGACATAACAAGCTGTTTTGTTTTAAGCATTAGGTACCAGAGTGAGGTATTCTAGTTTTACAACTTCCCAGGAGATCCAACATCTCTTGAGAAGAAAGAAGCAACGTAAGACAATAAAGGCAAGCTCTTCTTCCCCCTTTTAAGCTGTGCCCAATTAGGAACATCCTTTAATCTGGGGACATTGTTCATAAGAGACAGGAATAGGGGTCAAAATCCCCCTTTCTGTTTCTTATTGTCCTCTTGAGGTAGGAAAATAAAAACCAGTTGGTACTACTTACAAAGGACAAAAACCAATGAAAGAGAAGAGTTGGAAATGAGAAAATTAGAGGCAGGATGAAAAGCAAGACTAGATGGCTAATAGCACCACTTATATAAATTCTCTCTTGTCCACACTGGCCCTGAAGCTTCTGTTTTACCATTTTCTGTTTTTACTCAATCTTCCTACACTTTCAGACCTATTAAAACCTATGCTTTTATTATCTAACAAGCATCCCCCCAAATTAAGGAAGAACAGTTCTTTTAGGCAATTATTTTTACTTTAAAGAAAATTTCTGGTCACTCACAATATGACGATGGAAACTGAACAATTTCTTTCCCATTGCTTCCCATTTCCTAACCCTGACCTGTGGCTTTGGCTCATATAAAGGTACAGGATTTGAAAAGCACAGTTTGTTCCACACTGTGAAGTTCTCTAAGTTGTATTCAGTGTTTGGGTGCCAAATCATGTTTACAAGGCACCTGAGCAAATACTTTGCCAGTGATCTTTTCTGTTTCTAAAATTAAACTTAAAAATATAGGGCTTTGCTTTTAAAGCAAATCCTTCATTATATAGAAAGGAAATGTGAGCAAAAGGGTTATATATAGGATCTCAATACACTGCAATTCCATTGTTCTGGTTTTGAAATTCCCTGTGGAGTCACTTGGTTGCTCAGTGCTGAAGGGCACTAATGTGTAATTAATGTGGTAGTAAACAGATTACTTGGCCAGATACATCAGCAAAACATAACCCTCTTTTCACGAGTACATGTACAGGTTTATTTTAACTGTTTGTTTTGGGTTTTTCCACAGCTATTAATATTACTCAGCCCAGGTTCAGTGGTACAGATGCCTTTGGATACACTTCATTCTTGGCTTATTCACGGATCCCAGACATCAGCTTTGATTATGAATTCCACTTGAAGTTTCAGCTGGCAAACAACCATTCGGCACTGCAGAATAACTTGATATTTTTTACTGGACAGAAAGGCCATGGTAAGATTAATTGAACCTTCTAGGACTCTTGTCTAGCTCCTTTAAGAATACATTAGAGGCCGGGTGCGGTGGCTCACGCCTGTAATCTTAGCTCTCTGGGAGGCTGAGGCGGGCGGATTGCTCAAGGTCAGGAGTTCGAAACCAGCCTGAGCAAGAGCGAGACCCCGTCTCTACTATAAATAGAAAGAAATTAATTGGCCAACTAATATATATACAAAAAATTAGCCGGGCATGGTGGCGAATGCCTGTAGTCCCAGCTACTTGGGAGGCTGAGGCAGCAGGATTGCTTGAGCCAGGAGTTTGAGGTTGCTGTGAGCTAGGCTGACGCCATGGCACTCACTCTAGCCTGGGCAACAAAGCGAGACTCTGTCTCAAAAAAAAAAAAAAAAAAAAAAGAATACATTAGAGACGCTGGGCACGGGGGCTCACACCTGTAATCCTAGCACTCTGGATGCTGAGGCAGGAGAATCACTTGAGGTCAGTTTGAGAACAGTCTGAGCAAGATTGAGACCCCGTCTCTACTAAAAATAGAAAAAATTAGTCAGGCGTGGTGATGCACACTTGTAGTCCCAGCTACTCGGGAGGCTGAGGCAGGAGGATGGCTTGAGCCCAGGACTTTGAGGTTGCTGTGAGCTAGCCTGATACCATGGTACTCTAGCCTGGGTGACACAGCAAGACTCTGTCTCAAAAAAAAAAAAATACTTTAGAGATTCCTTAGGGACAATCTAATTGGCTGTGGTTAAAGAAGATATTTTCCTAGATGGAGCCTCTTCCTGATTCCTGCATGTTCTGGGTAGTCCAAAGTATTCAGCAGTTCCCTGACCCTTTCTAAAGCCCTGCTTCATATCAGGGCTTATATTAATATATTCTTGCTCTTGATTACAAGAGCAAGAATTCATGCAGGCAAACATAAGGACAGAGAAAGGGAAGTAAGCTTACTGACTTGTCCTTTTCTCTGTTTCTTCAGTTTGTATATGTAAGGAGAAAAGGGAAATTCTCAGAAAAAAAAAAAACATCATTTTACAATGTGTTGTGAAATGGAAATGGTTTTTGCCCTCAGAGAAAACATTCCAAGTTAAAGAAGCAAGAAATAAGAAAGGACTCATTCTGTAGCAAAGTACTCCAGTGCCCTAGAATTGGCGAGAAGTCAACTTACAGATTAAATTTATCTCTCTTAAGTAGAAACTGGTTATGCATGTATTAGGTCAAGGAAAATCACATGTGTTTTACTTTTAAGTCTGCAACTAACAGTTAAGCAATTAATCACTTACTCTGTCTGAATTCAGTGTTTTCATCTATGAAATCAACATATTAGGAAAATATCTTTCTCTCAACCATCAATAACTCTATTGTGCTAGGGTAAATAACATACTCTATTTTTTTCAACTCTCTCAGTGACTATCTGTTAATACCAAACATTATTTTCTCTATTAACACATGTCTGAAAAGAGCCTACGTGCCAAGTGTCAGCCTTCCACCACCCACCACCTCTGTTAGGATGGGAAGCACTTTATCATGTGAAGCGCTATTCATTATACCTCCCAAATTTGTTTGAATCTGTTCCCAATCTCTGTGTCAAAATCTCATGGCCTCCTCCTAACTTGTCTCCCTACTGACTTTCCTGCCTGTAATCCATTCTCCACATTGTAGTAAGAGCTTCTCAAAAACGTTTATCAGATCATGCTGAACCTTGTTTAAAACCCATCTGTGGCTTTTCACTGCACTTACAATGCAATCCAAATCTCCTTACCATATTCTCAAGGGCCTTCAGGATCAGACCCTGGTCTCTATCCCTGAACACAACCAGGCCACTCTCACCAACTCTGTGCTCCTCTCCTATAGGTCTTCTCCCAATGCCTTAACTATTGGGTGCTTTCCTGCTTCAGGGCCTTCATGCAAGCTCTTTCCTCAGCCTCGTTAGGAAATGGCCATCAGAGTGATCAAGAGAGCAGGCTCTAGAGCCTGGCAATGTAGACTTGAATCCAGTCTCCATCACTTACAAATTGTATGCCAAGTAATTTAATGTCTCTGTGCCTCAGTTTTCCGACCTGTCAACTGGGTATAATAGCAATACATTCCCTAACAGAATTGTGAGGATTCACAGAGTTGATACATGGAAAGCACTTAGAATAGCCCTGGACTCAATAAACAGGGTAGTGTGTACTTTCTCAGGGAGGTCTTCTAGAGCCACCTTCACCAAAGTTGATATTATCCCCCTCCATTCAAGTTTTTCTCTACTTCAGCTTCTTCTTTATTCCCTTCATTGCCCTTACTACAACTTATAATGCTTTTATTTATTTTTATATAGATGTTTCTTTTCTAGTAGAATGAGCGCTTTATATAGAAAGAGACCAAGTCAGCCCTAATCAACTTTATATACCCACACTTAGCACAGTGCCTGACCATAATCAGTATTGAACAAATAAATAAAAGAACCACAATAAGAAAAAAATAATTGTACATTATATAAGTCAGCAACACAGTTTCACAAAGATTCTTAAATGGTGGTTATTCTCAGGGACTCCCAGTTTAAATGCTATGTCCTCTAATAATTTTTCCAATGGTTTCCCTCTTTGAGCACTAAGGACAGAGAGCCTTTGTTAAGGGCTTTGGTTGGCTATGAAGTTCTAAATTTATCTTCTCATTTATGGAAATGGTGAGTTATCACTATGTCACCCACAGAGCCTCTCTCAGGTAGTTTTAATAAATACATGTTGAATGATTGCTGGAAGGCAGGGAGGGAAGAAGGGGAAAAAAAGGAATTACTACCCCTAACTCTTTACTGCATACATCCTTCCATCATATATTTATCATTTATATCCTTCTCATTCACCAAAAAAATTTTTAAAAACTGGCAATGAAAAATTCAAATAAGTATTGCAGCCCCTGGGTCTGTCTTGTTTTACAACAGATCTATTAATAAAGTCTGAAAGATACATAAAGGTAGAACCCAAGCAAAGGATAAACACTTGACCCATGAAAATGCTGCCACCAACAACTTTTCAGTACTCTTCTATCAAAGACTCCTTCAAAATTCTCAACACACACACACACACGCGCGCGCGCACGCACGCTATAGCAATATTTCTTTTTTTTTTTGAGACAGAGTCTCCCTTTGTTGCCCGAGCTAGAGTGAGTGCCATGGCATCAGCCTAGCTCACAGCAACCTCAGACTGCTGGGCTCAAGCAATCCTACCACCTCAGCCTCCCAAGTAGCTGGGACTACAGGCATGCGCCACCATGTCTGGCTAATTTTTTATATATATATTAGTTGGAAAATAATATATATATTAATTTCTTTCTATTTTTATAGTAGAGACGGGGTCTCACTCAGGCTGGTCTTGAACTCCTGACCTTGAGCAATCCGCCCACCTCAGCCTCCCAGAGTGCTAGGATTACAGGTGTGAGCCACCACGCCTGGCCTAAAGCAATATTTTGAAGCAATATTTTGGCCACAGCATTTCTAAATTGTGCAATCTTACATGTGACATTTTCTAGTCATATGCTTTGTATACAAGGGAATTAATGCTAATTATACACTTGCATTTGTAGCTGTATAGCATGGTTAAAGCCCAAATAACAGATGGTTAAATTGTAAACTTCCATTTTCTGATTTCGGAAATTGAGAAATCTAAAGCATGCAATTCCACATTTGACCACCTGAGAGAGCAAGAACACCAGCTAAAAAAATACAAGTAGCACTAGAGAGCTTGTTTTTTAATTGACACGTGGTATTTATAGGGTACAATGTGATGTTTTGATACATGTATACATTGTATAATAATTTAATACAGAGTTTCTCCAAGTAGTAACTCTTTACACATATATTACAATCACAGGAAGGTGCTTGTTAAAACAGTAGTTCCCAGGCCTTCTTGAATCAAAAAATAGAATTTTTTCAATCACCTTACGTGTTTTTTATACAACAAATATTTAAGATCAACTACTCAAAACCTCTAGGGTCCAGCTAAGTTAGACTACATATAGGAATAGATTAAGGTATGTAATTATTGCCCATAATATCATAAATAGAAAAAATATATCATAAATAGGGATGGTTCGTCAATTTATATAGCATAAAGCTATAAATTAAAGAAATATATTCCAATGAAGGATTTATTAAGGTAAAAAAATTTTTTAAATAAAGAAATACATATTCTTTTAAAACATGCTATGATTATTAACCAAATAATTTACAATTATCTATTCTATACAAGAAATGATACAGGTCAGTGTTTGTAACAGAGGTATATCCACATTTAGGTGTATTGTTCAATAACATTGATCTCTGACCTGCATATTAGTTGTTATTATGAAATCACTATACCATATCTGCCGTTATTTTCCTTAGATTAGAGATGCACAAGCTACAGAGTTTATATAATAACTTTAAATGTAAACCAACCTCTAATTTCTGATATGACCATATAAAAAGGTAACAGACCAATACTGATGATACTCTTTTCTGAAACTTCCAAAGCAGAATGCTTGATTTTGCCAAATTTCATTATCATTGTACTCTCAGAAAAAATTACCCTTCAAACATTTCAGCTTAAAAATATTCCTCTTGACTTGTGATTTTTTACCTAACCTAATCTTCTTCCTATGCTTCTGCAGTCACATTTGGCATTTCCTGAATTATCTTCTCTTCCTCTTCTACCTTCCACTCCCTTATAATGTATGCCTTATAGTTAGACTCTTCTAGAAACCACCTGAATGTCCCACAGTGGCCCACAGATGAATATGTTACTGCCCCTCCTGGGTCTCTTCTGTTAGCAACTGGCATAAACATTCTGCTTCAGCCAGAAACCAGGAGTCATCTGGATTTCTCTCTTTCATTCATTTTGACAGGTATTTATTGGGCACCTAGATGAGGCCTTCCTCTAGGTGCTGGAAAAGCGATTATGAACAAAGCAGATGAGGTCCCTGTCCTCTCTCCATTTTATCCCCCACATCCTATTAAACACTGAGCTCTGTCCATTTTAGCTCCTAGTTACTTTTTGGTTTTCCTTCTTCTTTCTATCCTCATCACTCCTGGCTTATCAATCACAAACTAGTGCAACAGCAATAGCTTCTTTTCCAGTCTCCCTGCTCCATTTCCCTTCCATCCCCCACTTTGCTACAGGAGATTGTTCTAACATACAAGTCCAAACACATTTTGCCTAATCAATGTTGTATTCTTCATTTTGATGCCTCCAAAACAATTCTACCTTGTAAGCCTCAACTCAAGAAATTATTCTTCTTTAAAGTCTTTAACACTTCCAGATGAATGTTAAGAATTAATCTCACTGCAGTTCATTGGTAACAATTATCATATTAAAGCTGTTTGTCTGGATCTTTTTGAGATCAAGAACCATTGATTTTCTTTTTTTATATCCATAGTGGTGGTCACATATAAACACTCAACAGTTTTTGAAAGAATGAATGAATTCAAAAATCTGTGGTCCCTGATGCAGTAAAACTTACAATCGATTTAGGGAGGCAAAACATACATACTTAAAGTTTTCTTTAATGGCAAGCTAGGAAGAAAGAGAGAAAAAGAGGGGAAGAGAGAGAGTTTTGTTGACTAACAATACTTAACAAGAGGTCAGAAACCATGTCTGGCACACACAACATTTACCACAACATCTAACATATATCTGGAACATAAATAGCATTGAATGCAAAGATAAATGATACAAAAGATGGAATTCAGAAACTAGAAACCTCATCAAGCTAGAACAGTCAGGGAATATGTGTTTTTTATCCTTTCCCTTGCATTTTGACCAAACCTTTACAAATAGTGCCATAATTGTAGCACTACAGTGGGTATTTCCACTTCTGTTCTCCCCGAGGCCAGACCCAGCTCATGCCCAATCCTGCAGCCTTAAATAGCCAGTTCATTTCGCCTGAGATCCATCACCCCCATTCACTCCACCCTCACAGCTTCCTCTTGTTCAGAATGTCTGCCCTAGTCCTCTTCACCTCTCCCAATATCCACCCATGCAGGCAACATTCTCTGACAAATTTAGATCTCCTTATATTCTACCTACACAAAGCCTGCGTAGCACTTGCAGTTTATATCCCATGATTTGATAACTCATTCTGTACTGTCTTGCCATTCACAATCATTACTTTGAATCATACAAAAGCACCATTTTCATAAATCAAAAACATGAGAATAGCAGCAATTTCATAATCTTAATCTTGTCCCTCAGCAAGATTAATCTTACATTCCTTTAGGAAAAACCATGCCTTCAATTTCTTTTGTATCCCCAACTGCACCATTCGTATGCTAGGTACCATGTGCAAAATCAATAATTACATGTTTATTGATTCTTTCACTAACTGAAAGACTCTCTGTAAACAGAGGCTATCCTGGTTAGCTAATAACACTGTGTAGGCATAGATTGATCTGGATTGTAGTGAAGAAGTTAGGACTTAAATGAAAGGAGGAGGGGAGACACGTGTCACTGTTTGCATCATTAAAATGTAAGTTATAATCTCAATTGTAGCATGTGTTTAAAAAGTATAATACAGTGATAGAATGTTTCAGAAAAAAAAATATGACTTCCTGGCTGGGCACGGTGGCTTACACCTATAATCTTAGCACTCTGGGATGCCAAGGCGGGTGGATCGTTTGAGCTCAGGAGTTTGAGACCTGCCTGAGCAAGAGTGAGACGCCACCTCTACTAAAAAAATAGAAAGAAATTAGCTGGACAACTAAAAATATAGAGAGAAAAAATTAGCTGGGCATGGTGGCACATGCCTGTAGTCCCAGCTACTTGGGAGGGTGAGGCAGAAGGATTGCTTGAGCCCAGGAGTTTAAGGTTGCTGTGAGCCACGCTGATGCCATGGCACTCTAGCCAAGGCAACAGAGCAAGACTCTGTCTCAAAAAAAAAAAAAAAAAAAAAAAAAAAAAAAAATATATATATATATATATATATATATATATATATAACTTCCTGGAAATTTGATCTGTGCACCTAAGTGCCTTATGTGCATAACTACCTGTTGTCACCAACATGTAGCTCTTCAAATACTGTGGTAATTATAAAAGGTTATCTCATATTTCATGACAAATAATTTATTTACTTCAAGCCCTTAGTTATTAACTGTAACAGAAATAAAAGTGCATAAATATGGCTTGATGTTTTTCTGTGGGGAAAAAAATGAAATGAATGTCATCTCCGGCACACAAAAAGAAAAATGAAGGGGGGAGTGTCACAAAAGCAATCAGCTCAGCTTGTTCTTTAGAGAGCCCTGGTACAGATCAGGCAGAGGAAAGATGCGTGATGAATGAGGAAGCAGCCTGTAGCCAATTCCTTAATATAACGCATCTTTCAATTCCACATCACAGAGGCATTTTATAAATAAAATTGACAGTGTATGCCCATATTCAATTTTTTAGAACAGAAAAAAATGCTCCTTATTTTTTTCTGTAATCATATCAGGATGACTAGAAATCATGAGAATTTTCTTCCTGGCAACCTCAAACTATCAAGTCTTAGTTTTCATGGAATTAAATATCCTGTAATATAATGTTAAAGTGGTCTTTTATTAAATTATTTGAGTTTTATTATAAGATATTATTTTATTATATTTTGTTTTATTATATTATATGTATATTATATATTATTATATATTTTATTATAAGATACTTAAACTATTCACTTTGCTGATGGAAAGACACATAAAAATTGTCCCATTTGACCAGTTCTCAAACAGGGTGAGTAATAATAATGACATATAGAATCTTACAAATCCTCCCCGCATTTTCTTTCAAATATATATATGGAGAGGGAATATACATACATTAAAACATAAGTGCAAAGGGGGTAAACTTGGTCTCATAGGGAACATCCAGAAGATAAAAAAAAAAGGAGAGGTCAAGTGCAAGTCAGTCAACTACAAGCCCACACTTTCAATGTTTGTTCAAAACTTCCAGTAAGCATATGTGGTTCCATCTTGTGGAAATTTAAGTTTAGCCAGGAGCTGGCTTATTTTCATGTTCCCATCTCTGGCAGCAAGAGAGATACAGACTTGCCACTTTTACTAGTCTCAGCTCCTTTTGCTCAAGAGATATAATAATATGAGCCATATGTAGCCCCGAGAAAGGCATTTTATCACCTTCTCATGTGCTCTGAGCACAGCACTGGATTTGTTGTTACTCTCAGTCCTGCCACACTGTTCACTAGCACATTTGGAAGTCAGGGTACCATCCTGATTTGGCCACAACAGTAGCCGGTTTTCATTGCCTACTTTTTAATAATTTAATCCATGAGGTTGACACTATATGGTATCATTGTGCACGATGGCTAATCTAGTAAAATTATAGCCACAGCTATATATGGTTCTAATGCTTCTAAAAACCTGGAATATAGATCACACCTGTAATCCTAGGACTCTGGGAGGCCAAGGCAGGAGGATCGCTCAAGGTCAGGAGTTCAAAACCAGCCTGAGCAAGAGCAAGACCCTGTCCTAAAAATAGAAAGAAATTAGCTGGACAACTAAAAATACATAGAAAAAATTAGCCAGGCATGGTGGCGCATGCCTGTAGCTCCAGCTACTCATAAGGCTGGGGCAGAAGGATTGATTGAGCCCAGGAGTTTGAGTTTGATGTGAGCTACGCTGACGCCACGGCACTTTAGCCCAGACAACAGAGTGAGACTCTGTCTGAAAAAAAAAAAAAAAAAAAAAACCTGGAATATAGATAGTTTAATCATCATATCAACAGAACAGGCAGCTAAAAGTTTGCCACTATGAACATAAGCTGTACAGATTTTAAGATAAACAGAGACTGTAAGCTCCTTAAAAGTTAATCCAAAATCTCTAGTCATCTTAATTTTAGTTTAGTACTCCATAAAATAGAGACTATCACAGAATATGAGACAAAAGTGTCACAAATGCCTAGAATCCTGTATCATTTAATATGTATTTTTCTGGTAGGCTAGATTTCCATTATTTTGGGTCTTGTTTCTTACATATTAACCTAGATATATTTTTTTCTTTGTATCACCTTAATTTTGATTCTAATTCCATAAACTTCTATTATTTTCCTAAAAATCATTCATATTCGTCTAACTTTTCATTTATATCTAATTTAGCTTTCTTCCTAAAAACTGAAAATACCCACTCATGGCCAGTTGAACAGTCAACTAACACTCAGTTAGGTTCATCTTGGTGTCTCTGTAGTCAGCATCATTGTACTGTATTATCAAGACTTCTGATAAGAAGGTAGTTTCCTTCTTTCAGAAATCAAAAAATCCTCGCAAGTTCTAAAACTATAATCAAATATGGCCACAAAGTATCTACATATAAGGAATGGTGGGAGATGGGAACTCCCACCAGTAATCAAGAGCCATTCATTAAGCAACACTCATTTAGTGGGAGAGCCACAGCATTGTCTTTATGGCTCCTCTTTCATCTTCTCTTTCCCTCACGGCAGGAAAAGAAGAAAGGAGAAGAAAAATCCACTTGTCATTTAGAATTTCTGAATCCATTTAGAAAGATATTTTAAAACACTCTAAGTTATTGCTAGAGACAATCCTACGAGATGTTATCATTACCATTTTTCCAAAAGAGAGAGATAAAAGGAAGTTAGCAGCCAGAAGTTAAATTAGCAAAGAGACCAAGATTAAACACTCATGTCCTTGTACTACTTGTGACTTTGCTTAACTGTGCAAAGTACATTTTCATATTTTGAGGAATAAATGAGACCAAGATTAAACACTCATGTACTTGTACTATTTGGGACTTTGCTTAACTCTGCAAGGACATTTTCATATTTAGAGGAATAAGTTAGATTTAATAAATGATAATATTTTACCATATGGAAGAATAATTTGAAGAAATAATAAATCACATCTATTCTTTCTTTATTATTAAATCTTTTTTCTAAATAAAATACTTTAGAAAATTTAATCTATTGGAATTAAAAGCCTGTTGGATCACCTGAATGAAAATTACCATGTTTCTGTGATGTTAAAAGTCACAACATTAACCTTTGGATTAACTAAAGAGTGCTGAAATCCATGTGGATTTCTTAGCACTGTCTATATAAATGTTTTAGATTCCCAATATGCCCCTTCAGAACAATCCAAGGAACAGCCTTCCAAAGCATTCTGAATCCTTATGCAGAGGATCTGAGAGTGAGCTTCTGTCACTTCCAGACAAACGGTTTTGATTTCTGGGGTATCCCTCCAAGCAGACCAAGTGTACATGCATATATAGCTTCATGATTTACAACATACAATGATTGACCAGAATCGACGGGAAAAACATGTGTGCCTAGAAAGTCTCCCCAATGCACAGGCTTGAGTTACTTCTTTTATACATGCATCTTATGCTTTCCTTTGAGGGTTTCATTAATGGTCCATGGCTCAAACCCCTGGCTACACTTGTCCAGGCCTTCCTTCAAGGTGGAACTAATTAGACCACGTCTAGTTACTGTTACTTCATTTGCATATTTTTTTCCTCATAAGAATTGCGTTATGATTACCATAAGGAAGGCAGGGTCGCTGCGCGGTTCTGACAATTCTCTTTGTTTTGTCTCTCTTTTCCCTTCAGGTCAAGCTGACCTGCATAATTTCTCCTGGGCTTACTCTCTGAAAGCTTTGATTCCTTTTCTCCTTCCCATATAATAGATTTCCCTTTCTTGTTCATATGTACAAATTAAATCAAAGTCTATAACAATAAGTTTCAGCCAGGTTGGAGAACTACTGATATAAATAGTAAAACCTTTAGGTTTAAAATCAAACCACAAACAAACAAAAAAGTCCTATAAATACTTCTAAATAATTTAGGGAACAGAATAACATAAACTTAACTATAATTATATGCCTGTGACACAAACATTTTGTTTTATGTTTCTTCCCAAGGTTTTATATACTTAGGATCTGTTACTATCACAACCACACTGCTACATCACACACTTTTAAGATGCATCTGAGAAAGCTTAGAATAGCCTAAAAACTCTTATCTCAGCTTCTTTGCTCTTTTCTTCCAACATATCCATGGCAGCATCCTTCACCTTGTTTCCATTTTTTTTTCTCATCATTCCTGTCTCTAACAATGCCACCATCCCTTTCTTCACCTAGACTAAGTCCTTGCTTCCATTAATGAATCACTGTTCTAGGTCCATTAGGAGGCTGGATGCTCTTCTGACCACAGCATCTCATCTTCTTTCCCCATGAGATTTTCTGTCACTAATATTATAAGTTGTTATAATGCTAAGCATGGCTCGATACAACACACCCACTTTGAAACTCTCTGCTTAACAGTGTTTGTGGAGTTGAGTTATGACTTCTTTCTAGCCAAAGAGAGACCAAGTTTGTTTTTCTGTGCATTCTAACAGGATTTTTATTCACTTCCTAGATCTTGTTACCCTAAGTACTATTCATGTTGAGTCATTGCCTATTGTTTCCTTCCTCCCCTTTTTACCACTTGCACAACATAATCTCTCTAAATCCTTCCTTCTTAGCACCAGCTCTAAAGTAATATCCAACAAGTATCCCTTGCCTTGTCTGAAAATCTTCCTAAGCCTGGTTTCATTAAAACTCACTGTGGGTTTGTGTTCTGCATCCCAAATAAGCTTCCTTCCAATTCTTTTCATGAAAAAACTCTCACTATGTCAATTGCTAAACATCTCTATATAATAAAAATGTGGAAGACCACATGTTGCTTCGTGAATTGACGAATGTAAAAATACAAATTGCCCACATGTTTCCCAAAGCCACTCATAGAATAATGTCCTACTGGAACACTGAATTTGAGAATGAAGTTATTCAATTGTGTAACTTTGGTGGTGGTTTGTCTATGCTGTTGCTTATATTATTATATGCTATAAAGCCAAGAAATTCCCATTACAAGAAATTTCAGGAGTGCAACATAAGACATATAAAGGGATGCTGGCAAACTATGCCTTCAAGACATTTCATTTCACTTCTATGGTTGACTCTTCAGAATTTTTTTAGTTGATCAGAGTAATATACTAAAGCAATCATGGTTTTCACTTTAAGAAAAAAAGAAATACTGTGCTACTGTCCCCAACCCTGAAGGTTAACTGAGAGCAGATGTGTGCTCCAGCATAGGAACCAGGAATACGTACCTTACAGACTTTGTATTCATGAAGCAGGAGAAGAAAATGGGATCCACGAAATTAAAGTCAGGCCATAGTCACAGGGAAAGGGAAAGAAACGTGCATTTATTGAGTACCTACTATGCGCCAGTGCTTACACATTAAATCCCACTTAATCCTTGGAAAAATATTGAGATATTATTAGCTTCCTTAATCCTCAGAGAGAAGCATTCCAGAGGGGATGCTGAAGGTGGGAGAGGAGGACACAGCCTAAGTTAGAAACTTGCTTTTCTTTCTCTGCTGCACGGACAGTATTTAAGCGCACAGGCTCTGAAATCAGGCCGTCTTTCGATACAGACTCTACCACCTAGAAGCCATGTGACTTTTACTGGTCCATGTGGGCATCAGCAACACTCCACACACCCTAAGGTAGATCTCTTTCCCTGAGAGGTTTCAATGTCTCATCTACCTGCAAAGGCTACCGGCAGCCTCAGATGCATATTATATGTATATATCTCCTCTGTTCCTGCTCGTGTTTGTTGTCCCATGGACTGCACTTTCAAAACACAGTTCAAAGTACTAAGAATTTCAAGACAGTGACAGCAGAGCATTAAACCAAGTAACAGGGACCTTCTGAACTCAGAGCCCCCTGCAACAGCACAGGTTGCATGCCCTGGCCCTCCTAGAGTTACTAATATTGGCTGGTCCTCATTAAAAAATAGCTGGGGAGCTTATTAAAAAAATATTTCCTGCAAGCCATGTGTGGCAGCTTACACTTATAATCCCAGTGACTTGAGAGGCAAAGGCAGGAGGATTGCTTGAGCCCAAGAGTTCAAGACCAGCCTGAGCAATATAGCAAGACCCCATCTCAAAACAAACCAAACAAATTTCCTGGATCTAGCTTCACAGATTCTCATACAGGTGGTGTAAGGCAGATTCTAGCATGTGTATTTTTGACACACTTCCTGAGTGAATGATTGTAGTGGACTTCCAGGTTTGGGAAACACCACCCTGGAGCAATTTCAAGTCCTTCAAATACTGTTCACCTTCTAGGTTGAATTGGCTCTGGTAGTCAACTACATTTCTTTCTCTTATCTGCTCCATCATTCACCAATGCAGCTGACACTGAGGGAAGGTCCAGAGTGGAAGAAGTAGAAGAAGAAAGAAAAGCAACCTGATGGACTCATCATGTGGGAATAGGGTGCTAATGGTCTGGTTGGCTCCCTGGTCTCCTTGTTGCCTCCTCCTGGTGTGTCCCCACTCCTGTGCTCTGGGACACGTCTGCAGGCAGGGGCACTTACAAACTGGAGCCAGCCTCTTTCCCCAGACTGCTCCTTTCCAAGGCTCCTCCCTCCAGGACTAATCGTGCCACTGTGCCTGGCTCTTCAAGCTAGATTCTGCAGAACCTCCCTCAACTCCTCCCTTTTCCTCAACTCTTCGTCCAAATCGATCTGTCCTTTCAAATTCTCCTTCCAAATCATGAACACATTCTTCCCTTTTATTTTCTGTACCTTCTGTCACTACCTTAATGTATTTAGACATTAATCTTTTATCTTCTGAGTCACTCGAGCAACCTTCCAATGAGGCTCTTTGTGTTCTGAGGCCACTGTGTTCTGTCTTCAACATTACTATGTGAGTCACCTAACGTCCAGATTTCTCATTCAAAACCCTCTCGTGGTTCCTGGGAGTCTCTGGTGAAATATTTAAATCATTCATTATAGCATACTAGGCCTTTAAAGATATAGTTTTTTTCTGCCTTTTCAGTTCCCTTTCCTGCCAGACTCTAAATGCCAACCAGGTCAGTTCCCTACAGTCCTTTAAGCAGCCCACGATCTTCTCTGCCCCTTCTGAGTCACTGCAACGTTATTCTCTCTACTTCAGGCAGCACACTCTAGCACCTGCCCTTTTCTCATCTATCTAACAAACTCTTGCTTGCCATTTTCTGGGTTAGCTCAGAAACCTACTCAAGACTCACCTGCTTGCATTTCCTAACCCTCCTCCCCAACCCATCTTAATGCCTCTCCCCACTGCCGCTTCTACTCAGCTCCCCATGGCGCTTGAAACAAACCTCCTGTCTCCTAACCAGGCTGCTGAGGGCCTGAGGATAATGTAGCTCCTGGCATGAAATATTATTTCAGTAACTGGAGGAAGAAGGAGAGAAAACAAGACAGAAAGGAAAGAAGGGTATGGCCCAAATAAATCTGCCCTCCTACCACCTTACAGCTTAGCCAAATACCATCCCCATTCCAGTAGCCTGGGCAATTTGAAAGACAACTCAGATCCCTGCTAGAATCTCCCAGAAAGATCCCCATTCACAATCCACAGAAAAAAAATCTCACAATTCCCCTTCCACAGCCGTCTCTCACAATTTCTTCTTTACCCCAACAGCAGCCTGAAAGACTGTCTCCTATCTCTAGTGATGGTTTTTATCTTGTCTGCCTTTCTAACTGCCTTCCTGAATCTGTTTTCTCCTGGGAGTTCTTTCCATTTTAAATGTACAACCTGGCTCACCTGCTGCAGCATTGCAAATGGAAAGAAATCACCAGAGAGAGAGGGAGAAGGAGAGAGACTTGCTATATGTTCCCAATGTACTTCGTCAATGGTCTGTCAGTGCAGTTGCCCTCAACAGTGGCTGCATCTTAGACTCACCTAGAGCGCTCTCAAAAATAACTCAGCTCAGGGTCTGTGGCAGACACTTTAGAAAAGCAAAGGCAGAGTTCAAGTATCTCAAAATAATATTTCTGTTGCCCACTTTCCAGTGGCTGGGAAAACCCATCTCCCCCTACACTCTCTGGAAATCTGCATCCCTGCAGATCTGAACAAACTAACACTAGAAGCCATGTCGGCAGGCAAACATCACCCTTGCAAGTGCAGAAAGGGGAGGCTGTTCATGCTAATATTATAACAAATTTTGTCCATGTCCAAGGACTGACTTCTGCTTTTTCCTTTATGTTAAACCTCTTATTTCTATGGGGTCCTTTTTTTTTAATTTAAAATTATTATTTTTTTTTCTAAAAAGAAATAATTTTAAATTTAAAAAAAAAGGACCCCATAGAAATAAGAGGTTTAACATAAAGGAAAAAGATGCTGGAAACTCAGACTTGTGGAGGGAGGGGAGGAAAGGGCATTTATTGAAACCTTAAAATTTGTATCCCCATAATATGCCGAAATAAAAATAAATAAATAAATAAAATTATTTCTTTTTAAAAATATATTAATAAAATTTATAAAATAATTTTAATTCTCTTTTATATTTATATTTTTTACTGAGATTAGAATGGGGTCCTTATATTCTTCTTCTAAGCAGAATCTTTGCCTCAGTTTCCTTCCCATAAGCCTCAATACTGAGGTCTTCTTTTACCCCACCCACAAACATACCTTTCAGAAACTGGGTGATATATTTGAGTCTCTGCTCCCTATGAACAGACCTCTTGCCCCACACCCACTGATTATCCCAGAACTTTCTAATCTCACCAAGCCTACTTCCAGGGCCTTCCCCTAGTGACTAATACTGGGTATCTCCCAACCACTTCCCTTTTCCCATGAGTCTACGCTCGCTGTTTCCTGAGTGCTCCGGGTCCTACAACTCACTGTGCTGCATGGAAGGCCCTGAAGTAATGAAGGGAGAGAGAAAAAAGGAAACACAGAAACAAACTCACATTTAGCTGGTCATGGGGCATGGTGATGAGCTTTTTGCAATAGAACACTGATAACATACTCTGAGCAACCACAGGAATAAATTGCTCTTTATGTGCTTCTCAAATCAGAGAGAACTTCAAAGCTGATGCTAGGTTATGCCAGCCTTTCAAATCTCATTGACTACCAGAGCAGTTTTACTCCATTGTAAAGTTCTCCTTATCGTAAAGGGCACACTGAATTTCACTCAGATAAAAAGGAGATTTTATTCCGATACAACTTTTCTGTCGCGCCCGCATCGCCAGCAAGGAAGACGCGGCAACCGGAGTTCTTCTGACAGTGCTTTAATGGGGTTCCCTTTAGACTTACATGATGCGGAAGACCCAGCCCGGCAGCGCGCAGGCTGCTATAAACCCCAGAAGCACAACCCCTAAGCTGGGATAGGCCGCTCAGCTGTCGAGCCACCAAAGCATTAGTCCATAGCAGGACCCTTCGTTTGCATTCTCGCGCCACAGGGCAACCGACAATTGCGCGTGCGCTGAACTTGTTAGCTGCTCTAGGCAAAGCCGGAAACAGGCGCCAACTTGTAAATGGCGTTGACACTGCGCCCCACACTTTTCGGTTGATCATTGATCATCCCCTGGGTTGACCAGAACGCTCATGGCTTCAAAGAAATAAACTCTTAGTACTTAGACAGCTCCAGGAGTTGTGAATAATAACAGC
Source organism: Microcebus murinus (assembly GCF_040939455.1). Lineage (NCBI taxonomy): Eukaryota > Metazoa > Chordata > Mammalia > Primates > Cheirogaleidae > Microcebus > Microcebus murinus. The sequence goes on from NC_134108.1 coordinate 86,481,223, forward strand.
TGGTTGCACACATACCTGAGTGCCAACAAGAAGCCAAATGTCTATCTATCGTAACTTACCATGCTGATCCACACTGCAGAACCAGACAATAAAACGAAGCTGACCAGACTCCTGAATTTCCCCTTAGTGAGCATTCCCTATGTGTCTTCTCCTTTCAGGGCTGAATGGTGACGACTTCCTGGCAGTGGGCCTGCTCAATGGCAGTGTGGTTTATAGTTATAACCTGGGCTCTGGTACAGCAAGTGTCAGGAGTGAGCCCCTCGATCTGAGCCTTGGAATCCACACCGTCCGTCTGGGGAGGTTCTTCCAAATGGGCTGGCTGAAGGTAAAGAATCATTCCTTCATCTGCCCCACGAACCACTGAGCACTAGACTATTGTTGGATCCATGCTCAGGTGCAGAGGCAAATAGGCCAGGATGCCAATATCCACGAAGTTCACAGACTAGTGCACCAAATAGAGGAATAGAGACATGATTACGCTTAATGGTGTGAGAATAAGTGAGAGGGATTACTAACAGAGATAAGGGTGAGAGAGAAGGTTCAGGAGATGCTTCTCAGAAAAGGTGATGCTTGAGCATAACTTTAAATTTGAGTTGGGAGAAAGAACAGTGGCTAGTATGAGCTTAAGGAACGCAAGTAGTTTAGTGTGGTTTTCGGGTGGGGGGATTGAGGAGCAAGAGATGTGGTTAGAAGTAGACAAGGTTCTATATTATCAAAGGACTTTGGTGTCATGCTAAGAAGTTTAGGCTTTTATCCAAAGAGCCATGGAGAACTACTTAAGAAGGGTTGGGGGGTGGAGAGGTACCATGGTTGATTTCTATTTTTGATAAATGACTCTGATGGTTGTATTAAGAACTGACAGGAGAGGGGACAAGGCTAGACGGAGGAGGATCAGCAGGATGCCAGCTCCTAATCTTTGAAGAACTGTGATTTTGATTGAAATGCGAAACCATAACTGCTATATTAATATATCCATGGTAACAGAAACCAGCAGAGAAGCAGAGAATTGAGTGGTATTATGTTTTTTATTTCTTCAAAACTCAGGTCTTTATAAATTTTTCATGCCAAGTGTAATGGGAAATAACAAAAGAGTATCTTAACAGTTTACCCTGAGGAATTAATTCCTTTTTAAATAGGTTTTGAATTTTTTTTTCCTTTTGAAGGTAGATGATCATAAAAATAAATCCATCATCGCCCCAGGAAGACTGGTTGGTCTCAATGTCTTCAGTCAATTTTATGTAGGTGGTTACAGTGAATACACTCCAGACCTCTTACCAAGTGGAGCTGATTTTAAAAATGGTTTTCAAGGTAAGGCATGGACAGTTTTTATACTATACCTAATTATTTCAAATTTTGAGGGGAAAAAAATGCTCTTAAAGAGCATATTTCTAGTTCCCAAACCAGTTATAGGTCAAAATTGTTTCTAATTAGAATTGAACAAAGTTTGATTTTAATCAAAAGTATTCATTCATTATTTATTGATACCTTATTACGTATGTACTAGGTATTTAGGATGTTTCAATGAACAACAAGATTCTTGTTCTCGTGAGTTTACATTCTAGTTGAAGAGATGAGGGAACAGACAATAAACATTAAATATAATAAATAAGAAAAATATATCGCAGTATACTGTAATAAATTCAATAGGAAAAAAGTAAATGGAGAGTCTGATATGGGGAACCAGGAGTTTTGGTGATTTTTTTATATAGGGTGTTTTTTAATATGAGATGAGCAGGGTAGGCCCCATGGAGTCACAGAAAAAACTGAAACTCCATCTAACTTATGTACTTGATATAAAGGGCAAGAGACAGACAGCTGTCTACCCTTCCATACCACCAAGGTGTGGCCCACAGAGGGCACAGCAAGCCAAGAGGATTAAAGGCAGCATTGTCCTTGGGTGGACATTGTCCTTGGGTGAATGGATAATCATATTGCCATAGTCTATCTACCTGTATTTAAAAAAGGAACAAAGGCTCAGACCTTCCCTATAAAGCTGGTTCATACTGTAGTAGAACAAGGATAAGCTTTGAATTGTTGTAATAATTTAGTTGGTGAAATTTTTGGTGTGTCCAAGCCCCAGAGTGTTTGGTGAAAGGGCTGCTCATATGGCGTCCACAGCCACTCACCCAGGCCCAGCGTACTGTCCATCAGAAGTCAAGGAACAGGCTGGGCACAGTGGCTCACACCTGTAATTCCAGAATTTTGAGAGGCTGAGGTGGGAAGATCACTTGAGGCCAGGAGTTTGAGACCAGCCTGGGCAACATAGTGATACCCCATCTCTACAAAACAAATTTTTAAAAAATTAGCTGGGCATGGTGGTACACGTACCTGTAGTCCCAGCTACTCCAGAAGCTAATGCAAGAAGATCACTTGAGCCCAGGAGTTCAAAACTGCAGTGAGCTATAATCAGGCTACTGCACTCCAGCCTGGGCAACAGAGTGAGACCTTGTCTCTAGGGAAATAAAGAATTCAAGGAACAGAGACTCGGATCCCTGAGAGACAAGAGCTGCCATCAAACACTATATCAGGCCCTCGAGTCTTCTGCGTGCTTGGCAGCATCTTTTTCTCCACCTCGACTGACTTCTGCTTAAACACAAGTGCAGGAGGCCACGTACTGAAATATATGAAAGCAATACAACTAATCCAGCATAATGCAAGGTCAGGTTCTACCAAAATTACTTCATTTTACTAAGGCTCTCAAAGAAACTTCTTCTTTGAATATGTAATCAGTGATGATTCTCAGAAGGGTGTCTTGAAGAATGGTTTAAAGCCTCTTATGGCACTATGCTAAATGTAATAGAGAGCTCAACAGTGCTTTCACAGCGGGCAATAATCTGAAAAGGATTGTAAAGGCATAACAAATCAATGAATTTCTTAAAACATTATATTTAAGGAAAGGAATGGGTAAACTTACGAATGTTAAAGACATATATCTTCTACTCAATGAAGCAGAAACCCTGTAGGAGGGCGATCAAAACCTGCTGTAATTTCTCATAGACACAGTCCTCACATGAGTACATTGGATTGGATGATTCCTCTGTGTAACAGGCTAGTGTAGCATGAAGGATAAGAGCGTGGACTCTGGGACCCAGCTGCCAGGATAAATGTCCAAGCTCTGCCACCTACAGGCTTCGTGGCTGTGGCTAGTCACCTAACCTCCCCGTGCCTCACTGTGCCTTAGATATAAAATGGGATTAATACCAGTATTTCTCTTGCTATGTAATTCTAAGAGTGAGTTAATGGAGAGAGGACACAGATAAGTGCCTACCGTGTTTCCCCGAAAATAAGACCTACCCATAAAATAAGCCTTAGCAGGATTTCTAAGCATTTGCACAATATAAGCCCTAACCCGAAAATAAGACCTAGTGATGGGCGTGGCTACACAGCGTATCTGCACAACCCATGCATTTCGTGGCACAGTGGTAAAGAAGATGAGCAGCCCTTCTCATCTGCCCCATGAGAGTTCTGTTGCTTGACATGAGAGATCAGGGCCAATGGTTCTAAGGGAAATAGAGTCACAAGAAATTCAGGATGTATTTCAGGGTTTGGAGAGTTACAATGATGTTCCAGAAGAAGACGATTTAACTATACTTGAATAAATGTAGATTGTTGTGCTGTACTTAAAAAAAATAACACATCCCCTGAAAATAAGCCCTAGGGTGTCTTCTTGAGGAAAAATAAATAAAAGACCCTGTCTTATTTTCGGGGAAACACGGTAGTATAGAGCAAGTTCTATGCGTTAGCAAAGATGATGGTGCTGGAAGTGATAAAGGCACAGCTCCGGTCAGATGCTCACTTCTCTTCCTCTGCAACAGATGATGGTTAAGAGCACAGGCTCTGGAATCGATCTGTCTTCAGCTGCCACCTAGCAGCTATGTGAATTTCAGCCTGTTACTTTAACTCTCTGGGCCTCCATTTGCTCCTCTGTAAAATAAAAATACCTATTCCATAGGGTTCTTGTGGTTCATCAATTAAGTAAAATAATTATGTTAAAGACTTACCCCAGAAACCAGCATACCATAAACACTAAATAAATGTTAACTTTTACTATTACTCCACCTGCTGTCACAGGATTCAACATTTTCAAATTTGTTGAAGTCCAGTGCTTCCTCCTGGTTTATGTTGGTGTCGTTTTCTCCTTAAGTGTGGCAATGAGCCTGAGTTCAGCACAGACATAACTGGCCCTTCTCTGATAGAAAGGCTAGGATCACACACCCCTGGAAGCATGTCAGCTGCCATGGTTCTTAGGATATAAGTCTTGGGCAGGTCTTCTTGGTAATTACCTCTTTTTTTTTTTTGAGACAGAGTCTCGCTTTGTTGCCCAGGCTACAGTGAGTGCCATGGCGTTAGCCTAGCTCACAGCAACCTCAAACTCCTGGGCTCAAGCAATCCTTCTGCCTCAGCCTCCCCAGTAGCTGAGACTACAGGCATGCGCCACCATGCCCGGCTAATTTTTTCTATATATATTAGTTGGCCAATTAATTTCTTTCTATTTATAGTAGAGACGGGGTCTCGCTCTTGCTCAGGCTGGTTTCGAACTCCTGACCTCGAGCAATCCGCCTGCCTCGGCCTCCCAGAGTGCTAGGATTACAGGCGTGAGACACCGCGCCCGGCGGTAATTACCTCTTAATCCCCAGTCTTATGGAAAATCCAGGATCTTGGAAGCCCTAATTTTATCATCCATCTAATGGATCTTCTTTTGATGTCTGCCTTCCTTCCATTACAAACTAGTATTTGCTATTTATTGCAGATGATGGACAATTATTACCAACTTATCATAGCAACCAAATTGCAATGGTACCATAAACCCATGGTTTCCAAAAGCTTATTTCTACTTGTTCTAAAGAATAATACAGTATAACTTCTTAAAAGTATAGATTTCTGGACCTTACCACCAAACTACTTAATTGAAATCTCTACAGTAGAGTCTAAAAATTTTAGAAAAAGAAAATTATCTTTGCTTTGTTATGATTAATTAATATAGTGGCTTCTCTATTAATTCATCTCTATTAATTAATCATAAAGCAAAGAGAATTTTCTTAACTTAATAATTAGGGTAAAGATATCACATTTTTCTTTAGAGTAGCAGTTAAATCACATAATAAAAGATTATCTGATTTAGGCTTTGCATTTCTATAAACTCTCTTGATAAGTAAATCTAATCCAAAATTCCCAATCTAAAATACAAATCCTTACTGCTAATAAAGCCCATTTGTTTTTGTTCTGAAAATGGTTTATAATGAACCATTATTTTGTCTATAACCTTTAATGTTCATAAAGATATTGAGGTTAAATGGATTAAATAATGTACATATGCCAAGCAAGCAGTGGCTTACTGCTTTGCCTGCTCAAATAAGAGCAATTCTCTTCTCCTCTGCTCTCCAAAGTTGCATCTATTACAAATCTGCAGAGTTTGCAGATTGAGGTTCACAGATGGTGGTATTTGACTGACAAGAAAGGAAGGAAAGAAGAAAAAAAAGATATGGAGGAAGGGAAAAGAGGGAGGAGGGGGAAAAAGCAGTAAAATAAGTTAGGACACAAGTGATAATAAGCTGAATCCGTTCACTATACGGTCTGACAATGCTCTGTTGCCTATAATCTTGCTCCACAGTTAATTGTTCTAAAGGAAGTTACAGAAATGGAATGACTGAAGTCAAATATCTCAGGCTCACTACAAATGCCTTTTCACAATATACTTCTTTATTTATCTCTTTTACTATTGCTACTGTCTCCCTGATACTTGTTTGAATTCTTTGCACAATAGTTCTCAAAATGTGGTTCCTGGACCAGCAACATAAGCATCACTGGGGAATTTGTTAGAAATGTAAATTCTTACTGAACCAGAAATTCAGGGAATGGGGCCCAGTAATATGTATTTTTACTGATCCTTTCAGGTGATTCTGATGCAGCTAAAGTTTGAGAACTAGTTCCTCACTATTATCTTTGACTCCTCCCTCATTACCTAAGACATCAGAACACTATTGCCACACTGTTGCATCATGTCACTTTCCTGCTCAAAAACTCAATGAACATGTCACCAGCTCTAGAATAACTAAATTCTTTCCTTGGCATTCCAAAGCTGGTACATTTTGTCTATACTTACCTTGCCTCCACAAATTTTTTATTCCATCAGAAGTTACCTATATTATGCCCAGCATAGTGGCTCACACCTGTAATCCCAGTGACTTGGGAGGCTGAGGCAGGAGGATATATATATATATATATATATATATAGAGAGAGAGAGAGAGAGAGAGAGAGATTTATTATAAGGAATTGGCTCACACAATTATGGAGGCTGAGAAGTCCCAAGATCTGTAGTCAGCAGCCTGGATACCCAGGGAAGTGACATGTAGTTCTAGCCTAAGTCTGAAGCTCTGAGAACCAGGAGAGCCAATGGTATGAGTGCCAGTCTTCATAACTCAAAACCCAAGAAGAGCCAATGTTTAGTCCAAGTACAGAGACCAGAAAAGACCAATGTCCCAGCGAAAGCAATCAGGCAAAAGGAGTTCTCTCTTAGCTTTTTTTGTTCTATTCAGGTCTTCAATTAGTTGTATGAGAACCATCCACATTAGTGAGGGCAATCTACTTTACTCAGTTTATCAATTCAAATGTTAATCTCATCCAGAAACACCCCCCACCAACCTCCCCCCCAACACACTACACCCCAACCCACTCACAGAATAATGTTTGGCCAAACATCTGGACACCCTATGGCCTAGTGAAATTGACACACAAAATTAACCATCACTGTATCTAATCACTGCCTCTTTGTGTCTTCCCTATCTCAATTCCATGTGCCTTGAAAGTCAGCTTAAATCCCACCTCTTCAGTGAGATCCCACTCTCTGAGCCCTCAATGTGAGCTCTCTCTCTCTCTCTCTCTCTCTCTCTCTCTCTCTCTCCTCCCAAAGCCTCTAGAGCTCCAAGTCCTTTCCCACTTTGCATTTCACTACCTAGTATAATTATATGTCTAGAGAATGTATGTCTTAACTTCCTAAGAATTTAGTAAGCTTCTGGAGAAGAGGAGCTATAGTTTTGACTTATAACACATCTCCATAGCACCTGGAATGGTACTTTCGCATAATAAGAGCTTTGACAGAAGTTGTTACAACTAGACTCTTTCCCAGACTGCCTTGCTGCTGTGTATGACCATGTGACTGAGTTCTGGCCAATGAAATGCCAGCAGGTGTGACATTTGCTACTTCCAGGTCTTGCCTATGAAAACCCTCCATACAATCTTCCACTCTCTTTGCCAACCTATCCCAGCTCCAACCCTGGCCACTCTTTGGACTTTACATGAACAAGAAATAAATTTATAATGTTATAGCAACTAGTGGTCATTGATATGGGGGTTATTAAATATTTATTACTCAACTGAATACAGTGGGCATGCAATGGATTCAGATTCATTAACAACACTGTAAAAAAGATGTTATTCAATTTTAAAAAATATATAACACTCTACATTCAGTTTTTTGCTAGTTCGACTTTTTCTCTTTTTTTTTAATTGTATAGAATTTTTCAAATAAGAGCCCATATGGGAAAAAGTAATGAGTTTACTGCAATAGTTTTAAAAACTTAACTGTCTAATAAAAAAAAAAAGCTATCACTTATTTGACACCTCGCCAGTCTTACTTTCCAATATACACATGGCTGATCACTCCAAATTACAATAACTTTACCACAGGTAGGCTATATGTATTATATATTAAATGCCTGTTTCATTGTGCTACACTAAGTGGATTATGTTTTAATCTCCTATATTAATGACAATAAAATTATATAATATATACTCTACAATGTCTCCCCTGTAATCACCATAATTGCCTTTAAACTGCATGCTATGTTGACTGACATGAAGCATCTCTCAGTAAAATAAACACATTTAGTTATTTGTATTGACTAAATGTTTCTCTAAATGTAGCATTGCCACATTTTTAGCTAAAACCGTGTTTCAGCAGTTTCTTGTAATGAAAGCATTTTGTTTATCCATATGAAAGAGAAATAGTTTAAAATGAACACTTTCAAACATTAACATAGTCATTCAGCAAAGTATTTTTATGTGTGATTATAAAAAATATAAAAATCTAGTATTAACATCCCACAATTTTTGCTAAAATTAAATCTCCAATTTTATAAAGGAAATACGTTTCTGAGACAGTGTAATAGAGGGTGGGGTGGAATACAGGACCTACTACTTTCCAAGTGTTATACAAAGTAATTTATGTATCTTATCTTATTTATTCCTCCTAATCCATGGAGTAGTTATTTTTGTTCTCATTTAGGCTTTGGATCATCTAGCCACTATGTGGCAAAGATCCTATTTGAACCCAGACCCACCTGACTCCATCCCTGCTTATACTTTTGTTCCCTGAAGAGTGCATTTCCTTCTCTAAAAGGCATGGGAAACCCTGCTTTGTTAGTTGAGCTACTTGGTTATTCAGTATAAAGCAGCTAGGATTCATTCATTTCTTCAGTACAGTATTTCAGTAGTTTTTTTATGTAATAGCAGATGGCAATACTTGGAGAAAGAACAAAGATTAAACCTAAGGAGAAAAAAATCACTGTTCTCTCATAATGAGAAAATATCAATGCATGCTGAGAATGGTGCTTCTCAGTAAAAGTGCCAGTGAAAACTAGGTCAGAAAGTAAATTCTTGACTTTCCAAAACAGAACTCCCCTTTTTTTTTCACCATGAAGAATTATTCCATACTTTTAGCTTCTTAAAATGCTTTGGAAATAAAATCCCATCTAGCCTTTCTTTTATCATTTTAATGACTTTATTCGTGGTTGATGTCTCTATTGATTTGAAAGAACTTCATAAGCAAATTCTACGTAAGAGCTGAAGAAGAGGAGTAAAATTACAATACATTTCAGGACCCCAAGCCCTTCCATTTCAAATTCTTCACTGAACTACTCTTTTTGTTTATCTTGAGTTAGAAAAGATCTTTCTAGGTATACTTGCAAACGCAAAATCTCTGAAGGAAAAAAAAGATAATTGTAACAAATAAATATTATAAACTTCTTTACATAAAAAATATAAAAACACCACCATAAGCAATATTAAATGGCAGATATTAAACTGAGGAAAGTATTTACAATATACCATAAATAGCCAATATGTTCATTATATAAAGAGGTCTTCCAACTAAATATTTTTTAAAAAGTAGATAGAGGGGGAATAAAAAGTACATAGCAAGCAACTGAAAAGGAAAAATTACAAATGACCGATAAATTTATTAAAAGATTTTGAACTCCAGTTAAAACCACCAAGAGTATTATATCAGTTATCTCATGTAAAAATGAAATAGAATGATAATACCCTGCACTGTGGTGCCTGGGAAGAAGTGAGAATCTCAGTCTGCTGGGGCCAGTTGTACAAAGTATCTATGGGATATTCTTGGGCATACTTCCAAGCATCCATATCCTTTGTCCTAGTAATTCTACTCCTAGAAATGTGTACTAAGAAAATAATTAGAAAATGCACAAAGATATACATACAAGATAATTATTATAGCATTATTTCTAATAGCAAAAAAAATAAATGAGTCAATTGTCCAATAATTGAAGGTTGATTAACTTTGTTATGATATTAGAAAATATTTTTCCATCATTTAAAAATAGTTAATGCTACAAAAAAATAGTTAATGATGTTTATAATATGTTCAACTTTTTGGTATAATATTACATATTATATAGTTTAGTGTAATATTCCATTTTTATTGAAGAGAAAATACAACTAAGCATAGAAAAAAATACTATATGTGTTTATGTACACACATGCACATGCATACCCTCAGAGCAAAATGTTAATAGTTGTCTTCTCTGAAGTGATGATACTATGGATGATTTTTTTTTATTTTTCTCTCTGTGCTTTTATATGTTTTCTTAAAATTTACATGTGTTTATTTTGAAAAACTGTAACTTTAAAAATGAAAAAATAATTGTCTCCTTGTTTTATCTGCTTCTTCTGTTTGTTAATATAAAGTGGTTTTGCCTTTCTTCGAGGTTGTATTTTCACTATCCAAGTTCGTACTGAGAAGGACGGTCATTTCAGATGCCTGGGAAATCCTGAGGGCCATCCAAATGCTGGGCGCAGCATTGGCCAATGTGATGCTTCTCCTTGTAGTTTAATGAAATGTGGCAATGGTGGGACATGCGTAGAGAGTGGATCTACTGTTTAGTAAGTATGACATTATTGAGAAAGTAGCAGGCTAGTTGTGTTCTAATTGGTACTTTGGCATTCCACTTGCATAAACTAGCAACACAAACTGGCACTCATATTTTAAATGCTTTTATGTAAACTTGCTGGATTATGGGAAGACAGATGAAGGCAACTAGAAATAGGATCAGCACAGCATCTATGCTATCTTCTCAATTCTATTAAACAATGAAAATGAATCACTACATCTCATTCCAAGCATCATGGAAAATACAGATTAAATTCATAGTATTGAAAGAGTGGACAAAAATGTTAATCCTGCAAAGATTTACAAATTGGGATTTGCTTTCACATTTAGGTTTGAGCTACTTTAGAAAGGGCCTTCCCTAGGTGGGCAATAGTACAGCTACACAATTTGACTTCTGAACTACTTTAGTATGAAACTGAATGTGGACCTACTGAGTGAGAAGGAAAGAAAAAAAAAAGAATGTCATCGTATTTATAACTTCTTTTGTTGAGCATCTGCTCCATGCAAAAATATTATAGTGGATGAGGGCTCTGGGAATATCCCAAAGAAAGAGGAAGTAAGCACTCTGTCCTTCAATATCTTACACTCTACCTATTCATAAATTTATTATGCCTCATACATATTTAAGACAGCTAAAAAAGTGATTTGGCAAAATGTTTCCCACAGGACACATCAAAAGGTTCCATGCAACCAGGTGCGGTGGCTCACGCCTGTAATCCTAGCACTCTGGGAGGCCAAGGCAGGTGGATTGTTTGAGCTCAGGAGCTTGAGACCAGCCTGAGCAAGAGCGAGAGTCCATCTCTACTAAAAATAGAAAGAAATTAGCTGGACAACTAAAAACATATATACATAAAATTAGCTGGGCATGGTGTCACATGCCTATAGTCCCAGCTACCTGGGAGTCTGAGGCAGGAGGATCACTTGAGCCCAGGAGTTTGAGGTTGCTGTGAGCTAGGCTGATGCCACGGCACTCTAGCCCGGGCAACAGAGTGAGACTCTGTCTCAAAAAAAAAAAAAGAAGGTATCACACACTTCACCAGGAATGCTGGCTCATTGCATCAGAAGTTTCCTGGAGGACACAATCTCCCCCTGAAGAGGGTGTAGTTTTAAAAGCCATGAGTGAATCTCTTACACTCCCAGAACAATTCCCCTTCACCTCCTCACGTGAAAATGATCCAAAACAAAGATCAAACAACTGCTAATCACAGTTAAATTTTTGGAGGAAAAAAATGTTTAGTTTAATCAAGCCCATAGAGGTACTAACGGCAAAACCTGAGGCTTGAGATGCCATTATCGTACAGTAATATTTTTTTACCTTAGCTTTACCATTATGATTTCATCATTACTTCTCTACAATTTTTAATGAAACCTTTAGTTTGTTTTACAACTTATGCACTCTACTTTGCTCTACAACTAAGCTTAGTACTTTCTAAAGAAATGAGTTCATTCTTTAGGTGATACTACTAGGTATGTTTGTTATTTTTAAAGTGGAAATAAATAAATTGATAATAAATGTGATAATAAACGAAGACCCCGGAAAGAAGAAATAAGAACGCATATGAAGTTGAAGGTGGACACAGGGAATGCAGCACAACTCTCTGTTATTCTATATGGAACAAATAGCCTAACTGAACTTCAGAGCCACATTTAGTTTTTTTTAAATAAATTTAAAAATAACTGCTAATAATAATTTAAATAAGGTAACAAAAGTGTTAAATAGCTCTTTATCTACTGGTTGTAACCTGCTCATTTATTCTTAATTTTAAAAAGCAATGTTGGCATTATTATCAGTTGGCACATCATATTCCAAATTGGAAATAGCTTTTCTCATAACACAAACCCTAGGGATTTCATAAATTGCCGTGTGGGTGGAAAGGTGTTCTCAGAGTTAAACATGAGCGCCTTAATCTGAATAACAAATAGACTAAGCAGTAACATAAAATGGGAATGATACATCTGACAAGTTTCCTTACAGGATTCTAAAAACTTTCCTTATCAAAATTGTGCCAGTTTTGGGATCCTCTTATAGACCTAACCACAAAATATTTACTATAATAGTAAAGCAGTATAGAGCCAAAAGTAGCTCTTGTGATCATTGCATAATAACATTAATATTATGGATCTCTGAACTTAAAATAGATGAATTTTATGGTATATAAATTATACCTCAATAAAACTGTTCAAAAATGTTAAGGCTCCCATTCATAGACATTCAACTCCAATAGCAGCAGCAGTTCAAAGAATTTTATTCCTTTTGACAGTTTTCATAATTCTTCTCTAATCTCAATAAAAATCCCTTCTTTAAAGTAAAAAAAAAAAAGCGTGCTTTGTAAATATACTTTTCAATACCGTTTAAGAAATTTTCCTCCATCCTTATCCTAGTCCCAGGTTCTCATTTTATGTGGCTTTACACTTTTATTTTTCACCTAAAGCAGAGTAATATTAAATTGAATGTGTGGGTAATATTACAGACAGCTGAAAGCTAAAGTTCAACCTTTTCCTCAAAAATAACTAATACACATGATGAAATACTTGTTAAATGCTCAAAAGGCAAGACCCAACCTAGAAACATAAATTTCTTGATGCTCAGAATCAATTTTAAAAGCAAAATCTCAAAACTGATCTAAGTATCTGAATACTACACAGCCAAATGGTATAAATTAAAAAAAAAAAAAAAAACAGCAACTCAAAATGCTCCTTTCCATTCCTCAGAGCTGTGTGCTGGGAGACATTGTTTTGGTGCATGAGAGAAAGTTTTGCTCCAAGTAAGGACAGAGGTTGGGCTTTGGAAAGGCTCCCAGTACGTGCAGGGCTCTGGTAAAGTTCTGATAGCCTGCTCTCCTGCTCCAAGTCTATCAGCACACACAGATCCAGCTGTGTTCTCTGAAATTTCTCAAGTGAGAGTATTATAGGGCAGAGTTCATGTCAAGCTTTTATGCTCCTGGGAGGAGCTCTGATGCAACACAGAAACAGTAAACCATGTCTGTTGTTAGTCAGTAGCCAAGGTTAAAAAACAAACAGAAGTCTGTTTAGTTCTTAGTCTTTTCTTACTGCTTTGCTGAACTATGTAACTGTTTACCAACTAGTATCTTGTTCCCTAAACTGTCCTTACTGTAATCCAGGTTGAATGTTCCTAAAATTCTCTTTTTTTGTTATCACTTTTCTCCTCAAAATATTCCTTCATTTTCCATTGCCAACACAGCAAAATATAAATCCCTTAATCTGTGGTTAAGGTGTATCATGAATGTTGTCAATCTATCTAATCCTGCTATACTTTTTTCTCTGCATAGTCAAATTAATTGTATTTGTATTTGTACAGTTTTTCAAGAAACAACACCCTCCCTTACCAAGCTATCAGCTGTGTTTCCTGTGAAGCGATAGCCAGCCTGGTAACTCATTACTTTGTACCAGTATTCCTTCTTTCCTTCTCCCTCATTCTTGCTTACTTGATAGGATACCCTATACTTGGAATTGCCTTTGATGGCATAACCAAGCAGATTTAATTCAATTGATTTTAAAATGCAGCATTTTGACTATATGGTGGGTTATAGCCTATGGACCAAAAGAACCATAAAGACATTCTAAATTGTATCCTATATTGTATCCTAAATTGTATCCTATACTCTTTATGTTAGTGGTAACATTGGTATTGTTATTTTTGAAACTATAGATAAAAAATAGCCAAATAGGCCGGGCGCTGTGGCTCATGCCTGTAATCCTAGCTCTTGGGAGGCCGAGGCGGGCGGATTGCTCAAGGTCAGGAGTTCGAAACCAGCCTGAGCAAGAGCGAGACCCCGTCTCTACTATAAATAGAAAGATATTAATTGGCCAACTGATATATATATAAAAAAAAATTAGCCGGGCATGGTGGCGCATGCCTGTAGTCCCAGCTACTCGGGAGGCTGAGGCAGGAGGATCGCTTGAGCCCAGGAGTTTGAGGTTGCTGTGAGCTAGGCTGACGCCACGGCACTCACTCTAGCCTGGAAAACAAAGTGAGACTCTGTCTCAAAAAAAAAAAAAAATAGCCAAATAGCAATATAGATGATAGATAGATAGATATAAACCAAGTGGATTTATCACTAGAAACTAAAATTTTTGGCATAAGAGATATAGGTATACAATCAAAGAAATAAAAACCTTCTAGTTTTTAAGTTGAACTGGAAATCATGTATGAGTTCATGACAGTTTTTCTATTAAAATTTTTATTTCCTAGCTATGTACACTAAAAAGATCTAGAAATAGTAATGACACAGTATCGATGAATACCTTTAGTGCCAAAATTGTCATTTTCAAATACCATTTTCCACTAAATTGGAACCAAGACCTCTTGGAGAATTGGATGTTTAGCTCTAGGATGTATATGAGCCTGGATGTCTTTTTGTGTCTGAAAGAAAGAATGTTAACAAAGACTACTAGAGTCATTTCCGAAGACACACGAACCAATTTAAAAGGACTGCCACTGGTCAAAGATAAGGCAACTTCAAAATCACAGAGAGTAATGCCTGCAATGGAGTTAAACACGTCAATATAGGAAATACACATAGTTGTGATGATACTCCCCCTTTAAGGAATAAAATCTCATTACTTATAAAGGTTGCTAGAATACTACTCGTTATTCTGGAATTTGATTAAAGTAAAGATGGATTTGTTGAACTTTTCTTTCCTACAAAGATTGACTTTTAGAGTGTGGTATCCAACCTCCAGGTAACCCCCCAGTGATTCTTGCTTCCTAGTAGATTCTCCTTTCTGTAGTCCTTTCCTTCCTGAAATGGGGCTGACCTGTGTGAACAATAAGATATGCTCAAAATGACAATTTATGACTTCCCAAAGCAAGTCAAAATGTCATGGCAGCTTCTTCTTTTTTTAATAATTAAAGTATTAAATTATGCTTTGCACCAAACTGTTTTTAATAATGATCAGACTGTATTTTACATATCTCTTCTGGTAGTTGTATAGAAAATGAATTACAGGTGGCAAGCCAGCAAGCAGAGTGACCTATTATGAGGCTGTAATAATAATAAATGTTTACTGTTGCTTTAGGTCACTGAGTTTTGGGATAATTTATTATGCAGCAATAGAAAATTAATACTGGGCCAGGCACAGTGGCTCATGCTTGTAATCCTAGCACTCTGGGAGGCCAAGGCAGGATTGCTTGACAGTTCAGGAGGTCTCACTCCGCCTGAGCAAGAATGAGACCTTGTCTGTACTAAAAATAGAAAAATTTAGCCAGGCATGGTGGTGCACGCCTGTAGTCCCAGCTACTCCAGAGGATGAGGCAGGAGGATCCCTTGAACCCAGATGTTAGAGATTACAGAGAGCTATGACGATGCCATTGCACTCTAGCCAGGGCGACAGAGTGAGACTGTCTGAAAAAAAAAAATAAGGCAGAAAGAAAGAAAAGAAAAGAAAATTAATACTAACTAACCAGATAATTGATAAGAAGTAGTTCTTCATAGAACTTAGTAAGTGCCAGATAAATAGTAGACATGAGAAACATCACCATAGACATGTAAAACATAACCTTCAACAAAATAATGGCTGCTTGAACTATTAAGTGAAAGAGTGATATAAAACTATATATGGTTGGGTCAATCTAACACCACCTTAACCAACTGTTAGATCATAACATAACTAAGTGTAGAATAACCCAACATTGCATGACTCCTGATGTGATGCAGCTGGGACTCTACAACACCATCTATAAAACATTGAAAACCTGAACCTGAATCTAATTAAGCCTCTCTATCTATAAGTTTATGGAAAATAAAGCAAAATAAATGACATTATAAGGATATAAACAGCCAAATGCGTTATATGGAAAATTCTGCTGGACAAATAACACACAAAAAAATAGCATGGATGGAAAGAAATGTGGAGGCCCTCACAGCTGAAGAACAGAACTATGAGGAATGAGGCCTAGAGACAACTGCCAGTATTTTCATTAGTATGTAAAGAGTAATTTTATCTCATCCTTCTTACACTCTATATCCTCAAAGACTTTAGTGAGTGTCTCACCAGCAAAGAAAGAAAGACCATGAGGGAATTTTGCAGGTAAAGTGATTATAGCAACCCTTCCTTGCAAGAGTGTTGAGTTTTGACAAGTCATCACAATTTAGTGTATGATGAGGTTCATTTGTTTTAGCACTTGATTGTATATTCTTCAAAGGCTCAAATTTTGAGCATATCATTTAACATCCAGAAAATTTTGTCAGGTAAAATGATATCCATCATACCATACTTACCTTATTCTTCCAACTTGTTACTCAAACAGAAATAAACCATAAAGGAAAGCAATTTGATACGAATGAAGCCATCCAACAAAACCAATGGCCTAATGAGAAGGTGACTCAGCTATATTTCCCTTTTCCTTTAAATAGCACAGAAATAAGCTGTATATACAGAAGTAGAGTCCTTTAGGCCATGTGATCATCTATTGCTAAATTCCATACATTTATTCTATTATTCATATGACCTTATCATCACACCACATAGATTTCATTTTAAGTACAGTGTCTGTGCTTTTTCTTATGCATAGAAAACCCACAGATCTGTAACCATAACTTTTTTACAGTTCCAGCTCAAGGCAAATTCTCTCCAAGAACGTACTGTTATCCTCGCAGCCTCAACATGTATGCAACAATCTCTTTTATCCAAAGCAATCGGAATCCATATTTGATAGATAATCAGAAAGAGTAGGTTAAGCAGAGGTTATGTTATTCTAAGTCTTAGCTTCTCATCTGCAAACTGAGGGCTAATTGTATTTGTCTTATAGGGTTAATGTGGGAATTAAATGAGTTACTACCTATAAAGTGCTTAAAACAGTGCCTGGCACTAACGTAAAGCCCCAATAAACTTTGAATTATATTTTATACATATGCTTCATATAAAAACTTTGCTCTGAATAAAGTTTCAAGGCCTGGGGAGGGTGGTAGGCACTATGTTTTCTGTTTTGTATTCACACTGGCAATAAAGTGCAGTGGTGCTCCATACATCCTCTTTGGCGAATATGTAGTGAGTAAATGATGTTTAAGTGAATTAAAAAAAAAAGAATATTAAAACTTCTATTATCTCATTTTTGGTTAATTTTTATATGCTTACGTTCATCCTAAACTCTCACAGTCTTAGAATTGCCTAATCACAAGAAAATTAAATTTTTCATGTTGAATTTCTATAGTAATGAGAACAAATTACCCCATTCATGTCTCTGAGCTATAAAATTGACAGTAGGAACTAAACAATTTATCTGCAATTTAGAAATTTAAATCACTTTCATTCTAAAAGCACAGAAGTAAAATAATGATATCAGTAAAAACACATTCCAATATTCAACTTTTGATTACCATCATGACCAGCTGTCACTTGGATTTCTAAATTGTCTAATATTTTCTTCTGTGTTACCATCTCTACATGTTTAGAGGCAGGAGAACCCATGAATTATTGTTTATGTATTGGAAATTCAAAATATATAACATTTTTGGAATAGTCTTGAAATAAGAAAACAGTTTTTCTGTATAATGTTAATGATTTCTCAGTAAAAAAAGGTTGCCAGCCCCTTTTCTAGTAGCAGAAATATAGTAAGACCCCACTAAGGTTAAAATTACATCACCAGAGAGCTTATT
Source organism: Microcebus murinus (assembly GCF_040939455.1). Classification (NCBI taxonomy): domain Eukaryota; kingdom Metazoa; phylum Chordata; class Mammalia; order Primates; family Cheirogaleidae; genus Microcebus; species Microcebus murinus. The sequence continues at coordinate 86,499,032 of NC_134108.1, forward strand.
GTCACACCATGCAGCCATCTTCATGGCAATCATGTGCCTCATCAGTCATGTCATTTCTCGCTCATCTGTTCAAAGTCTGTGGGCACTCGTTTCCTTTTCCAGCCTTCTCCTGCCCCGACTGCTTATGCATGCGCTTGTGGAGGCAAATCTCCCCTTGGAAGCCTTCCCAGAATTCATTAAAACTTCTTCAGTGACCTTCTTACAGGCTCCCCTAGTACCCATTTTAGCACTTGTCCCATTGTGTTAAAATTGTCTGATTACCAATCTGATTCCTTCAAAATATCAAGTCCATGATCTGATTCCTTCAAAACAGCAAATCCATGAGGTCAAGAATAGAGCCTCATGTGTTGTGGATTCTCAGTGCTGAGCCAGGAGCAGATACCTAGCATGTAAAAATAATAAACAATAAATATTCTTTAACTAAATGAATACCTACCTCTCTTTGTTTTGTTTTCATTTTTCCCACTCTATGGACAGCTCCCTCACATACATTCTTCTCCAAAACGTACTGTTCCTCAGGGCAGAGTAGTATATATGTGGTTAAAGGAAGAAATGTTAATGAATTAACTTTAAGGGTTAGAAAAATATCACCCAAAGTGGGGAATAACAAATGCAAATTTGAAAAGTTTTATTATCTACATTTCACAGGGTGCTAAAGAAGCCAGGGAACAAAAAGAAAATCTGACCTTGCACTAAAACATTCTAATGAAAATCTCTCTTAAAATATAGTGTAAGAAAGTAGTATATAGTATTTGAGGCCGGGCGCGGTAGCTCACGCCTGTAATCCTAGCACTTTGGGAGGCCGAGATGGGCGGATTGCTCAAGGTCAGGAGTTCGAAACCAGCCTGAGCGAGACTCTGTCTCTACTAGAAATAGAAAGAAATTAATTGGCCAACTAAAAATATGTATATACAAAAAATTAGCCAGGCATGGTGGCGCATGCCTGTAGTCCCAGCTACTCGGGAGGCTGAGGCAGCAGGACTGCTGAGCCCAGAAGTTTGAGGTTGCTGTGAGCTAGGCTGACGCCACGGCACTCACTCTAGCCTGGGCAACAAAGCGAGACTCTCTCTCAAAAAAAAAGAAAGTAGTATATAGTATTTGAAAGTTATTTTCTAAATCTTTAAACACATAGATAATTGTCATAGATAATTGTTTAGACCTAAAGATTCTGAGAGGAACTATAAAAGGTTCTACTTTAAGTTGTTATTTTTCAGATAAGTTTATAGCATCTATATTATTTAATATATTATGTTTAATGTGATTTATGCTATTTTAATATCAAAACACATATTTTATTCTCATAACATTACCTTCAATATACACAATACAATTTATTTTAAAAATAAATAAAATATTTTACCATGGTGAGGTCTTTAAGGCACTAATTTTGTTTTTATGTTTTATCTTTCTTCACCACTAGATGGTGCAATCACCACTTTTAAAGTAATGACATTCGCGTTTTCTATTTAAAAATTCTTTTTTTTTTTTTTTTTTTTTTTTTGAGACAGAGTCTCGCTTTGTTGCCAGGCTAGAGTGAGTGCCATGGCGTCAGCCTAGCTCACAGCAACCTCAAACTCCTGGGCTCGAGTGATCCTTCTGCCTCAGCCTCCCGAGTAGCTGGGACTACAGGCATGCGCCACCATGCCCGGCTAATTTTTTATATATATATCAGTTGGCCAATTAATTTCTTTCTATTTATAGTAGAGACGGGGTCTCGCTCTTGCTCAGGCTGGTTTTGAACTCCTGACCTTGAGCAATCCGCCCGCCTCGGCCTCCCAAGAGCTAGGATTACAGGCGTGAGCCACAGCGCCCGGCCTAAAAATTCTTTAATAAGAATTTATGATAATAGTTTTAGTGCTTTTGTGAAATTAGTAACTCATTCTATTTTTTGAATGAAATGTCTTTACACATTTTGTGCTCTTCAAACGATAATCAAAATCGTATGAAATTTCGTTGCAGATTAACTGTATTAGCTTGCCTCCATTTTGGAGAACCCTATACAATTTTTCAAACTTTTTTTCTTTTGCATAACTATTAACTTAGATCCAGCAAGCATATAAATTGCCCTAAATCCAGTCAGGGTCTATGACTTAAATGGAAGATCTGGAAAGGAGGTGCGATCTGCTGCTGTCTTTGGCCGGCCTAGTAGATTCTGAGCCTCCATCCCACACCCCATCCTAGAATGTGCTTTCCTTACTGGCACTATTTTCAGAGGGTTTATTGCTTTATGGACAGTAATTTAAAGCTAGCTTTTTCTTTCATGTGCCCTTTAGCGTAGTGTTGCCAGATGTAGGGAGCAGGGGAAAAATGAAAGGAAGAATATACCAGGTGCCCAAATAAATTTGAATTCCAGACAACAAATAATTTTTAATATATCTCGAATATTGTTAACCTGAAATTCAAATATTATATGGAACATACTTACACTAATAAATGTATTCATTGTTTATCTGAACATGTAAGTTTAACTAGGCACCCTGCATTTTATCTGGAAACTCTACCTTTAATGGATCCATCAGATCCTCCGCTGCTGGGCCCCTCCCAATATCACTCTCTAATCCTAGATAACGTGTCTCTTCCACACGAGTACTCCCCATTACTCCTCAGCTTCTGCTCCAGCCATAAACTGACTGCTTCTTACTGCCGAGGTCTCTTTGGGCAGCAGGACACCTCTCAGGCAAGATCCATTTTCATATGTCCTCAAGCTGATGTTTCTAAGTATAATATGAGTGCCACATCCTTTCCCTGGGATTCACCTCTGACAGGTTTGCGTGTCCTCCTGCAGCCCCAGGAGCTAGGCCTGTGCATTCACCAGTGTCAGGGAACAAATGTCAAGCTCTCCAAGTGGTCCTACTGAATCCTTTTTCTCTAGGCTTGAGGGTAGGAGACAGCAACACCATGCATAGATTTGGTGATGGTGTGGCAGTGGGGAGAGGGACTTACAATATGGTTTTGCCCAAAGAGATGATTCTTACTAAATTCTTTCCATTTCCATGCTCTAAACCATACTAGACTCTGTGGAGTCCAGTAACCCTAAAGCTAATTATTAACTCTTTTCTTTGACAATTTGGGTCTTGGTAGTTTGAATCACAATTCACTTGGATACCTTGGAACCTCGGTTAAAAGTTAACAACAGAGTGAGACACAAGCGTATATCCATCTCTGCTCACGTGTTCAAACTGTGCTCCTTTTTCTCTCAACCTACAGTTGCAATTGTGCCACTGGGTGGAAAGGAGCATTCTGTACGGAGACAGTTTCCACCTGCGATCCTGAACATGACCCTCCACACCACTGCAGCAAAGGAGCAACCTGTATTTCCTTACCTCATGGATACACCTGCTACTGTCCTTTAGGAACCACTGGAGTCTACTGTGAACAAGGTGAGGCAGAATTTCAACTCATTTTGCTCACAGATTTAACTACATTTAGGAACTGCAAAGTCAGTTTTCCTCTTGGTAAGTAAAAAAGAAAAAAATATATAATAAAATTAGAGTCCACTCTCCTCTCTCCCCAGCATATTAGACATTATATTTCACAGATAGAATAAGTACTCAAAATTCAGTAGTACGAAAATACAGCTTTATATTTAGTATTGCTTCATTACCTCTGAACACCCTGTTTAGAAGTTTTGTGCTAAATGCAGTTAAATCAAGTGATCCTAAGTTCATAAGTCAGTTCCAGAATAAGACTCCACCTTTGAGCTTCTCCCCTCTGTACCCTCCATCTGACTCAAAACTCTCAAGAATGCCCCAAGGCCATCAGCGCCAGAGGGAAAGAAGGGAAATTTGGGAGGTGAGATGGCCCCAAGTCCAGTGGGAACAACAAGGAGCAATAATGTCCTCCCCACCAGAGCAAATTATGGTCATGCCTCTGAGGGAGCTCAGCTATCTCCTGTGTCCTCCCCATCTGGGCTATAACTAGTGCTAAGGTTACTTCTAGATCTGTCTTCTTTTTAATCCCCAGCTGGGACTACCAAAACAGTAATAGGGCTTCCAAGAAACTCCCAGTTAAGGGAGCTGAAAAATAAAGGGAACATGGGGACCCACCTGCTATCTCCTGGCTTCCTGAGACTGAATTATCTACTATTTCTCTATCTTGCCTCACCCTCCATCTAGGCAATAAAGCTTTAGCTTCCTCTCCACCTTTTAAAAAACAGAGACTGGGATAGAAAGAGTACAGGAGCCAATCACCAATTGTCCTATATTCACTTTTGCATTTTGGGGGGGTTTTACCATAATATTATATTCATATGTGTGATAAGAACAAATCTAATCCTTCTCAGATCACTTTATCAAATATATTAATGCAAATATTCTTATTCTTACATTCCTTGAGATTCTATGTGTGTTTAATTCTCCAAAAGTCAAAATTGCTGATAAATAGACATTGAGAGTTAGAATAGTAGTGATTTAGAGAAAGAAATTTTTAATCATGTCTTAGAGTGCGACTATAATATGATGAGTTTTATGTCTGACTCGTGGAAATCGTTCTCTTTTATAATGACATTATGGATAGGTCTTGGTCTTTAAGAAACGGTGGTTATTCGTTTCTAGAATATGCCACACTCTTTCCTGGAGGAGGGATTTTGCACCTGCTCTTTCCTCTGCCTACAATGCTCTCATCTTCCCCTCCACACCCAGCTAACACTCAACCTTTAGATCTCAACTCAGACCTTGCTACTTTAGGGAAGCCTTTACTGATTCTCTTTCATAGAGCTGAGGGCAGTGACCAGGCCTGTTTTTGGTTCATTGTTGTTGAATCTCTAGCACCCATCATACAGTGCAGAGCAAAAAATATTTGTTAAACATTTCAGCTTAATAGCTATAAGATAATAAAAACTGGTCGTGATGGTTTTCATGGAATGGTTGGTTCTTTAGTAAACAGCAAAGTACCCAAAGCTTTACCAAGATAAGAACCTCTCTCACTCCCAAAGGAATAACTATCAGAAACTGAAAGAAATAATATGACAAGTAACACAAGAGCTAGTGAACATAACAATGGAACAAACCAAATTTGTATGCTAATGTTCATGACAGCCTTATTCACAATAGCCAATCGGTAGAAAAAAAAACAAGTGTTCATCAACAGATGAATCAATAAACAAAATGAAGTATATACATTTAATGTAATATTATTTAGCCATAAAAACGAATTCAGTTCTGATATATGCTACAGCATGGATAAAACTTGAAAATATTATGCTAAGTGAAATAAACCAGACACAAAAGGTATGATTCCATTTATGTAAAATATCTAGAATAGGCAAATTTATAGAGAGAAAAAGTAGACTGGATGTTATCAGATGCTGGGAGGCAAGGAAAAATGGAGAATTATTGGTTAATTGTTACAGAGTTTCCATTTGGGGGATGAAAAGTTTTGGAAATAGATAGTGGTGATTGTTGCACACCATTGTGAATATAATTCCTGCCACTAAATTGTACATTTAAAAATAGTTAAAATGGCAAATTTCTTATGTATATTTGACCACAGTAAAAATTTCAAAAAAAATCCAATATATTTATTTGGACATGTGTGCATATGTGTTTGTGTTTATGTATTTGTAGGTGAATGTGTGTGAATATATATGTGCATATATATCATAGTTCTGTCCACTGAAAGAGCCAAGAAGCAAAGATACTCCAGTAGCAATGAACATACCTCATACCCATATCTTCGTTCTTAATACCATTCCCCTTTAAAAAGAACCAGATATCCTCAGAGAAATGGCTTAATCCAGTGTTTCGGCATGTAGGTACAAAAAGAGCCTGGAACATATTGTTACATGAGGAAAAGAAAAAAGTTCTCTGAAAAATTATGGGGGCTTATCACCAGAATACAGGAATCAGATTGAACGGGCTCTCACTAGCCTGATCTGGGATGATTTCACTACCAAAATAATTGGGCACAGTAACAAATTATAAACCACTGGAAAAATAGAGATTCATGATTTCATACCAATAGTAAATAGCTAGATGATTGTTATATAGATAGATGGTTAGACAGAATAAATAAATGGGAGGGAAGAGAGTGCTCATTTCCAGTAGAATGCTAAGAGCTGACTGGCAATTGTGGAGGATTGGGTAGAGTTGGAAAATAGTCATTTTGCATCCATCAAAATAAAGACTGGCTCAGGCTAGAATCATCAATGGATGTTACATCTAGGGGGTAGTTTTGATGAAAAATAGATTTGCACGATCTTACAGTTATATCCCCATGGACTGCATATGAATTGCAAGGAAGAAAAAACACAATAATTGTACAGTGAAATATTATAAAATAAAAAAGTCAACATGTTGACTAAAATGATCAAAATTTACTTAATCAACGAAGGACAGATAGACATCATGTAATTCCAGATGTGATTTCCTGAGAAGAACACATTACCATCTATACAATATTTAGGCCAAAATGCATAAACAGAATCTAATCGTGAGGAAATACCAGACGAACTCAAAATAATGATCATTCTTCTCAAAAAACAGAGGAAGAAAAATATTTTTCAAAAAATGTCAATGTCATAAAAGACAAAGAAAGGCTGTGGAAATATTCTAGGTTAAAAGATACTAAAGAGACATGACAATTCAATGCAAGATCTCAGTTTAGATGGGGTCGTATACTCTGGAGGAAAATTATTATAAAAGACATTATTGAGTCAGCTGTAAAGAATTTGAATGTTAACGTTAGACTAAACAAGAGTATCATATTAATGTCAAATTTACTGAAGATGATAACTGTACTGTAGTTATATAAGAGAATAGCCCTAAATTTTTAAGTATAAAGGGCCATAATGTAGGAAACTTGCTCTCTCTTGGACAGTTGAAGATTGAATGTTGGGTTTAGCAGATTTGACAAATATACTCAAGGTAAAACCTGGCTTTTTCATTCTATTTATCTATTTAGCTTCTGTTTCCTTTTATTTACTTTTTTTTTAGCATCTGAATTTTTTTTCTTTCTTGCTAGATCATCAATTTATTGCAAAGATGTTTTAGAATAATATATCTAGCATTTTTAGTTATTTTCATGATGGAGATAGGGTAAATCATGTTAACTAGTCCAACATTCCAATGGAAACTAAAGTCAAGTACTGCATTTATTCTAAAGAACCTCATCTGACAGGTATATGCATAAAGCATTAAAATCTGTAGAAAATGTTAAGAGTGTGATTTTAGGACACAGCAAGTGGGGACATAATTAATTTGTCCCAAGTTTTGAGAAGCAGATACTGCTGGAGGCTGATTAGTAACTTTGGGGGAGAGGAAGGGACACTGATATAAAATGAAAAGGTCTGTCTATAGTAGCACACTTAGTGTACATCTGAAACCCACCCTCCAGGCCGGGCGCTGTGGCTCACGCCTGTAATCCTAGCTCTTGGGAGGCCGAGGCGGGCGGATTGCTCAAGGTCAGGAGTTCAAAACCAGCCTGAGCAAGAGCGAGACCCCGTCTCTACTATAAATAGAAAGAAATTAATTGGCCAACTGATATATATATAAAAAATTAGCCGGGCATGGTGGCGCATGCCTGTAGTCCCAGCTACTCGGGAGGCTGAGGCAGAAGGATCACTCAAGCCCAGGAGTTTGAGGTTGCTGTGAGCTAGGCTGACGCCAAGGCACTCACTCTAGCCTGGGCAACAAAGTGAGACTCTGTCTCAAAAAAAAAAAAAAAAAAAGAAAAGAAAAATGAAACTCACCCTTCATCCTCATTAAAGCAGCAAGAAAAAGGGAGAAACAGTGGTTCCCCCCCCCTTTTAAAACTACACTTGGTATAAAAAATTATGATGTGGGCACAGTACCCTGGTAACTTAAGACAGCTCAGCTGATGAATTAAAAATTAAAGTATGCTTAAACCTAAACAAGATAGAATATACATATGAGAAAAAAATACATCATAATGAAAAAGAAAAGGGAAGCTGCTGAAATATATTTGTAATCCAGGTATTTTCATATTTCACTATTTGATATATGCTTCTTAGGGGCACTTCACTACTTTCAAAACCTAAATTGCAGCCTCCTAATGCCTAAAGATCTGTTCATTTCCCTTACTACTGCTGCTGCAAGTTGCAGCCTGGTGGTTTCCAGAACCCCCAGACAAAACCTCCTTCTGGGGACCTTTATCCATCACTGCTGTGGACATCAAGGTGCCAGAATTCAACTGTGTTTTTTACAGAAGTGTGGAGACTTCTCTTCCTTTTTTTCTTATGCTTGGTTTCAAGAGTACTCAGACAGTTCTTCTTTTAAACCTCAATGTCTTGCAAAAATCTTAGCAAGAATGCCCTTTTAGTATCTTTAATTGTAGCCTCCTCTACTTTCCCATGCTGAATTTAGGTATATATAACTCGAGAGACAAAACTGCGCATAAAATTAGCAGACCAATCCAACTGGCAAATATCATGCAGCTTACAAAATTTACCCTGCCCTTCCATCTGACAACTGGGAGGCTTAGTTACTAGGCAAAGTCTTTCTTTGAGATGAGTGATCTCCTAGGAAACTTCGGAGAGTTTCCTTAAAGTCTTGCATACAAATAGATTTCTGGCAGACACCATCATTTCGCCAGACATGCCCAATAGATATGAAACACATCTGAAGATATATCTCAGGCTCAAGCTGATACTGCTGCCAAACTCTTTTTGAATTCTAATTAGTATTCTAATTCCTTCCTGGAAAATCTTAGCCAAAGTCAGAAGTTATATGAATCACTGTGCAATGAGATATTAAATCTAAGTTTTCTTGTTGTCTAAGAGTTTAGGCTGAGGGCTCAAAGCTGAGTACATTAAGTATTATATATACCCAGAAGTCTAAAAAGAGTTTATAAATGATATCACTATACAGCTATTATAACTAAAATTAAAAATAGTGAAAGTGCCAAATGCTGGTAAGGGTGTGAAGAAACTAGGTCTCTTACACATTGTTGGTGAGAAGATAAAATGGTACAGCCACTATAGAAAATGGTTTGGCAGTTTTTTTATAAAACAAAACATTCAGTAACCACACAACCCAGCAGTCACACTGCTGGACATTTATACCAACAAAATTAAAACTTACATCCATACAAAAACATGAATGATCATATTAATAGAAGCTTAAACTGGAATAATCCAAATGTCCTTCAATGGATGAATGGTTAAACAAATGGATAGATCCATACCACAGAATACTACTCAGAAATAAAAAGGAACAAAGTATTAAATCATGCAGATATTCAGTTGGATTTTAAGGGCATTATGCTGAGTGAAAAGTGATAGATAATTCATAGAGAATATGTAAAGGCTGGGCCCGGTGGCTTACAACTATAATTCTAGCACTCTGGGAGGCCGAGGTGGGAGGTTCCCTTGAGCTCAGGAGTCAAAGACCTGCTAAGCAAGAGCAAGATCCCATCTCTACTAAAAATAGAAAAATTAGCTGGGCATCCCAGCTACTCAGGAGGCTGAGGCAAGAGGATTGCCTGAGTCCAGGAATTTGAAGTTACAGTGTGCTATGATGACACCACTCCACTCTACTTGGGGCAACTAAGTGAGATTCTGAAGGAAAGGAAAGAAAAGAAAGAAAGGAAAGGAAGGAAAGGAAGGAAAGGAAGGAAGGAAGGAAGGAAGGAAGGAAGGAAGGAAGGAAGGAAGGAAGGAAGGAAGGAAGGAAGGAAGGAAAGAAAGAAAGAAAGAAAGAAAGAAAGAAAGAAAGAAAGAAAGAAAGAAAGAAAGAAAGAAAGAAAGAAAGAAAGAAAAAGAAAGAAAGAAAGAAAGATGGATGTAAATAGGTAGTACTACTGGCTTATCACCTGCTCCCAGCCCATATTGTGGGGGGAGGGCAATTAAGAGAATAGAATTGATTCAGAGAAAAGGGACTTTTTTGGAGAACACTGCTGGCAGTAGGAAGGTGAGTTAGAATATATCCAAAAAATGAATGAGAAGGGCATCAAAATGTACACAGAGAAAATATGGATGCTTGCCAGAAGGAAAGTTTAACATTTCCTTCCCTGGGTTATCAGTTTGTGCTGAGCTGACACTAGCTGTGAAACTGGCATGGAGAATGGGAGAAAGAGATGTCAAAAAAATCAGACCTATATCCCTGGAGTGAGAGAAAACTTAAGACCAGTGCCTGACCCACACTCAAAGTAGCCTAAAGGCAAGAGGCTGGCTGTAGCTTTTCCTAGTGGCAGAGCTAGAGGCAGGACAGCTGGAGAGTGGAGGTGCCTTTCCACAGAGTACAGGCCAAAAGCCATGCACACATGACCAAGATAAATAGGCTTAAGTCTCCTTGAAAGAACCTTGACCAAAATGGTTAAGTTGTCTAAAGCAGAAAGAGTCTGGAGGCATCTCACAAGAGCAAAAGCTGACTGGGATTCATAAAACGTCAAGCAAGGTACATCAGTCTTCTCAAGAACTGAGGACAGAGGTACAACTGGGGAGTTGAAAAGCACTCAAAGATGCAAAAGAGCGTCTTCCACGACAGAAGAAATTAGACAGGTGAGAGAAAGCTACAAACAGCAGCAGACAACAATGACCCTTGCCTTGTCTTCTTATCACTGATTCCCACAGTGATCTTGGAAAAGCAAAAGAGTGGAAAGTGAAGGAAGAGAACAAGCGACTGTACAAATAGCAAAACAAAAACATACCACTCCCCCCACTTCCCTACTACAGCTTTCCAAGCTTCAGTCAGATCTGAGCTGTGGGGAAAGGATAGACGTTTAGAATTAGGTGAGAGATTAGGGTTTTGATTCTGATTGAATGGAATTTCTTTGTACCAGAAAATGAGAACATTTCACTGAGACCCAAAAATGATCAGAAAGCTAAGGGATTTGCCCAAGATATCATCCAGGAATGAGAATGGAATATTCTCAGACATATCTGAAGGGCAATGATAGCGAAAAATCAAGCTACATCTTGAATGCCTCCTACCTAGTCCAGCACTTTCAACAAACCATGACAAATCCTTGGATCTTTCCCTTTACGTTGACAATGTGTCAGCTGTGCTCTCCCTGAAGCAATCCTTTGCTCATGTTAAAAACACTTTCCTCTGATGTTCCATATCACCCATTCTTAAGTGTTTTGAAGACATATAATATCTTTACTCAGAATATTGCCTGTTTTAGATATCTATAGATTTCACAAATCAAATATGGCACATCATTGCAATCCAAGTGTTTCCGCTTCACTACAGCTTATTCCATTTTCTTTTTCGCTATATTGTACCGGTCTGGTCCCAGTTAATGCTGCAGTTGTTAAACAGTGATACACATAAATATTAATTTTTCTGAGGGGGTCCTATTTATAATAAACAATAAAAAGTGATGGCCATGAGTGAAGTTTGTGCAATATGGAAGTCAGTCACCTGAATTATTAGTTATTATTCCTCTCAGAAAACTATCCCTTCTGAAATAGCCCCGTTACACAGACCAACCCTCTAGCTATTGGCCAGAACCCAGTAGATCAGTTATCCAAGAATAATCTTGGTGCTTTCTTCTTAAGTAACCTATATTGATTAGTAAAGTCTCCCAAAGATAATTCACTATCAGGAAAATTTTGTATGAGTCACTGGAAAACCTGGACTTTCCCCAAATTCTACCTCAAAATGAACAATAGAAGAAATGTTCGGCAGATAATTAAGTTATGATAGATACTACTTACTGCATCAGAGTCCTTTGTGGTCCTATTTGTGGCTTCTATCTGCTTTCATAGGCAGACCCACTCATATCAAAAAGGTCAGAACTTTTAGTACCCTACATAAACTATAAAAACTTAATGAGCAAAAATTATCATAATTCAGCAACAAAAGGAATTAACTATCTATGCATTGTTTCAAAAAGTGCAATCCATTTAAAACAGATCTTTACTTATATAGTCTATGAAAGTAGATCCATCCTTTATCTAAGACCCTGGGACACTGGAATTCTTGCCCACACAGCTTTGAGGTATTAGAATTTCAAACCAGTGAAACAAATGGGAGGAGCCAGCTTATGTGTGGCACTTCAAGCAGGGTATTTTGAAAACAAAAAAGGCAAGGTCTCAAATAAAATCGGGAATATAGTATTTTGATCTAATTAGTACTATGCTGTAAAGCTATATTTTTGGAATTTTTGTGGTTCCAAAAGTGCTGAAATTTTTCATGTAATCTGAAGTGCCTTAATAAGAAAGTTTACTTTCTAATTTATAAACATAGTACCAAGCAAGACCAATGTTGAATCCTCTTGAAGTGGATGTTAGGGTACATAATACAGATCTCTACCCCTACCCCTTTCTGAATGGAGGTATTCACTCCCTCAGCCACTGGGAATAATGCCTGCAGGGAGCTCAAAAATATGTCCCTCACCAGAACTGAAAGGAACTACCTTGGCCAAGGTTCCCCCTCCTCCCCAGTGACAGCCTGAATCCAAACGCTGTGTGATGTGAAGGTGATGGGGAGGAGGCAGAGGAGGGAGGGAGTGGTTGCCCTGAAGGCTGGACACCTTGCCTCAATCTGAAATATTAATAACTTTGAGAGGTCATCCTTGCTCCAGAACTTTCTGTGAAATAAGCTACTAACTTCTCCCTCCTGCTGCCTTCACCCTCTCACAGGTGTTGCTTCCAAGAGCACTCCCCAATAAACCTCCCATACACAAACTTCCATCCCAGAGTCTGTTTCCTAGGAAAACTACCCAAGACAAAAGGACACAGGAACCACCTTAAAGGGGCTTCAACTGGCCAAATCAGGGAGTTATGATAATAACAGATTAAAACCTATTGAATAAAAATAATGAACCCATACTGATAGAAAGAAAGAAAGGAAAGATGAGAGGGAAAGAGGGAGGGAGGGAGGAAGGAAAGGAAGGAGGGAGAAAATAAAGCAAAGTTCTTCCATACATTTATTAGTGGAATTCAACTAATAAATGTAAAAGTCATGTTGTACATAAAGAATCAATTGTGACAACCATCTATCAATGAAGCTTAATGCTTCTGGTGGGTGGGGGCTAGCTGAGGATCAGGATATTGATGTAATCTTGGATCCCTTTCACATGAAATACAAATTAATTACAAAGGGGAAAATGGAGAATTTAAAGTGAAGAAACCTGGCAAACACAAATATGAGCAGATAATCAAGGTTAATATTACCAGTAGTGAGATAGGTCTACATTATATACCTCTTGATGTGCACAGCATCATTTCTGCAAAGATTACATGATTCGAATTTGGTCGTGCAGAAACACCAGATGGATCTAAGTTGAGGGCCATTCTACAGAATGTACGGTCTCAAAAATTGTCACAATATGGAAAACAGATAAGATAGAGAACTATTCCAGATTGAAGGAATCCTAATAGACATGACAACTGAATGTAACACACATTCCTAAAGGATACCCTAAACCAGAAAGGGAAAAAAAGTTTGACCAGTTGATGAAATTTGAAGCAGGCCTCTGAGTTGGATTATAGTGTTACACCAATGTTGATTTCCTGATTTGAAGGAATATCCTTATTTGGGGTAAGTATCTACTGGAATATTTAGTAGTTATGGGACATTGCATCTGTAGCAAAAAGGTTTGGGGAGAAAAATCTAATGATAGAGTATACATGATACACAGAGAAAGAGAGAGACAAAGAAAGAGAGGGAGACAGATACAAAAAGAAGAAAATGCAATAAAATAGGAACAATTGGAGAGTCTAGGTGAAAGAGAGTTTTTATTATGGCAGCTTTTCTATTAAAAAATTGTTTCAAAGTAAAAATTATTAGAAATTATTTTCTATTCTCCTTACACTCTTATAAGCACTTTCAACACTCTAGCTGGCATTGTTTTCATTGGATTAAATGATCTCTTGGAACACCTCAAAAATAAGCTCAGACTCAGCAAACATGGTATAGACCAAAAAACCAAAACAAAAATCTCAAAGGTACAGATTAAACTGATCATGACAAGGTCTAATGCTACCTGTTACTGATGAACAGGCAGGGTTAGCATGTTTTTCCTCTGAATCTGTGCCCTGTGCAAATCTGTAAATGTATATATAATATTTAACCCTCTGGTATTTATTGAGGTTTGTTTTATGGCCCCCTATGTAGTAAATATTTGTAAACTTTTTATGTTTTTAATAAGAATCTGTATTGGGAAGGTCAAGTGTTACGTTCTATATGTCTATGATTTTAAACTTGATTGTGTTGTTTAAATATTCTATATCCCTTACTGATCTCTGCTGATCTATCAGTTACTAAATTTCAAATCATACATTAGGTCAGGTGTGGTGGCTCACGCCTGTAATCCTAGCACTCTGGGAGGTCGAGGCAGGAGGATCGCTCAAGGTCAGGAGTTTGAGACCAGCCTGATCAAGAGCGAGACCCTATCTCTACTATAAATAGAAATTAATTGGCCAACTAAAAATATACAGAAAAAAATTAGCTGACCATTGTAACACATGCCTGTAGTCCCAGCTATATGGGAGGCTGAGGCAGTAGGATCGCTTGAGCCCAGGAGTTGGAAGTTGCTGTGAGCTAGGATGATGGCACTCCAGCCCACAAAAAATATAGTCATCTGATCTTTGACACAAGAAAAAGGGAATACAATGGAGAAAGGATAATCTTTTCAACAAATGATGGTGGAGACTTGGACATCCACCTGCAAAAAAAAAAAAAAATCTAGACATAGATCTTACATCCTCACAAAATTAACTCAAACTGGATCAGAACCTAAATGTAAAATGCAAAACTATGAAACTCCTAGAAGAAAATATAGGAGAAAAATCTAGATGACTTTGATTTTGGTGATAAATTTGTATATACAATACCAAAGGCAGGATCCATGAAATAATTTATAAATTCATTAAAATTTAAAACTTCTCTGCAAAAGACACTTTTAAGAGAGTGAGAATACAAGCCACAGAGTGGAAGAAAATATTTGCAAAAGATCTATCTAATAGAAGACTGTTATCCAAAATATACATTGAGGTCTGAACAAAGAACTCACCAAACAAGATATTCAGATGGCAAATAAGCATATGAAGATGTTCAATGTCATACATCATTAGAGAATTGCAAATTAAACAGTAAGATACCACTAGACACCTTTTAGTACAGCTAAAATCCAAAACACGTACCACCAAAAGCTGGTGGAGATGTGGAATATCAAGAACTCTCATTCATTACTGATGGGAATATAAAATGGTACAACCATTTTGGAAGACAATTGGGCAGTTTCTTACAAAACTAAACATACTCTTACCATATGATCCATTGTGTTTCTTGGTATTTGCCCAAATGAATTGAAAACTAGTGTCCATAATATATGAAACAACCATGTGATATTCTGGAAAAGGCAAAACTATGGAGACAGTGAAAAGATTAGTCAGTAGTTGTCAGGGGGAAGAGAGAGTCAAATAAGAGAGAATTTTTAAGGCAATAAAACTATTGTTATGATACTGAATAGTAGACACATGTCATAATACATTTGACAAAATCCATAGAACGTATACTATCAGTAATGAACCCTGTGTAAATGATGGACTTTGGGTGCTAATGAGGTGCTAATGTAGGTTCAATTTTAACAATTCTACCACTCTGGTGGGGAATGTTGATAGTGAAAGAGGCTTCACATGTGTTGAGGCAGGGGGTGTATGGGAACTCTGTACTTTCTACTCAGTTTTGCTGTGAACCTAAAACTGCTCTAAAATAAAAAGTGTGTTTTTAAAAAATACTATAAAATGCATTTAAAAGAAGCAACAGGCCGGGCGCTGTGGCTCACGCCTGTAATCCTAGCTCTTGGGAGGCCGAGGCGGGCGGATTGCTCAAGGTCAGGAGTTCAAAACCAGCCTGAGCAAGAGCGAGACCCCGTCTCTACTATAAATAGAAAGAAATTAATTGGCCAACTGATATATATATAAAAAATTAGCCGGGCATGGTGGTGCATGCCTGTAGTCCCAGCTACCCGGGAGGCTGAGGCAGAAGGATCACTCCAGCCCAGGAGTTTGAGGTTGCTGTGAGCTAGGCTGACGCCATGGCACTCACTCTAGCCTGGGCAACAAAGCGAGACTCTGTCTCAAAAAAAAAACAAAAAAAAAAAAAAAAAAAAACCAGCCTGAACAAGAGCGAGAACCCGTCTCTACTATAAATAGAAAGAAATTAATTGGCCAACTGATATATATAGAAAAAATTAGCTGGGCATGGTGGCGCATGCCTGTAGTCTCAGCTACTCGGGAGGCTGAGGCAGGAGGATCACTTGAGCCCAGGAGTTTGAGGTTGCTGTGAGCTAGGCTGACGCCACGGCACTCACTCTAGCCTGGACAACAAAGCGAGACTCTGTCTCAAAAAAAAAAAAAAAAAAAAAAAAAGAAGCAACAGATAAAATATAATAGCAAAGTTTCACAAAGATTACTGAATGGGCCAGGCGCGGTGGCTCACGCCTGTAATCCTAGTACTCTGGGAGGCCAAGGTGGGAGGATTGCTTGAGGTCAGGAGTTCAAAACCAGCCTGAGCAAGAGTGAGATCCCCGTCTCTAATATAAATACAAAGAAATTAACTGACCAACTAATATATAGAGAAAAAATTAGCCAGGCATGTTGACGTGTGCCTGTAGTCCCAGCTACTGGGGAGGTTGAGGCAGTAGGATTGCTTGAGCCCAGGAGTTTGAGGTTGCTGTGAGCTCTAGCCTGGGCAACAAAGTGAGACTCTGTCTCAAAAAAAAAAAAAAATTTACTAATACTTACAAAACAATTTTAAAAGTACACTCAAGTTTTAAACCATGCTTGCATTCTTAAAATCTAAGTCAGTGTTTATGTAACTATGGTCCAAGGACCCCCGTGTCAGAAACACCTGTGGCATTTATTAAAATTTAGTAACTCCTTGAACTTTTCAATAATTGGACTCATTACAAAAGCCTAAAGTTAATGGGATTAGAACAGACTCACAAAGTTACCAAGGCTCAATGTATTCATGTATTCAACATACTACTCTTGGAAGGTAAACTCCTAAATTTCAAAATTATGTAAGCAGCTTGTTGTATTTATGAGTAATTTTAATCTAGTAGATGACTCAGAGAGTTCTCTGTCTTTCTCTCTCTCAGCGTTATCTATAAGTGATCCATCTTTCAGAAGCAACGAATTATCCTGGATGTCTTTTGCTTCCTTTCATATTCAAAAAAAGACGCATATTCAATTGCAATTTCAGCCTCTTGCTGCAGATGGTATCCTATTTTACACTGCACAACATTTAAAAGCACAATCAGGTAAGACTGGCAAGATCTTTATTTGCAGAACAAAAAACAACCCAATGAATTCCTAATAGTACATTAAGTAATGTGTAGTAGTGTTTAAGTCATCTAGTCTGTAAAATATGTAAACACTTGATGCTTTTATGTTCTATTGTCACTGCAAGTGTATGCTTATGAATTTAGTCTCCCTAAATAGAAATGCTAACAAAATAGCAAGAGGTTTGTTGGAATTAAAGTTAGATAAATCCAAATATAGTATATGCTCAACTTTATGACAATCCCATCAAAAAAGACATTAATGCTATGCATGATAGCCCTTTGTATGAGACAAAATATGCATATAAAGGATTTTTAAAGGGAAGGCATAGCTGATATATTTCATGTAGATTCATACACATTTACAGCTGCAAA
This sequence comes from Microcebus murinus, assembly GCF_040939455.1. Classification (NCBI taxonomy): domain Eukaryota; kingdom Metazoa; phylum Chordata; class Mammalia; order Primates; family Cheirogaleidae; genus Microcebus; species Microcebus murinus. The sequence continues at coordinate 86,516,600 of NC_134108.1, forward strand.
TATCCTCAAGCTATTCCATCACTCAAATAGTAAGCCTAAGGTTTGCATTCCAAAATAAGTTTATAAAAACATTTTGAACCTTAAAAGGTGCATATTTATCATAAAATATGGAATGAAATATCCAAGTAGAATGCTCCAACTTTAAAAATTAATCTTTTAGGTTTTATTACTTTATACTTGATTTCTATTTTCATAGCTTTCTCCAGAATTCTGACAAAGACATTTGTATATATAGTTACATTTCTATTGCAAAATGTTTTTAAAATTTTACATTTGGCTTTCTTTCATCTTGTTTCTCAGAAAATGAAATTTCGGTATTGAGAAATAATTAAATCGGTTTACTTTGTTTCTCATAATTAACAAAAATGGTGCTCTGATTTTCACACTCTAAGTATTAATAGTTCTCATGTGACTTTCTTCATGTGCTTCTAAATGATAAGAATGTAAGAGAATTAGACCAAACTGGGTCCATCCCAATGCACTGCTGAAATACCTTCAAAATAATTTCAAAGAAAAAAGGTAATTTTAAAGAGAAAAAGATAACATAATTGAGGTATATACCTCAATTGAGGTTTATAAGGTATATATAAAATATACCTTAGAAGAGATTTGTTCTCCTAAGATTTGACAATTGGTTTTAAATTCATGATTAACTGAAATCTCCCTATGGAAATGTTAAATGGGAGAACCATGCCCAAGAAAATTTCTCATTATAGAAATTTTTATAGAGAAAATTTCTATTTATAAACGAAAAGACATTAAAAGACAAACAGCTTCAGTTGTATTGCTCATTTAAAAACTCAAGATAATGTAAGTAGGACTTTTGTATAAATGAGTATAAAGTCAAGATATATTCAGGATTATGACTGGCTGGGCATGCACTTAATATATATTTGTGTTTATGTATATGAACTATTAAGCTTATACACATCAATACACATAGAAGGGCAAGAGCACATCTTAGCATGTTACTCAATGCATGTAGTTTATGACAGTCAAGATTTTCCTTTTTCATATCATTAGACACTTTACAAAGAGAGATTCATTAGTTTCACATCATGATTCACACTGCATTTGATACTTATGTAAGGAAATCATAAAAATTTTGAAATATTAAAAATCTAAGTTTTACAGGCTTAGACCTAGATCAACCTAAAGATAATTATCAGATGAAAGGCATAAGCTTATTTTTTAGTAATCAAGTGATGTAAATAGCTTATTTGAAGTCTGTTTCAAAGGTTGCATAAAATATAGATGACTGTCCTGTACTTTGTGCCTTCTCTAAGAGCTATGTCTGATGTAAACGTCAACCAAGCCTTCATAGCTGATCCCCTGCTAAGTGGAGCTATTTGTAAAAAATACCCACTTAATATACAATGTCAAAATTCACAAATGTAGATATCAGCAGCTGATTAGGTTTTTATACAACACAAAAAATCAAATTCTACATTAACAAAGTTTCTGTATCTCTTTAAAGATTAATAATTTGAGTGCTCTCAAATACTGTAAAATTTAAAACAAAATGGTAATTTAAAAATTATCCTAGATTTTAAACCCCTGATTTTTGAAAGATACTATAAAGAGCTAAGACCCTGGCCCCTATTTATCTCTGCTAAAAATGTAATGTCTTAAAATGATTTTTATATATACAAAAAATTATCAATGTTGTTAAGCACAAATGAATATTGATAACCTGAATTCATCTTTATATATTTATAATCCACCCAGACTAATGTGTACTTAAAAAGCCTAGTCATTGCAACATAAAGTTGAAGCATATTTAAATAAGATACAAATAAGTTAAAATTACCTTTGTTTTCCTTTTCTAGAGAGTATATAAAACCTCCCTAATTTGCTGTTTCTATAGTCTCTTAACAAATGTTGAGTCCTACAAGGTGTCTCTCTGATCTACTAAGAAGCACGGTGGGGATGGCAGAGGATGGGGTAGAAGCAATGGCCAAAGAAAGGTGGGAGGGTGGAGCCCCAGCTGTGGTTAAATGAACATTAAATAGCCGAGGTGAATTCAATGGAATTCATTCCATTTGAGCTCTGTTTCTCACAAGGACTGTTTATTATATTTTCTTACTCTAATGCCAATCTGTACATAACTAGAGAACCATATCCTAATCAACTGAAATAAAAAGGCCAGATGGTTTAAAGACAAAAACTGCTAATACTGCTACAAGAGGAATTTTATCTTCCACAGCCACAGACAGAGAAAATCTCTTTGTTAATTCTTCGTAAGAACATACTAGCACAGTTAAAATAACCCTTCTTTCACAGAAGCTCTTCTTGCTGTCTCTTCTGGTTGGAAACTTGACCAGTGAAATAGATCACAGCTTCACCTTTCCCAATCATTTGTTAGATACTTTTTATTCTCATGTAGTTTTACACTCTTAAGTTGTTTACTACAGAAACACTCTACAACACAAGTAGCAAGAAAAGCTCCTTCCATAATCCTGTGAAAGAGAACTGGTTTGTATTCATTTGCAGGCTACCACTTATATTCAGAGTACTACAAAATTTTTGAACTCAGTATCAATTGTTTCCTTGCTCTAGATTGTTATAGTACAAAAGTTTTAAATAATCCATATTTCTTACATAACCTGAAAGTTTGTAATACTGCTTCTCTTATGGTTAAAATGCTGTTCTATTATAGTTAAAATGCATGTTAGAAATTATTATGAAAATAAACTCAGTTTCTTCCTGTTAGAAAATTTAAAAATAGTTTTCATATCATTAAAGGTAAAATGGTTTTGCTTTCAGACTTAAACTAGCATTTGAGAAATATCCTGAGTCATCTCACTGCATAACCCTAGAAAGATATTTAAATTATTTATTGACCCTCTATTTATGTGCCAGGCACTGTGCTAGGTGCTGAGGATAAGCTGTTTGGCTAAACCTGACACAGACATTGTTCTCATGAAGACTATGAGCTAGTGGATGAGGCAGTAGTTAATCATATATAATGACAGAGGATTATATTTATTAAAAGTTCTCTATGAGGAAAATGATCTAAGCAAGAGAACCATAGTTTGATAGGTATAGAACTGTAGAGCTGTCAAGTCTTCCAGTTGTCCTAGAATGGTCTGGTATGGACCATAAAGGGGAGTAGAAGGAATGAACACTACTTGTGGGAGGGAGGTAAGGAAATACGGCATCCCAGGGGCAGGGCAGGGGGAGGAAGAGGGAAAAGTAGCATAGTGTCAAATATCCCTAAATGAGAAAAGGTCATGTGAAATCTTTGAGGGAGGAGAAAGTGTTACTCTGCTGAAGATGTAAAAGCCCTTTGCTACCCTCTTGAAACAATCTTACACCGAAGAGCTACATTCTTTTCCAAAGCAAGTAGAGTTGCCTTTACTTTTCATCTGCACGGCTCACTGCAACTTCAGATGCTGGATCATATTTGTTCAGATTTGTTCCCACATGACTATATAATCACAGAATAAGATAATACTGTGGCAGAAAATCCAGCAATATTGAAGCACAGAAAAAACAAACAAACAAACAAAAAAAACCTGACCTACTCTGAGAAATCAAGAAAGACTTCTCTGAGGAAGTAGCATTTGATCTGAGACCTGAAGGATGGGTAGAAGTTACCTAGTTGAGGTGGAATGGAGTGGAGTGTTTCTAGAAAACATACACAAAGGCCCTGACAAGGCACATGAAATTCTAACCGGGTCAGTGTCACTGGACTAAAGAAAGGAGGTTTAGGGAGACAGTACATTCCAGGTAAGACTGGAGAGAGGGGAGAGGAGCCAGGAGTTGACACAGAGCCTTTATAGGTATGTGAGTTTAGGTATCTAGTCCAACAACAGTGAATGACATTATAGGGTAACATACGGATCAGGATTTCATTTGAAAAGATCACTTCAGCTTTAGTGTAGATTAGAAAACCAACTGGAAATGAAGAAAAGTGGAGGAGGCAACAGATCAAGCTAGAAATGAGAGTTAAATTTAACTAAGGTGGCAGGAGAAAAGTGGACAGAATCAAGAATTTTTACAATGAGTCAAAATGCTATTAATAAAACTGTTTGAGACCTATTTTGTGATAGATTTAGGTGTTGAGTGAAAAAAGATGGCTCCAAGGATCACATCTAAGTTTTTGGCTTCAAGAACTGGATGGATAAGGGAGTGATATACTGACTTTGGGAAGACTGGAAGAGGCCAGGTTGATGAAAGTTCACACACTGAGATAAGAACTTTAGAGCTTGCAGTGCATATAAAACACTCATATAGACATCTAGAATAGGGAGTTCTGTACTCGTAAATAGAACTTGAAGCCACGAAGCATGGCTGAAACTTAGGAAAGCATGCAATATAAGAAATGTTCATAGCATTACTAAGTGCTCTCTCAATTCTTTCCCCTTGCTTATCTCCCCAATCTCTCTTCAAAACCAAATCAAATGTCTTATTTTTACACATTCACTCTTAACTAGAATCATTTAAGGAAATGATTCTTTTAGTGCCGTAACACTTTCATTGAGAACTGTCTACAACTTGGGAAAATTTATTTGGCCAATTGAGGAACAAAAGAATACAGGATATAATGTGTAATGTATACAAGTATGTTTTGATCTGTAAGTTCAAATAAAATTAACAGAATTGTGCTCCAGATTTGCTGCATTTCAAAGCCAAAACTTACCCCAATTGGCCAGAAAGAACAAAGGCTTTTAATAAAAAACCTTTTACTATTACTAAACTGATTAATATTCTCTTTATTGACAGGTGACTTTTTATGTATCTCTTTAATAAATGGTTTTGTTCAACTTCGCTACAATCTTGGTGACAAAACTATCATTCTAGAAACTCTCCAAAAAGTAATTATCAATGGAAGTACTTGGCATGTGATAAAAGCAGGAAGAGTTGGTGCAGAAGGCTACCTGGATCTGGATGGGATAAATGTAACAGAAAAAGCATGCACTAAAATGAGTTCCCTGGACACAAATACAGACTTCTACATTGGAGGAGTATCATCCTTAAATCTTGTAAATCCCATGGCAATAGCAAATGAACCCATAGGTTTTCAAGGTTGTGTCCGAGAAGTTATTATAAATAATCAAGAATTACAATTAACTGAACTAGGAGCAAAAGGTGGTTCAAATGTAGGTGACTGTGATGGGACAGCCTGTGGATACAACACGTGCAGAAATGGGGGTGAATGTATAGCAAATGGCACAACTTTTTATTGCAGATGTTTGCCACAATGGGCTGGAAATACATGTAACCAGTCTGTGTACTGTTTGAATAATCTTTGTCTCCATCAATCTCTATGTGTACCTGACCAATCATTTTCTTATAGTTGTCTGTGTACTTTGGGTTGGGTGGGAAGGTATTGTGAAAACAAAACTTCATTTTCAACTGCAAAATTTATAGGTAATTCTTACATTAAATACATTGATCCAAACTACAGAATGAGAAACCTTCAGTTCACTACTGCATCCTTAAATTTCAGTACTACTGAAACAGAAGGCCTAATTATATGGATGGGGAAAGCTCAAAATGAAGAAAACGATTTTCTAGCAATTGGTCTCTATAATCAGACCTTGAAAATAGCAGTTAACTTAGGAGAAGGAATCTCTGTGCCTATGAGCTATAGCAATGGCACACTGTGTTGTAACAAATGGCACCATGTACTTATAATTCAAAATCAGACTCTAATCAAGGCCTACCTAGATGACAGTCTAATTCTTTCTGAGGATATTGATCCACAAAAAAAGTTTGTTGCTCTAAATTATAATGGTATTTGTTATCTGGGGGGGTTTGAATATGGTCGAAAGGTAAATATTGTTACTCAAGAGATTTTTAAAAGAAATTTTGTTGGCAAGATTAAAGATGTTGTATTTTTTCAAGATAAAAAGAAAATTGAATTAGTTAAATCAGAAGGATACAATGTTTATGATGGAGATGAACAAAATTAGATTACATAAGTTAATATTGGTGATTTTAATACAGAAAATATGAATATAGTTACTTGGACAATTATTTCTTTGGTAAATTATTTACAGGGAATAAGCTGTTTATTATTACCTGAAATAGTCTAAATGCTAGCACATCTTTCTGATACCTGTAAAATGTCACTGAAGAAAAGGTTCTGTTTTCCTACATCTAATTTATCTGTGTATATATGTTGATTCCTATGTTTTAACTCCATCAGTTCATTCAGTGTTTACTCATCTATGAAAGTTTAAAAATAAAATTCAGATGAGAATTAATTAGTGATAAGGGGAAAAGTTATTAAGCAGAGGAAAAATAAAAATTATACAAGGAAATGTAACCATACAACACTATGTGGCTCAGCTACAATCATTTATATGACTACAATATAAAACTTGAATATGGACTTAAACCAAAAATTATTGCATGTTGGAAGGGAGAGAATGAGGGCAGGTGAGAGTGGGCTGATAAGAGCTAAATTCTTATCTTTCATAGTAAGATATCAATAGATAATACTGTATTTGTAACTTAAAATGTTGCACATGCATGTCACAAACGGGAAGGCAAATATCCCAAGAAATGTCTAAAAGGATTAAAAGTGGTTGCCTCTGGAGAAAACAGTGCAGAGAACTGTTGCTTTTTGTTTATAAACCTCGTAGAACTATTTGACTTCTTAAACCAGGTACTTACATAAGTGATCAAAAAATAAATTTCATTTATGTTTAACTGTTGTCAAGTCTACAGATCACAGAATTAGCCATAAAACAGGTTCTAAACACCATTGAAAATTACCATCCTTATATGCACTGCTGAAAGTATAAATTGAAAAGCATATATTTTGCCCAAACATCAGTTGTTGATATAATTGTGAGTAGCATTTTACCTGCTACTCCATCACTGCAGACTGGATAGTAGTTATTGCTGTTGTTCCTTAGCACTTTTAGACTTTGATATTTATAATTTTGCCACCACAAAAGCAACAGACAACATATTACTTTGAGCACTAACAGGTAGAACAGGTCATGTGAAGTGAAAAAAATCTTAGTAATAAGCAGCATGTGGAGTTTAAAAGGAAAAATATATAATTATCCATCAAGTAAATGAAGAAAAGAATTCACAAAGATAAGGACTGAGGAACACAAAGTTAACGTTTGTGCAGATTCTGGTCTATACAAAGGAACTAGGTAAGTAATTTATCATTTGAAACGTATTCGATTTTTAAATTATTTTAGCCACTCTAATCCAATCAGAAAGCTATAGACATTCTTGGAAGGATTTAGGACCAAAGTTTAAGAACTGTGGCACCATTAATAGGGCACAAATGGCTCCCAGACTTTTCCTATTGACACTAGAAGTGTGAGTGCAGAATATAACCTAAGGCAGAATTTCAGAATATCTACATGTTGATTCAAAGGTTTGTTTTTTAATAGAAACCACTCACAACTTCATCCAAAATTTGCTGAAAAACTTTGACCTAAACTTAGGTCAAAGTTTTAGCCCATAGCATTACATATAACTTTGGAGATACTGAGATTATAAGGACAAATGCTCTAAAGAAAACTTTTTTGGCAGCTGGTAATCAAATCTAACTTTTAAAAATATATACTTTATGTATCAAAGCCAAGAAAGCTATTCTAAGGAAGTTTACAAAGTCTTCTAAGAAACTCTGCCAGATCTGCATTCCCATATTAGGCCATATGTTCTTTCATAATATACTGTGACTTTTCTTTAAAGCAGAGCTTCCCAGAGCGTGATACAAGGACCCTTGAGGATCCCTGAGATCGCTTCAGGAGATCCAGAGTCCTCCCTTTCCCAATGACAATTCTGTATGAAGCCAAATTTTCTTCAAAATTTCAAACAAAATGACATATTATGAAACACCAAACGCAGAAGCTGATAAGACAATCCAGCTGTCTTAAGTCAGATATTAGAAATATGTAAAATGAAAACAGTGACACTCTTTTTACTAAATTTAGTTTGGAAGTCATTGTTCATGTTATATTAACATATAATGGGATTATTAAATTAACAAATATTTTATCACTTTAATTTCTAATATGCTAAATAATGATACAACCCATATAAAACAAAAGCTCTTTGGTGTTCTCAAGTTTTAAGAGTATAAAGGGTCTTGAAACCAAAAAGTTTCAGAATTGCTGCATTAGTTTCCTCTCACAGTCACAATTTTAAATTCAGATGTTATCATTTGTTTCCTATGCTATTCTGCAAGCCACACGAAATTGGAACTTTCCAATGTTGCTCACGATTGACTTTCAAGAAGCAAATGCAGAATATTGTGCCTGCAGGATAGGCACATGATATTTAACTGTTACATACAGATTCTCCTATAAGTCAAAATGACTTGAGAATATTATTTTCACCTTAAAACCCTGCAAAAAATTTCATGACAAATTAGCATTACTCCTGTTTCCTGTTTTTCCCTAGTGATGATAGTATTGAAGATTTCCCACGTGAATGCTTTTCCAGCACAAAAAATCGACTGATACAGAATTTTATAGGAATGTTGTAATACTTCTAGAAGTGTTCAATGTAAACTTGAGAATATTTTTAAAAATAAGGTGAAATATGTAATACGTAAACCAAGGGATGGCAATATAATTTACTTTTTGAAAGACTCCTTTTAAAGAATAAATTCCTGGGGGAAAAATCATTACTTTTGGGGAAAAGTATTCTCTTAAAAAGAGCATTTTTAAAAGGCAGCTTGGGCTGACATACAGGCACATACACACATACTGATTTCATGAAAAAGGTATTTCGTATATCGTGTTTCCCCCAAAATAAGACAGGGTCTTATATTTATTTTTCCTCAAGAAGACACCCTAGGGCTTATTTTCAGGGGATGTGTGATTGTTTTTAAGTACAGTACAACAATCTACATTTATTCAAATATAATTAAGTCGTCTTCTTCTGGAACATCATAACTCTCCAAACGCTGAATTCCATCCTGAATTTCTTGCGACTCTATTTTCTTTAGAACCATTGGTCCCAATCTTTCATGTCGAGCAATAGAGCTCTCACGGGGCAGATGAGAAGGGGCTGCTCGTCTTCTTTATAGCTCCACGACGAAATGCATGGGTTGCGCAGCTATGCTGCATAACCATGCCCATCACTAGGTCTTATTTTCGGGGTAGGGCTTATATTGTGCAAATGCTTAGAAATCCTGGTAGGGCTTATTTTATGGGTAGGTCTTATTTTCTGGGAAACATGGTACATAGAACTCACCTTTAAGTATTTATGCTGGAGTTTCCCCTATGACTCTGTTCTGCATCTATCTGTAAGATGAAACTTACAGAGTGGACTCAACTTTTCAGAACACTTCTAGTTATTGATCTAATATTTCTTTTTCAACTCCACCACTACTTTCTTGCTGCTCTACATGTGAATGACTAAAATTCCTTATGAAACAGAAATCAAAGAATCAGGGTGTTTGGCAACCCTTTAAAAAGCAGTAACCCATTTTATTCACAGTTCGCTTTGGGAGACAGAAATCAATGTTGATTAGTTATATAGTTCTTAGCAATTATTAATAAGTGGCAACCTGAGTACTGTTTTCGAGGGATCTAAGATGAGTACAGTACAACTGGTATATCCAAATGTTAAAACTAAATATTTGTTTTACTAAGATCTATTCATTACCAAGCTGTCATAATGCATTTAAATGTGATGTATCCATTTCTTTAAAAACACAGCTATTATTAAAAACTTAGGAATAACTGAGTGTAAGCTTACCTGTTACCAAGTAGTCTTATATGTTAATACACATACAAAAACAAATATGTTAACACCCAAGGGGCTTCTCACTCCATTTTCTTCTTCATTGGTGGTATTATTTTTCTTAAAAACTTAACATATGTTTAATACAGCCTTAGATACTCTATAATTCCAAAAATATAAGATTATCACACTAAGCTACAATAAGTGAGTCAAGTGCTGTGGTAGGTAGAATAATGGCCCCTGGATACACCTATAAGTATGTCAGGTTACACGGCAAAGGGGAATAACAGTCACAGATGGAATTCAAGTTGCTAATCAGTAGACCTTAAAATAGGACGATTATCCTGGACTATCTGGGTGGGCCCAATATAATCACAAGAGTCCTTAGAAGTGGAAGAGGTAATCAGAAGAGTGTCAGAGATAGAAAAAGGCTGGGTCCCACATAGCTTTACAAATAAAGGAAGGGACCATGAGCCAAGGAAAGTGGGTGGCCTCGGGAAGCTATAACTAAGGCAAAGATATGGATTCTCCCCTAAAGCATCCAGAAAAGGAATGCACCCTGCTGAGACTCTTGATCTTACCCAGTGAGATCCACATCAGAATTCTGATCTACAAAACTGCAAAATCATAAATTTGTTGTTTTAAGCCACTAAGTTTGTAGTAATTCGTCACACCTGCAGCAGAAAACAAGACTAGAAATTATGATTTGTGATTAACATAAACTGAAAATATGTACAAAAGAACCCACAGTTTTGGGGTTACATCATCTTGCTCACTTTGGGAACCTGGCTTGCTCAGTGAAGGGTTTCAGACAGGCCCTGGAATGGGGGAAAAGAGGGCTATGATAGGTGTATACATTAATCAGGCTTTTGCTCCTCTTTCCTGTTCTCAATTCTCAGAGCACAATACCCAACCACGTGGACACTGGAGAAAAGTAGAACTGAGGCAGTATTCCAGCTCTCACAGCAGTCTAACCTGGGCAAGTTTTTCAACTTTCTAGTTTCCTCAGCTCTGTAACAAATCTTTACCTTTCAGAGCTGACCAAGGTTTATATAAAGTGCTCAATACAAGGGGTGGCCTATAGAAGGCTCATGGAGGCTCTCTTATTATCACAAAAATCACAAGGGGTAACTTTACAGGTATGGAGAAGCCCTGGTACATTTTTACTTAATGTACAAGCTGTCTTAAGATGGTTCTAGACTTTCTAAAGTGTCAATTTTTTTTTGAAAGAGCAAGTTTTCCTTAAAACAGGAAAAAACTGCAGGATGAAATTCAAATAATTTACTAGTTTGTGTAAGGCTGGCTATAGGTGGGACTTAAAGACAGAAAGGCTTTCGATCAATAACTCATTGTAAACTTTTATCTTTTTCCCTTTTTTTTCTCAAGAAGAAAACCTCAAAAAGTTAATGTGGCCGTACGTTCCCTACTCTCCACAATATTTCAGTCAATCAGGGGTTAAAAGATCTGGTTTTAACTTTAGTAGCCCTGCAATCCTAGGAGATAGTCATCACTAACCGGTGGCTATATGTACCTTTCCTACTTAAAACATGTATCAAGATTCAGTAACAAATGAAGAAAGAATTTTAGAGTAAGCATCACAATAATATGTGTAAGAAATTATTAGCTAAAAGGTGATCAAAATGTGACTTGAAGGCCTTCTTTCATTTGATAACCCATTCTTTTTCCTTTGTACCTTACAAAATAAACCTAGTGTGTGGCAACCCCTCAACTAAGTAAATCAGTAAAAGCAGACTTACTACTGACAACATCACATTTGAAATTTAAAAAACTGATGTTTTTGGGTTTTTTTAATCTGTAAAACTTTGACAGCAATTTCTTCATAATGGTGCAAAAATGGCTGACCGACCTTTGGTTTTGTTTTATTTTGTTTGGGGACTTTGTTTTTTAGCAAGTTAATTTTCAAAAGAAAAGTAAACCAAAGTTCAACAGACTTCTGAGAATTTTCATGATGATAAATTTCAGAGGATAAGGATGGGACGTAAAAGTGCTGCAAGTCATTGCAAATTAGACAAAATGTTTGGTTCTGAATTTCCTCTTCTCTCTAGCAAAAAAATAAGACTCAGTTTCAAAACCTATTTTTAACTCTAATCTCTAGACTCTTCAGGAAAACAAATTTAATCTTAATTTTGTGGCATTATTTATATTTTTCTTCATTAATACGCATAAGTACTGGTTTCTCTTTTCTTTTGTTTTTGGTCTCAAGTGTCAGCATCTTTTGGTAGCTATTGCTTTAGATTATAGCCAGTGATACAGTATGCGTTTTACAGTACAAATAAATTTAGATTTGGATTAATAACAACCCTCCATGTTTTCTATCTCAAGTCAAACTGGTATATGAAACTGTAGTTACTGCAAAAATTAGGATAAATTACACATTTCAGAAAAATATTCAAAACACATTTCTCTTAAATAAAAGTTGTGTGGTCTTACAATGATTAGTGGGTCAGTGTACCAAATTTTGATAGTGTACAAGTTTTCAGAAACATACCTATAACATGGGTTACAGCTGCCCAGTGTTTCATTGGTAGTTCTAAATTCTAGTCTCTTCAGAACTATACAATTCATCTCAGCCTAAAATCTAAGATTTTTTTTTAAAGATTATTTTCCCCCCCTCATCTAATGCCTGACATAGATAGCTATGTCTATATGTTCTTGGCTGAATCGGAGAAAAACAATTTCTGAAGGTAATTAAAGCTTTAAAGAAGAAATTCTTTTACTACTGAATTTCAAATCACACACACAAAATAGGTGAGAAATTCTTTTATCATATTTAGAATCAAAATATCCCTTAAAATATTTACATTTTACAGTAAAAAGGATAGCAAAACACAAGATCATGTACAAGCTTAAGTATTCAAGTTTCTGAAGAGCCAAAAATGAAAATGAAAATAATGGCCTACCACAAAGCTGTAGTATATGGTAATAAATGCCTTCAATGAGTGCAGATTAAAGCAATAAATGTACCCCTTGGGCTTCTGATTCTTGGTCAAAAACAGCTCTATTAAATGATCAGCATAATCTGATTATGAAGTTGCTTGGACTTTTGTTGTTCCTCTACAGGTTCTTTAAAAACAGTGCAATTTAAAACAAACTTACAGAGCACACATTACTCTCAAATTAGTCATTATATAAAGGACATTCACTAGAGGCAGTAAATATATTCCATAGTTAACCATATTTACCAATTAAGGAATAAAACTAAAATTTCTAAGCCTTTATTGCATATTAATAAAACAAATCTTTGAATATACAGCAATGTAAAACTTTTAAAAATATTAAATTCCTATTACTAGGGACAGTTGGTATGAAGAAGGGATGATGAGCACTGGCACAGAGTACTCTGCACCAACACACAGAATTTATTGTTCTGCAAACCACCAATAGTAAAAATGTAAAAGATGGCACAATCTTAGCAGGCAATCTTAGAAAGTTTTTAAGATACAACATTTAACAGTTATTTAAATGTAATCTTGAAGCAGCCTGCAAATTTTACCTTTTGCTTTTAGTTCTGTCAGTGTGGTCCCTATCTTTATGGTACCTATCCCTGTCCTTTTCTCCTTCTCTATGTTTACTTTTCTCTCGTTCTTTGTCCTTCTCATAGTCTTCACTTTTAGGTTTATCTGGCTTCTTGTCTACATTCCTACTATCTCTGCTTGTTTTCCCATCTGCTCCCCGATCACCATGTGATAACCGTACCCTCTCTTTATCTTTGTGCCCTTCCTCCCTGTTTTTTCTGTCTCTGTCCTTGTCTTGGCTTCTGTCTCTGCGTCTATGCCTTTCAGATTCTTGCTCCCATTCCTTTTCATGTCGCTCTCTTTTCAAGTGGTGTGAATCACTATAAAATCTCTGGCGGTCCCCTTTACCCCTATTAAATGGCCTATCCAGTTGCTGCTGGTCTTGCCTACCCCAAGGGTCACTATGGCGCCTTTCTGGTCTCCGAATGTCTTTAACCTGGTAAAAATTTTGTGGGCCTATATACCTTGATGCTTGTGAAAGAGGACCCATCATACGCTGTGGTTGGCCTGGAAGATGAACAACAGGTGGCCAGGGAACCATGGGATTTTGAGTAAAGCCAAAGCCTGGTGGGGGAAGTAATGGAGGTGGCAAATGTGGTGGAAATCCAAACATGCTTTGTGGGGGAAAATTAGGAGGCCCTGGAAATGGAAATCCAGAGGGGTTAGACTTGAGATGCTGGAGGTTGGGCTGCTGTGGCCTCATGGGTGAAAAGTTTGTACTTGTTCTGGGGCTGGTGCTTCTGGAAGTAAAGTTGATGTTTTTAGATGGAAATTCTGATTGACATGTGTTTCCAACTTCAAAATGAGATGTTGCTGCTTGTGATCCTCTTCTAAATGGGTGCACAGTTTCAATATTTTGCATTAAAATCTCCTCCTGTAAGGGCTTTGCTTGTTCTGTTTGAGAAGTGTGTATGTTTTCTACTGATGGTGAGTTTTGTACAACTTTTGAATTATCACTCTGTTGAACACATGAGTTTTTCTCTTCAGAAGACAACTTTTCCTCTGCGTTGGTATGTTCTGTTACGTGCTCCTTATTGTGTGATGGGCCAGGCAGGGTCTGTTTTTCTCCATTCTGGCAACTATCTCCATCTTTGCTTTCTGAAGTAGTTACCTGCTGACTTCGTCCTGCTGCTTGCCTAGGATCCCTTTTCAGGTTGATGAACTGTGGGGACCTTGTTGTATTAGCAACAAGGTTTTCGGTGCAATTCACATTACCATCTACATTTCCTTTTCCCACATTGGATGTACATGGAGAACTGCTATTTGAAGTCTGATTATCTTGCAAATTATTCTCTTGATCTTGCAACAGCTGTCTTTTTAATGTTTTCTCTTTACTCTCCACAGTTTCCTCTTGTTTTGACTGAATTGATAAGTTTGTTAAAAATACTTCTGTGGAAACATCTGGTGGTTTACCTCTGAGACTAAGACCTGTCAAGGGTCCTGGAGAAATGGAGGAGGACCCTACTACTGATGTTTCCTCTCCTATTACTACTGAATTACCTGTGGATTCTGAAACATTATCTGCTTTAACATTTTCCTCCTTGGCTTCACCATCAGTTACTTCTGCTTCATCTATTTTCTCTGCTTTCGAGTTGGTTTGCTCATTTAAAAATGGAATTTCTTTAGGAGTGTTTTGTTCTATCACTGACTGAGCCTGGTCATATATTTGACCAGTGGTACCCAAAAGGCTTTGAAGTATATCATCCACAGGAAGAGGTTTATTTGCTAATTCCAGAGTAGAAGGTTGATTTTCCCAGCCAATCAATACACCAGGAAGAAATCTTAAAGGTTTTGGTGGCTCCTGTTTGGTAACTTCCATTAAAGGTTCAACCGCTGTTGGAAGGTCTTCTTGAAGAGTAGGCTGAGGCTTATTTCTCTGCTTGTGTAATACAGTTGTAAAAGAATTAAAAAAGTCATTTTCTTCCTCTGGTGCTTCCTCTGTAGAACCTTCCGTTTTACTTTTTTTATCAGGTGGCAATGCTATCGGTATACTTTCAGAAGCCTCAGCTGTATGACTAGTACTAGCAGTAGCACTATGTTGCCGCTTCAGTTTCTGACGAATAATTAGGCCTAACAACAGATTCGGTCTATGAAGCTCAAGCCCTGTATAAAAATCAAAAACATTAATGAATAATCATTTTCTATCATTACCAAAAAAGGGAAAAATTTTGCATCTAGCTTAGTACAGGTTATTAAATGGATGCCTGGCCCTGTCAAGCCATCTCTAGAGGGCTGGATCCTGAAAAAGCAAGCAGTCAGTCTTTCCACTCTGGTCCCACCTCCCACGTAATTTCAATCTTATCCTGTTATTAAAATGTATACCTACCAGGTCCATCAAAAGGCACAAGAGGGTGTGGAATTTTATCTGCAGCACCCAAAGGAATAAGGTACATATCTTTAACCTGCTTCATGTTGTTAGCAGCTACTCCATAGCGTTTTCTGCTACTGAAGTATGCAAACAGCAAAGTATAAGAAATCTGATCTTCTTCAGTTACTGGTGTAAAGCGAACCACACAAATTTCCTATTCAAGAAAATAACAAATGGTTGTTTAAAATAATAACCTGAAGAATAGCTTGGCTTTAAATACTGTTTCACAATTAGTAATAATCTACTGAACTTTACACAATGATGTTACCAAATAACATGGTTTACCAACTTAAATACAGATGAGAATACTAAAAGGAAATAACTCTTAAGAAAAGATCTTTGCTGATCCATTGATGGATTTTGTTTTCACCTGATGGCTTTCCATAAGAAATTGAGTCCCAAGGTGATTAAGTTTTTCAAGATGACACAACTTGTCAGTGGCAGAAATGATACTAAAACCCCAGTGTTTTGGTATCTATACTATATCCTGATTCCCAGTGCTGTAACTTCCACAGAGGACTTTCTATGTTCTTTGGCACACTGGGAACTAAGAGCAACCAACACTACCACCCTCCTAAGCATTTATACACACAAACACACAAATCTACTTATACTTCAGTTTATAGGAACTGAATTAGGGACTGAAGGGGGATAGGTGAAAAGACCTCAAATACACATAAGATCATATATTTGTAAAGTAATCTGGCTTATTCAGGAAATTTTTACTTGCCTGTGGGTTCCTGGCTTTGTTTCAGATAGAAAAGATAATCACAATTTGGTATTAATTTGGTAGCATTAAGAAACAGATGTTTCCACAAAGGCATACGGTCAAAATGGGAAAGCTAGATTTGATGCAAAGCCTAAAACTGATGGAATCTCCTAAATAAAACATGTGAATGAGCTGAACTATGGCTCTATCTCTTATAAAATGTCTGTTATCTAAACCGCCCACTTTTATGATAAAACAATACTTCCCATTTTTATTATAATGAGAGTAACAACAAATAAATGTAGTAACTTTTTGAATAGTGCTTCAAAGTTTATTTGTATTCTAACACTGTATTACTTTAAATTCTAAAATCCATGTTGGAAAAAAACTATTCTTTTCATCTTAAGATCATCCATTTTGGATCACTCCAAAGAAAAACTACAGACTTCTAGAAAGAGAAGAAAAAAGTAATGCTGATTTCTTCAAGATTTATTTACCAACTGCCTGTAATATGGTAGGTTACTGTAAGATCCCTTGGAGGGAAAATAGCTTCTTCTAATGATTAAATTTCCCTCTGTAGTACTATTTTATGAGTTTAAAAAAAATGATAGGCTGGGTGCAGTGGCTCATGCCTGTAATCCTAGCACCCTGGGAGGTTAAGGTGGGAGGATCACTCAAGGTCAGGAGTTTGAAACCAGCCTGAGCAAGAGCGAGACCCCACCTCTACTAAAAATAGAAAGAAATTAATTAGCTAACTAAAAATATATAGAGAAAAAATTAGCCGGGCATGGTGGCACATGCCTGTAGTCCCAGCTACTTGGGAGGCTAAAGCAGGATTGCTTGAGCCCAGGAGTTTGAGGTTGCTGTGAGCTAGGCTGATGCCATGGCACTCTAGCCCAGGCAATAGAGTGAGACTCTTGTCTCAAAAAAAGAAAGAGAAAAAATAGAGAAAAAGGAAGAAGAGAAATATTGTGATAGAAGGCTATTAATTATCTCTCAATATCTTTTCTCCTCCTTTACTCCTATTCTAATGAGAAGCCCTTAACTTTTAGCTGGGCACATGGCCATCCAATTGAGATTACATTTCTCAGCCTCCCTAGCAGCTATGTAAGGGTATGTGACTAAGTTCTTGCCAATGGAAGCTGATGACTACAATTTCTAGGTCTTGCCCTTTAAACAACTAGACAGGCATTCCTCATTTATTCCCATTTGGTGCTTATGAGTCAGCTTTGATCATATTTGACTGATAAGGGCAACAGTCTTGGAAACAGCAAAAAAAAACAAGAAAGAAGGAGCACGGTCCCTTAATGATCCTCTAGAACCATAGTAACCTAACCACCCTGAACAACTGGCCTACCTAATGAAAGAGAGAAATAAACTTCTGCATTCTTTGAGCCACTATATTTTAGAGTCTCTTTGTTGTTAAGAGCTTAGCTGTGCCCTAATTCACACAAATACCTTTAATTAATTGAAGGAAGGCAAAATTCCAAGGTGAATCTCAGTACTTCAAAACATTTCTTCCAAAACACTGACAAAAGCCTCAAAGAAAACATCCCACAATGGCTGGGGGGAGGGAGGGGAATGCTGGACTGTTTTGAGCCTTAGCAAATGGCTTTAAGTTCAGTTTTTTGAAGTATATTATGTAGATTCAGAATCTGTATTGGCTCCCTTCCCCAGGAGACCTTGCATCCTCACATAAGAACTCTGAGTTGTTTACTCTCTAAACATTTTCTATACTGGTATAGTGAAAAGTTTTCCTCACCTTGGTTCCTGATGCTTTTATTTTTTCCACATAATCCCAAACTGTCTGAGGTGATATTCTGCCACCTACTTGAATACTATCTGGTAGATCCTGTGGTAAAAAATGTAAGTGATCAATATATACAGAATGCTTTTATTAAAATATCCAGAAATTATACAAATTTAGCTCTAATTTGAAATGGTAATAAAAACAAGTAAAAAGATTATGAAAAATGCATCAGAAAACATAATAAAGTACAGAGACAGCAATCAGGCCTTATAATGCAAACTGCAAATGACTGATGCCTAGAATACAGTTATTAAAAAAGAGTCTCCCCTCCAGAAATGATGGTTCAGTTGTGAGGTGACCCTCTAGTAAGGCATTGGAAAAGTTACTGGATTTGATTTGTTTTTAATAAAAGTTGAAATAAAAAATTTAAAAAGAATCTGAGCTCATGGCAGGTCTCAGCAGGAAAGATGGGCACAGGAAACGGAAGCAATGGCAAGCATAGCACATTAAAGATTCAGAAAAAGTACAACACATTTCAGAATATTAAGTAGAGCCTATTCCAACCTTCCCCCCACTTTTTCTCATGGTATAAGCACAAGTATTCCTTAGTAATTAACAGCTGAATTTCAGAGGTTATAAAATTTAATGTAATTACAGGGTATATTTTTTGCACAGAGGACAACACTATAATAATGCAAGGTATTTTATTAAAAGTTCAATCTAAAAATTTAAAAAAAAAAAAAGTTCAATCTTTGGCCCTGCACGGGTGGCTCACGCCTGTAACCCTAGCACTCTGGGAGACCGAGGATGGTGGATCGCTCGAGGTTGGGAGTTAGAGACCAGCCTGAGCAAGAGCAAGACCCAGTTTCTACCAAAAGAAAACAAATACAATCTTTCTGAAAACAAATGACTATGAATAAAATCAGTTAAGAATAATTAAAGATTTATTCAGTATATTCCTATTTTTTTCATGAAAACTGAAGAAAATCATAGAAAGCATTAATATTACAGTTATGTTTATTTATATTATTAATTGCTTTAAATATCTTATTTGGAATTTCAGTCCCAATCAAACTAAAAATAATTACAAAGTAGAGGTGGAATTCTGAAAAGCAACCATATAAAAACTGTGGCTCAGAGAGGAAAATAATAACTTATTTAAAATCAGAAGGATTTCATAGTTAATTTTTCATTGTTAAACTGAATTCTCTATTTAAAAGAAGAATTATTTTCACCATGCACCAAAGACTAAATTTCCCAACAAATTTGTTCAAAAAGAACATCAAGAATCTATTTTATTTTTCTCTTATAAAATTCATGCTTCTAAAATATTATTTACCAAGTGAACTATGTATAAAGTAACAATTGTATTAATCAAAAACATAACTATTAAATGAACTACTCAACATCCGATAAGCAATATACATTGAATAAAACTAATTTCAGCCTAATCTGAAGAAAAGTAAAGCTTATCTTAGCCTTAAAGATAGCAGGCATATAATTTAGAAATACTAAATTTTAGAAATTTAGTATTTTAGAAATTTAGTATTTTAGGCTTTTAGAAATACTAAATTTCTAAAAATATTTTGCTTTTATGGCTAGCATTAGATATGAATATAATAGCAAAATATGATCTCAACATACAGTACATATATACTGATTTTTCTTTCTATACATATGTAAAAATACATTTCCTTTAAAATAGTTCAAAAAATGTTGGCCGGGCGTGGTGGCTCAAGCCTGTAATCCCAGCACTCTGGGAGGCCGAGGCGGGCGGATTACTCGAGGTCAGGAGTTCGAAACCAGCCTGAGCAAGAGCAAGACCCCGTCTCTACTATAAATAGAAAGAAATTAATTGGCCAACTAATATATATATATAAAATTAGCCGGGTGTGGTGGCGCATGCCTGTAGTCCCAGCTACTCGGGAGGCTGAGGCAGCAGGATTGCTTGAGCCCAGGAGTTTGAGGTTGCTGTGAGCTAGGCTGACGCCACGGCACTCATTCTAGGCACTCATTCTAGCCTATGCAACAAAGCGAGACTCTGTCTCAAAAAAAAAAAAAAAAAATGTCATACGTTCTCACTTATCACAATATTATAATGTTGCTGCTGCTTATTTTCAATAAACACTACATAATAGTTTCATCACTACAGCAATTATGGTCACTAATTTCAGACTGTGTCACCTAGCTGTAAAGCTTCAACTCCCAGCCTACAAACACCATAGTCACAGAAATAGGCAAGTAAGAACTATAGTCATGAAGCTGGGAAAACATAAGTAGTAGAGAAATTAGAAGACTTGTTTAACAATGAAAATCTTTTTAATGGACCAAGACTGAAGGCCTTAGTTTGCCAATCTTTTATGTAAGTCTATATTCAAAGAAAAACTTGGATACCCATGCAGATCCTCATTAATTTTTAATTCTCTGACATGGTAAAGCAGTACATCTTGGGAAAAGTACAGGATATGTGGGTTTAAAACTTTCAGAGTACAGTTTTCTACATTTCTAAAGAACTCTGAATTCATAATTCCATTAATTCAACTGTATAAGGATCACAGTTAATAAATAATTTTTGTTACATTATTAACTGTATATCATTTCCCCCACTGCTTTCAGAGTCATATATACCAACCCAGAGACAGAAAGGCAGAAAAATTCATAGTACCTCTGTCAAGTATTCAGGGGAGCCAGATACCGGGTAGGCTTTGGTAACAAATTTTGCCACAGAAGGCATGTTGATAAAACCTTTCCAGATGAAGTTCAATCGAGCCAAGAAGGTAGATTCAACTTCAACAGTTCCAGGCATCTCTGGACTAGAAAATGATATTAAAAAGTTAGCAGCCTAAAGACATGTTCATCAATAAATCCATTTTCTACTTAGTCATTAGTTACTTCTATTTTAACATGTCAAGAAGACCAAAATACATAAAGGCTATTGATAAGGAGTTTACATTTTCATTTTATAAAATTACATTCACATTTACACAACAATGTTTTACAAAGTCATCCTTCTTGGCTGGCCTAGGTAGACTGAAGTCCAGAGAGGTACAAATAACTTTTCTTTACTCATCTATCCCCTGACTTTTTGGACAAGCATAATTAAAGAGAGTTCTAAAGCTGTTTCCCCAAGCATTCAAATCTCTCACTCTAAGCACTCAAAATAAATTTATCTTCTAGGCTTATTCTTTTACCCCGATTAGTTGAGAGTACAGGAGGGTACAGTTACTTTCTCAAAAGGAAAGTTCCTAAGAAATGTGTCACTCTTCTGTTTTTGAAGATTTACAAGTACAATTTGGTAAAGATCTATAATGACTATTACAGAAATTTTAACTTATAGAAAATTACCGCGGAGCAGGAGAGAATGCTGATTTTGGAGACTCCTGTTTCTCCTCTTCAAAGAATTCAGAAGCCAAAATATTTGAGGTTGAAGACAACGCGTCAGCTATACTTTCTGCTTCATTGTCTGAATGTTTACGAGCTACTCCAACAACAACTTTCACTTTTTTCGGAGAAAGATCATCTACAGGTGGTGCCATCCGACCTAAAATCCAGAAGACATCAAAATAAACCAATTACTGTTAACTGCAATTTTTATAATAACCCATTTTCATGTTCTAAAATTATTCAGTTTCTATGATTCAATTGTTAAGTAACCATATATTTCCTGGGGTAATTTCTAACTAACATCATTTCTCGTAATGAGTTATAGTACAACTATATTTAAGAATCAACAGAAAATTTGCCAGTGTTCTTCCCACCTCTAGACCTCTTCTACATAGAGAAACCTAAGCTTATCTGAATCACAATTCATAATCTATTATATGGGGTTTTACCTATAATATATTTAATTTCCCTTTCAAATCACTTTATAAATATTATCTTCTAAATGTAAAAACATATTATAAGTAAATATGGAATAGATAATATAATTCCTCTCTTAGTGAAGTGAAAAATTAGGAAAAGAGGATGTGTTAAACAACTCAGACAAGCTGACATGAAAATATTACAACTAGAACCTAAAATAGGTTTCTTGATTTCTTGACAATTTTTTTTAACTAAACTACACCAAATTCCAATAGCCTTGAGAAGTAACTTGAAGAACTGAGTAAACGAATCTGTATTTGACTTGGGGATATACACATAGCAGCAGTTCATGATTATATGCAAATAATACAGAGCTTTTAAACATGAAAAACATTGATAAAGTTTAGAAAATAATGTCAGTTTTATACTACAGCATCAAGAAGGAAAAATCACTCAAACTTTCTGAAAAATAGTCAAGTCTAATAGTATTTAACAAATGTTCTTGTGTGCTACCATTAATTTATATGTTTGTATGTGTGTATTTATGTGTGTGCATTTTGTTATATATAAATAACTAGAACTAAAATTTCATAAAAATTGTAGTTGCCCTCTAACTGCAATTCACAGTAACATTTTCTATTCTGTTTTTGTTTCAAAATGCTGGTCACTACTTATTCAACAGATTTCACTATTACTACTGAGTCACAGTCTGAAATTTGAAAAGCAATGGCTACAAAATACTTTAAAATGTGATCTCTAAAGATTTCCAACCAAATCACGTGCCTCTTTCCTCTTCTTGAATTCAAGTTCATGCCATTTCCAGTATCTAGAATGGTCTTCCCCGCTCTCTTTGCAGATACGTGTCTCAATTTTCATATCACAGCTCAAATGTCAATTCCTCAGCCAAACCCCTCCTAACAATCCAGTCTATGCTAGGTCTTCTGGATAAATATACTTCTAACAATTGTGTTTCTATAACTTAAATAATCACCTACCTGTCTTTACCATTAATCTACAGTTTCTCTTAAAGCCTAGACATCAGACATTTTCACTACTACATTCCCTGTACCCAGCAAAATGCCTGACAAGTAAAAAAGCTCAATAAATATTTACCGAATGCATAACCAAGATAAGATATTACAGAAAGGTAATTTCTGAGTAAAAGACCCAACATAACTTTGAAGGAGAAGAACAAAGTCTAAGGACTGATCCAACCCAATTTTAAGATTCACTATGATGCTAAAGCAATCAAGATAGCTGTGGTATTGGCAAAAGAAAAACAAATAGATTAATGAAACAAAATAGAGAGCCCACAAATAGACTCACATGAATATAGTTACCTGATCTTTGAAAATGGAACAGAGGCAATACAATGGCACAAAGAGAGTCTTTTCAACTAATTCTGCCGGGGATACAGGATCAAGATGGCCAACTAGACACAGGAAACATGTACTAGGAGAGGAACCTGGAAAGGACCCTGAATAGTAAGTAGATTCTACTATTTTGAACATATCATCTAGGAGAGAACAGTAAGATTCACCAGGGAAGTGACAGAAAGCATTAAAAGTCGACAAGGAAAAGGTTCAGTGAAACTTGCCCAGCCAGGGACAGGCTAACAGCTGGGAGCAGCTCCTAGATGTGGGGAGCCTCACTACTTATTCAACAGATAATTGAATAATTGAATCTCTACCCAGCATCTTGCCCATATTTGACTGGAAGAGACCCAACCCGTTCTAGCCACAGGCCCAGGTTGCCAGTTTGGGAGTTTAAAGCTAGGCAGCACCCAGCATTCAGGCTGTGATAAAGCTGATGCTGCTGCAACCCCACTTAGCTGAGGAGGGACAGGAAAGCCCAAGCTTCCCTACACATACTTTGGACAATTCCCACTGCCATGCCATAAGATGAGACTGAAAAGGGAGTAGATAGCATTCCCCCGTTTTCTGCCCTATGCTGCTTTCCTGAAAGGGGCCCTGCCCTCTTTTGCTGCAAGCCCACACCCAGTGCCATTTTGAGAATTCAATACTGGGCCATGCCCAGCCCTTAGGCTGGGTTCAAGGTGATGTGACTGCAGCTGTCACCTGGCCAGGGAAGGACAGGAGAGATCAAGCTCCCCTAAGCACACTTATGACAATACCCATTGCCCTGTAACAGGTAGCTGTGGTACTGGGGACTAGCCTGCCAAATCCATTGCAGCTACCAGTAACACTAAAACAGACCACTTAGGGCCATCATAGTGGATGGCTCCACTACTGCTACTGCCTATACTACTGACTATAAAGTGACCGAACTTACTAAACCTTCCACATCACACTAGCTGCTCAGGGGTCTGAGAACCCACCCATACACCTGGCCTTCTGCACCACTACTAACTTCTGAGCAAGCCACCTGAAGGCCCATGAATTGGCCCTCCAGGACACACTAACACTGCTGCCAGTGTAAGATATTCTGGGGCCTGAAATCAGGTATACTCAGCCCATTCCTTACATCACTGGGGCACAAAGACTGGCTTGGCTATCATTCAGATCCCCAGCTAAACATCAGCACAGCCTCAACTAGTAACTGTTCCCTAAGCCAACAAGGAAATTACAGATACCACTGACCCTGTGTAAGGACTAAGAAATCATACAAAGACCAAACTACTGGAGGCACCCAAAATCAAGGCCAAAGTGTCATACTCAACCAACAGCACATATATACCTTCAGGAAAAAATTCTCCCCTTCAAAAGCAATTTCAAAAAAAATCACAAAAAGCAACTGCTACATCGCATGTGCAATATCAATGGAAACATGAAAAAACATGGAAATATGACACCACCAAAGGACCACAACTGTCCAGCAATGGATCTCAATAGAAAGAATTCCTCATAATACCAGATAAAGAATTTCAAATATTGATTCTAAAGAAGCTCAATGAGATGGAAGAAAAATCTGAAAACTAATACAAAGAAATCAGAAAATCAATTTAGCATATAAATGAGAAATTTACCAAGGAAATAGATACCATAAAAAGAAAACCAAACAGAAGTTCCTGAATTGAAAATTAATTGAAGGAAATATAAAAGATATTCGAAAGCTTTGAGAATAGACTAGACCAAGATGAAGAAATAATCTCAGAACCTGAAGACAGGTCTTTTGAAATAATCCAGTCAGATTAAAAAAATGAAAAAATTTTACCTTCAAGACGTCTGGGACTATAAAGTGACCAAACTTACAAATTATCAGTATTCCTGAGGACGAAGAGAGATGGAAAAGTTTAGAAAACCTATTTAAGAAAATAATTGATGTAAACTTCCCAGAACTATCAATAGAGTTAAACATTCAGAGACAGGAGGCCAAATGATCCTCAAATACAACACAAAAAGGACTTCACTATGGCATATCAGAATAACTAAAGGCGAAGTAAAACAGAGAATTTTAAAATTAGCAAGAGAAAAGTGTCTAAGCACCTATAAAGGAAACACCATCAGACTAATAGCAGACCTCTAAGCAGAAACCTTATAGACCAAAAAGAGAATGGGATTGTATTTTTCAAAGTGCTGAAAGGAAAAAAAAAATGCCAGCCAAATATTTTATATACTGTCAGACTAAGATTCATAAATGAAGAAGAAATAAAGTCTTTCACAGACAAATAAATGTTCAAAAAATTCATTACCACTAGATCAGCCTTACAGGAAATATGCACATGAGTATAAAATATGGAAACAAAAGGTCAATATGCACCATCATGAAAACACACAAATACATAAAACTCACAGGTCTTATAAAAAAAATCAAACATTAGAAGAAAAAGGAATTAAATGGCAACATGATAGAAGTTCTGCAAACCACAAAGATATAAAAAAAAGAAATAAGAATTTATAAAACAACTAAAAAATCAACTACCAATATGATAAGAACAAAGAACATATCAATGTTATAATAACTTTCAATGTAAATGCTCCACTTAAAGATGTAGATTGACCAAATGGATAAAAATACATGACCCAACCATATGCTGCTTACCAAAGATTCACCTTATCCATAAAAACATATAGAGATTAAAAGTAAAGGAGCAGAAAAGATGTGCCATGCAAACAGAAACAAAAACCAAACAGGAGTGGCTATACTTATATCAGATAAAAGAGACTTTAAATCAAAAACAGTAAAAAATAAATAAATAAATAAATAAGGTCATTATATAATAAATAAAGGGATTAATTCAGCAAGAGGATATAACAATTTTAAATATATATGCAACCAACGTTGGAAAACCAAGATTCACAAAACAAATACTACGAGACCTAAAGAAGAGACAGGCAGCAACACAATAACATTGGAGGATGTGAATACCCCACTCACAGCACAAGACAGATCAATACAGAAAATCAACAAAGAAACATTGGACTTAAATTGGACTTTAGACCAAATGGACTTAACAGACATTTACAGAACATTCCACTCAACGATTACAGAATATACATTCTTTTCACCATCACATGGAACACTCTCCAAGAGAAACCATATTTTAGGCCACAAAATAAGTCTTAACAAGTTTTTATTAATAAAAATCAAAATTATATCAAGTGTCATCTCAGTCCATAGCAGAATAAAGCCAGAAGAGGAACTTTAGAACCTATACAAAAACATGGATATTAAACAACATGCTCCTGAACAACTACTGGGTCAGTTTAAACATAAAGATAAAAATTAAAAAAATTTTTTAAATGAATGAAAATAAAAGCACAACATACCAAAAAACCTATAGGATATAGCAAAACCAGTGCTAAGAGAGAAGTTCATAGCATTAAATGCCTACATCAAAAAAGTAGAAAGATCACAAATTAACAACCTATCATACTTCAAGGAAGATGAAAAACAAGAACAAATCAAACCCAGAATTAGCAGAAGAAAAGAAATAACAAAAGATCAGAGCAGAACTAAATGAATTAGAAACCAAAAAAATCAATCCACAGGATCAATTAAACAAAATTGGGTTCTTTGAAAAGATTAACAAAATTGATAAACCACTAGCTAAACTAACCAAGAAGAGAGAATATCCAAATAAACACAATAAGAAATGAAAAAAGAGACATTCCAACTGATACCACAGAAATACATATCACCGAAGACTATTATTAACTACACACTCACAAACTTGAAAACCTAGAGGAAATGGATGAAGTTCTGAAAACATACAGCCTCCCACTATTGTACCAGGAAGAATTAGAACTCCTAAATAAACCAATAATGGGTAGAGAGATTTAATAGTAATTTAAAAATCTCCCAACAAAAAAGAGCTGAGGACCAGATGGATTCACATCTGATTTCTACCAGACATACAAAAAAAGAACTGCTGCCAATCCTACTGAAACTGGTTCAAAATATCAAGGAGGGAATCCTCCCGAACTCATTCTGGGAAGCTATTAACATCCTGATATCAAAGCCAGGAAAGAATGCAATGAAAAAAGAAAACTAAAGACTAATTTCTCTGATGAACACAAAAGCAAAATTCCTCAACACAATACTAGCAAACTGAATTCAACAGCACATCAAAAGATAACACATCAAGATCAAGTGGATTTTATCCCTGGGATGCAAAGGTAGTTCAGCATATGCAAGTAAATAAATGTGATTCACTATATAAAAGAATTAAAAACAAAAACTATGTGACTGTCTCAAGAGATGCAAAAAAGTATTCAATAAAATCCAGCACCTCTTCATGATAAAAATTCTCAACAAACTAGGCATAGAAGGAACATACCTCAAAATTGTAAAAGCCATATATGACAAACCCAGAGCCAACATCATGCTATATGAGGAAAAGTTGAAAGCATTCCTCCTAAGAATTGAAATAAGACAAGGATGCCCACTTTCACCACTTCTATTCAACATGGTACTGAGAGTCTTAGAGCAATCAGGCAAGAGAAAGAAATAAAAGACATCCAGATCAAGAGAGTAAACATACAACCTACAGAATGGCCAAAAATATTCCCAAACCATGTGTCCAAAAAATGACTAACATATAAAATCTACAAGGAACTCAGCAAGAAAAAAACAACCAACCCCCTTTAAAAGTAGATAAAAGACATGAATAGGCATTTTTCAAAAGAAGATATACAAATGGCCAATAAATATTTAAAAATGCTCAAATTCAGTAATCATCAAGGAAATGCCAAATTAGAACAGTCATTATTAAAAAGTCTAAAAAGAATAGATGTTCAAGAGTGAGGCCCCATCTCTACTAAAAAAATAGAAAGAAATTAGCTGGACAACTAAAAATATAGAGAAAAAATTAGCCGGGCATGGTGGCACATGCCTGTAGTCCCAACTACTCAGGAGGCTGAAGCAGGAGGATTGCTTGAGCCCAAGAGTTTGAGGTTGCTGTGAACTAGGCTGATGCCACTCTACTCTAGCCTGGGCAACAGAGTGAGACTCTGACTCAAAAAAAAAAGAATAGATGTTGGTGCAGATGCAGTGAATAGCAAACACTTAGACGCTGCTGATGAGAATGTAAATTAGTACAATCTCTATGGAAATCAGTATGGAGATTTCTCAAAGAACTAAGAGCAGATCTACCATTCGATTCTGCTATCCCACTACTGGGTATCTACCCAGAGGAAAAGAAATCATTATTATCAAAAAGATACCTGCAGAGATATGCAATCAACCTAAGTGCCCATCTACAGAGGAGTGGATAAAGAAAGTGTGGCACATATATACCATGGAGTACTTACTCAGCAATAAGAATGAAATAATATCTTTTACAGCAACTTGGATGGAATTGGAGGCCATTTTCCTAAGTGAAGTAATCCAGGAACAGAAAAATAAATGCAGTATGTTCTTACTTATAAGTGGGAGCTAAACAATGGCTACACAAGGGAACTGTAAAAGGGGGAGGGTGATATAGGGTGAGGTATGAAAAATTACCTATGGAGTACAATGCACACTACTTGGGTGATGGGTACACCAAAAGCCCAGACTCCACCACTATACAATATATATATATGTAATGGAATTCAACTTGTACCTCCTAAATTTATTAAAATAAAATAATTTTTTTAAAAAAGCTTCTAGAACAATTAAACAGTCACATGCAAAAAATAAAAAACAAAAAGAATCTTGACACAAATCTTTTACTCTTCCTTCATAAAAATTAACTCAAAATGGATTAGAGACCTAAACGTAAAACACAAAAGAAGGTAACATAAGAGAGAACCTAGATGACCTATGGACAAAAAAAAAACCAAAGGCATGATACATGAAAGAAAGAACTAATATGCTGGACTCGATTAAATTTACTTTGCGAAAGACAATGTCAAGAGAATGAGAATACAAGCCATGGACTGAGAAAATGTATTTGCCAAAGACATATCTGATAAATGGCTACTATCCAAAATGTAAAAAGAACTATGTTCAACAATAAAAAAACAAACAACCTAATTAAAAAATGGGATAAAGACCTGAAAAGGCATCTCACCAAAGAAGATACACAGATGGCATATAAGCTGTGTATCTTAAGAGATGTTCCAAGCATGCTATCAGGAAACTAAAAAGCAAAATAAGAATGATATACCAGTATAGATCTATTAGAATGGCCAAAATCCAGAACCTGACAACACCAAATGCTAACAGAATGTAGAGCAACAGAAACTCTCATTTAATCCTAGTGGAAATGCGAAATGGTATAGCCACTTTGGAAGACAGTTTGGCAGTTTCTTATAAACATAATATATGATCCAACAATTGTGCTCTTTGGTATTTATCCAAGGAATTGAAAACTTATATCCACACAAAATCCCATGTACAGTTTATAGCAGTGTTATTCATAAATGCCCAAACTTGGAAGTAATCAAGATGTCCTTCAGTAAAGGAATGGATAAATAAACTAAACAGCCGGGCGTGGTGGCTCACGCCTGTAATCCTAGCACTCTGGGAGGCCGAGGCGGGAGGATTGCTCAAGCTCAGGAGTTCGAAACCACCCTGAGCAAGAGTGAGACCCCGTCTCTACTATAAATAGAAAGAAATTAATTGGCTAAGTAATATATATATAGAAAAAATTAGCCGAGCATGGTGGCGCATGCCTATAGTCCCAGCTACTCGGGAGGCTGAGGCAGGAGGATTGCTTGAGCCAGGAGTTTGAGGTTGCTGTGAGCTAGGCTGATGCCACGGCACTCACTCTAGCCTGGGCAATCAAGCGAGACTCTGTCTCAAAAAAAAAAAAAAAAAAAAATTAAAGAAAATAAAATAAACATCCAGACAATGAAATATTACTCAATGCTACAGAGAAATGAGCTATCAAGCCATGAAAAGATATGGTGGAAGCCTAAATGCATATTACTAAGTGAAAGAAGCCAATTTGAAAATGCTACATACTAACATATGATTCTACCTATATGCTATTCTGGAAAAGGCAAAGCTATGGAGACACTAAAAAGATTAGTGTTTGCCTGGGGTTGGTAGGGGAGGTGGGGCAGGGATTAACAGAACACAGGATTTTTAGGGTAGTGAAAATACTTTGCACAATACCATAATGCTGGATTCACATTACACATTTGTCCAAACCCACAGAATATACAATACCAGGAGTCAACCTAATGTAAAATATGGACTTTGAGTGATTATGACATGTGGCAGGTTCATCAATTGTAACAACTGTACCTGCTCTAGTGGGGGATACGGATAACGGTGGAAGCTAAACACATGTCAGGGGCAGGAGGTATAAGAGAAATCTCTATACCTTCCTCTCAATTTTGCTATGAACCCAAAACTGCTCTAAAAAATAAAAAGTCTTCCTGTAGTCCTAGCTCTCTGGGAGGCCGAGGCGGGCGGATTGCTCGAGTTCAGGAGTTCGAAACCAGCCTGAGCAAGAGTGAGACCCCGTCTCTACTATAAATGGAAAGAAATTAATTGGCCAACTAAAAATATATACAAAAAATTAGCCAGGCATGGTGGCGCATGCCTGTAGTCCCAGCTACTCGGGAGGCTGAGGCAGGAGGATCGCTTGAGCCCAGGAGTTTGAGGTTGCTGTGAGCTAGGCTGACGCCACGGCACTCACTCTAGCCTGGGCAACAAAGCAAGACTCTGTCTCAAAAAAAAATAATAATAAAATAAAATAAAAAAATAAATAAAAAGTCTTATCAAAAATTAATTTCAATTTCTGATTTTTTAATGTTTTATATATAAAATATGAATGCTATTTTACTCCTTCACTTTAGTAAATGACAATACCATCACAACTGCCTACAATTTCTGATGTTCATTCTAATAATTAAATTCTTGTTGACCCTGGCAAAAGTTTTTAAGCTCAGATCATATATAGTAAAACTAACTCTAGACAGTACACTATACTACAGTATCAAACGATATCTCAACCCAGAAAACCAGTCACACACAAATGTGCTACTGCTAAAAAGGACTAGGTTGATGCTTCAGTGTCGACACTTGGAAAACAAAACCTACTTAAATTACAAATACTAGTATACAAGTATCTCCCTTTCACAATGAATATAAAATTTTAGAAAGAACAATTTTCAATTACCTATGCAAATTTTGCAGTTAAGATCAAAAAGATGCTGTCTGTGTTGGCCAGTGGTATCTTTAGACGTGGAGTCAATCTCCTCTTTTTGTTTTTCAGATCCTTCCAGCTTTTCCAATGACTTATTGGCAGTTGGTTCCTAACATAAATGAGAGTAAAAATTAGTTTTAGCAAATAAAATTTGGTCTCAATTATAAAAATAAATTTATATTTCACATTGATTGTTTACGAAATTAAACTGTTCCATTCATAGGGTTTTTTTTACTATATTTAAAAAAAAATGGTAGCTATTAATTATGATTCAGAGCAAAAACTCAAGACATTCCTCATTCTTCAAGGCTTCTAACAAAACTTCAAATCATTTCCTCACTGATATTTGAGAAAAAGAAACACCAGCATCAAATAACAGTCTGCCTAAGAAGCATCTACAGATTTCCAAACCTACTAAGAAACTGACCAAGTCAAAGCACTCCAGGAATGTATATTGTAACAAGTGCTTAGCAGGTACCTCTAATATCGTGCAGTCTGCCCACTAAGTGAATCAATACTCTAAGTACTCTCAAAAAACCATTAAACCAATATGATAGGCAACTTTAAAACAGATACATGTTTAATCTTTCTACTTTGAAAACATTAGGCAAATAAACCTTTTCTGAATCTATGTTTTAAGCTATAAAACATGACATATCTATCTTTACCTGAATCTCCATAGCTGCTTCTTGTTCTTTCATTGGGGCATCACTCTCAATTTCTATTTCACCTTTATGAGTTATTTTTGTGATTGGTCGTCTTTCCACTTCTCTCTGCTCTTTCTCAATCATCTCTATGGTCTACCAGAAAATATATTAACATAAATATTAAATGTAAAATATGAATTTCCAAATGTATACTTTAAATAATAGGAGCTTACCTAAAACTAAACGAATCATCACAGATGACTTTTAATCTTTAGGTAGTCTCTCATACAACAAACTTACATTGAGTGCTTATATATGCCAGACTATTTTAAAATGCTGGGGTTATAGGAATAGGCTTAGACCCCATACCTCAGCCATGAGGAGTTCACATATACATTATATAACAGAAGGCAATTTAAGTGCAATGTAATTTGTGAAGTGGTGAAACTTGATATATACATTTGAAATCTGTTTGCACTTTTTAGCAGCTGCCACAGGGAAATAAGAAATATCTTGCTCTTAAATTCCCAATTTGATGTACTACCACTCCCTAAAACAGCAGTTTATTCACAGCAAAAATAATCTGGCAGTCCTCTATTAGTTATCTCCTAACTTGAGCCTGCTTAGGGACACTGATAATTCAGTTGAACAAGCTCAATAACAAAACAAAAAACTTAATTAAACAAGTATAGCAAGAAGTAGTATAAAGTTAGCTGGGAGTGGAATGGGATAAGGAGGGTAAGATGGGTCTGCGCACTTATTTTGCCTTTGTTAAGTGCAAATCATCCATTAAAGAAAGAAATTAGGTATGTGGCCTAAAGAAAGAACAAGCTGGTCTCTGATGCAGATGATACTTGAAGCCACAGTTCCAAAGCAGAAGAGGCATGTGTATATTTGTGATAAGAAGAGGGAAAGAAGAGGAAGTGATATTATTTTCAAAATAAAAGAGGAGGAGAAATTACACAGGGTGAAGGTGAAAAATGTGTTTGAGTATGACATATCAAATCAAGGCCTCTTGAGCTTCACACTAGATCTGGCACAGATCTACATGAAGGTTTAGTGCCTAAGACACAAGTAAGTATTATGGACAAAAGAATCATGTAAATCATACAGAGTTAATATGAACTATAAGAAACTAACATTTTCTAGAATAGGGGGCTAATATTCCTAGGCCACTGTAATAAAAATATTGGACAACATGGCTATCTTACTGTCACAATAGTTCTAAGTCACACAGTCACTTAATCTTTAAAGGTATTTCAAGTTCACCATCTCCAACTGACAACTGTGACTGAACAGAATTGTTCAGTTTTAAAAATGCAATATGGTGCATACACTATATATTACATAATATTCAAGTTAGGTGTGAGACAGTACCACATAATTAAACATACAGTATTTTCGACAAATACAAACATTCATACATGGCAATGCAGATCATGTTTTATCAATAAAGTAAATATGGAAAAAATTCTTATTTTTCAGAGCTTTTGGCACTTGAAACTGAATAATAAGGGGTTGTTATACAAATTTTTTTGACTTAAATTCATCTGGCTCTAAAAATTACCTATATTCATAATACCTTCAAACTGTACTTTTAAAAAAGTACAGATGTTTCATTAAGGAAAGATGTACCTATTTTCCCATCCTTTTCATTTACAAAATATAATAAACACAAGGTAATTCTGTAACCTGATAACTGGAGGAAATGAGAAAAAAAACTGGAGAGATCAGGAAAAACAACAGAATTTAAGAATAGAGGATGGACAGCAAGTAACTAGAAGCAGTGCATAACAGAACATCTGTGTTACTCTGCAATCTGTGTTGAATTAGCTCTGTATAATTTTTCCCATGGCTGAAAAATATAGGTTTTGATAGTCAAACACGTATTTACAGATAATCTTACATGTCTGTTTTCTCTTCGTCTCCAAGCAGCTAACTCTTTAGAAGCTAGTTCTTCTGGACTCATTTTTATAAGATGATCAGGGGTTACTTCTCCTTTCAGTACTTTTTTAAATAATATCTGGAAGGATGTAAAAATAGGAAGTAGAGACACATATTTAAAAAACAAAACCTACTGTACAGAAACTTGCAATAAAGATAAAATTTTTGAAGCCTGATTTACAAATATTTAGTGATTTATATATTACCTACTACACAAAGAATAAATGACTGCTTTGTATTCTAGGACTTTATCTAAAAGCAGTAAAATACACATTTCATATAAAAATCAACACATAATGGAGAAGCATACACAGTGGAACCAATTCAATACCTATCCAAAAGTTGTATTAAGTCTACACAGGAATGCAATCTAACTATCATAATAACCAATCTACAGTATAGCAAAGTACTGCATAAGAGAGCTTTACTCAATGTAATGTCCTCCATATTTTTAAGATTTTATGTATTTAAATCCTGACAGGCTGGACTCCAGAGCAAAGAATCAATTGTAAGAAAGAAACCTAAAGAATATAAGTCTTTAATTAATTACTGAAGTAATGCTTCTAGATTATACGATTCAAGAAGTATTTGATCCCCCTGGACCATGATGGCCGATTGTACAATGTACATTTTTCTTAAGTAGCTGTTAGCATACTTCAAAAAAATACCTCAAATCACATACTGTAGCAAATATCCTTATGCAAATGCTTATCTTATATGAAAACCCTGCAGGCAAAGAAGTTGCACCTAATTATATTTTGTTACCTAGAATCACCTGTAGCAAAAACTTCTGGTAAACCTAGGTAAATGCCACATGAAAGAGACCAACCATGTTCTTAAACTTTTAAAATGCTCACTGGCATGACTTTTGCTTACTGTACTAATTAAAGGCCTACTTTTGGTGCTGACACTGACACACACACGCACATACACACATTCATCCTCTCTCTCTCTCTCTCTCGCTCTCTCCCCCACACACACACTTACTCACAGCTTTTAGATTTCTTCTAAGTTCCAAACAAGAAATCCCAAGAAAAGATTAGGGGTTCAATTAATACTTATCCCACTGCTAAAAGATATTTGGAACCAAAGTTACATGTAGTTCAGTAAAAATGTTTTAGATAGTTTTTATCTAAATGGGCCAGGCGCAGTGGCTCACGCCTATAATCCTAGCACTCTGGGAGGCTGAGGCAGGAAGATTGCTCAAGGTCAGGAGTTCGAAACCAGCCTGAGCGAGACCCCATCTCTACTATAAATAGAAAGAAATTAATTGGCCAACTAATACATATATAGAAAAAATTAGCCGGGCATAGTGGCGCATGCCTGTAGTCCCAGCTACTCGGAAGGCTGAGGCAAAAGGATTGCTTGAGCCCAGGAGTTTGAGGTTGCTGTGAGCTAGGGTCGACATGGCACTCACTCTAGCCTGGGCAACAAAGTGAGACTCTGTCTCAAAAAAATAAAAAATAAAATAAAAATAAAAAGTTTTTTCACATGTCCCAAAAGTTGAAGATAAAAAAGTAAAAGAAAAAAATTATTAAAAAGAAAAATAAATAAATAAATAAATAAAAAGTTTTTATCTAAATGTAATTTATTTTCTTAAGGAATGCAGCTCTATTTTCAGATTTAAATATAAAGTAATAATACAGTGTTATGAATATTAGCTTAACAGAGTTTTTAAAGAATATATATAAATGGATTTTTAAATAAACTGAATTATTCTAAATAATTCTAAATAAACTAAAAACAGTAAAGAAAAAAATTCACATAAATCAAGTGGACACATGTTTAGCATTCCAACAAGACTAATTGGATAACATTACTCATTACTATACATAATTCATCACTCAGTTCAATAGCAAAAAGATTTTATTGCAATTACATGTTCTAAACTTAGAAGAAATCCGACAATCTCACTGCAATTAATAATAAATTATAGATCTATTATATTACAATGTTAAATACCTATATATTCAGTAAGGTTGGAAGAATATCCATAGACATTAACAAAACATACTTACATTGTTTTTAGGATCTTTCAGATTGAACATCAAACTTCTATATTTGTTCTTATATTTAGCATCTGTGTCCCGAAAAAAAGAGAAAAGCTCTTTTTCAATTTTTGTAGCAACTTTTGCCGCCTTTTCTTCTGGTACCTTCAAATTTGAATCTGTAAGTCTTAAAAGTAGAACAATTCAATTATTTTTCAAACATATGAAGCCTAAATTATTCAATCTTCTAGATTAATAATATATGTTACCTTTTCATAAGAATGTCTTTGAGAGAATGTCTGACACTTTGTCTGATCTGATCTGCAGAAGGCTTGGAAGTAGAAGCAACAGGAGGATACACATTAGGCACTCCTTTTTCAACTTTTTTCTTCTTTATCTCTTGCTTCTCATGAGTACCTAATGTAAATAAATATCAAAACTCATAAATTGTTTTTAAAAAATTTCTTTTTAATGCACAATATAAGTTTATAAACAAAACTGACTGATTAAAAGTCACTATTACATGTAAGATCGGAACCCACATTCCATATTGAAATATTCATGACACTAAAATTCTAATTAAAATGAATAGTGACTAAAAAGTGGCCCTAAAGCTATAAAATGTATATGCCCTTTTTCCAATTTAGATAATGGTTTTTAAAGCTAGTTACTTTTCACATACATACATTCATTAACTTTTAAAAACCTATTTAGAAAATTCGATCTGAATGTATTAGATGAGAAGATATTTTAATGACCTACAAATACCATAAAATTGATGAATTTCTGTTTTTAATAGTTCTTAATATTATTAATATGAATGTTAATCTTTTCAAATGATTTTTCATTCTATCATTACTAACTCCCATGTATCTCCAAAATCTCAATGTTAAATGTTGTACTACTGACCTAACAGATTCAGCTCATTTATTCTAGAATATCATTCCTACAATTATTAAATCTATCATTTTTACCATATTCATGACTTCACTTTCCCACATTATCAACTTGTATGAGATAGCCCAACACTATTACCACTCCCTGGTGTACTTAACACCTTTATATTCTCTCCTTCGAACATCTGTTGCAAAAGCACAACCCTGGTGAAAACCAACGTTTATCCTTAACCCAAATAGGCTAGTAACAGCTAAAGATAATTTGAGAAAAATAAGCATTGGTACAGATAGATCTCATTTTTAATTTATAAATACAAATATCTAGTAGGTAACTAAACCTTCTGCCCTAATCCTAACTTTTTCCAATAAATTTGCTCTCCTACTTTTCAAGACATCTGTTACATAACTTTTCTCCTCTCTTCTCAAACCAGTAAACCTCCTTCTCAACTTCAACCTCATTTGATTTGCTCATTTCATATTTCACTGAGAAAACAAAAAAAACTCTCAGCTATTACATGTTCCCACCACCAAATCTAACCTACCTGTATCAGTTCTCTCTCTTATCATGTACAATCTTCCCTATTACCCAACAGATAATTGTTCCTTTCTATAACAAACCTCTGCCTCCATCCATGTGGAGTGCATCCCATGCCCCCTTTTCTCTTCATGGATTTCACATCTCAACTATCACCTCTCTCTACTATGCCATTAATTTCTTTCTCTCCTCTCTGTGTATGTCTCTCTCTACCAGATCCTTAGTCTTAGAAACATGCTACAATATCTGCTTTTAAAAAAATTCCTTGACCCTATGTTCTAACTCTAGCGACCCCACCATCTGTTCCCTTAAAGAGAAAAACTCTTTGAAAAAGTTTTCTATAATCAATTCCTCCAGTTCCTCAACTTTCCATTCTTCCATAAGCCACTACAATTAGCTTTTGTCCCTACTGCTCCACTAAAATAATTCTAGTCAAAGTCACCAATGATCTTCATTTTTCTAAGTCACAGATTTAACAATCTGTGTTCATCTAATTATTATAGCTATCCAAACAACATTTGACACAGTTGATCACTCCTTCCTTCTTGAAACTTCATCTGGCTTCCAGACATCATAGTCCCTAGTTCTCTTCTTTCTCAGAGGCTACCCCTTAGTCTCCCTTACTGATCCCTTCCTCTCCCCAACTTCTAAATGCCAGTGCTCCCCAAGGTCTCTGTTTCCAACTCTTCATTATCAAACTTTGTAGCTGTTTACATCTAGGTCCATACTTTTAAATATAGGTTGATTATCCTTTCTCTGAAAAACTTGAGACCAGAGTATTTCCAATTTGTTTTTTTTTTTTTTATACTGGCCCCTAAAGTCTTCTGTAAGCTCCAGACTCATCAGCCAAAGGTTTACTCCAACATCTCCACCTGGATTTTCTAATAGGAATCTCAAAGTGATAATGGCTAAAACATAATTTTTCAATTTTCTTCCCCCAATTTTTTTCTCTTTGTCATCTCAGTAAATGGCACCAACATTTATCCAATAATCCTCTAAGACTTTTACTCTCACCCACCTATATCTAATCAATTAGCAAATTCTGTCAATTCTCTTCTTAAATGTATCTGAATCTGACCACTTCTCACTACCTCTCTATCATTCCTCTGTTCCAACCTACCATCATTACTTTCCTAGGATACTGCTATAGACTCCTAATTGGTCCTAACCACCTACAATCTGAACTTACAGTGCTACCACAATAACCCATCATTCCCTTGTACAAAATCCTCTAAACAATTTCCATAATATTCAGAACAAAATATAAACTCTTTGTGATTGCTCCAAAGATCCTACATAATTTTCTCTGGACTCATCTTCCATCAGTATTCTATCCTTCATGCACTACTGTCTAATCACTCCATAGTGACTTTCTTGCTCCTTAAATGCC
The DNA here is from genome assembly GCF_040939455.1 of Microcebus murinus. Taxonomy (NCBI): domain Eukaryota; kingdom Metazoa; phylum Chordata; class Mammalia; order Primates; family Cheirogaleidae; genus Microcebus; species Microcebus murinus. The sequence continues at coordinate 86,555,383 of NC_134108.1, forward strand.
AAGTTTGTTTCTACCTCAAAGCCTTCATATCTGCTGTGGCCCTTACCTAGTCCCTTCTCCAAAAAATCTTTGCATCCCTTCCAATCTACCTCACATGTTACCTCTTCCATATTACCTAAAACAGAAGCTCCCACCACTCTCTCCAACTGTGATTAACTCATTACTCCACTTTCTATTCATAGGCTCTAAAATAACACACCATTTCTTACTTATCAATGTATCATCTGCCCTCTCCCATTAGTATTTAAATGCCATGAGGGAAAGGACCTTATATTAAGTTCACTAGTCTTTCCCCAGAATTTAGAGCAATATTTTTTAATTACAAGTAAGGCCAATCACCTAAACTATTTTTATTGCCATTATAATATTAAAATTTTTTAAATACCTAAAAATATTAATTAGTTGCATATGAAATAAAATATATTAGTATATAATAATTCTATTAATCTCACTACCTGATTTTGAAGCTTTTTCTCCTATGCAAATAACTGTTGTAGAATCTTTTGGCATTTTTTCACTTTTTTCTTCTGATGATCTCCGAGGTAAAACTGGTTGTCCCATCTTACGAAGAGGAGCTAGCTGCCACTTTTTAATTTCATTATCTCTACAGTCTGATGAAGTTTTGCCCTCACCAGACTCCTGCAAAAACAGTACTTAATTCATTAGAATGAAAACTATTAAAAATCTTTAAATATAAAGCAAGATACAACTGTATATGGATGAGAAAATTAAACCTAATTAATATTATAATCTATAAAGATAGCAAACATATTCCATTCTTTAGCCCAGTAAATGTTTAAATATTTTAAGATGTACAGAAATAGCTCTCAATTACTGGAAAAATGAGATTCACCCTTTCGTTCAAAATCCAATTTTAAAGCACCTATTTTATGTAGAACACATAACAACCGATAAGGGAGAAACAAAGAACACAGAGATCGTGTTCTCAATAACGTATTAGAACCTAAAGATTGAATCCAAAAAAAGAGAAAAAATAATGTATTAGAAAGGAAAATAGATATAAAGTAGTAAGAGTTCTCTCAGCTGGCTGCGGATATGGAAAAAGAAGGAAGAAATTGTGGAGAAAATATATTTTTCACTGTATTTCTAGTACAAATGAAGTCACATTCATAAGTGATTGATACATAAGTGATACATAAGTGATAATTAATACATTATAAGTGTATCAATTAAGTTCTTGGTGTGCCTATTGGCAATTTAACTCCCATGAGGTAAAATTAATCATCAGGGGACTTGTGACTCTGGTTCTAATTATATCTCATAAAGAATCATCAGTAGGCCGGGCGCGGTGGCTCACGCCTGTAATCCTAGCTCTCTGGGAGGCTGAAGCGGGCGGATTGCTCGAGGTCAGGAGTTCGAAACCAGCCTGAGCAAGAGCGAGACCCCGTCTCTACTATAAATAGAAAGAAATTAATTGGCCAACTAATATATATACAAAAAATTAGCCGGGCATGGTGGCGAATGCCTGTAGTCCCAGCTACTTGGGAGGCTGAGGCAGGAGGATTGCTTGAGCCAGGAGTTTGAGGTTGCTGTGAGCTAGGCTGACGCCATGGCACTCACTCTAGGCCTGGGCAACAAAGCGAGACTCTGTCTCAAAAAAAAAAAAAAAAAAAAAAGAATCATTAGTGAAAGTGGAATTCTGAGACCCTTGGAAGAAATTAATCACATCATACTAATGTGAAAGGAACACTGTGTACAGACATATAACCATAGGTTTTTAAGATAGAATACATACAAAAAAATGAATTTCTCTAGAGTAGGAATCCTCTAATTTTTTATTAGCTTGTGTATTTTTTTTTTTACCTCCCCAACTAGACTTGAGAATAGGAACATATTTCAATGTTATATACCCAAGGCTGGTAGTACTATACTTGGCATACAATAGAAACTCCGTAAATAGTTCAACATTAAAATTTAGGCATAAGAAGTAACATTTAAAACGCAAATTCCATAAACTAACATCAGACAAGTCCAAATAAGATCCAACAGTTCACACCAAAAAAAAAAAAAAAAGAAGCAGTGATCATTTGGGATGGTACATGTATTTATAAAATCAGATTAACTTCAGTTCGTTTTCTGACAAAGAGACTGCATAGAGGAGTTTTTCAAAACATTAAAAATGTTAGTATTTTATAATGTCTTTTTAAGCAAGATGGAGACAACTCAGCTAAATGACAACACAACAAGCTATATTTCTAAACTGCCAAGTAGTTGTATACAAGAGGTGATGATTAATAGTAATATTCTAAAGACATGCTATAGGCCGGGCGTGGTGGCTCACGCCTATAATCCTAGTACTCTGGGGGGCCGAGGCAGGCGGATTGCTCGAGGTCAGGAGTTCAAAACCAGCCTGAGCAAGACCCCCTCTCTACTAAAAATAGAAAGAAATTAACTGACCAACTAAAAACATATATACAAAAAAAAAAAAAAATTAGCTGGGCATGGTGGCGCATGCCTGTAGTCCCAGCTACTCAGGAGGCTGAGGCAGTAGGATCGCTTGAGCCCAGGAGATTGAGGTTGCTGTGAGCTAGGCTGATGCCATGGTACTCACTCTAGCCTGGGCAACAAAGTGAGACTCTGTCTCAAAAATAAACAAACAAATATAAAATAAAGACATGCTATACACTATTCTTAATGGTGCTCTCAGCTATCAATGACTGAGCTCATCAAATCAACAAAGTAATAACAAATATCAGACAGAATCTGATTTTCAAAAAGTCTTAGCAGACAAAAAAAATCAGATGCCACAAGGATTTGGCAAACTGGAACTCGGTCCAGATTTGCTATACAAAGAATATCTGAAAGAATTGAGTTTATAAATAGTGGGAAAGATTTTGGAGAAAATATGCTTATGCTCTTCAATCTGAATTACCTTCCATACAATATCTGGAAAACTAACTTTAACGGGAAGTTAAAGTTACAGTTTTCAGGGATACAAAATTCAATTGAAACTGAAGAACTTTCTAACAACCAGAGCTGTTTAAAAATAAAGATGTATTCCCTTGCAACGGTTTTCAAATAAAAATTATCTCATCACTTCCTAGAAATATTTGGAAAATATTAATAAATCAGAAGTTAGACTAAAAGATTACTAAGATTGCTCCCAACTCTAAAATTCATGTTCTTTGTTTTTTGTATTCTTATTCTTGTTTATCCACATACATTTGTTGCTACAGTGTTTCCTTTCCAGGAGTATTCTGTAAGAATAACCAATCAATGGCTAGATTTTTCTTTTGTCACAGGTAATGAAAAGGTAAACAATGAGGATTAAAAAAAATTAATCAGATAAAATGCTGTGTCCTTTATATATCTGTTAAAGAGTAAATATCTTGCAAATTTATTTAGAAGATACCTTTAGAAAGTAGTCAAAAATACAAAAATCAGGAAAAACTGACAACTTTTAATTTAAGAATCCACATTTTAAGAGAAAAATAATGAAGTGAGAGTTCTAAGAAAATGAGACAAAAAGAATCACTTTTCCTTACAGAGAAAAATATTATAATTCTTCCACTTGAAAATAATAATGCTACATGGTTAAAGGATTTAGAGATAATTATGGACTGAAAAGCCTTTTTAAAAAACTTAGCAAGTATGATTTACACTTAAGACCACAGATCATAGACATACCCCAAAACAGAAAACTCAACTACCAAACAAGAGACTAGAAGTAGCACAAGACGTCTCTTCATAATGAGACATATTATGAAGAAGTGACTAACCTGGTTTCACCAAGATAGCCAAAAAATCTTAAATAAGAATCTATTGATTTTTAAGGAAAAATAAATTTGAAAAGTACAACAGAATATTAAAACCTAAAGAGAAATTTCAAAATTCTCATGGTCAGTCCATACAAAGTTCTCAAATAACAAAATTATGAAAATTATTGAAATTTTTCAATTATTGAAAAATTAATGAAAAGCTCACCCGTTTTAAAATTTTGACCTTGTGCTTCCCTGTTTCATCTATGTATTTGCTTTTGTCATTTGTTGTATGTTTTGATAACCCAAGCTTTTCACATTCCATTGCTTTATCTTCACTATGGACTTCAACTGTGGCTTGATTTTCCAAAATATCTGGATCTAATATTTCAGTCTTTTTATCTTCTTCAGCACAGCATTTTACACAGACATATTCTTTGTCTTCCTCTCCCATCTGCTGTGCTTGAGAAAGACTTAACCCAACACAATCACCATGAAACCAGTCATCACATCTCCCACAGCCAACCATAAACCTAGGAAAAAAACAAACAAAAAAACTTTTATTTCTTTTAAATTGTCAAAAGAGAGGCTAAATTTCCAATATTTGGTTTTCTGATACTTTGCATGTTTTCCCTCTTTACCCATTCCATAAGCTCAACATGGAACAAGTTTTCAAAGAAAAGAATATTCTATGAAAATGAAACATTTAAACTTCAAATATTTCCTCTCTGGTATGAATGAGAAAATATTGGGGGTGGGGAGCAACCATTAGGAAGAAAATAAAAGACAACTGACATTTGTCAGTATAGAATACTACATAGAACAAAGATAGTACAGATTAACAATAAGCAGGATGGTCAGATTTCTGAGATAATCTGATCACATACAATGCATCTAAGTTACAGCTACCTTACCATAGATCTGAAATCACATAAAATTGGTAAGATTTATCCAACAAATCCTTTTAAAACACACAAAAAACCCAATAAAAGTAACAAAAATGTAGTTCAAAAACTAACAAAATGAAGCCTCTCAAACTGTTTATTAACCATCCTAACTACATAACTGCACCTCAAAATATTCTGATTCATGATATCCAGTGACTCCGCTAAAAAAAAAATCTATTGTATTCCATGTACTTCCAAAACTAAAAAAAAAAAAAAAAAAAATCTATTGTATTTCTCAGTGTGGATTTCCTTGCCAATGACCATGTATTTTAGATAAACTTGTTTTCCCAAACAAAGATCAATATTTTGTCTTAACATAAAGATAATTCGTATACAGGTAGGATTTTTTTTTTAATTCCCAATTTCCTTATGAATGTTTTTCCTTTACTACATTTTAGCTAAGAAATTACTTCACTAACCTATAGGAAAGTCCAGGCATATGAGATTTATGACTCTAGAAAAAGCTTCCGTTTTTCTAGTTTGAAAAGAATTTTCAGAAGGAATAGGCCAGAGGTGGGGGGTGGAAGTAAAGAATATCTGTAATTACCTTTGAATAAAACGTCAAATAAGTAAACAGCAATTTAAGGGAGAAATTATCTTTTTTTTACATACTTTTTTAACCCATTGTTAGAAAAGCTAAAATGCTCACTTCAAATAATCATCATTAGAAGTTTCCTTTTTCCTTCTTCAGCCTAGCAATTCATGATATGTTTGAAAGATTTAGAAGGATTTAGGTATGTTCTTTAATGATTTAAAGACTTTGTGCTACTTATTTTGATAATAGTAGCACCAACAATAGTGTCAAACTCCTTTTAAAAAGTTAAAGGTAATAAAGGTGATAGGGCCAACTCAAAATATACCAGAGGTCCTATTTTGATGTTGGAAATATAAAAATTAGAACAATCAGTTTCAATCCTTACAGGATGTTTTAAAAGTCATGTCAAATACCCCATTCCTCAATAATGGCATTTCCTTCCAAACTATGGCTGTGCTTAAGGATAGTTGACTTCTTCCTATCTTTAATTCATAATTCTTTATCCTCACTGGTAACGTCTGTGCTAGCTTTTATCAAGTGAAGTCCTCATCTCCCCAATGATTCACTTGGTTTTAAAAAACAAACAAACAAACAAAAATAAACAGTGTTTTGGGTTCACAAGAAAACTTTCAAACAATAATATGTTTGCAAGGCAGAAATGGTCCTGTCTAGGTTTGAGATTTTTGATGTGCCCATGTTTCAATGATACAGACATTCCAGCCAACGGGGGAAAAAAAAGTTTGAATAACACAACTGCTTGGTCTTTCATTTCAGGTTGCAAAGTTACAGGAACTGCTATTTCTTGAAAGTAGCTGTCTAATATGAATGTTTTTGAAATATACACAAAAAGCTAATGATTTCCCTTTACTTCCATAATCAAGCTATACTAAGATTTCTTCAAACCAAGTCTAGGTTTCAATGAGACAAAACTTAAAAGCCTAACGACTATGCTGTTGTCTCAAATCCAAATCTAAAAGTCAAACTATAACACGTATATTATGGCATTTCCAATTTTTTTACTTTAATTAGGGTAGAATGATTTTATGATCATCAAATTTATCAAGCAATTATTTCACTATGGTTCATTTCAAGTTTATTTTGGAAATGTCTCAAACCTGAGAGCATTGAAAAGCAAATCTCTAGTGCCATCTACAGATGATACCTTAATAGTATGGTTTTTATTTTATGTAAAAAATAGTTACAGAAAAATTTCTGAGAAATCAAGAAAAAAATTACATTGATATAAAATAATTTCTATATCCTAGGGGAAAATAAAACTCATTGTAAAATGAACAGGTTACCCAAAAATATAAATATAGATCATTTTTAGGTCTAAAACTTAGAGATATTATGAACATTTTAAACCACTTTTTAAAAATGTGGTTTACATAAAGAGAATATATTTTCTTCCCTTTTCAAGCTATTGTTTTACTGGAAGTAGCTAATAATTACTCTATTTTCTGCCCTATCCTTGAATTTCTAATCAAGAGGAAAATCCACTTTAAGGAAAAGACTATAACCTCGGTGTTAATCTTCTACTACAAAATCAATGTTTATGTAGAGTTTAGCCTGGTATCAATTGGAACAAGTCAGTATCCTTTAATTGGGAGAGTTCAGCAATATTTTCTTCTTCATATGTTCATATACAAAATTAAAAATAAAAAAAACTAAACTAAGCCTACTGTAAGACAATTAAAAATTAATTTAAAACTCATAATCTTTATTCTTGTCTTTTGGCATATGCCAAAAAATATCCTTAGAACATTTTTAAGTTTCTTCAAAGTAAACTACAGAGATAAAATTAAGAACTCCTGTTCTTAACAAATTCATCATATAGTCAGTAACACTGTAGGTGTTACAAAATGGGCCTTCACTTCTGATAAGTGTTTCTTGGTGATAGCCTAGACTATGTTACTGTGAATGTATATGTACTCACTCTTTAAGATAAAAAGATAAACACGTAAACATTACATAAACACTACATCATTTTTGTTACTAACAATCTAATCTGCAAAAAAAAATACTTGTCTATATAGGTCTTAAAATCCCCAGAAAAACACAATCATTTAATCTAGACGAATTATCTTCTGCGAAGTAAGTTTTCCTGTTTGAATATAAAGGTATAAATACATTTTGCTAAGGAGGTATTTTTGTTTTTTAAATTTTATCCCACACACTAATATACAACTGTGGGCAACAAAGTGTAATGCAAACTAAAAATACAAGCACCTTCTGGACAAGTGGGGAAACAGAAACCATAAAGTAGATAATATGAAAAGACTAAGATTTCTTCCTTACAAATGAATGCCATTTGGCTTATGTTTAAAAAATGTTCAGAAGTCTCATTAATTTTTTTTAAAAAAGAGTGCTAGTCAGGTTTTTTAAATAATCAATATAACTTTGGTATAAGACTTAACCAGAAAAATAAAATGTAACCAAAAAAACCCTGCATGACGTGTTGACTCTTTAATTAAGACTCAATATCTACTGTCTTTAGGATATATTCAGAAGTTGTTTATGGTCAAGTATCACATCTGGCAATGCCATGAATAAGTATCTTGTATTACAAAATATAATTTCCAACTGGAAGCACATACAAGGAAGCTAACCTCAGCTGCAACATGTGCAATATGCTAAAGAGTTGAAGCAAAGCTGTCACAAGTGCTAGATAATGCCATATTAACAAATAACTTTTGTTGCTGTGAGCTAGGCTGATGCCATGACACTCACTCTAGCCTGGACAACAAAGCGAGACTCTGTCTCAAAAAAAAAAAAAATAAATAAATAACTTTCAATGTGTCTAGTGCATGAAATCAAAGGATCAAAATTATTTTCAAATATGTCCTTCCTAATAAATTCCTATCTTACACAAGGATTAAAATAGGAAAACTACATGCATTTTTTGAGTAAACTGAATGTACATAAGCACAATGTACCAAAGTAGTAATGAAGGCTAGTTAATATGTAAAGAAAAAAACAATCAATTACATAGGCTTCTTTATTCACAAAATTGAAGTAAACTTAAATGCTGCTTCCAAAATTGATTGGTTCCAATGTTAATATATACTATTCAGGTCAATTACACAGGGTGAACCCAAAATCCCTACATATCTTATCTTAACATTCTAAGTCATTTTCCAGACTGGGGCAAAGAAACTTTAGATTCTACTGAGTAGATCCAAAAGGTGGTATTAGGTTTAAAAACTGGAGGGATGGGACACTAACTAACACCTAATACTCCTTTTAGGAAAGTGTCGATGTTGGTGAAGTGACAGTCATTACTAAAAAGGCTTAGCAAACTCTTGAAGACTGGGTAATAAGCAGCTTATCTTTAAAAAGCTGCACTGTAACAGACATAACATGGCTTCCAACTCTATGCCAAAGTTTCATTTTAGAAACTATTCACTTAATACTCCCTAAATACATTTCTCTGCCCAGATATCAGTGTGATAATTTTTAGGAGACTCTGGTAGAAAGGGGGCTGGCTTAAAAAATCACTTAAAAGCACTGTTCAACCCTTAATTCTCTTGGACCTGAAAACAGCAGGACTATTTAGAATATCTGAGTAAAGTATTTGTGTAAGTGAGGGCAAATGTAGGACTGTATTAAAACAAGTCAGTTTTTAAAAACTGGAATATATTCTGTTATAAACTTATCCCTAACAAAGCCCTAAAATAGGCTATGGAATGAATCACAAAGAAATCCTTTGATATAAAACTTAAGCTATTTTTTTACAGAATAAGGCAAACACCTCCCTCCCATTCTCCCCAATCATCCCCACCCTCCACCACCAAAATAATGTGCTACAACACAGTTTACTAAATTGTCCCTCCCTAAAGAGTTTCATTTTTATGTAACCTGATAGTGCTGGGAAAAGTCACTGTAACATGGGTACTTTCATGAGTGAGGATAATAATATAGTATACAGGTTATAATATTCTTTTATCATATCAGCATTGATAGAAGTTCCAACAGCAATGTGAACACTTGAACAGGATAATCTTGTAGCTGCAAGTTTCACTTCTTGTTCTCCTTTTCTTAAAAAGCTAGCAAAAAATACAATGGGGTTGAGGAGCAGTGTCATAAAACTACAAAACACTGAATCCTAAGAAAGAATAATGAAAATTTTAAAAGATTAGAACTCACAAAAATTCTTGAAATCACTAAAACATTCAAAAAAGAAGTACATGTTTTCACTCTATTCCATGTTACATACAAAATTCACCTAATTAACAGTTGTTTAGTTATCAAATTTCATTCCAAGGTCAAGTTTTAAGAGTTATGAAGTGATGGCATTAAATCTTTAATATGCATCATTTTACCAAAAAAAAATAAAATAAAATAAAAAAACTTCAAAAGAAAAATAGAATTTCCATTATGACCTTAATACTTTATTACTAGTTCTTCTCAGGCCAAATTAAAATGATATATAACTTACAGACCCAAAGCAGTATAACACTTTTCTGATTAGTAGTAAGTTTTTGGTATTTGGGTTTTTTTCCCCCGGAAACAACAACAACTAAATTATACTCTCTGGTTACAATGACAAAATATTTCCATATATGTCAGCTGTTGGTCACACTATGTTTTTTAAAAATGTTCTAGGATGATATATTTGCAAATTCGGTGGCTCCATCTTTCTATCATTTATCCAGGGTTGATGAAGGGTTTTTTTGTTTTTGCAAAAGTCTTTGTATGTTAAATAATTTATTTCTATAAAAAAGTTCTCACACTAATCCCACCCCAAAGAATTTCTCTTCAATGTACACATCACTCATACACACATACACACACACCTGTTGCCATGTGGTTTTTTGCAAAACCCACACTGTTTGCTGGGAGTCCACATATATTTGTTTTCTAATGAGGAGCTATGATCAGAGCCTTCTCTTTTTACAGTAGCAATGTTGTCTGGAATAAATAATGGCGGCTCATCCAGAGAAAAACTTTTGCTGCTTCTTCTTTGACGGGGTTGTAGGTTCTTCTCAGGTTTTTTTAGTTTCAGTTTATCTTCCTCCTTAAAATGCTCAACACCTAGATGTTCAAGCTCTTCCTTCACGTGACTATTAGTTTTCATTGCTGGGGCCTGCTGCTGAGGCTTATGGCACTGTTTCTGGGTGGAATGTACTAAATGTCCAGTTTGTGCAAGATTATGAGGTTCTTTAGAGCAACCAGGGTGACCATGAGGCTTATCACTCAAAGAATGAGTTAAAGGTTTAGAAATCTGTACAAAATTTTGATCCTGTAATGTTTTTTTTAAAACAGAATAAGCTTGGTTTTTTATGGATTTAACCCCCGAGTTGCAACTCTGAATCTTTGACTCTTTATCAACTTGTTTTTTTCTGACTTTGACTGGCCTATGAAAATTTTGCTGAGATTCTGGTTCATCAGCATTTCGTTTCCCACTTTTGACATTAACTTTAGTTCTGTTCTGCATTACATCATGCTTTGCTGCAACAATTTTCTTCGGAGTATCTGTGGTCATATTTTGCTTAGAATGAATTACTGGTTTTGTGTGTTTTGACTTTATGGTTTTTGACTCTAAGTAAGAAACATTACTTGACTGGCTGTTTCTGTCATCCTGAAGGTTTGCTGTTTCATGAGAATCCATTTTAGCACTTTCTGTAATACTCAACTGTTTTGAATTTTCATCAGACAAATCACAAATAGCATTTTCTAAAATATTACTTTCTGGTTCAATAGTACTAGTATCAACCACCTCTAAGTTTGATTTATTAAACTCGATGCTCTGCAACTGCTTATTAGACTCTGTGTCTTCACAATAACCCAATGGTTCCATTTTATTTCTTTGAAGAGAGTTCTTAGCATTATCATCAGCAACATTCATGGTATTCTTCCTTTCCAGATCACTAACTTCATCCTCAGAACTAGACAAATCTGCAAGGTTCTTTTCTGTCTTATTTGAATTTGAACAAGCAACATCACCAGAAATACCAGCAGAAGATCCAGGTTCCTCTATAACTTGGTCATCTTCATGAGATAATTTTACTATCTCCTTTGAGTCTTGTTCAACTTTTCCCTTTTCTATTATTTCTTCAACAATAGCCTCATCCATTTTACCTGAAATAGAATCATTTTGTTCACACTCTTCTTTATCTGAAAACTTAAACAATGGACTACTAACAGTCTTAATTTTACATTCCAACAAAGCTTCATTTTTCTTTTCTTCAATAGTAACACAAGTCTCTGAAAGAAGTGGACAATTTAATTCATGAGATGGCACATTTGCTTCTACCTGATTATTACACTTATGCTTAGAATCTAATCCAGCTTCATCCTTCATTTCAAGACAAGATGACCCTGAAGAATGACTTGAAGACACTGATACTTCTGGTACTACTTCAATTTGTCCACTATGTCGGCTATTCCTTCTATTCTCCTTATGGTACTCAGGTTTCAGTGATGTACAAACTTCTTCTTTAATCTGACTTCTTTCTGGTTGTTTCACCCCTGCTTTAGGGGTAGATACAGTCTTCCCAGATGCTTTTTTTGTGTTACTTAAAGGTGCTGTATTTGAACGCTTGGCAATAGTGCTCTGTCGCAAACTTCTTACTTGTTCTATCATAGGAAAAAAAATAAATAAAAATAACTTAGCTACTGTGCCATGTGTTTTTATTTCAATACAATTTAGAATATATCACTTCCTCATTCTGTGCTATAAAATTTATTTGCTCATTTCAACAAAAATGTACTGAACAGTTACTTATGATGGTGATCATATATACATTAACATACATAATTTAACATAGGTTAAATTTTATATTTATCAAAGTTTTCTCTGAATTCTGGCAGGAGTAAAAAAACCTGTATAAAATGAAGACTAATAACTATAACTTACTACAAGACATGTTTTCATCAAGTCTCTTATCCATAAGAACTGAGGACTAAAACAAGTAAAATGAGCTTCCTTTACCATTAATGTTTATCTTAAAGACTATCATATATTTTTAAACATTAAATATTTCTAAATGTATAAAACAAAATAAATTCAGGTGCTAGTAAAATGTGAACTAAAACTACCTATCACAAACAGGCTCTGTGCAAGTTTCAAGATACAGCCTCCAAAGAACTCTAATTCCTTTATTAATGTGTTTCCCTTATATCACCACTTTAGCATTCATGCTATTCCTAAGAAATTACACATGAACTAGACTATTACACACAGATCACCAAAATAGAAATCACAACTTAAAAGATTTAAAAATATCATATGGGAAAATAAGTGTGAAAATACTTTAATAAAGCTTCCCACTTTTAATAATGCGCCTAAAAAGAGTCTCCTGGCCAGGCACAGTGGGTCACACTTGGAATCCTAGCTCTCTGGGAGGCCGAGGCGGGTGGATTGCTCGAGGTCAGGAGTTCGAAACCAGCCTGAGCAAGAGCGAGACCCTGTCTCTACTAAAAATACAAAGAAATTGGCCAACTATTATATAGAGAAAAAATTAGCCAGGTGTGGTGGTGCATGCCTGTAGTCCCAGCTACTCGGGAGGCTGTGGCAGGAGGATTGCTTGAGCCCAGGAGTTTGAGATTGCTGTGAGCTAGGCTGACACCATGACACTCACTCTAGCCTGGGCAACAAAGCGAGACTCTGTCTCTTAAAAAAAAAATAACAACAGTCTCCTTTTCCTATCCTGGTACATCGCCCTTCGGGGAAGGAGAAACACAAAGAGAAAAAAACTGGGAAAGAAAAGTGAACTAAATAAATCATGAAGTAGAAAAACAACTCACAAACTCAAATTTGTCATTTATCACTGAACTGTCAGAATCTTATAAAAGCTTTATATCCTCATTTACTTAAAATAGTTCCAGGTGATGCACATAATTTTGATGTAATTATTATTATTATTATTATTTTTTTTTTTTTTTTTTGAGACAGAGTCTCACTCTGTTGCCCGGGCTAGAGTGCGTGGCGTCAGCCTAGCTCACAGCAACCTCAAACTCCTGGGCTCAATCAATCCTACTGCCTTAGCCTCTCGAGTAGCGGGGACTACAGGCATGCGCCACTATGCCCAGTTAACTTTTTCTATGTATATTTTTAGTTGTCCAGCTAATTTCTATTCTTAGTACAGACGGGGACTCTCTTGCTCAGGCTGGTCTCTAACTTCTGAGCTCAAATAATCCACCCATCTCGGCCTACCAGAGTGCTAGGATTACAGGCATAAACCACTGTGATGGGCCCTGATGTGATTATTAATAGCACTCTTGAACTCTCAAAAGTAAACCAGTATAGATAATAAATTATATGGTTATCTTAATCTTACGGATGCTTTCTAATTTCCCCAGGACTTGACACAGTATTATCTGGATGTTAAGTAAGTACTCAACGACTTTTAGAAATTACTTAGTGTATTATGAACTGTTTATCACATGCTTGGTATGTAATATTTTTTAAATAACTATAATTTTAATAAAGTTTTATTTCAGTATTTAGATGATTTTTAAAGCTTTAAAGACAGCTTATAGCAATTTACAGCTCTACTTTATTCATCGTTGAAATAAAATAGATAAAAAAATGTTTAACACCCATCATCCATTAATAAATGAAGAACTTTTAACACCAAAGTGGTTGTTAAAAATGACAAAGGAATAGCATATTCAACTGCAAAAGATATTCAGATAAAAAATTGTCTTCAATAGTAAGTAACGTTTTTTTTTTTTTTGAGACAGAGTCCCACTTTGTTGCCCAGGCTAAAGTGAGTGCCATGACATCAGCCTAGCTCACAGCAACCTCAAATTCCTGGGCTCAAGCGATCCTCCTGCCTCAGCCTCCCGAGCAGCTGGGACTACAGGCATGCGCCACCATGCCCGGCTAATTTTTTCTATATATGTTAGTTGGCCAATTAATTTCTTTCTATTTATAGTAGAGACTGGGTCTCACTCTTGCTCAGGCTGGTTTCGAACTCCTGACCTCAAGCGATCCACCCAATCCACCCGCCTCGGCCTCCCAGAGAGCTAGGATTACAGGTGTGAGCCACCGCGCCCGGCCAGTAAGTAACTTTTTAAGCAAAGGTTAAACTCACTTTTTCTGAAAACAGCAGCAAATTTTGGAAGCCAAACAAAAGATGATTAAAAAGTAATTGACTGCCTGACAAAGACCAGGCAATTAAAAAAACAAAAAAAGTTAATGATGTAGGAGACCCAGAAGTGACAAACACTAAGCTGGAGTGTTGGCAAAAACTAACAACACTAACACCACAAAAGCCTTAGGAATTGGTGCCCACAGATGATTCTAAAGAAGACATGAAGGTAGGTAGTCAAAACCAGGATAGGTTGAAAGCACCTTAAAAGCAGAAGTTAGATCTCTACAGATCCCTCTTCTCCCCTGCTCCACATCTTGGCCTTTCCCTGGTCCTAACTCAAAAGCTGATGGCTTATTCTCTGGAGACAGTGAAACTAGGTTTCTAGCCTAAGGAACATCAAGCACAGTTGAGAATGGCGATAAAGTACACTATAAGTGATTCTCAATGCACTGAAAGCTGAGAAGCCCAAGTCAGATTCCCTCAGGGTTCCCATAATATATTAGCAATCTAATGAGCCCATGGGGAATAACCTAAATTCTGTTAGGATGTTAGGGGTTCTGCCAAAAACAGCACAGTCAGATCACCATACAGTGATGCTCAAAGTTGGCAAAATCCAGCCCATGCATTTAGAAGTTCCATAGAGTTTTAGTTCCCTACCATTAAACATGAGCAATAATCAAGGATCCGATGATATTTTAGAAAAGCCTCTAGGAAAGATGGAAGCCACAAAACTTTAAAAATTTTTTTTAATGCAACAGAAAGAAAATAGAAATGAGATGAGATAAAAACTTTTAAAAAAACACCGTTAGTTATCTTTATGAAGAAAAAAGCAATCACAAGAATAGAATGCTACAAAAAGGACCATTTCCAAAACAAACAAAACAAAGAACATTCAGAAATTAGAAGTACAAAACTTGACGGAAAAGCTGGAGGATAAATATGAGAAAATTTCATCAAGTGAAAGAAAAGGACAAAGTTTGGAGACTAGGAGACATAAAGAAAATGTAAGGGCCAATCTCTGCTACCTGACAAATAATAATTCCAGAAATCAAGAGCTAAGAAAATAGAGAAATTAACAACAATGAAATAATTCAAGAAATTTTCCCAGAATTGAACAATAGTTTTCAGAGTAAAAGGATCTACTTACTGAGTACTTAACTCAATACATAAAATACACCTACACCAAGACACATTTATCATAAAACATCAAAATACTAGAGCTGAAAAAAAAGATTCCACGAACTTCAAGAAAGTAGATAACATACCTCACTCCCAAAACATACAAATAAACTTCTCAGCAACACTAAAGTTAGAAGAAAATGGAGCAACACCTTCAATATTTCTGAAAGAAAATGATTTCCAATCTTGAATCTTATGTCCTACCAGACCATGATTCCATATAAGGTTTAAAAAGAGTATCTCAATGCTCCTTTTTCTCACAAAACTATTGGAAGCAGTGCATCACTAAAATGGAGGAGTTAAACCAAAAAAAAAAAAAAAAAAAAGGAAACAGGAACTACAAAAAAATAAAAAGCACAGCCTCCTCAGAAAAATGGTAAAGAGAGATTCCTGAATAACACTTTTGCTTCAGGCTTATATGGCTAACACCACACAGGGGCAAATCAAAAGGTTTGAAGAGATAACAGAATATCTGATATGCACACATATATTAAGGAAAGATTTAGATAGCTGTCAGAGCAGCTGGGGTGTTAAGTGCTGGTATGTAGGCAGTAACCCAAGCAAATGACAAACAAAAATGATTAAACCAGAAAGACAAATGGCTGTACAAAAAACAAAAAAGTTTATTCAGTGGATCATTTTTAATAACACATATAGGCATAGTAACATAAATAACTAATCTAACAAAATTATAAATTAGAAGGATGGGAAAACTGTTCTTTTGTGAGATGGGGACAAGAAGAGGAAAGAAAATCTTCATTACTCAGAGTGGGAAGTCAACAGGTTAATACCTAAATCAGAATAATCAAAAAATAGCAATAATGGCATGTTACTTAGAGATATGGAAGTTAAATACCAAAATAAATAAACAAAAGCTGCCGAAAGAGTTAATAGTGATTTCCTCTGGGCAAAGGGAAATGGGTAGTAGGTACTGGAAATTTACACAGTAAATTGATAAAATCACAAAATTGATAATAATCATTATCAAAATGCTTAGATCAGCAAACACTGAAAAAATATAATCTCTGCTCAGCAAAAACTACAACCTAACACATCTGTCCCAATATCTCTGATTTACTAGCTAGACCTCTTTGGAAGGATTACCTTGTGCCATTAAACGAGGTGATTTTCTTGGTGATCTCACTGAATTTTCTTCTACTTTGTCCCTCAAATTCCTGTTAGGTAAAACCAGTTCTTCTTCGTCAATGGTATCATTGCCACTTTCTTTAACAACTCCTTCATCCATAATATCGTCAAGACCAACAACTAGAAAAAAACAAAAACAGCAAAAAATTAATTTTTAAAAATATTAGTGTTGTTAAGTATTTAAAAGCAATACAAAAAATAATGTGAGACAGTTTTAATGTAATACTACAAAGTCTTGACAATCTAGGTCTATTCTTAACATGTGAAATTGCCACTATTAAGTTTCCAAATCAATTCAGTTTTATGAATGTCTACCTTGTGCGGTAATTAATCAAAGAGAGTATTAGCTATAATCTTTCCTAATTTGACCTCAACTATCACTTTCATTTATTTACTGTCCCTTTGTGAATGTTGTAGGCTACTATAACTGGAGTACTCAATGATACCCATTTTGGTAGTACAAACACATGCCATATCTTCAAAAGCATGATTCTAGGTCCATGATAGAACCAAATTTCTAGTTCTGAGATCCTACAACTTAGAGACTATGCTACATGTGTTAGAGTAAGCAGGGCAGATATACTTTTGAGTGGTACTCATCCCCACAAAAAAAAAAAAAAAAGAAAGAAAAGAAAGAAAAACACAGAAAAATGAAAAAACATAATATAACTTCCCCTTTCCCTAAATGCTGTGAAAAATAGTATGTGTCTAATATAGCTATATAATTACATTACCTTCTCCTACTCAAAAGACAGAGCTATTTGTTTAATTTGGAAGAAGTGGGGGAATGAAAAAGGACTCAGGAACATGGAAGGAAATATTAACACTCTATTCATAGTCATTAGGTTTATTTCTATTTCTATATAGAACAAATGTCACTTAACTAACCAATATGTATCAGTAATTTGAAATGTGCAGTTATATGAAATCTTGTAAAAAGAATGTGATTATTTAGAACAGAAGGTCTGGATTCAAATCCCTACTAGAATATTCAAATAAAACTTGATCAAGTCACTTAACCTCTCTATCAGTTTCTTTATCTCTAAAATGAGAATAACAATACCTGTCCTACCTACCTCACAGGGCTGTTGTGAGGATCAAGTGAGATGATGTATGAGAACTCACTCTGTAAACTTTAGAGCACTATACAAATGTTAGTTATTATCTTCATCTTAGGGGTTAGAAGGACCCTCAAGAAGTTATCTAGTCCTCATCTTTGTATCCAAGTAGAACTTCATTTAAAAGAGCTCAACAAGATAGTGGTCTATCCTAAAATTTAAAGAGAACAAAATTCTTCATAAATATATTTTTAAATGATACAATCTTTCTGAAGAGCAATTTGACAACAAATATTGAATCATAAAGCTGCTCATATACTTTGACCAAGATAAATTATAAAGAACAGAAGAATGGATTATGAAGAAAATGCTGGCCAGAAAACAGTGATACTTGTCAGAAATAAACAAAATGCATGTGTATGTACATTTAGACAGAAAAAAAAAAAACCAGGTAGGAAACAGATGAAAATTATAACAGTAATCATATTAGTAATTCTTATCTATAAAAGATAAGAATATACCTTTCTTCTATTTTCCAAATTTTCTGCTATAGGCATGTATTACTCTCAAAAACAGACCTTTTAACCACTATACTATGCACTCAATGTTTACAGAAAAATATGCTTTAAGAAAATTAATCACGATTCATTTAAAATATAATTAGGGTAGAGACAGGTGGGAAGTCCAGTTAGGCTATTCCACCATGACTGAATACTTATGTTACCACATTTTCACATAAAACCTCGAAAAAATTTTGACATTATATTAGCAGGTCTACTATGTTCATTTACAAAAGCAAATTTTAAGACTTTCATCAATTCTACATAAAAGCATATATAATATATGCATTACAAAGATGCATAGATAAATACGAAAAATACAACTAACTGCTATCAGTGATTATTTCTAAAGGTAAAGTGGATAAAGATTTTGTTGTTGCTGTTGTTTATTGTTCATTATACTTTCTCTGAGTTTTCCAAATTTTCAACAATGAGCATATATTTTATAACATTATTAGGAGAGAAAGTAACAATCCCAAAAAGGAAAACAGTACAGGAGAAAAGCATAATTAATAGTGCTTGTTGGCAGGGAATGAAAAGGTATGTCATGAGTTTTAGAGCTGTATTGCAAAGCAGAATCAACAGGATTTAGCAAGCCAAATCCAGAGGTCAATTATCAGCTTTTAAATTATTCCATTTCCTAGGCATCTGACATAACTGATCCTTCCCTTCTTGAATCCCCTTTTCCTCACTTCGTTTCCTCCTATTTCACTAACCACTTCTCAACATCCTTTGATAAAGCCTCTTCTTGTAGACGTCTACACTTCACAGGGCCCAATGGTTCAGTTCTCCCATCCCTCTTCTTTATCTACACCCACACTCATTCATCCCTTGGTGATCTCATCCAGTCCTATCTATACCCCAATGACTCCCTGAGGTATTTTCTCCGCCTCAAGGTCACATTTGACCCTCCAGAAGAGTGTAATTTCACATGTTCATTAAGTTGTCTAACAAACTTCAATCATCTCTCATCAAGACTATTATAGTCTCCTAGTGACCCAGGTTTCTCTATTGCCCTCCCCTCTCCCCAAAAACACAGTTTATTCTCCACACAGTCATCATTGTGATCCTTCTAAAATATTAAGTCAGATAACATTACATTCTTCTGTTCAAGACCATCAAAAGCCCTCCCAACACATTTAGATTTAGATATTGAGTCAAAAATCCTTGCCCACAGGGTCCTAAACAAGATCTTCCCTTGTCAACTTCTCTGACTTCATCTCCAATCATGCTGATTTACTCTGCTCCAATAACACTGGCTTTTTCCTCAACACAGGGAAGCATAAACCCATCTGGGGGTCTTCCCATTTGGCTAGTCACTATGCCATGGAAGCTCTTCTCCCACATATCCATATAGCTTACTCTCACACTTCATTCAGGTTTTACTCAAATATAACTTTCTTAGAGGAAACCTTCCCAAACTACCATATGCAAAACACACTCTCTCATTACTGCCTATGATCTTTAGCATACTTTATCCTTTAATGTCTCTCTATATGACATTAAATATGTTTATTGACAGTCTTCTCCAATAGAGTGTATGCTTCACAAGTCAGAGACTCTGTCTCTTATTCTTGGCTGCATTCCCAGAACCTAGAATAACAACCTGGTATATATTAAATACTCCAGAAATACTTACTGAATAAAAGAATAAGGGGAAAAGATGGGTCGGGAAAATTTAAACGTTGATAAATGAGAGAATATGTTTCTATTAACCCAAAAAGAAGTTGGAAAGAACAAATTTGAAAGTAAGATAGTGACTTCACTTTTCAGATATATTGATGACATGAAAAAAGAAGAGGCAAAAGAAGGGTAAGGAGAATTTCAAGGTAGTAGGGATCAGGAAGGTTAATTGCCTCAGAGAAAACAAATGAAGGAAAAAAAGCCACTAGTTTGATACATAGAAGCAGAGGGTCAGAAGACAAAGGATTAAGAAGTAAATAAGTGAAGAATGACAGTAACAAGTCTCCTTTTTAAGAAGTTTAATGGTAAAAGAAAGAAAGAAATCAGCTAAAGAAGGTTAAAAAGACAAAAGATGGTTTTTCTACAGAATTGAGAGATGGGGAAGGCAGACAGGAAGGAAGAAAGTGGGAAGGTGACAAACAAGAAAAGAGGAAAATCAACAGAAATCTGACCATGTTTTACGGGCTGGAAAATAACTTGGAAGTTAATGACACCTTGAGGTTCCATCATCATTCAAAAACATCTTGTCAACAACTTACAAATTAGAAAAACTAAAATTGAATTTGGGAGATGTTTCTCAAAGGTGAGACTTCCAAGAATGCATATGTTTTGGTACTCCCCCTCTTCCTGGCAATCCATTTCCTTCTACTCAAAAAGTCCATTCCTACACTAAACTAAGCTCTACGTTGTCTCCAAAGTTTCTAGGACTCTCATGCTGAATAAGTCCCCCAACAGCTGAAGCACCTCCAATATTGCTTTTACCTACCTCCCACATTCCACAACCAGGCGTCATTCTCAATTTGAAATCTTTTTACCCTCAAGTCTGATACTTAATGGCAACTCTATAACAGAAGAAATAACTAACCTAGAAGTAGTTGGGCTGAGTTTGACCTTTGTATTGCTGCATAATTAACACATATCAAATATGAAGAGTTCTCTACTGTCTCTGACTTGTAATTCTCCCTTTTGTATGGTATTAAAGTGATTTACACCAATCCTTATTGTTGAGAAACACAATAAATTTAGCTCCAAATGGTTTCAAAATCTATGATCATACTTAGAAATCCCCTTGAGCCTGAATTTAGATCACACTAAAATTCTTCCCATGCCAATCCCAAATCACTCTAAATAAACTTGCTTATACACCTCATAACTGTTAGTATAAAACAACAACAAAAAAAATTAAATGTAAAAATTTATTTAAAAATTTAAAAAAAAAAAACTTGCTTAAGTGAAGTCCTTCTGGCACTAATACTACTTTATTCTGGACTATTTAATTCCAATCTATCTTTTTGGGAAGAGGCGAAGATGACCATGTAATCCTAGCACTCTGGGAGGCCAAGGAGGGAGGATCACTTGAGCTCAGGAGTTCAAGACCAGCCTGAGCAAGAGCAAGACCACATCTCTACTAAAAATAGAAACAATTAGCCAGGTATGGTGGTGCACGACTATAGTCCCAGCTACTTGGGAGGTTAAGGCAGGAGGACTGCTTGAGCCCAAGAGTTTGAGGTTACTGTGAGCTAGGCTGATGCCACAGCACCCTCTAGACTGGCCAATAGAATGAGACTGTCTCAAAAAAAAAAAAAAAAAAAAAACAATAGGATTGGTTTAAATCATGTTAATACCATACCAATCAAGAATAGTAGGAAATTCTTTACATGCGGTTATGTTTCAATTATGCTGGCAGTGCAAAGGTCAAACTCAGACCAACTACTTCTAAGTCAGTTATTTCCTCTATTATACAGTAGGCATGAAGCATGAGACTTTAAGAAAAAAATAAAGAACATGATATCTTTGCACTATCACACCAATAAAGGTTAGGTATATATTTTATAGAGCTTTTATTTCTGAAGTAGAATTTAAAAATATGGATACCTCCTATTAACAGAGCCCCCACATTGCAGAACACCACCCACTTTCTACTAGGCCTCCCTCTGGTAAGAATGCTTCCCTTCATGGATGATTCATTGACTCTAAAAAGATAAATTCAGCCCCAAATGGTTACTTGTATTTTAAACTTGATGGAGTATATCACACCCCAGCTTCTTTTTGGAGTCAATGAATTCTTTATTATCTGTATTACCTACTTCAAATATTTTCTCATTTACCTTATGTTAGTATTTGGTATCAATCTAAGATAATTTTTCTTTAGAATGCTAGTTTCAATTACTCTAACACTATTAAATTATCTATCCTTTCTGCTATAATTTATATTTAACATATTCTAAAGTCTTATGTTTAAATGATCACAAATATTTCAACCTTTGCCAAACTAACTTCATGGTTCAGGAGGAAATTCATAGGTATTTTCATGGAAATGGGAAACAAGTCTATAAAACCTAGTTAAAAGAAGTTAAAACAGTATGTTCAGTGCAGAATTTCAGAGTTCTCAATGTACTGAAGGGCATTTATGAGGGAAAGAAGTGTATGTGACATAGCATAATCGTCTCCCAAGCTTTATTTTCTCACACACACACCCCCAAAAAATCATGCATCAAAATGATAACACTGGTTATTTCAGGAAAGATTTTTCCCTTCCTTCTTATTCACATTTCTGGTCCACTTTATATTAAAATGTTTTGTAAAAAAAAATTCCAAAAAATATTGTGTGAATGTCTAGAAAAAGCTAGGAAGATACATACTCAACAAAGGTTTTCTATGCAGAGGGAAGGAGTATTGGTGCCACTTCTTATTTTTTATTTTTTATCAAAGTTATACATGCACAAAATTTTAAAAAGTTCTAATTCCATAAAGTTTGTTAAGAAAAACATTAATGCCCAGCACCCATCTCCCCTCCACTTCCCTTTCTGAATTTCAATTTCTTCACTGGGAAAATAAAAGATATTATCACCCTTCACTGAAGGGTTGCTATGAAAATAAACCAATGCAGTGATAGTTTCTAACACAGTGCCTGATAGGCAAGCTATAATATCTTTAAAAAATTATAGCCATATTAGTATACTCTGGCAGGTTTTACCAAATAGATTTCTATAGCCCTAAATGCCCTAAAATTTTACCCATTCCCAACTGTCTAAATTAACTGTCTAAATCTATTGCCAAGAATATTCTACCAAGCCGATATAAAATAAGTAATTATTGTTAAGTCTGGAGCAGAGAGAGACACACACACAAAGCCTCATGTGCAGCAAAAATGCTGTTTATTTTGAGTATCTGGGTGCAGATGGGTGAAAGCCAAAAAAAGTGTCCAGGAGAGAGAAGGGGAGAGTCTTGGGTTTTTTTGTTTTTGTCTTTTTTTTGAGACAGAGTCTCACTTTGTTGCCCCGGCTAGAGTGAGTGCCATGGCGTCAGCCTAGCTCACAGTAACCTCAAACTCCTGGGCTCAAGCAATCCTCCTGCCTCAGCCTCCCAGGTAGCTGGGACAACAGGCATGTGCCACCATACCTGGCTAATTTTTTCTATATGTATTAGTTGGCCAATTAATTTCTTTCTATTTATAGTAGAGACGGGGTCTCGCTCTAGCTCAGGCTGGTTTCGAACTCCTGACCTCGAGCAGAGCAATCCGCCCGCCTCGGCCTCCCAGAGTGCTAGGATTACAGGCGTGAGCCACCGCGCCCAGCCGAGTCTTGGGTTTTATAGAGGGTTTCTCTGGGGTGAGTAAGTGGGCCAGAACAGCTGCTTGTAATAAATTATTTTTCAAACAACCAGCTCCTAGGACTCCTGCCCCAGCCACATACATCCTTCAGCTCCAGTGCCCTCCTATCAGAAGAGAGAGGAAGGGGTAAACTTCGTCCCTATGAGGAGATGGAAAGGAATGTTGGCTGCACTGTCTATTAGATTTACAGTGTTTTATAAGTCTAAATTTTGCATTAACCACATTCTGTCCTACACATACTTTTCAGGTTCCTACCTGGAACAAGCCTAACAATTATTCCCTTAAAATACTATGAATTATTTATCTTTAAATCAATTCCTTTAAAAACATTCGCTGAGTACCTACTATGTGTTGCACACTGTCTTCATTATTCTAGATATCAAAAATACAAAATTCTCAAGACAAATGACCTGGTTTCTTCCACAAATATCAAGAAAAAAGTGGGGAAACATATTTAGACTTAACTTACATATCAACTAATTGAAAATATTGACCTTACTTCAATTCTGATTCTAACTATAAAAATAATGTTGAATTGGATAAAACTGGCTAAATATTTTTAAAATATTAGTTAACTAATTTTAAATGTTTTAGGCAATATAATGTTACTATACTTAAGTTTTTAAAAAAGATTCTTATATCTCAGAGATAACATGCTGAAATAGGCTGCTAATAGATGACACCATATGCATTCTTGCCTGGACTTCCAAATAATCCTGGGGGAGAGGGGTGTTAAGGATGAGTGGAATATAAATGAAACGAGACCAATTATTAATTGTTTAAGCTGAGTAACAGGCACATGGGGGTTCATTATCCTATTCTCATTGTTTCTATATGTTTGATATCCATAAAATAAAACTTTAAAATTTATTCCCATGAAGCTTCATTTTAATGAGTGAAGCAAAATATACAGCATGTTAGGTGATAAGTAATATGAATAAAAGGAAAGGGAGTGTGGAGGAGGGAACAAAGGATAGTTTACCATGTTTTGGGCCTAACAAGTTTATAATTGTAAATGGAATGCTCAAGGAAAGCTAGGGATAGCTGCACTGCCTTTCATTGCATAAGAGCTTCTGGCCACGTGAAAAGTGGAACCTGAAATTCAGGCTCCTGTCTGCTTTCTAAGCTGTGCACAGGAAAAAGTGGTATCCTTATCTAATTTCCAAAAAGGTACTGTATAGGCTAGAAAGAACCTGGGGATGATACTACTGAGGTAACTTTTCAACAAAAGACTGACCAAGTTGGGGAACTAGCTTTCAAGTACCTAGACCAGGGTTCCTCAAACTTTTTAAATAGGGGGCCAGTTCACTATCCCTCAGACCGTTGGAGAGTACAGCACACAATCCACACATGTGTACTGTGGCCCCAGGAAATTGGCTGCTAAGCAGGATAGGTAGTGGTGGCAAAACACCCGGTGGGGTTGGCCGGATAAATGTCCTCGGTGAGCTGCATGTGGCCCACGGGCTGTAGTTTGAGGGCCCCTGACCTAGACTATGAGTCAGGAGCATGCCTAAGATATTAGAAGAATAGTTGTGGTGAGATTAGGAGAAGACAAAATACAATAGATAAGATCACAGAAGACAAACTGAGTAGGGTCCTATAGGCCATAAAGACTTTAGGTTTTTTTCTTTGCACAAAATGGAGAGTTACCAGGGCATTGTGAACAAAAAGTTGACATAATCTTAACTTTTTATAGAATCACTATTGGTGCTCTTTTGAGAAGACTGTAAGGAATCCTGAAGGACAGAAGCAGGGAAGCCAGTTACAGGGTACTGCAGTGATCCAGGTGAGAGAGAGTAATGGCTAAAGCCATAGATGCAGTGAAGAAAGTGAAAAATACAAGCAGTCAGATTCTGGATATATTCTGAAAAAAAATGCCAACAGGATTTGCTGATGAACTGAATATGATATATGAAAGAAAGGGAGAAGTAAAGGATGACTTCAGAAGTCTTTGCTGAGCAATCTGAAGGAATTGCCCTTTAGAGATCAAAATGACTATAGGAATTAGTATTTCCAGAAGATATGGGAATAGGGATATGGGAAGAGTAGGTACCAAGAGTTCAATTTTAAACATTAAGCTTACGATGTCCAATAAACATCCATAGCAAGTAAACACAAGAGTTCGGCATTTAGGCAAGAAGTTGAAGCTAAAGGTATATATACTTGGGAGTTGAATCACAGAGGTTATTTTTAAGCTATGAAACCAAATGATATCACAAAAGTGAGTAGAAATAGCAAAATTGTCTATATTCTGAACTCTGACACATTCCAATGTTTAGAGATGAGAAAAGTGAAGAGGAGTACCAAAAGAAACTGAGAAGCAGCAGCAGCCAGTAAGGTAGTAGAATAATCGAGAGAGAACAGAGATTAAGTGAATAAATCATTTCAAAAAGCAAAGATCAGCTGAGTTAAGCACCACAGACAAGTAGAAGGAAAAAGAAATGGCCTTTGGATCTACTAACGTGATGGCGACTAGTGATCCAGAGGAGTGGCAAAGGCGAAATCCACATTTGGAGGGGAGATATTGAGGGCAAGGAGCACAAAAAATTCTTTCCAAGAGTTTTGCCACAGACAAAAGAACAGAACAATACAAGCATACTAATGAATACATATAAAGATGATGTGTGATGAGACTGAAATTCAATTGTAAGGGCTTTGACAGACTTTTATACTTCTTTTCCAATTCTCCCAAGCATAGACAAAACAAAAATAAGGAAGATATCCCATCATATAACTATAAACCGTATCTGTGCAAACAGAAAGGCAGAAACCTAACCGCAAAACATTATCTTTTAATTTCATCAAGAGTATCTAAATGTAGGACATCATAATAAAGGCTAAAAATGTATCAAAGTATTTTTTAACCTACCAAGCAATACTGTGAAAATAAGAAAAATACCAAAATGCATACTCCAATTTTTTATCTGGATTAGCTCTGTCTGCCTCATGCTTCAAAAACAGGCAAAAAAGAGGCACTTGGCCATCCACTGGCCATTCTGAAAAAACTAAAGTGAGATTAAGGCATGCACTGTTAATATGGGTGTGTAACTTTAGGGGGAAAGGACACTATTTAGTTGCTTAAGGATAGCTTCTTAATTGTTTAAATATGTTTTTTATTTCTTAGATTTTTCTTTTTTAGTGAGAAAAATCACTGTCTCACAGTTCATTTATTTACACAGCCCACGAATTATAGGCTCAGTTGGATGAAAAACCAAAAATATGAATGTTAAACATGTGAACACAACCCTTGGGAACACTAGTATTATTTATTAACAGGGAATTATTTTAATCTGACAAAAGGATTGACTAATCTCCATTTAATGTACACTTTTTATTCACTATTTCTTTGCTTAGACTGTACTTCATTTGCCCAGGATCTTCAAAAGGCTGGCCACTACCTATATCTTACCACACAGCTACTCTCAATGTTAGAGAGAGGCCTGAACTGACCAGCCCAACTCAGGTAAATGATGACCTCTAGTGCCAAAATAACAACTACACTTCCCTATTACCTTACAATTTACTTGCAAGCTCCACGAGGGCAGAGACTTTAGTTGTCTCAAACACCAATGTATCCTCCAGCACTGGAAACAGTCTGGCACATGACAGGCATACAATAAATGTTTGTTAAATAAACAAACAGTATAGTACCAACCACTTTTATGCCAAAGCAAATCATATACCTTACATACAATTGTGGAACCACATTGTAAATTGCTGGGCCTGGAACGCTGTTTAATAAGAATCATATTACCATAAAACCGGAATAGATTAAAAGAGAAAAAAGCAACTCAACCCTCTTATAATATGGGTCTTACCATTTTTCACTGAGTTTCACTTCCAATAAATCAGTTCCCTACTAAGTACTTTGTTCTATAACATTTCAGTGGCTTTTACTCAAATGTAAGAAAAAACAGAGACAAACAGGGTCAACCAAAGGGTTCTTAGATAATTACATTTTTTTCAAAAAGGAAGACTTAAGCAATTAACAGCCCTAACTTGTAGTAGCCCAGGAAAAGACTATACACACCATTAAATAGAACATAACCTCCATAAGAGCAGGAATTTGTCATTTGTTGTGTTCTGATACATCCCTAGAACCTACAACACCAGTTGGAATATACAATGTTCCAACTTAACACAGCTTGAAGGAATAAAATGTATGAATGGATACAAAAATATCATGGCTCTCAAGTTTCTATCTCAAGAGATTAGGACCTTCATATTCAACTAAACTCAAATCAAAATCTGCCCTCAGCAATCAAAAGAAGTAGAATATAACACCTCTACTTCATCACAGTAGTGTGGACTGGTTTCTTGCAGAAGTCAAGAGTTAGAATGATAATAGTTTAGAAAACAAAGATTAGAAGAAAGCATCCAAACATGGAACCAACCCGACAACAAAAACAAAAAAAGCTGCTCACTCAAAAAGATATAATTAGTAGCATTTTTCAGCATCTACACTTAGGAACCAAAGCTCTTTTAAGAGTACAACTGAAAAAATCTCTATTATAAAAGGAACTCTGATCAAGTACATTAAGAGATTAAAAGACATGAATCTTGATAGGAAAAATCATCAACTGCAATAAATTTGGAATAGATGAGAGAATTATTAGAATTTGGAAGATACAAGAAGAGAATTCTGATTAAACATAAATATACTGATAAACATACCTAAGTAAATGTTATAACTTAACAAGGAAAAAAATGATTAGTATTATAGGTATTTAGCCTTGAAGCAACTGTATTATATAGTAAAATGTATCTTGCTCCATTACATAACATAGGTTTAAGTGAGTAAATACTTCCTATTATCAATAAGTATCTCTGGCCTCTTATGAATGGTATGGACTGAGCAATCTCTTATATCAAGTTCATTTCAGTTAAGTTTCCAATTCCAGAGCCTTCCTCAATAAAAATAAAGTAAAAAGAAGCCCTCAGAGAAAAAACTATTTTAATAATAAGGTTTATCATTCATGTGTTTTACATATATGTATCCTTTTACTTATAATAGTACAACCCCTTATGTTTATTTCACCTATTTCGGACAATCTCAGTTTCCTAGCCTCTCAATTAAATAAATGAACAGAATATACTGATGTTTAACAAAGGTACACTAGTAGGTCCTGAGACATTATTATAAAAAGAGGAGAAATAAACCTTTCAAAAAAAATTTTTTTCCCAAGTGTATTTGTCTCAGGCCTAGCTAATGCAGGGAACAAAAGCCCTATCTACTAAAACAGTACCTAAGGATATTGCTAATAAAGAATGATAAAATAATTTATTTCTCAAGACAACTAAATCACCAGCTAAAAACTAAATTATGTTCACTATTCTGTTTTTAAAAAGGAAGCTCTTCAGAGTGAGGCTCTGTCTCAAAAAAAAAAAAAAAAAGCCGGGTGTGGTGGCTCACACTTGTAATCCTAGCACTCTGGGAGGCCAAGGCAGGTGGATCGTTTGAGTTCACCGAGTTCGGAAAAAGGAAGATCTTAATGTGTTTTGAAAATATCAGATTCTTCAAAACTTATGTGCAATTATTTTCCTAAATCATCACAAAAATGTTCATTAAAGCTAATACTGCTTGTCCATTAATCAAGGTTACTTGACAATTTTTCTATGGCCAGTATGTATCAAATTTAATTTAAAGCATTTTCAACAACCCTAAACTTAAACCTTAGGCTAAGGAAAAATTTTCTGCCAAACCTTAGCAACAGATCAGTTAATTTCCAAGCTGATCCCTTTTTACATATTTGATATATTTTTGTGAAGTTGCCTATCAGGAAATCTTACATATCAAAATTGACTATAATTATGCATATAACAGAGGAAAATATGGTTCTGAGGCTAAAACTAAAATAAAAATTGCAGAATGAAAAAAATCAATAAGCACTTTTAGAGGCACTCTGCCTCTATAACGATAACAAAACTATACAATGGAGCACACATTTAGTGACTACACTACCATGTGAGATTATTTGAGTATTAAAAAAAAGGGCAATTTGAGCATTAAAAAGAAAAAGCAGTGTAATATAATATATTTGTTAAAATCTATAAACTCATTAGGACAATCCAAAAGGAAAGTGCCAAAATAATAATCTGCCACCTCTAGCATGGATATGATCATTCACCACTCCTTATTTTGAAAATTGGTAATTAAATGTTAATTCTTTCCCTTTATCTCCCTCTTTAGTAGAAACTGTAAGCAACTAGGTAATGAAAGAAAATTTTCCTAGGTAATGAAAGAAAATTACCAAAATAATGCCAAGAAATAAATGTTAAAAAAAAAAATTAGAAAATCATCCCTTTGCTAGAACTGATTTCAGCAAGTATCATCAACAGATGTACAGAACCATTAGCAGAAAGGCTATAAGGAACTAAATATTTTCATGTGGCCAAAGTTATATCCCTACACATTATTTGCCACCTCAAGTGTTTAGGAAGAAATTTGGCTCTCATCACCTTAAACCCAGTAGTCAAACTTAACATCAAGAATCAGACAATCAAATATTGAAAGACTTATGATATGATGCAAAATTAACTATACAGCTTCACCTATACAGTATTTTTGCTTAAATATGTTTAGAACTTCACTTTTAAACCTAGCTTCTAATTTGTAGAAAATAAAAGAGAAGAACAAGCCAACTGACACCAGAATTTTAAAAATCTAAAACCTAAGGCATTCCTAAGAGACATCTGGTCTTATCTCTTCAAAAAGTATCAATGGAAAAGGGTATGGGGAGACTTCAGAAATGTAACTAAATGCCAAACTAGGTCCTTCACTACACCTTGGTTTGAACAAACCAGATGAAAATCATACCTTGGGAACAAATGATAAATTTGAATATGGACAGAAATATTAGATGATATTCGGAAACTGCTTTTTATTTTTTAGGTGTGGTTATGGTATTGTTATAAATATGTTTAACTACTTTTTCTGAAGAAACATAGCAAAGTTCAATTAAATGGATAGATTAGACAGATGAACTGGTAAACTGATAAATACAGCAAATATAGCAAAACATTAACAGTTGGTGATGGGTAAATGTGAGTATACTGCACTTTGTTTTCTGTATGTTTTAAATTTTTAAAATATACACTTAAATTTAAAAACAAAGGAAAGCTTAAAATAAAAACAACCTTAAGCAAGTAGATATCTAAATAGCATATATTTGATTTACACTTTGTTCCAAAACAGATTTAAAGTGGCTTTTAAAAGGATATAATCTCAGCCATCTGATTAGAATCCATGGGTTCTAGATCTGTAGATTCAACCAACAGCAGTTCAAAAATATTTGGGGGAAGCCGGGCGCGGTGGCTCACGCCTGTAATCCTAGCTCTCTGGGAGGCTGAGGTGGGCGGATTGCTCGAGGTCAGGAGTTCGAAACCAGCCTGAGCAAGAGCGAGACCCCGTTTCTATTATAAATACAAAGAAATTAATTGGCCAACTAATATATATAGAAAAAATGAGCCAGGCATGGTGGCACATGCCTGTAGTCCCAGCTACTTGGGGAGGCTGAGGCAGGAGGATGGCTTGAGCCCAGGAGTTTGAGGTTGCTGTGAGCTAGGCTGACGCCATGGCACTCACTCTAGCCTGGGCAACAAAGTGAGACTCTGTCTCAAAAAAAAAAAAAAAAAAAAAAAATTTGGGGGAAAAATTGTATCTATACCAAACATGTACAAACTTTTTCCTTACTCATTATTCCCTTAATAATACAGTGTAACAACCATTTACATAGGATTTACATTCTATTAAGTATTGTAAGTAATCTAGAGATGATTTAAAAGTATATGGATGCAGGGCCTGGTGGCTCACGTCTGTAACCCTAGCACTCTGGGAGGCTGAGGCGGGTGGACCGTTTGAATTCAGAAGTTCGAGACCAGCCTGAGCAAGAGTGAGACCCTGTCCCTTCTAAAAAAAAAAATAGTTAGGAAACTGTTGTCTTCAAAAAAAAGAAAAAAAAAAAAAAAGAAAGAAATTAGCTGAACTAAAAAAAAAAAAATATATATATATATATACATATATACAAAATTAGCCAGGCATGGTGGCGCATACTTGTAGGATTGCTTGAGCCCAGGAGTTTGAGGTTACTGTGAGCTACCTAACGCCACAGCACTCTACTGGGCAACGGAGTGAGACTCTGTCCAATGAATGAATGAATGAATGAATGAAGTATGGGGGAGGCATGCCTAGGTTATATGCAAATACTATGCCGTTTTATCTGAGGGACTTGAGCTTCTGCGAATATTGGCATTGGGGGGAGGGTCCTGGAACCAATCCATCATGAATACCAAGAGATGACTGTGCAATACAAGGTTATATTTTTTTCAAAATGCTGAGCTAAATTAAGCAAAAGAAAAATATGAATAGGAAACGAAGAAGAACTCAAGGATGATGTCAATACGCAGAATAAGTTACAAACATTTACTTTTTACCAGGAGTTCCCTGATTTCACGGTGCTTAAAAGTCAAAGTTTGTCAGGTATTCGGCGTAACTCTTTAGAGGGAAAAACACATGCATGAAAAAATAGTATATGTTAAAAAGGTACTGCCTCTAAACAATTTACCATTTCAATAGATACCCTTATAGCACATACCCTTTTATTACCTTTTACCTATTTACCTTTAATACCCTTTTATTACACTGTAAGTTACACTAAGTAGATGGTTTCCTAAGAGGATGTATATAACTATTACTGTAAATACAACAATCAATCTAAGTCCTGGAAGAAAATACTATTATATATATTAACTGTTATCTAAACACTGAAGAAAAATAAAACTTTACTAATATTTAATCAGACTGACACTAATATCCTTGGTGGATTCATGTTAGACACAATTTATCTAAATGGAAAGATCCCAAGAGAAGAGTTAAAAATTCCATAAAGTGCAGAAGTTAATACCCTTAATGCACTGGTTTGCCTTCAGTATTCTGCACTGTCAACAGTATGTCATTAATATATTTTAAGAACTTTATAAATAATAGACTGTTTACAGTAATTTTAATGAAATGGGAAGCAACTATTAAAATCTTCGTATCACATAAAGGGTCTCATTAATTCACAGCAAAAGCCTTAAAAGAGCTGCTATACTTAAAAATGAGTTACACATCTTTGTTTTACAAAATAAGACAAATGTTTTAAAAATGAGACAAGTATTAAACATTCTGGCCTTTTCTATTAAAAGTAGTTATAAGTGATATGCATTAAAAAAATAAGCACCCTCAATCTGTTCCTTCCAGTTGACATTTTAGTAATGAGAAAATAACTCATTCTCTTAAAAAAGTAATTAATTAAAAAACACAAGTTAGGCTAAAAAAACTGTTTAGATATATTTTCAGCAGTATGTGATTTTTTTTAGCTGAAATGTGAAATGTGGTACTTACAAAAACTCTTATTTGGACATTTCAAAATTTTTCCAAATAAAAAAGGTTCAGGCCGGGCGCGGTGGCTCACGCCTGTAATCCTAGCACTCTGGGAGGCTGAGGCGGGCGGATTGCTCAAGGTCAGGAGTTCAAAACCAGCCTGAGCGAGACCCCGTCTCTACCATAAAAATAGAAAGAAATTAATTGGCCAACTAATATATATAATATAAAATCAGCCGGGCATGGTGGCTCGTGCCTGTAGTCCCAGCTACTCGGGAGGCTGAGGCAGGAGGATTGCTTGAGCCCAGGAGTCTGAGGTTGCTGTGAGCGAGGCTGACGCCACGGCACTCACTCTAGCCTGGGCAAGAAAGCGAGACTCTGTCTCAAAAAAAAAAAAGGTTCAGTGAAGAGTTTTGAGCTTATATAGTAATACTACAACCTAACAACTTCCTGTTGGTTTAAAAGAATAAGCATACAGAAAGATAACAGAAATGTTCCAATTAAATTGCAATAAAAGCCTTTCATATTTGATATGAACAAAAAACTAGGATTATAATTTAGTAAGTAGAGCCTACAGTTAATTTCTTCCATTTAAATACATGTATCATTCATTATTGAGTTATTGTTTTCAGCTATGACAGACATTAAAGTCCAGTATCAAAATAAACAACTTAGAACCAGATAGGTAAAAGACTCTAACAGAACATGAAATTTTCTAAAATAATTAAGTGTATGCAATCACAGTATATTCCACAAAGGTTCTTATACAACAATAACTTCAGTTAATTTTAAAAGTATAAACATCATTTATCTATAGCTTACCATTTAAAAATATCTATTGTGTGTATTATACAAAGGACATTAATATATTAGTACATGACAAGTATATAAATATACATACAAATACTGGTGTGTACTCAAAAATGCCTCACTTACAAGCATATATAGTCAAAAAAGTTTGGATACCTGTTACCTTAATGAAATGAAGCCTCAAATATATAGTAGCAATTTTGACACTCACCCATTTCAGAATGAAACAAATCTCCCTTGAAAAATTTTGATATGAGCAAATAATCATGCTCTATCAACATAAAACTGGATTTTATAAGCTGAGACCCAGGTTCCATTAGTTAGGGGGATAAAACAGATATGCAGCCTAGAAAAGTCTCTGGCAAGTAAGGCAAGATTAGCTTTAAACACAAAAAGTAGTCAATCCTCCTAGGATGACCTGTAAGCTGGGAAAAGGTACTGATCTTAATCTCCCCAGAGAGTGAACCACAGAAGCTGTGCTTGAAACTGGTAGCTGTTGCCCAATATTCATTCAGCCAGTCTTCCTCATTTACTAGAATTCTGGGTTTTGTTTTTTTTTTTTTTAATTTTTTTTTTTTTTTTTTTTACTTGACTGCCCTATGCAATGGTATGAATTCTTGGTTTTTAACTGGGTAGAAAAGACTTACTTTTCAATCTACCTGACTGTTAGATGTGGTTATTGTCTATGTTGTGGCCAATGGGATGTTAGTAGAAACTGTACATGCAACTCACACGATACAATCTTAAATAAAGGAAGTATTACATTCCTCTTTCCCTTTCTTACTGACTGGAATCCATACTTGACAGCTGAAGGAGCCACCTCAAAACTACGCCATAATCCTGGAAACAGTGATCACATACAGCAGTACAAAATAGGAGGAGTTTAGCACTTGGTACTATGGGACTCTATACCAGCTCTCGGTTATTTACTTTTGAGCTATTACATAACAAAATAAATTTCTTTCTTTATACCACTATTTTCTGGAGTTTTTTAATCACTCTCAGCTGAGCTTAATCCTAAAATCAAGGCCAAAAAGAGATGGGGTTTCACTCTGTTCATCCAGGATGGAATGCGACAAGGCCAAAAATTCTAAGTCAAAGTGATGACCCACCCAGTAAGTCACAACCCATGAGAAGCAAATCCATGACAGCAACTGAGACCAGGAAAAGAACACAGAGATTGAAATACAGAAAACATTACTGGGATCAGCCAGGAGGTTGAGGAAATGAGAAAATGGGCAGCTGGGGAAAATGAGGATGCCTAGGTTTATGATTTGGGTAAATCCACGTAGCCAGGCTTTCCTACTTCTCTAAAAACAGAGATCTGACACTGCCAAGGAATTATGAAATTTCAGCTTCTCTAGCTGGCTGGTACACTCACTTCTGTGATAGGGAAGGTGAGTCAAGAATAGTTAGGGCCCTGAAACAAGTAATCACTCTCCTGGGCCACTATAAGTTAGCCAAATAGTCTCATCTAAGATCCCACAAGAATCAAAAATTCAGCCCTCTTATCTTTTATCAGAATTTGTTTTTGGTCAACGTTCTCAAAATATAGCAAAGTAAAAGGCTTAGAAACTTTATTATTCATTTTTCTTCTTGACAGAAAAAAAAAAGTCAAGAATAATTAAACAAAGGAAAAGAAGATCAAAACCAAGATCAAGAAAATATTTGTATCCAAGTCACGGCACCGAGTCACGGCACCAAAAAAAAAAACAAAACAAAACAAAAAAATTAAGAAAACATTTGTTTAAGGATCCTTGATATTCTTCATATCAAAAATTTTAAATTACAAAGTAGAATAATTCATTAATTTAAGGACTGAAAAGCTATTCATAAACCATCTCATCTTGATTAATAAATAAGATAAATATCAACTTTTGCACATCTAATATGAAGTGTTCTATGATTAGAAATAAATATATCTGATCAAGTTGGTGCCACATTAAACAATTATCAAATGAAGAATCCTAGTCTTTAAAAATCAAAATCATGGCCGGGCGCGGTGGCTCACGCCTGTAATCCTAGCTCTTGGGAGGCCGAGGCGGGCGGATTGCTCAAGATCAGGAGTTCAAAACCAGCCTGAGCAAGAGCGAGACCCCGTCTCTATTTTAAAAAAAATATAAAAATATATATATATATATTAAAAAATATAAAAATCAAAATCATAGAATATTAGTCATTCTGCCCAAAAAACTACCCATTATCCATACTGTACCCATAAAACTTTTTTACTTCGCTATGTTAAAATGTACAAACACCTAATAATTATAAAATCATCTGAATTAAAAAACATCTTTCAATAACACAAATAGTTCTGGAAGTGTTCAAGAGTTATCAATAAAGTTTGTTAGTACATACTAATATGATAAGCTTACTTGTTTAAATTCTGAGTTCTAATCATAGACAAGGTATAAAAATAGATTTTGATTACAGATGTAAGACGAAAATCCTGGAGGGTGGGAAAAACTTTTTTGCAGATGAAGAATGAGACTGAAAGGAATTCAGCTGGGAAGAAAGGAAAAGGCAGAAAGTGGAGATGAGAGAATGTAGAAAATAAAATAGAAGATGGCCAACAAGTTACGTATATCACGTATTTTCCAAGTGTCCCAGAACAGGTTGCTTTAAAACATTTCTCTTTCATACTTCTATACCAAACCAGGACCTGTGTCAGGGTCATTATATTGTTCTAATCTGCAGAGTTATGAGTTAAAAACATATTTGATGTGAAAGGAACTAGTAAGGAGGAGGAAAAAAAAAAGAAAAAAAATTTTAAAAAAAGGAAAAAAAAAGCATTTGAAAGCTAATCTGGATATTTGACCAATCTTAATGAGAAAAGTGAATTCAAATTTATATATTTTTCAGAAGTGATTCATTTGTGTTCTTTTTCAAGTATACTTTAATACAATTTAAGATACCTTTAATATCTGACATGCATTCTCTTCAAAATACTGTGCCAGCTATTTCACAAATTTTATACTTTCAAACAACAAAAAGATTGCAATGACTGCTACAAAATGATCAGATTATAGTTGGCTCCGGCAAGAGAAAAAAATACCTTGCCTTTCCAACTCAAAAAACAGGAGGTATTTTTCTTTTTTCTTGCAATTAGAGTACACCTGTCCACCAGGTGGTAGTAGTCTTCCAATCAGACAGAAATCCAGTTTTACACTAGTTTTTCAAACTAATAATCTTACAATGAGGTTTTTCAGATGGACCATTTCTATTTAAGAAAATTAAAAACCATTAAGATAACTAAAATTTTAAACATAATCAAATCATTTTTAGATATCATTTTAAATTTAAAAATCTCATATAAATTAATTTTTAACTCCCTTTAACTAACCCAGGCTATTGTCCACTCAATGTAATGGGGCACTATTCACTCTGTATTCCCTGAGATTGGTACCCACTGGAGTTGTGCGACCCAGCCTGTAAAATGCTCTCATCCTAATCTCACACTCTGGTCATAAGAAATTAGCTTTACAAGGAAAAAAGGACTTAGATTATGCTTTGCACAATGTCATCATTTGGGGTATTCCCGTATTTTAGGAAACTTCCATGTAATTATCTATGACAATTTACCTCTCTTGTTATGTAAGTATACAGTTGTGTAAGTAACTAATTTATCATTAAAGATGGATTTAAAGATGTGATGAATTCTATGACAAAAGATCAAAACTGGGGAAAGGAAGAACAGACGGCAGAGGTACCAATGCTAGTAGCTCCAGTTCAGAAATCTTTTGGAGAAGATTCTCCAACAAGAAAACAAGGGTAGAAGACACAGGCCTAAAGCATTCCAAGGAAATCCAGGCACCCACTACGGTGAAAATGACAACAAGGGATTATGCAATCTTGCCATAACTGAACTGAAATAAAACAGTGAGAATAATAATTGGAACTAAACAGGATAGAATCTATGAATTTTACTCAGCAAGTTGTCACTTTAAATATGTGCTACAAAACAAAATTATCTATGCTAAGAAGATCTTCATTTGTGTCTGAAACTATGAGGATTCTCCTATTTATGCATTAGAGAGGATCCCAAAGTCATTTTCACAGGAAAATCTTGGCCGTGTACTCCAAGGGATGCAAAGTAGCCCCTCATTCAAACACCCCTATCAGAACCTTTAAATTTACAAAATCTCATACTCAGCCATGATGATTAATAAAACTTATGTCTATGTATTTAGCTGGCAAAAGGAAAAAAAGGCTAGTTGCATTCTCAACAGTTCTCAGACAGTATCATATAACTCACGTTCATATCAATATTGTTTAAAAATCTGGTGAGAAATTATATCCAAGACAGGATGTTTGAAAGACAGCTTAAAAATCTATCCTAGGATTAGGTCAGTTAGATGATTATAGTAGTCCCTGTAATACCACTTATTTTGGGATACACATTGAAGGATATACGAACAAGCCCTACATTCACTGAAAGTATGTTGTAAAGGATTTTCTTTTATTATATCACACATCATGATAAAACTATGGATGAAATTACTTTCTAGTTTTATTGTCAGAAATACTTTTCTTTTTCCTGGGCACTGGATATGTTTTTACATTTAGGACACTGTATTTTTCACCTTGGAATGTTTTCCTCCTGCACAATGATTGCTAGCTTTCTGAAAGCCAAAGGTGTACACCACCTGCAGCACACATTTTATCTATTATCTTAATTTCTGGTCCCACTATCTGATCCTAGTTTTTCTTTTTGCTCTTTTTTCCATACAAAATTTACTAAATGTCTACTATTCTGGTGCCTATAGGAATAACATATATAGGAGCAGTCTCTGCCTTTATGGACGTAAATTATTTCATTTAAATTTATATTTTATCTTTAATAATTAAAGTGCTTGGTCAATGCCCATCATTTCTGGGATTAAATACAGTAATGTAGGGTAGGCAAAAACCTGCCTAACACATACAATGAACACTATCTGGATGATGGGCACACTTAAAACACTGACTTATAATAACCAAATCAATACACATAACCAAAAATATTTATACCCCCGTAATACTTGAAAATAATAATAAAAAAAAAAACCAGTAATGTCACAAACTGTGAAGGGTCTGGGATTTTACCCTACTTGAAACTAGCATATTACTGATTCATGATCACTGACAAAAGACACAAGACTACTTTGTAAGAGACAAAGAATTCTGTTATTCTGTTATTCATGGCATAACAAGCAGCATGATCATGATGTTATACCAGTTCCCTTTGCCTCTTCAAATTCCACTTCTACCTGTTGGCACTTATTAAAGGCACCTCTTTAAACACCTTTCTAGTATTTATGATTTGCTAAATCACTAGCCAGTAACTGTCTCTCTCTCTAAACCCCTTAATCTTTAATAACTAAGAGCCATTTCAGGCACTCACAAATCCATAAATCTCTCCTACAAAGACACGCATCTTTAAATGGGAAAGAGAACTATACTCTTTTAAGAACAGAATTTTAAAAAGCTTAATTTTGCTATGAAGCGAAATGAAATTTGAGAACCAGTTTAGAGCCTTGATCTTAACAGCATTCATGTACTTCAAGGCAGAAAAATTTAGAATCTATTGCAATCCATGTACTGTGATTTATGTATTAGAGAACTTGGGAAATTAGTCATTCTTGAAACTTCAGTTTACTCGACTATAAAATGGGATTAATAGTACAGGCTGAGTATCCCTAAACCCAAATCCAAAATCTGAAATGCTCCAAAATCAGAAACTTTTTAAGCATCAATGTAACACTCAAAGGAAATGCATTCAGATTTCAGATTTTTGGATTACGGATGCTGAACGAGTAAATATAGTGCAGATATTCCAAAATCCAAATAAAATCCCAAATCTGAAACACTTCTGGTCCCAAGCATTTCAGATAAGGGATACTCAATCTGTAGTATCTATAGCTCTTAAATTTTTGTGAAGATTTAATAAAATAGTGCCAGCAAAGTACTTTTGAATAGTATTTAGTACATTAATATCCACACATTATTAACTATTTTATTAACTTCCTTGTGAGAAAAGAGCTAGGGGCTTTCTTTACAAACTACATCTGCCTGCAAACTCACCTTGAAACCACTTTCTCAAAAATCCTGAGCAGGAAACTAGTTTTATGACAACATATACGAACTAGCAGTTCAAATGATAATGTACCATGTTCTGAAACTGTAGTGCCTTGCTGTGATGGTTAATTTTATTTTTTTAATTATTTGACAAAAATAGTATATATCTATAGTGTATAACATGTTTTGAAATATGTATACATTGTGGAATGGCTAAATGGAGTTCATTAACATTTGTATTACCTCACATATTTATCATTTTTTTGTGGTAAGAAATGGTTAACTTTATGTCAGCTTGGCTAGACTACCATACTCAGACATTTGGTCAAACACCAATTTAAATGTTGTTGTGAAGGTATTTTTTAGATAAGATTAACATTTAAACCAATAGCTTTTCAGTAAAACAGAGTATTCTCCATAATGTGGGTGGGCCTCATTTAATCAGTTAAAGACTTTAAGAAACAAAAGATTGAGGTCCCCTAAGTAAGAGGGAATTCTGCCTCTAGAATGCCTCTGGACTCCTGCAACATCAACTCTTCCCTACGCTTCCAGCTTGCCAGCCTAACAACCAGCAGATTTTGGGCTTGCCAGCCTCCACAATCATGTAAGCCAATTCTTTAAAATCAATCAATTCAATACCTCTCTCTCATTATAAACACACACACACACACACACACACAACCTATTGGTTCTGTTTCTCTAGAGAACTCTAATACACATGCAAACTCTGAAAAGTCCATTGATAGTTTTATTACTAACACAAAACTAATGAGTAAGATTAGTATTACTAATGGGTGAAAAAACATTGAAAGCAAGGAAATTAATGCAAATTGACCATGGAAGAAATAAATAACAAGGCAAAACTCAACACTGACAAAGACAAGATAATAATGGACAGAGTTCCAAATTCCCTAAATAAGAATTGCTGGAAATTTTATAATTATTATGACTTAATTAAGAGTCACTGGTTCAATATGGCAAACTTTGTACATCTTTTATCTACTTTTTCCCACTCCCCCTCAAAATCCCATAAAAATGAAAGAATATGAGGTAAAAACTCATAACAACAAAGTGAATAAAAAGAAAACCCAAAGCATATGAAATATTTCAATACATTTCTGGAAGATGAAAGAAAAATAAATAGAAGAGATTAATGAAATAGAGCATGAAGAAGTCACAACCCAGAATGAAAGGGAGCTAAAGCTTAAGAGGAAACAATTCTGTCCAACAAACTACTAGTCTCTAAAAGTAGAATGACAGAGGGCATAAGCAGTGAGCTGGACTAGACATAAGCATCAACTGAAGGCCTAAATATTGAGAGTTCAATACCATCCCTTCCCCCCATTTCAGTATCCAGCAAGGCCTACAACCAAACACTGAACTCTAAGAAAGAAAATCTTTTCTTAACCCTAAAGTGTAATTGAATAAGCTAATTGGAGAAAACAGGAGAATTATCAACTATTGATAAGTGCTTCTCACCGTGGTATTTAGAGGTTCCCCCAAATAACTGCAGGCTATATACCTAAAGCCTACCCAGAGAAAAACCTGACTAAACTTATTTTCTTCTATTTTAGTTAACAACCAACAAAAAACAACCAGACATTTCAGAGAAGCTTGAGATGCTATGGGAAAGATCAAAATAAACAAATAAAAATTAATTCGGACTATAAAGAGACTCTCATGGTCTTGAGAGTCTTGAACAACATGAGTTTCATACAGTCTCATACAGTCTTGAACATGAGTTTGAACTGTGCGGGTCCACTTATCCATGGATTTTCTTCTGCCTCTGCCAACCCTGGACAGCAAGACCAACCCCTCCCTCTTTCTCCTCCTCCACTTCCACTTAATGAATAGTAGATATACTTTCCCTTCCTTATGATTTTCTTAATAACATTTCTTTTCTCTAGGTTACTTTATTGTAACACAGTATATGTTTAACATACAAAATGTGTTAAGTGCTTATTAGTAAGGCTTCCAGTCAACAGTAGGCTATTAGTAGTTAAGTTCT
The DNA here is from genome assembly GCF_040939455.1 of Microcebus murinus. Classification (NCBI taxonomy): domain Eukaryota; kingdom Metazoa; phylum Chordata; class Mammalia; order Primates; family Cheirogaleidae; genus Microcebus; species Microcebus murinus. The sequence continues at coordinate 86,597,103 of NC_134108.1, forward strand.
GAGGAAGTCAAAAGTTTTGTGCAAATTTTTAACTGTGGGGTTGTGGGTCGGGGAGTGTTCCTAAACCCGGCATTGTTCAAGAGTCAATTGTATATCCACGTGATAACAGAATGCTACTAAAAAGTGGTATGAATAAAGAGAACACAAGTAAGAATTCTTAGAAACTGTCAAATTATCAAAATTAAATATTAAAGAAATGGAAAACATGACAATGAATCTCTAGAAAGACATCCTGCAAAAACAATGGAAAGATGCAAGTAACAGGTAAAAAAGCAAGGGCCAACATTTGTCTTCAAAGAGTTTGCAGAAAAAAACAAGAAAATTTCCCAAAGTTGAAGGGATCACCTTCCAAATTTAAAGGGCCCACCAAGTGCCCGGGAAAATAAATAAATGACTAAATCCAGATACATCACGGCAATTTCAATACCAAAAGATAAGAAGATCCTAAAGCAGGGATGGAGGAAAGGCCACCTAACAATGCAACAAGCCTCATATAAATATCAGGCAACCCATAAGTAGTGTCAAATACTAAAAGTCTAGAAATAATGCCTAAAATTTAAGGAAAGGGGATATTTAACTTTGTATTCTATATAAAAGCAAATTATTAGTCAAGTATGATGGTACTAGAAAGTTATAAAAGATTATCAGTAAGCAAAAGAGGGTACAGATAAAGAAAATGAAATAAAGGAAAAGAATAGCTCTAATCAAGAAAGGCAGCAAAGCTCAGGGATAACAGATGTACAATACACCTAGAAAATGATAAACCCAGACAGGAAATGACAGAGGTCTCTGGAAGACAGAGCTCCAGGAAAAAAAGCTCCAGTGAAAAAAAAGCAGATTTATCAGAACCAAATGTATGCTCAAGACCATGGAAATAGAAGCCTATTATAACAGAGAAATGCATATAATTCTATTATAACAGAAATGCAACTCTACTAGTCTATATTATATATATATTATAGACTAGTATATATATATTATATATATATATTATAGACTAGTAGAGTTATATATATATATTAAATATATAATTCTATTATAACAGAAATGCAACTCTACTAGTCTTAATCCAAGATGTTTTTTTGATTTCAGGATTTTTCTAAGTGAAATAAGCAAAAGGCTTCAGTAACAATGAGTAACAATGAGTAACAATGAAATGAATTTAAGATAGATGAAAAACAGAGACTGAAAGATATTAGGGATATAGTAATAATGAAGGTAAGATTAATTTTATTTCACATTTCAAATCAGAAAGAAATTAAATATTCAGTCGATGCAAAGTATAAGAAAGATATATTTGGTTTTATATTATGTCAAGCTAAGGGAAGCAAAACTAAATGGAATCAAGTAGAACAGAAAAGCCACAAAATAAGACAAATTGAAAAGTCTGAACTTGGGCCAGAAATTCCCTACCTATTTTCTAAATGTGAAAAGTGACACTTTAGTATTTGTGTTAAAAGGTATATTTGTTTTATCTCTGAGTTCAACTGTTACATTTGGTATTAAGGATGACTATAGCAATGACTAATGAAAAATACCTGTTTGACAAAAACATATTCTAGGGCCGGGCGCTGTGGCTCACGCCTGTAATCCTAGCTCTTGGGAGGCCGAGGTGGGCGGATTGCTCAAGGTCAGGAGTTCAAAACCAGCCTGAGCAAGAGCGAGACCCCGTCTCTACTATAAATAGAAAGAAATTAATTGGCCAACTGATATATATATAAAAAATTAGCCGGGCATGGTGGCGCATGCCTGTAGTCCCAGCTACTCGGGAGGCTGAGGCAGGAGGATCGCTTGAGCCCAGGAGTTTGAGGTTGCTGTGAGCTAGGCTGACGCCAGGGCACTCACTCTAGCCTAGACAACAAAGTGAGACTCTGTCTCAAAAAAAAAAAAGAAAAAAAAACATATTCTAATAGAAATGTCTAAATCAAATAACAGTCTATTATAACACAGAGAAAGTATAAGAAATAAGATGGCAAGAAACAAAGTGAACTAAGAGGAATTAAAGCTGCTTGCATAAATGTAGTTATCACTGTACTTTTAAGCTATATTTCATGTAATCTAAGGAAGCAATAAAGTACACCAAGCCTACAAATAGAACTTAGAATTCAAATGAACGTAAGACTAATTTTTAATGGAAAAAGAACAGTTTCAGAGATACTTTAGGTTGGAACAGACCTTAAAAGGTCACCTAATACAAACAACTATCTGATGCCTAAATCCCAATGAAACACCCCAGTCCAGGCGTCATATTCATCAAAAGTGTAAATCTCATGTCCCGAGGGATATGGGATATTATTCCATTTGAGAGAAACACCAAGTTCTTCCTTTTAGGCACTCAAATTCTACTTCCCTTTAACTGCTACCTAATCAATCTAGCTCTTTTCCTTTTATCCATAAAGATGTCAAATCCCTTGTTAAAATAACAAACTTTCAAATATCTATGACAGCTACTATGTCATGCTCTTTTCACTTTCCAGTATTTCTCTTCTGCACTGTTATATCTCTAATTCTATAAAGCGTTTGCCTCTCTTCTCTTTGCTCTCTTCTAAATGTACTCCACTTTCATCTAAACCCAAATATAACTCAAAATATTTAATATTCATCAATCTTACAGAAATGAAGTTTTATTCTTAAAAGCCATACACATGTTTATAAGGCTAATCAGTTAATCTTCTCTAACATTTAATTAAAAGTATAAACTTTGTCTTAACTAATGTATTTTCATCTCATTTGCATGACTACTTTACAGTATTAAATTTGTATTTTTCCTATTCAAACACAATTCTGTGATAAAAAGTCTCTCATCAAAGAAAAGCCCAGAACTTGATGGCTTCACTGTGGAATTCTAGTAAACATTTTAAGAAGAACAAATACCAATTCTCAGGCTCTTGCAGAAAACTGGAAAGAAGGGAATTCTTCATAACTCATTCCACAAGGCCAGCATTACCATGATACCAAAATGAGACAAAGTGACTGCAAAAAAAGAAAACTACAGGCCACTATCCCTGATGAACACAGGGGCAAAAATCCTCAACAATATACTAGCAAAATGTATCCAGTGGCACATTAAAAAGACCACTCATCATGATCAAGTGGGATCAACAAACATGATAAATCACACTGATTTAAATAAAGAACAAAAACCACATGATCATCTCAATAGATGGAGAATAAAGCATTTGACAAAATTCAGTATCACTTCATGATAAAAACTCTTAAATTGGGTATAGAAAGAACATATCTCTACACAGTCAAGACCATATATGACAAACACACAGCCAACATCATACTAAACAGGGAAAAGTTGAAAGCTGATATTGAACAACAGCCCACGTTTACCACTTTCATTCAACATAGTACTCGAAGTCCTAGCCAGAGCAATTGAGCAAGGAAAAGAAATAAAGGGCAACCAAATTGAAAAGGATGAAGTCAACCTGCCCCTATCTGCAGACAACATGATCTTTTTATTTTAAGACAGATTCTTGCTCACACTGGGTAGAGTGCAATGGTGTCATCATAGCTCACTGCAACCTCCAACTCCTGGGCTCAAGTGATCCTCCTGCCTCAGTCTCCCAAGTATCCAGTAGCTGGAACTACAACCACGTGCCCCTACATCCACCTAATTTTTCTATTTTTAGTAGAGATGGGGGTCTCACTCTTGCTCAGGCTAGTCGTGAACTCCTGAGCTCAAGTGATCCTCCCACCTCAGCCTTCCAGAGTTCTAGGATTACAGGTGTGAGCCACCACACCTGGCCTAACATGATCTTCTATATTAAAATCTCCATAAAAATCTCTCAGAACTGATAAACAAATTCAGTAAAGTTGCAGGATACAAAACATACAAAATCATACAAACATATAAAATCATAAAAACATACAAAAATAGTAGTATTTCTATATACAAACAATAAACTAGTGGAAAAAAAAAATCAAGAAAGCAATCCCATTTACAAAAGTTACCAAAAAATATAAAATACTTCAGGACAAATTTAACTACAGAGGTAAAAGATCTCTACAAGTTACTATAAAACACTAATGAAGGAAAAAGAACACACAAAAGAGGAAAGATATTCCATTTTCAAGAACTGGAAGAATATTGTGAAAATGACCACAATACCAAAAGCAATCTATAAATTCAATGCGACTCCTATCCAAATATCAATGATATTCTTCACAGAAATAGAAAAAAAAAAAGGCCAAAGTCTGTATGCAAACATAAAAAACATCAAACAGCCAAAGCAATTTTAAGCAGAAAGAACAAAGCTGGTGGCATCACACTACCAGGCTGCAAAATATATTACTGTGTTTCCCAGAAAATAAGACCTACCCATAAAATAAGCCCTAGCAAGCCGGGCGCGGTGGCTCACGCCTGTAATCCTAGCACTCTGGGAGGCTGAGGCGGGCGGATTGCTCAAGGTCAGGAGTTCGAAACCAGCCTGAGCAAGAGCGAGACCCCATCTCTACTATAAATAGAAAGAAATTAATTGGCCAACTAATATATATATAAAATTAGCCCAGCATGGTGGCGCATGCCTGTAGTCCCAGCTACTCGGGAGGCTGAGGCAGCAGGATTGCTTGAGCCCAGGAGTTTGAGGTTGCTATGAGCTAGGCTGACGCCATGGCACTCACTCTAGCCTGGGCAACAAGCGAGACTCTGTCTCAAAAAAAAAAAAAAAATAAAAAAAAAAAAAAAAAATAAGCCCTAGCAGGATTTCTAAGCATTTGTGCAATATCAGCTCTACCACGAAAATAAGACCTAGTGATGGGCGTGGCTACGCAGCATATCTGCACAACCCATGCATTTCGTCACAGTGCTGTAAAGACAAGCAGCCCTTCTCATCTGCCCCATGAGAGCTCTATTGCTCAACATGAGAGACTAGAGCCAATGGTTCTAAAGTAAATAGAGTTGCAAAAAATTCAGGATGGAATTCGGGGTTTGGAGAGTTATGATGATGTTCCAGAAGACGACGACTTAACTATATTTGAATAAATGTAGATTGTTGTACCTTACTTAAAAAAAATAATAACACATCCCCTGAAAATAAGCCCTAGGGCAGGGTTCCTCAAACTTTAAAACAGGGGGCCAGTTCACTCTCCCTCAGACCACTGGAGGTTGGAGAGTACAGTGTACATTCCACACATGCGCACTGTGGGCCTGGGACCAGTCAGGCTGCTAAGCAGGACAGGCAGCGGTGGCAAAGACACCCGGCAGGCCAGATAAATGTCCTCGGCAGGCCGTAGTTTGAAGATGCCTGCCCTAGCATGTCTTCTTGAGGAAAAATAAATCTAAGATTCTGTCTTATTTTCGGGAAAACACGGTACAAAGCTGGCCGGGCGTAGTGGCTCACACCTGTAATCCTAGCACTCTGGGAGGCCGAGGCAGGAGTATTGCTTGAGCTCAGGGGTTCGAGACCAGCCTGAGCAAGAGCGACACCCACCTATACTATAAACAGAGAGAAATTAACCAAACAACTAAAAACAGAAAAAATTAGCCAGGCACAGTGACACGTGCCTGTAGTCCCAGCTACTCAGGAGGCTGAGGCAGGAAAATCGCTTGAGCCCAGGAGTTTGAGGTTGCTGTGAGCTAGGCTGACGCCACGGCACTCTAGCCCAGGCAATAGAGTGAGACTCTGTCTCAAAATAAATAAATTAATTAATTAAATTTAAAAAAAAATATATATATATATATATAAAACAAAGCTATAATAACCAAAAGAACATGGTACTGACATAAGAAGAGACACATACACCAATGGAACAGAATAAAGAACCCACAAATAAATCCATATCTTTACAGCCAACTGATTCTTGACAAAGGTGCCAAAAACACTGATTGGGGAAGGGACAGCCTCTTCAATAAATGGTGCTGGGAAAACTGGATATCCATCTGCAGAAAAATGAAACTAGACCCCTATCTCTCACCATATACAAAAGTCAACTCAAAATGGATTAAAGGCTTAAAGTAAGACCTGAAACTATGAAACTACCTGGAGAAAACATACAGGACACTGGTATGGGCAAAGATTTTATGGAGAAGACCTCAAAACCACAGGCAACAAAAGCCAAAATAGACAAATGGGATTATATCAAACTAAAAAGCTCTACATAACAAAGAAAACAATCAACAGAGTGAACAGACAACCTGAAGAATGGGAGAAAATATTTGCAAACTATTCATCTGACAAAGGATTAATACCAAGAATATACAAGGAATTCAAATAGGAAAAAAAAAAAAGTAATCCTACCAAAAAAATAAGCCGAATAGAAATCTCTCAAAAGAAGATGGTGAGACAGGCACAGTGGCCCACACCTATAATCCTAGCACTTTGGGAGGCCAAGGCAGGAAAATTGCTTAAGCCCAAGCTTTCAATACCAGCCTGAGTAAGAGCAAAATCTCTACAAAAAAAAAAAAAACAATTAGCAAGGTGTGGTGGCACATGCCTGTAGTCGCCACATGCCTATAGTCGCAGCTATTCAGGAGGCTGAGGCAGGAGGATTGCTTGAGCCCAGGAACTTGAGGTTGCAGTGACCTATAATGATGCCACTGTACTCCACAGCCTGAGCAACAGAGCAAGACCCCGTCTCCAAAAGAAAAAAAGATGGCCAACAAATATATGGAAAAAAAATGTTAATATCGCTAATCATCAGGGAAATGCAAATCAGAACCACAATGAGATACCATCTTACCCCAGTAAGAATGGCTATTACAAAAAAGAACAAAAAATAACAATTGCTGGGGAAGATGTAGAAAAAGGGGAACTCATGGCCGGGCGTGGTGGCTCACGCCTGTAATCCTAGCACTTTGGGAGGCCGAGGCGGGGCGGATTGCTCAAGGTCAGGAGTTCGAAACCAGCCTGAGCGAGACCCCGTCTCTACCAAAAATAAAAATAAATTAATTGACCAACTAAAAATATATATACAAAAAATTAGCCGGGCATGGTGGCGCATGCCTGTAGTCCCAGCTACTCGGGAGGCTGAGGCAGTAGGATCACTGAGCCCCGGAGATTGAGGTTGCTGTGAGCCAGGCTGACGCCACGGCACTCACTCTAGCCTGGGCAACAAAGTGAGACTCTGTCTCAAAAAAAAAAAAGGGGGGGGGAACTCATATACTGTTGGAGGGGATGTAAATTAGAATAGCTATTATGGAAAACAGTAAGGAGATTTCTCAAAAAACTTCAAATACAACTACTATATGACCCAGCAATCCGACTACTGAGAATACATATTCAAAGGAAAAGAAATCGCTTTGTTAAAGAGATATCTACACTTCCATGGTTATCACAGCACTATTCACAATAGCAAAATATTTAATCAACCTAAGTGTCTATCAATATAAATGGATAAAGAAAGTGTGGTATATATACACAATGGAATACTATTTAGCCATAAAAAGAACAAAATTCTATCATTTGCAGAAACAGATGAGCTAGGAGGACATTATGATAAGTGAAAAAGCCAGGCACAGAAAGATAAAGAAATTGTCACTCATCTGTGGAAGCTAAAAAGGTTGAACTCATAGAAGTATAGAGTAGAAAAGGGGTTACTAGAAGCAGGGAGGAGTAAAGGGAATAGGTGCATTAGGCAAGGGCTAGATAAAAAAGTACAGCTAGATATGAGGAATACATTTTAACATTCTATAGCCCTACAGGGTGACTATAACTAACAATTGATTATACATTTTCAAATAGCTGGAAAAGTGGATTTTGAATGTTCTCAATGATAAATGTTTGAGGTGACAAATATGCTAATTACCCTGATTTGATCATTACACACTGTACAAAGGTGTCAAAATATCACACTGTACACCATAAATATGTACAATTATGTGTCAATGAAAAGAGAAAAGAAAAAATGCAATTCTCAAATATAAGACTAATGGTATAACAGGTCCACTGAAGTACAGAAGTTTTTTTAAAAAAATACTAGTACTCAGAATAAACAAATAATTCAAAGACTCCAGTGCAAATATAGAATGAATTTATATGTATAGTTGGATACACAAATGTAATTAGTCTGCACAAATACTCCCCATACCCCCATCAAAAAAATACAAATAGGAAGTAAAATAATAAATATCTGAAAACTGGATTTTACTGGAATAGAGAGTCACTATATTTAGTTCAATGTACTGTCTCAGTGAAAATGTCTAAGAGAAACAAGAAGCCATAAAACTCATAAATGGCTATTATATAAATATCAGTGACATACTAGGACACCAATCCTTTTTCCAGAACAACTGCAATATAATCTTTTCTAATATTACATAGAATTCTGTCTCTAGTGATGAAGAAGCCCCAAACTCAGAGGCATGATTAAAAGTTAATGTGCCAAAAAAGAGACTAAATCACACTATGCTGAGAAGCTGGTTAAAAACTGGTCTTAACATAAATTACAGTATTTTGCTCAGACGGAAAGCAACACAAACTAAAATTCTTTCATTAAACACCACTGACTAGTGTCAAATATGAGTAATATCAATGGCATTTAAGAAAGCAACAATTACATGTGCATGTTAGCAGGTATTTTCCTTTACAGTTGAAAAAACACAAGTATACAATATGAATCAACTCTTAGCAAATATGCAGGATACCTGTAAGAGTTCAATGACTTTTTGATTTGCTTAACCTCCAAAAACCATGCTATTGGAAAGCTTTTTTTTAATTTACTCAATGATGATTTTGTAAGCCATGATGTAGCCTGAAAAGGACATCTTGGTCTCACTGAAGGTACAGTAGCTGCCAAGTGCTATCTGAAGGAAAGACTGCTCTGAGTACCCATTTATCTATAATGTGTCTATCTTCCTGGTCCAAGGCAGTGCTAAACTACACAGTAAAAAATAAATAAGTCAAATACAGCCTTGAACATTTCTTTTCAATGTGCCATATACTAAGAAATGGATCCTAAAAACAAGATTGTTTCATACTTATGAATCACGGTTGTCAATGTAAACATTTCTTTACGACATCACTGATAAGGCCAGTAAACATCATTTCAATGATTTTGAGTACAATCCTAAAGTAGTATATACAAATAATACATTCCTTAGCTTGAACATGTTACTTGGGAAAATATTATTTTGAATTGAAGGATAACAGGATTTTGTTTTAGAATATTTAGAATATCAATAACCGGTCTGATCATCAAGAACAAATATTTCCCCAATATTTAATTATTTTCCTCACTCACTGGAGGTTAAACAAAAAAAAACAGAAAGAAAACTATTGCTGGCCACATCTACAAACCATATGCAAACATTGCAGTTAGATAAAGCAAATACAGAGTCAAAAAGAGGAACAGGTACCTACTAGCTGCTATCTCTCAAAATGAAACAACATCCCAACTTTTATGATTCTGACAGAGCACTAAAAAGTAATCTTCTATGTTTCTTTCCTATTTTTACAATTTTTAAAATTACTCTATGATTTTTGGAGACAGCTGAAATGCAAGCCACTCAACCACGTCAACCAAAAAATTGGTCTTTAATGACTACAGAAACCAACCTGGTTCATAGTATCAGAGAACAAAATGTGGTAGTTATTTTATTTGCTAATTTTAGCATTGTCAATACCAATGTTACAAAATAACCAAATCTATAGCTTTCATTGGCCCCAGAAATACAGACAGGATCATTCCCCTACTTAGCTTCAAGACCAGACAATTAGTAAAAGCCTATAAAGCCAGGTACAAGCATCTGGCTAAGAACTATATTGTATTTACTTTATAACAAAAAGCTGAAGTAAACTTATGAATAGCTGAAAGTGACTGTTTATATAGGGTTTTCATTAATAGTTACAATAAGATTTGTTATTTGCAATTCTCTCTTAACAAATAAAAAGTTAAAAAAATTTTCAAAAATGTTTTCAATTTTGCCCTCAGAAAATGTGCAGACCTTTTACAGAGCCAAACAACCCCAAGGGCAAAAGGAACTTTGAAGGAAACAAGATAAATCCCCTGCCTAATGGCACAATGAAATTTAAACAATACTAGACAGAGCAGCTTTATTATTATTTTAAGTTTCCCCCCACATATCCCCTTACATATCTTAAGAACATATATACTACACATACATTAATACAAACAGTTCTGCTACAGAATCCAAGACAAATAATTGTAGCAAACAAATTTTAATATTAGAAAATTTATAAAGTAATTCTACTTAAGTTCTTAGGTAATAGTTTAAAGGTAACAAAATGAAATATAAGCATTAATAAATCATACCTCAAGCACTTCAATAAAGATGGTCTAAAAGCCTTCTATTAAGCAAAAGAAATGTTCACCAAAACTGAAGAGCCTTTTCACATCAATAAAAACTTTTCACATCAACAGAAATCTTTTTTTTTTTAAAGACAAGGAGGAATACTAATACTACTGAAGGCTGGAATTTTAAAAGTAAAAAAGTCTAACAGGATGATACATGTGCCGATTCCAAACCCAATATAACATCTTTGAAGGTAATTATAGTTCCAGCAACAAGTATTAACTGTGTTTTCCTGAATGTTACAAAACTGGGAAATAGTGAGCATATAACCACACACTGTCAAAAGTGCTTAACAATAATTAGAACTACTGCACTGACAGGAGCACCAATGTAAATAACTTCAACAATGCATACATAAAACAAAACTGTAAAAGCTTTAAAACATTTAGAATACAACAACAGAACAGTGTAAACCTAAGGGATAACACAACACAATGTAAATAATTCAGAGATACACCAATACCAAGCAATTCAAAAGATCTCAGTATTAAGTTGTTGTTAAAATGGAAAGATTCCTAGTAGCAGTGTTGAGGTCTTCGGGCAGAGTAATATGATAAATTACAAATTGATGGGTGAATAGCAGAACATCCATTCTAAACTTTAAGTATTACCATATTGAATTTAAAATATTAGGTAGAAAATATTAAAACAAAATGCAAAATATAATGAAAAACTGTACTGCAGAAGAGTCTAGAGTCACTGAAAAACAAACCAATATCACATAAACCTGTGAGCTTACTCTAGGGAATGGTGAGGGAAAGCCTTACTGCTCCATGTATGACTGATTTATCTTTAACCTAATTTTATCTTACAGAATAGCTAATTTGACACAAAGTTTATAGTAATATTTTCTTTGCTTTATGGCCTAAAAACTACATGTTTTTATATGTTAGCATAATGCCACAGTAATTTCCAAAAATAGAAAATTACAGAAAGTTACTATAGTCTTTCAGCTACTTCAACTATAGATCCTGCTCTGTCCAACAGAAATATACTGAAAGCCACATGTGATTTTAAATCTTCAATTACCCATTTTTAATTTTAAAAAGAGAACAAAGAAAGCAGGTAAAATTAATTTTAATAAATTTAACCAAAAATAGCACTTCAACACATAATGAGCATAAAAAATTGATGAAATATTTTATCTCTTTTTCATATTGATTCTTCAAAATCTAATGTGCATTATTTTACAGCACATCTCAAATAGGACCAGACTCATTGCAAGTGATCAATAGTTTTATGTGGCTACTGGTCTCTGTACTGGACAGCAGAGGTCTAGAGTTCTTTCTCTGGTTTTGAGATACATGCACAAAATACCAAAGGAGCTGAAATGGGAACAAATAATTTATTAGATTTGAAGGACTAGAAGGGACACTGGGAAAGGTCAATGCAGCCTTCCCCCTTGAATCCAACAGGCCTAAGGTGACATGTCCCAATTTGCCAGGCAATCCCTATTTGCTAGGGAGAGTCCCAATTTATACCTATTGTCATGATGTAATTATTAACAGCACCCCCTATAATTATCAAAAGTGTCCCACATTAGATGATAAATTATATGGTCACCCTACCTATATCCATAATATCCTCAAAGATAACTCCACACTCCTTGAAAGAGTATTTAGTATATATTCTAATTCTGATGCCTCGAAAAGAAGCTCTAAATTCAAAGGAAAGAACCCTAAATTTACTACCCTCATCATTCCAAAAAAAAAAAAAAAAAAAAAGCTGCTTAAAATTCTTTTTATTTTAAATTGCAGACTAAAAAAAAAAAAAAAAAAGTAAGAATTACCTGTTGAACAAGGCATCTGGAAATTGGGATCATTGCTATCCAAAACAGGCAAACAGAACTGGTTACTTGCAGATCCTAGCATAGGATCCTTATCGCTGAGCATGTTCTTCAGCGAGTCCTCTAAGACATTTTGACTTGCACTAAAATCCTCACAGACTTCATTCTCCAGGTTGGATCCTAGAAATAGGGCATCATCTAAGTGTTCAGTAGGAATTAAATGATTAAATGTATCAACTATATCCATGAAGACTTCTGTGTGTCTTTCAGCCCTATAGAAAGACAAAAAAAATACCATAAGAAATAAAGCTATCAATTGAAAATCACCTAATACCAAATTATTTTAATAGTTTTGAGTCTAAGAACACACTTAAGGTATTTGATTTGTTGTTTCAAAAAAAAATCTTCATTGTTTTTAGAATATACAATTGGAAATGTAGAACGAATCTTTACTAAATGTTTCTTCATCATGCATGTAGAATATCATTTTACCAGAAATCCTATTGTTTACTCAATCCATTATTATTAAGAAAAAAATTATGTATAATTTGACACATTTGAAAAAGTTACATGGCTTAAACCATAAAAAGCATATGTTTTTAACCATAACCTTTTCATAAATTAAGAATTAGACAGTCCATGTTAAAAGAGCTAAAATCAAGTTGTTTAAATTATTGTCCCATAACTATTAAAATTGTAAAGTAGCCTTGTTTTGTTTACAAAGCATTTAAATTGTTTAAAGAAAGGTAATACATATAAACAAAAAACTTTTTTGTGGGGGTAGGGGAGGAAAATGGAAAAAAACTGTTAACCCAACAAATCAAAGCTCAAAAAAACTACACACGCATGCCAAGATGTGCACATACACACATTTTTTTCTAGGGTTACCCCTTTAGAAGACAACAAGATAAATGACAAGAAAACAATGTATATCATTTATTTAAATTTATTTTAGTATATTTTATGTGATCTATACATATATCAAGTTAGTCACCTATTTGAACTGTACCTACATATTAGGTATTGCTTGGCAAAAGTCATTTCAAGCTCTAAAGGAGCCTCAATTATCAAAAGTTGAATAATTTTCAACATTGGTTTTAGAGAAAACTATGGCAACATGTTTTGGAGGAGGAGAAGTTAACAAAAAAAAAGATTAATATTCTGTTAACCAGAAAATTCCACTGATTAACCCAGAACATCCTGGGCTCCATAATTCCAAGGACCTTTTAGATTAGCTCCAAATTTACCAAAATTTTCTCAAATTGGTCTTGAATTCTTCCCCCTATATAAATGAGAAGAGGAAGTTCAGAGATATTCTAACATTTATTGAGTATATATTATATGCCATCCAATAAACAGACTCTATTATTGTCCTTGTCTTACAAAGAAAATAAACTTAAATAATTTAAATGTCTTCCCCAAAGTCAAAAAACAGAGCCAAAATTCAAACCTAGGTTTCAAGTTCCATAGCCAATGCCCCTAAGTATTACCCTTTCAGGTTGAGCTAAGGAGCTAGGAAGATTTGACTCTTTAAACAATTTTCCTACAAATCAGTGGTTGGTTGGGGCTGCAGATAAAGGAGATGACCGCAAAGGAACAACCAGATACTTAGGGCAATGACAGAAATGTCCTAAATCTTGGTTGTGATACTTTCATGAATCTGTTCGTTTTTAATGGAATCAGTTTATTGTACCTCAATTTAAAAAAAGAAAAAAAGAAAAAAAAGCAAAGGAAATTTCCTTACTCTCACAAAAGTTAATCCCCTTCTAAGAAGAGGAGTTGCAGTGTTGCTTCTCAAATTTTGCTATTTATTTACGTTGAAATATTAATAAAGCACTAAAAGAAAATGTTAACATTTCACTGACTTGCTGCTTATTTTACATGCATTCTCTAAATTAACAGAAAATTGTAGCTAGCAATACCAATAAAAACTCAAGAAAAGTCCCCTTAAGAATTCCCTACAACTATATGGTCTCACTAAGAAAGGCTCAGTAATCATACATCACCAATATTTCTGCCAATATGTTTTTAGGGTCCAAATAAATGTTAGTATATTAAATTCTGGTAATTAAAAATAATTTACAAAAAAATTTACTAAATGTTTACAAAATTAAGTAGACTAAAAACTACCAATGAATTCATTTATCTGAATGTGCTGGAACCCAAAGTTCACCTCAGGCCAAAGCTACCTCCTATTCAGAAAGCTGCATCCCAATAAGTAACCTTTTTTTCTCAGATGAATTGAAAAGAAAAAATGGCCATTTCAGCTCTAGAAACAAATGGCTAACTTTCCCTCAAAAAATGGTATGCTGACTCTACTGAAAATGCACTCATTCCCATAGCAATATAAGGCAAGCAAATTCTGCAAACTTCACCAGAGGTCTTTCTGTTGCACTAACTATATGCTGCATGCTTTCAAGTGATAGGGAAACATTCAGAACATTCAAAAGTTATGGTCACACAGCTCAAGATCACATAGCTATAAAGAAGACCAACTCATTCTAACTAGTCATCTAAATAAGCAATTTTTTTCTTTTTTCATATTTTATTTTAAATAAAAATTTTTTAGATTAGAATAGACCCAAGATCTTTTTTTTCAGTAATACTGCTGTTAGTGAAACCATACCAAAGCTTTACTAAAAATGCCTTCAGAGCATGTGGCATACTTTTTAAAGATCAATTTTTTTTAAAGTAGAGCATACTGTAAATAAAATGGGTGAATCCAACTTTCCAGTACTGTTTTTTAATCAAAACTAGTATGACTTATACTGTGCTTCCCCTTATTTAAATAGGCATTATCAGGAAAAAAGTTTCCATAGTTACAAGTGGAGAAAAACTGGCTATAACAAAGTTACATTTTTTTTAACACTATATTTTACTTTTTGATGTTTACTAAGCAGCTATCATTGCATGAGACACGTTTACTAGGCTAATGAAAATGGGAATCTTCTGGCTGGCACACTGGCTCACACCTATAGTTCTAGCATTCTGTGAGGCCAAGACAGGAGGACTGCTTGAGCTCAGGAGTTAGAGACCAGCCTGAGCAAGAGTGAGACCATCCCTACTAAAAACAGAAAAATTAGCAGGTGCCATGGCATTCCCACTTGGAGTCCCAGCTGCTTGGGGGGCTGAGGCAGGAGGACAGATAGAGCCCAGGAGTTGGAGGTTGCAGTGAGCTAAGATGATGCTACTGTATTCTAGCCCAAGGCAACAAGAACAAGACTTTGTCTAAAACAAACAAACAAAAACATAAAAAGAAAAAAAATTAGAAAGAAAGAAAAGAAAAAGAAGAGAAAATGGGAATCTTCTAAGACAGAATGAAGTATAAACTATCCCAAATTTATGGGCCCAAAAAAGACAATTTCCACAAGACAAACTGATTAATGAGACTAATTTTTCTTATGTGGTTCCAATGGGCTCTGGAAGCAATTCCAAGACAAAAATGCCAAAAATGATAGTAAATAGGCACGGAACAAAACTATCATGAAAGTACCATTTATTGGACATATAGAGTAACTCATTTTAAAAAATCAGTTTCAGACATCAAGTGATCAGTATTAAAAATAAAATTAAAACTCTCATGCTAAAAAAAAAAAAAACAAATGTTAACCAATTGTAGAAACTGATTACTCACTTAATAGGGACACACTAATCTTCTAAACCCAGTGTTGTATCCTGGATTGGATCATGGAACAGAAAAAGGGCAGTAGCAAAAACTGGTGAAATCAGAATAGTCTGTAATTTAGTTAACAGTAATGCACCCACAGCAATCTTTGAGTCTGATAAAGGCACTATCTCAAATGTCAATAATCAGGAAAACTGGATGAAAGGTATACAAAAACTCTATACTCTTTGTAACATATCCATAAATCTAAAATGATTCCAAAAGTCTTTTTTAAAAAACCACTTATTTAAGATACAGTGCCCTAAAATATCTAGTAATGTGTATAGACAAAGATAATCAGAACTAATTAAGGGGAAAATTTAAGAGCCAATTTAGCATCTTCGTTAATTATACAGGCGGCTTGATTTAAAGAAATTCCTGTTTCTTACATCAAAATTTTACCTAAATGCTTCCTTATATTTGGCATTCTGAATTTAATAATTAAAACATAACAACCCTATGTAGGGTGTATTTTAAAGGACTAATGATGTTATTGTCTATCCAATTAAATCAATATTAGTAATTTGGGAATGTACATGTTAAAGTCTGAAATTGTTTCTGGATTCAGAGTCACATTTCATGTTTACAGACAAAAGAATGTATGTAGCTAAGTCAGAGAATTGGCTAATCTACACAATTCAAACTTACTCATTTATTCACAAATGTAGGCATCTACTACAAAGCACTGTAAGTGCCAGTGAAACAAACTCATCTCAAATTCAAGGAACTCACAATCCAAAACAGAATACAGACATATAAACAAATAGAAAACATGTAAACATCACAACAAAATATGAAGTGCCATATTGAAGGGTTGCACATAGTACCACAGAAGAAGGTAAAACTCAGGAGGCCAACAAAAGGCTAAGCAGGCGATGTGTGAACTGTATCCTAAAAGTCTAAGAGGATCTTCTAGGCAAAGGAAACAGCATGTGCTAATTATGAATGGCTCAGATTGGTCCCAATGGACCATTTATAAAGACTCAGAATAAAATTCAACATAATTAGTACTAACATTTCAAATAAACTTTAATCTGAGTCCAAAGATATTTTTGCTTTAAAATATTTATTTCATCTTTAATTCTCAGAGAATTATACTGCAGTCAAATTATTTTATACTAACAAAATCAGCCTATATTATTTTCTAAGTGTTTCAGATATGGATAGAATGCAAAAAGATAAAACTGAGAAAAAGTACCAACAGCAAAAAATTTATACTTCTACAAACACTCACTTTAAATTAAGAGTAAATTATCTATCTCAACTTTTTAAAATGTCTTCAAAGTAAAACTACATATTTTATATTATTTTTCAAAACAAAAAAATTAAGCATAACAATCACAAAAGCTATCAAGACCCTAAGAAGTTACATACTATTCACATGGCCTGAGAGAAGCAAAAAAATAAATTAATAATAAGTTATATACCATGATGAAGCCCTGTTTCATGTAGTAGTCTACATTTCCGTGTGTTGACTGGGGTTGGGGGGATGAGAAGGGGAACAAAAACATATCAGGAGATTATGAAGAAAAATTAAACAGGGTAATAGTGATGGTGGTGGCAGTGATGGGGGGAGCAGTGTACATATGATAGTAAATGAAAGCCTCACTAACAGAGTAGCATTTGAGCCAAAACCTGAAGTAAGAGAGTGATCAATGCATGAATGGGTAAAAGCAATTCAAGCAAAGACCAAGAAGTACAAAGGCCTTAGAAGTGGAGCATATTTGATCCCTTTCAGCTCCTACACCATCATTTAAATTAGGCAGTCTTTCCTTGTCATGGTTTCCTTGTAAGAAAAAAAAAAAATTTAATTAAAAAATTAAGCAGTGAATTTCATTAGGCATGCTTACTAAGAACAAATTTCTAATAAGTAGTAGTAGAATAATAAAAGTACTACTATTAATAATCATGATAAAACATAAAACTTAATATGCTACAACCTCATGCCAGGTACTGCTCTACATGCTTTACATCTGTAATTCTCAATCGGAGGTGATTATGCCCATCCACAGGACATTTGGCCATGTCAGAGACATTTTTGATCATCACAAGTGGAGTGGATGCTATTCACACCTCATAAATACACTATTAATGCACTAGGACAGCACCACAAAAAATAATTATCCAGCCAAAAATGTCATCAGTGCCAAGGTTAAGAAACTCTGCTCTACATTTATTCATTCATTTAATACAACAATCCTAATAATCCCAATTATACAAAAACTAAAATAAAATTGGGATCAGAGAGATTAAACTATTTGCTATAGTAAGTAGTGGAGCTCAAATGTAAACCTAGAAAATTTCATTCAAGACTCAATGTGCTTATCACTACCCTATATTCTCTCTTATAAAGTTAAATTCACTAAATATTTATCATGTTCAGGGCACCGTGCTCAACAAATTAAATGCATTATAGCATTTAATCCTCATAACTGCACAATTAGGCAGTTACTATTATTCTCAATTTATAAGAGAGAGGCTAAAGTTTAGCAAAGTTATAACCAATATTACAGAATAAATAAGTGATAGAGCAGGGACTCAAATCCACTCTATATTACACCAAGGTCATTTCTTAACCACTATGGTATAACAACATTAAAGATAAATCATAGGTTATTCTTCCAGTATGGAGTCAAATTAGTAAAAGGTTAGACCACGTGGTATGACACTATACTACCAAGTAAAATTCTATAAAGCAATGCAACCTAACCATCTACTCTATACACCCACTTCAAATTCTGGTCCAGTGTCATTAGAATCTATTGGCAAGACATCATAAAGAAACAAGGATCATAACTTACTTCCCAAATATAAAAGGTAAAAAGAGGATACCAAGGTGTCTACTCTACAAAGACAACTAAGACCAAAACAGATCTAAGACCCTAGAAAACTATCAAGTAGAAGCTGAAACTGACAAAAGCAGAATTACAGTAGGCAACAGTAGTAAGAAAAGAGTTGACTTCAAAGTTTACAGCTATACTGGCATCATAACTGACATTATAAGGAGTATTAAAAGTTTAAATTAACTACAGAAGTAGTGGACCTAGCTCACCATTAAAACTATGATGTATGCCAGGGTTGGGGAACCTTCAGCCTTGGGGCCACATGTGGCCTTCTGGTTCCTTGAGTGCAGCCTTTTGACGGAATCAAAACTTCACAAAACAAATTCTTTTAATAAATTTGTTCTGCTAAATCTGGAATCGGTGGAGGGGCCACACTTAAGGATCTGGACCCTTGACCTAGGTAATAACACTCCTATTGGTGCCAAGTACTTGGCACACACCATATGCCTGGCCCTGTGTATTGCATGCATTATCTCATTAGCTCCTCACAATGACCCCAATAAAGTAGGTGCAATTCTATTTTACTCTTTTGAGCAAACTGAGACCCAGATAATTACATAACTTGCCCAAGGTCACATACCCAGTATTCTCAAATTTGAACCAAGACCATATGATTCCTAAGCTTGAACTTTTAAATTCTATACTTTATGCACCTACTTGCAAGACAGTATTAATTTTTACAATTTTAATACATCATTAATGAAATCTTAAAAAATACACCAAAGTGACTCACTCTTCTTCTGAAATAAAGCTGGAAATATGCATTTAGCCATCTTCTATATATAAAAAACAAAATGGCTATCCTCAATGCATATGAATATCATCATTTGGAGGAAAAGCAAATTATCAACTACAAACTTTGCAATTTATTTTCAGTTGTTTTCATGTGCCCAGCTCACAAAAATTATGAAAGAATTAAAATGCTAAGTTTAACCTTTCTGTATAATCTACTATGCCATTCAAACTATCTAGTAAAGTTAGATTATACCAACAGATTAAGACTTCTGGATATTTTCAAATTTTTACTTAACTATTCCTCTACATCCCCCTTCACTGTAAAAATGATCATAAAATTTTTAAATGCCTGACCATTAAAAAATAATCTAAATTAAAAATATAATGCATGGCAATAATTGTCCAGTCTACACATTTGGCAATTTCTCATACAATGCCATTCATAATTTTTGAAATATATTCCTCTTTAACTCTAAAACACTGACTGAACATCTTTTTTTATTAAATTACTTCATATTTTCTTTCCTTTTATTTTTTTCTTTTTTTTACTCAAGTTAAATATCTTCCCATCCAGATGATTTAACATCTTATGTCTTTGAATCTTGTTTCCCAACCTATACTATTGTTCCTTTAGAGTATAGCACCTGGGTCTCATATATTTTTAATTAAATCAATGCTTTCAATATCCTTCCAAGTGTAATCAAAGAGCAACAATTAACGGAGAATGAGTTTTTACTGATCTAATAAATGCAACATTATCATAAATGTGTAACAGTTTGCCAAGTCATTATTGTAGTTTAAAAAAAAAATGTGCTTCTGAAAAGATACTCCAGGATTCTCAGAGGTTGCTCCAAGAAATACAGCCCAAGATGTACTGTTCCAGAAAAGAAAGAAATCCAGCAGCCACTTGTGTCAAAAATAATTCCTGAAATGTTGATGAATGAAAACATTTAGAAATCAGTATTCTATAAATCTTGAACTCCCTGACACTGTGAGGTGAAGTAGTTATGGGTAATACACAAAACTAGATGCTGATCAATAAACTGCATTATCACATTAAAAAATAGAAAAGGTATTATCTACAAAAAATATATTAATAAAAAGGATTTCATGAGAAATTAAAATGGAACTTAATTTGTGGAAGAAAGAAAAATGTATCAAAAAAGCAAACACCACATTACCTTGTCAAGAAAGATAATCAGTATTTGTTTTAGTAACTGAAACACAGAACTGTATATGTTCATCTTGCTCACTCTTGAGAAAGAAGATAAAAAAAAAAAAGAACTGTATATGCATAATTTTCATTCACTAGTTTTTCCAAGTATACCCCACACTACATAGAAATCTAAGCTCTTAATTTTACAGCAAATCCACATTTTCGCTTGCTGTCTCCCAACTTTGATCAGTAATCCGTAAGTCAAAGACTATTGATCTTTCCCAGCTGATTTCAATACTCATTTAAATTTTAATAACATGGTTTAAATGATTAATATAAAGACAAATTCCTTTCAATTTTTTTATTTGAAATTTGCATTTGACCAAATCTATTTTTTACCTATATTGATGCAGACCACTTCCCTTATCTCTGACTTTCTTGAATATGAAACATATAAGTATTCCATAACATCAACATGATACAGTTATCTGAGGTCTACATCTACAACAGTGAATCCAAAACTAATTCAGTATGACAGATAAGTTCACTGTTCTCCCAACAGGATGCAAAAGCAGTACAATTAATTACGTTTTTGTACTCTTCAACAAATGAACCTTTAAAGCATGCGAGCAACAGAGGAAAACTCTGGTCCCATCACTGACTCATTTGTTATTGTTTTGACAAGTCACCGATACAGCTATCAAAAAAAAAAGCTTAAAATCTGAATAAATAAATCAAAGTGGCCCATTTCAGAACTGAAAATGTCGCTTAATCAGAGCGGTGATAATTCCTAACAGTCCTCCCTTAAATTCTGTTACTATCGCTGGCAAATGAAGTATGTATATAAAAATAATATCGGTGATAATGATAACTATGACGGAGCAAAGAATCATGGTAATATATGACTAATAAACAGAAAAATTAAAAGAAAAATAAGTGGATGAAAGATCTAAGTGGTAGCAAAAGTTAAAAATCACTATTTAAAATAATAATACTCTTTACACAACTTTTTTTGTGCTTTGGAATACAGCTATAAATTCAAAATTAAAAGTATGCTACAATGGAAAAGTTCCTAGTTCTTTGACTCGTATGTTTCTCTCCTATCACAAACACACACACATCTTCCCCTACAAACACTTTCACAATCCCAAACACTTCATTCAAGAATCAAAAAATGGCAGAAAATGAATAACTGAGGCATAGTTTTAAACAACCAGGTTGGAAAAGGGAAGACAAGTTCGACCCCAAAATAGTAACTAAATACAACAATGTACTATTTATGTACTCCCGATGTAGTCGCTGTATCATTTCTAAATTTTAGCTTAAAATAAGGTAGTAAAATTCGTATCTGGGAAAGCTCAGTAAGCGATCTTTTTAAATTAAGTATCTCTACATGCAACAAAGATTAAGATTAGGTAAATTTTAAAGCATTGTTGCCACTTACATTAATCCAAGACCCTATTCTACGAATGGTAACTTAATAGCACTAACAATCACACACTCGAATCATTAAGTCTCTAGGAAACGGCATTTAAAAACCCAAAGATGGGAAAAGGTCATCTGACCCGGCAATACATTTCTGAGAGAAAGAAGGGCCACTGGACTGTGGGCGATACCAACATTCTCTCCCATTCTCCATATTCCCCGCACCAACCCCCCACCCCGTGTCAGGTGATCAGTTATTTAGCACCATTAACTCGTACGTATCGACAAGTGGTTCATTAAATTTCACGTATTATTGGAAGGCAAGAGTCTAGGTTTCTCGTTTCAAACTAAGCAAAAGGAGTCGACAGTTTGGGTCCCCAGGCACAAAAGCGCGCGATAGCAAGAGGATAGATGGAGCACCTACTCCCATCTCCAAAAGCAGGCACAGGATCGGCCTCGTGGCCAAAGCCAGTCCCCGTTTCCCGAAACGAGGGCCTGAAGCTCAATGCCGGGGCTCCCGGAGAGGGAAGAGGCCCAAAGGGCCGGATCCCAGGGCCTCCGAGCCGGGCCTTCCTGGCAGCGCCCGCCGTGCCTCCGGGCCTGCGCGCCCGCGCGTCAGCGGCGGCCAAACACTCGAGCCGAAGGCCGGGGTCCGGCAGTCGCGAAGAGGCCACGGCCGGGACCCACCGCCCGATGACCGCGCCACCGCGGCTGCCACCCCAGCCCAGTACAAACGGTCCCGGGCGGCAGAGGCGCGGCCCGGTTAGGCCGAGGACGTTGCGCAAGAGGCCCGAGAGGCAATTTCCCGGCTGCGCGGGAGAAAGGCGCGGAGTGCCAGCCACGGGAGGGGCGGGGAGGCCCGCTGAGGCGCTGTGCGTGTGGAAGGGGATGGGGGAGGGGAGGATTGCCCGTCTCCCTGGCCGCGGCCACAGCCGCAACTCACCCAGCTCCGCCAGACGAGCGCTACCACTGGCAGCAAGAGGAAGATGGTGGCCGCTGCCGCCGCCGCCGAGAAGGAGGAGGGGGCCCGGTGGGTGCCGCGGAGAGGGGGTACGCGCAGGACGTCGGCGTCGCTGCCACAGCCTCTTTCCCTCCCGGGAACGAGCTGCTGCTACGGACGACACTACTACTGGCTGCCGCGCCGCCCTCCTAATCCTCGTTGCAGCCGCCGCCGCCGCCCTGGGCCCGAGGGTCGCTTGCCTCGTGCGGACTGTGAGGCGGCGCGAGACCCCGCAGCCATCGGCATACGGCGGAGGCGGCGCGGGAGCTGGAGCGGGGCCTCGTCACGTGACCCCACTGTTTACCGTTCCGGGGGCCGCGGCCTGCGTCGCCGCCGCGCCTGCGCGCTGTAGGACCTCCCGTTCCGCGCCTCCGTGGGGCCCGGGGCTACCCGGCTCCCGGGCGGTTTTGCGCCCCTCCCTGTCTTTTTGTGCGGCACCGCCTGCGGGCCTCTAGCTCTCACCTCCAGGGGGCCGGGAGGCGAGAGGCTAATGTGCGAGCCCTTTTTGTTCGACTTAGTGCTTCTTAGCATGCAGGCTTCCCAGTTAATGTAATATGGATGAGCAAAGCTGCTCCTCATCCCAAGGTATTTTTTATTAATTGGATGTGAAGAAGAATTGGATGTTCAAGAATGGTAGACTGGGTGGAGTAGATGAGTCCTCTGCCCAAATATCCCTGTTGGCTCCTCACAGCCGCCTCACCATTAACCGCCTCCGCCCTCGCCCTGCCCCTAAATGCCTGGTCTACCTCAGGACTCAAGTTGTCTCCTCCAAGAAACATTGCTGGTATCCTGGCTTCCAGTCAGCAGTATTCAGAATGTGGTCCGAGAATTCCCTGAGGGGTCCCCAAGACTTTTCAGAGCAGCCTCAATTTCTCTGCCAACAGCATGTGTCTAAGACCGAATTTTCTTCCCACTATTCAACCAGGGCAGCATATAGCAACTGATTAAATGCAGGAATAGGAAGAGAATGCAGCCTTTCTCTTTTCTTTCCTTTTTTTTTTTTTTTTTTTTTGAGACAGGTCTCACTCTGCTCACTCTGTTGCCTGGGCTAGAGTGCCGTGGTGTCAGCCTAACTCACAGCAACCTCAAACTCCTGGGCTCAAGGGATCCTTCTGCCTCAGCATCCCGTCACCATGCCCGGCTAATTTTTTTCTATGTATTTTTAGTTGGCCAATTCATTTCTTTCTATTTTTTAGTAGAGACGGGATCTTGCTCTTGCTCAGACTGGTTTTGAACTCCTGACCTTGAGTGATCCACTGGCCTCAGCCTCCTAGAGTAATAGGATTACAGGCATGAGGCATAGCGCCCGGCCCAGCCTTTTTCTATTAAGCCATAAATTGGGATGGAGAGCTACTGTATGCCGGTTTTGAGAAAGATTTCTCCAAAGATTAGGGTAGAAAAAGTTTATTTATTTTTCCCGAAGAGGAAAAAGGGCCAACACAGAAGACAAAGAGGTAGGGAATGTTGGCAGAGAAAACCAGGTATTCAAGCCTTTTATTTCTGGGGAACTTGTAGGCTGTAAATTAGCGGGGTACATGCGACACCATGCCCGGCTAATTTTTTTCTATATGTTTTTAGTTGGCCAATTATTTTCTATTTTTAGTAGAGACGGGTAAATTAGCGGGATATGGTTGAGAAACTGCTGTATTTGCTCCTTTCTTTCTTCCTGACAGTGAACTGATAAGGGAAACGGTGAGGGTATCAAAGTCCAAGAATTGGCTTTTCTACCTTTCCTTGGAGAAGAGATTATCACAGAAGATGTGACTCTGCCCTCAAGATAGAGCTGAGGCCTGAAAATCGCACCCTGCTGTTCATTCTGGAACTCTATAAAAACACATCCTCAAAAGCAATTTTAAAATAAGGGAAAGATTTACATCTCTTTTCCATCTGTTGAGCTCTTTTCAGAAGTTGTGCAAAACAGAACTCCTGTAGGGTGCCTATTAGTGAGAGAACTCATAGGATTGATCTTTAAAAACGGTTACTAGGAAATTGTGAGATTATTTTCCTGTTAATTTTGCAAGGCCGCCCCTTTTACCAGATTTTACAAAAATTTTAAACAATATCACTCTTTTCATTAATTTGTTGGAAAATATGTAATAATAAAATACCATAAATAAAATACCATAATAAAAATTTATGGTAACAAGCCATAGTTTTGTTATGTCAAAATAACAGTTTCTGCCGGACTTGGTGGCTCACGCCTATAATCCTAGCACTCTGGGAGGCCAAGGCGGGATTGCTCAAGGTCAGGAGTTCAAAATCAACCTGAGCAAGAGTGAGACCCCCTCTCTACTAAAAATAGAAAATAAATTAATTGGCCAACTAAAAACATATAGAAAAAAATTAGCCGGGCATGATGTCGCATGCCTATAGTCCCAGCTATTCAGGAGACTGAGGCAGAAGGATCACTTGAGCTCAGGAGTTTGTGGTTGCTGTGAGCTAGGCTGATGCCATGGTACTCCAGCCAGGGCAACAGAGTCAGACTTTGTCTCCAAAAAAAATAATAAAATAACAGTTCCCAATTTTTCTTAGGTTTAATTTCTAAAATGGGAACTATCAATAGATACAACCATATAAAGAAAAGTTCTTGGGAATCTCACAAAGTTTAAGTTTATAGGGGTCTTGATACCAAAAAGTTTGAGTACCGCTGGTCAAGGTTATGTACTTCGACAGCAGCTTGGGCTGACCCGTATCTCAGCCCTTAGTAAGCTCTATGTAGTCACTGTGGCTTGCTATCAGTCACTCTGACCAAAAGGAGCTCCTCAGGAACAAGGATTGTATCTTCTATTTTCAGGGATCATTACAATATTCAGCCAGCACCTGCTAAGCACCTGACCTGTAGTCTGCACTCTAAAAAAACGGTATAGTACTTGTTGAGTTAAGCCTCTATCAACTGTGGTCCACATTATTAGCTCATTGCAGAGTTGAAGACTAAGTCACAAGTGTGTGGAAAAATCTGTTCTTCTCTCCAATCTTCAATATTTAAGTACTCCCAATAACAAATGCTCTCTTCAAAGGAGGTTTGGATAGTCCTAATTCTACTGGATTCCTAGAATTCCACCCCTGCCTTGACTCATCAATTCCTAAATACTTTGTTTTACAATCATTTTTTAATGGTTTTTTGAAAATGGAAAATAGAAATGAGTAATTAAAATTTTTTTCACTTGGGATGTCTGGGGTGAATTACAAAAACAAACTTAATACTATCTTTACTATTCTTCTGGACCTTAATATTAAATTTCAAAAGAGCATTAGGGGCCGGGCGCGGTGGCTCACGCTTGTAATCCTAGCACTCTGGGAGGCCGAGGCGGGCGGATTGCTCAAGGTCAGGAGTTCAAAACTAGCCTGAGCGAGACCCCGTCTCTACTATAAAAATAGAAAGAAATTAATTGGCCAACTAATATATATATATATGAAATTAGCCGGGCATGGTGGCTCGTGCCTGTAGTCCCAGCAACACAGGAGGCTGAGGCAGTAGGATTGCTTGAGCCCAGGAGATTGAGGTTGCTGTGAGCTAGGCTGACGCCACGGCACTCACTCTAGCCTAGGCAAGAAAGCAAGACTCTGTCTCAAAAAAAAAAAAAAGAGCATTAGGAAAGAATAAAATTATTGTTATAAATAAAATCAAACCCCAAAGGAAATCAATAGAGTAGAACTCGATAAGGGAAATCATTAGCTGGAAAATCTCCTTAGAAGAGCTGAAGAAAACTTACCCTTTCAGAGAAATTTTAGTAAATTTAATAAAAGATAAAATAGAGGTAAAAAGAAAACTTAAGAACCATAAGGCTGTCACAATTACAAAACAAAGACTTCTGATCCTAAAAAAGTCAACAAGCTGCTTGCCGTATGATGTTTTGATTGTATTATTTTGAACCAGCCAAGTACCCAGATTCACGTTTGTCAACTAATGATCTTTGCTTTTTGCTTCCAGATGTAAGCACAATTATATGTCTTTTACCCAATTCACAGAAAAGTTAGTAGAATTTCCAGCATAATAATATCGGTAATGCTATAACCATACGAAGCACACTGTTTTAGTTAAAATATTTATTGGAAAATCAGAGTGTGTAGTAACATTGAAAATTCCAAATTAATGTGGGAAAATTAAATTTGGTGGGAAAACATGACAAAACCATTAATAATGGCTAAAACTGACAGCATATTAGTATTTGACTAAAAAATTATAAAAGAAAGAAAATTGACAAAATTTGAATCTTAACTCATTGACCCAGGAAAATTGAATCTGGCAGAGATTAAAGTCATCAAAACAGTTCCCAGGGCAGATAAAAAAGACAATATTGATATGAAAAATGTTTGCCATCACTGAAACTTTGGTCCCTACAGTATCAGTTCACTGGAGTAAAGATGGAAAAAAATCAAAAGGATTAACCACAATGAGCAGAAAATCAGTAACAATGTTAAAGTCATTGCATGGAGTTTTCTGTGGAAAATGCTTTCTAGATAGTTTGGAATCACATTTAAATGATTTTATGATTAAACACGGAGTCAAAAAAACAAGGTCAAAATATTCAGTCTTTTTTTTTTTGAGACAGAGTGTCACTCTGTTGCCCAAGCCAGAGTGCCATGGCGTCAGCCTAGCTCACAGCAACCTCAAACTCCTGGCTCAAGCGATCCTTCTGCCTCAGCCTCCCTAGTAGCTGGGACTACAGGCATGCGCCGCCAAGCCCGGCTAATCTTTTCTGTATGTATTTAGTTGTCCAGCTAATTTCTTTCTATTTTTTTTAGTAGAGACGGGGGTCTTGCTCTTGCTCAGGCTGGTCTCAAACTCCTGAGCTTAATCCGCCTGCCTCTGCCTCCCAGATTGCTACAATAACAGGCGTGAGCCACCACGCCGGGCTATAATATTCAGTCTTCTTACTGAGATAATCATTGAATTTGGAGGCTTAACCCACACACTTTGTTTCTTACCTTATCGGGCTCGTTTCCTTCCACACTTTTCTTAACCTATTTTCTCCAAAAGGTTGGCCCCCAGCCACTGAGGCTTCCAACAGTAAACAATTGGTGAAGGGAAGTGAGGTGCAAGCCCTATCCGAGGGTGAATAATTTACATAGCACACCAGAGTTCAAGGGGACCTGGGAAGGCTAGGTCAAACCATACAATAAAGATTTTCCATAAACCAGGACCATGCAAGCCATAAAGCACCTTTGCAATGTTCAGCAATTCTAAGGTGCAGGGAAACAATAAAAAGAGACCAAAGCATCAGATTTCTAACCAACTTTGTGATTAACTATCTTTGTGACCTTATCTTTCTCAACCCCTCTGCATTACTTTCCCTGCCACCTACAATTTCATTTATTTGCTTGTTTATTTATCAATTCCATTATGCACCCAAGTAGGTTTCAGAAATATATGACATTGATCCTGCCCTCAAGGAATCAAAAGAGTGGCAGTGGACAATTGCAATTCAGCCTGGTGTGACAGCAGTTGGTGCACAAGACATATGTTAATGTTTTATCTGGCCTAGAGTGAACATGGGGCATTTCTGACAGAGGGTCTGCCCTAAGGTCAAAAAAGTACCGGAAAACTTGGTGTGTTTCAAAAACTGCAAATGAGTCGTTATCTGGATTGTACTTGTTGCAGCCATAAAAATAATCAAAATTCTTTTAACAAAGAAAGTATGCAAGTGTCCCTCACAATATCACCTCCCTACTTGAAATCTTTCCATGATTCTCCAAATTATAAAGAATAAAATTCAAACATCTTAATATGGTAATCAAGGCACTTTAGGATTGGTCCTTACCTAACTCTGCAGCTCCTTAGCTCTGTATTTCCTATTTCCTACTTTTCAATTTATGATATGACAATACCTGACTACTTGCTGTTTCCTACACGCATCCATCCAGTGTCCCTCACCTTAAAGTCATTGCTTATGACACTACTTCTGAAAGGAATACCCCCTCCCAAATGACCCCAAACACCACCACAATCCCTCCTGCCACTTTATCTGGATTGTTCCTGCATCCTTTAAAGATGCAGCTCAATAATACCTTCTAGAATTCATCACATTTAATGGTGAAAGACTAGAGGCATCCCCACGCAAGCCAAGTATAAGACGAGGCTGCCACTATGACCACCATTATTCAATATTAGCCAATACTAAAAAGAAAGAAAAAACAATAAATATAGAAAAGGAAAAGACACAATGATCATTATTTGCATATGATATTAATACAAACCACTTCCCCAAAAGAATCAACTAAACAGCTATTACCACTAAAAAGTTGCCTTGGCACTAGGCTGGTTATAAAAAAAAATCACTGAAAAATTAATAGATTTCCCACAAATAGCAATCACTATTTAGACTTGGGAAAATAAATTTCAACAAAAATATAAAACACTGGGCAGGCACAGTGGCTCACGCCTCTAATCCTAGCACTCTGGAAGGTTGAAGCAGGAGGATTGCTTAAACTCAGGAGTTCTAGACAAGCCTGAGCAAAAGCAAGACTCTGTCTCTACTGAATATAGAAAAATTAGCCAGGTGCAGTGGCACATGCCTGTAGCGCCAGCTACTTGAGAGGCTGAGGCAGGAGGATCCCTTGAGCCCAGGAATTTGAGGTTGTAGTGAGCTATGATGACACCGCTGCACTTTGGCCCAGCCAATAAAGTGAGACTTTGTTTAAAAAAATATATATATATATATATATATATGTGTGTGTGTGTGTGTGTGTGTGTGTGTAAAAAGAAGTAGAAAGTCAGAGAACACAGTTTCTGACTTCTGAAGTTACTACAAAGTAACGTTAATAAAGACAGTATGTTACTGGGATAAGAATATATACATCAATAGAATAGAACTGAAAGTTCAGAAATAAACCCATGTGTCTATGATCAAACGATTTTAACAAGGGTGCCAAGACTATTCAATGGAAAGAGAACAGTCTTTTCAACAAATGATATTGGGACAACAGGTTAGCCACATGCAAAAAAAATGGACTTCCACCCTTACCTCAAGCCATATACAAAAATTAACTCAAAAAGAAGATGCCAGACTTCAGTTAAGACAAGGAGGTGGTGGGGCACCTCAATACCCCCCTCAGCATTAGACAGATCATCAAGACAGAAAACCAACAAAGAAACATTGAATTTAAATTGGACTTCAGACATTTTACCCAACAACTGCAGAATGTACATCCTTTTCATCAGTAAATAGAACATCCTTTATGATATACTATATGTTAGGCCACAAAACAATTCTCAACAAATTTGAAAAAATTGAAATAATATCAAGTATCTTCTCAGACCACAGTGGAATAAAATTAGAAATCAATACCAAGAGGAAGTTTGGAAACTGTACAAATGCATGAAAATTAAACAACATTCTCTGGAACAATCTTTGGGTCAATTAAGAAATTAATATGGAAATTTAAAAATTTTTTGAAATGCTTAAAAATGCAAAAACAACACAACCTTTGGCATATAGCAAAAGCAGCACTAAGAGGGAAGTTTATAGCATTAAATGCCTACATCAAAAAGGTAGAAAGATCACAAATTAACAACCAAACATCACACCTCAAAGAAGGAGGAAAACAAAACCAAAACAAAGGCTGGGCGTGGTGGTGGCTCATGCCTGTAATCCTAGCATTCTGGGAGGCCTCTAGGCGGGTGGATTGCTCGAGTTCAGGAGTTCGAAACCAGCCTGAGCAAGAGCGAGACCCTGTCTCTACTATAAATAGAAAGAAATTAATTGGTCGACTAATATATATAGAAAAAGTTAGCTGGGCATGGTGGCGCATGCCTGTAGTCCCAGCTACTCGGGAGGCTGAGATAGCAGGATTGCTTGAGCCCAGGAGTTTGAGGTTGCTGTGAGCTAGGCTGACGCCATGACACTCTAGCCTGGGCAACAAAGCAGCGAGACTCTGTCTAAAAAAACAAAAACAAAACAAACCCAGAGTTAACAGAAAAAAAGAAATAACAAAGATCAGAGCAGAACTAAATGAAACAGAGACCAAAAAATCAATACAAAGTACCAACAAAATGAAAAGTGAATTCTTTGAAAAGATAAACAAAAGTTGATGAGCCACTAGCCATTTTAATCAAGTAAAGAAGAGAGAAAATGCAAATAAATCCAGAAATGAAAGAGGAGACGTTACAGCAGATACCACAGAAATACAAAAGATCATCAGAGACTACTATGAACTGATATATGCTCATAAACTAGAGCATATATCTGTTCTAGAAAAATCTAGAGGAAATGGATAAATTCCTGGAAACATAAAATCTCCTAAGATTGAACCAGGAAGAAACAGAAATCTTGAATAGATCAATGACAAGTAGCAAGATAAGATTAGTAATAAAAATATCTGCCAATCAAAACAAAGTCAGGACTAAATGGATTCACAGCTAAATTCTACCAAACATACAAATAGGAACTAATGAAGTTGGCCAGTCATGGTGGTTCATGTCTGTAGTCTCACCTACCCAGGAGGCTGAGGCAAGAGGATTACTTGAGCCCAGGAGTTCAAAGCTACAGTGAGCTATGATCCCACCACTTCACTCCAGCCTTGATGACAGAGTGAGACTGTGCCTCAAGAAAAATAAATAAAATTAAAAAGAGAGAGAGAAAGAATGAAAGTATGTCTTTTGCAGCAACATGGATGAAAATGGAGGCCATTATCTTAAGTGAAACAAGTTAGATGCAGAAAGACAAATACTGCATGTTTTCACTTATAGGTGGGAGCCAGATAATGTGTACACATGTACATAAAGTGTGGAGTGACAGACAATGGAGATTCAGCAGGGAAGGAAGGGTGTGAGTGGTGAAAAATTACTTAATGGGTACAATGTACATTATTCTGTTGATGGAGACGTCAAAAGCCCTGACTTGACCACTATGCAATCTATCCCTGTAATAAATTCATGTGTACCCCATAAATTTATGCAAAAAAAGAAAAGGAGTTGAAGGGCTCCTGCTAAGAGGCAGTTATATACAACTTTCATCTGGTTAAAGACTGATTACCCAGTTGCTAGAGCAATTGTTTCTACTCTGAGCACATACGGAACCAGATTCATCAGATATAATTGAAAGCAAGTTTATGATTCCAGCACCTAAGCCCAGAGAGTGGGGAAGCAAAAGGGAAGTCCTTAGTTCACAGGCACAGCTCTCCCTACCCCAGGAAGAAGACAAACAAAGGAATTGTCATCTTCCCTGAAGCTTGTGGTTTCACAAAATGCACTGAGTCTATGTCAATAAGTCCAAAGGTGGTGAAGCACTTTCAACAAGAAGCTCAGCAAGTTACAGCAACAGCAGAATACATGTCCCTTGGACAAGAGTGCCTTGGAATGAGGGTTAGGGGACTTCTTTCTTATGGGGCTAAATGTAATCATGGCTTTTCTCAAAAAGGACCGTAACTAGCATACTTGAGCTAGGCACCCATTCATAATTCTTTCAAATTATATCACTAAAGGTGAAGAATTTGTTGTAATGTGTGTTTGAATTAAAACTATAACTGAAGAAAAAAATTACAAAATCATGTGTGCAACTTAATGTCTACAAAGAAAGAAACTCAAGAAAATTTGGTTAGAAGGTCCAGGCCCTACAAGAAAACTTTTCTCAGTCCTATCAAAAGAAATACACAGGAAACTTTGTTTATCACAAATTGGAATTCAGAGTACATATTAGAAAGGTTGGAAGGGAGGGCCAAGGAAGACAATGTCATCAAACTAGAAGAAGTACTAGGAAGCAAAGAGGTACGACTGTGATAGTGGACAACCAGGAAAGTTATAGGAGAAGAATATTCTAGGGGGGAAAAAAGCTAATTCCAGCAAGAAATTTAGAATCTATTATAAACAAAATGGGAAAGCATTGGGGGAATTTTTAAACATAAAATGACATCAGATTTTTTTTTGGTTACAGCTTTATTGAGATATAATTCATATACTATACAATTAGCCCATTTAAACTGTACCATTCAACAATTTTTAGTATTTTTTAGCACATTTAGTGCATTTAGTACAAAATTATACAACCATCACCACAATCAATTGAGATCATTTTCTTTTCTTCTTTTTTTTGAGACAGAGTCTCACTCTGTTGCCCGGGCTAGAGTGCCATGGCATCAGCGTAGCTCACAGCAACCTCAAACTCCTGGGCTCAAGCAATCCTTCTGCCTCAGCCTCCTGAGTAGCTGGGACTACAGGCATGTGCCACTATTCCCGGCTAATTTTTCCTATATATTTTTAGCTGTCCAAGTAATTTTTCTATTTTTAGTAGAGACAGGGGTCTCACTCTTGCTCAGGCTGGTCTCGAACTCCTGAGCTCAAACAATCCACCTGCCTCGGCCTCCCAGAGAGCTAGGATTACAGGCGTGAGCCACCCTGCCTGGCCCTAGATCAGTTTCATTGCACCAGAAAAAAATTTCATATCTTTTAGTCATTACCACCCATCCTCCAAGCATTTATTATAAGTTTCTAATGGACATATGCTTTCATTTCTCCTATGATTATACCTAGGAGTGGAATTTCTGTGTCATATGAAAACTTTATTTTTAACAATTTTGAGCATTTCCAAACTGTCTTCCAAAGCAGCTATACCATTTTACATTCCTACCAGCAGTGTATAAAGGTTCTCATTTCTTCACTTTCTTGCCAACACTTGTTATTATCTGATTCTTTGATTCTTGTTAACCTAGTGGATGTGAGGTAATATCCCATTGCGTAAGTTTTTGTAAACCTATTCATATTTTTATTTCTTCTTTAATCTAATTAGTTAAGTTATAATTTTCTAGAAAATTGTTCATAATGTCTAAGTTTTCCTATTTAGTGGCATAAACTTTTTATTCTTATTATTCTCTTACCTTTTCAGGTCCTTTGTATTCATTTATAGCTATGTTCACATTTTCCCTCATTTTTCTAAGGTTTTGCCTTCTTCCATTTGGCTTGATTAATTTTACCTAAGGTGTGTTTATTTTGTTAGAATTTTTTTTGTTAGAATTTTTAATAAACCATTTTCAGCTTTGTTAATCCACCCTATTATACCTTTGTTTTCTTTTCCATGATTTTTTAAAAACATTGCTCAAGCTGCTTTAAGAATGAATTATATCCCAAGCTAAAGGGATACAATAGCCCCCTTAAAAAAATGAATTACAGCAAAACAAGAGTGAACAATTGTGGAAGAATACCTGTAAAAGCACAAATAACAAATACTCCATTGCAGAAATCCAGGAGGAAGAGGAAGAGATAATGGTGCCTGAACCAGAATGATGTCATTAGAGATTGAAGGAGAATTAAACACAGACAAACTATTTTTTGTCAGTAAAATTGACAAGATATACTAATGGATTAAACTTGGGGGAAGGGAGAAGGAAGTTAGGATGTCCAAGGTTTGGCATCTTAATAACAAGGTTAAAGATGGCATTATTTGCTGTATTGGGGAAGGTTGGTGCATGAGCAGATTAGGTTATGGGGGAACAATGATTCCCTAGTAGACATTTCATAAATTTTATGTTGGAAATATCTATGAGATATCCAAGGGAGACTTTCAAATGAATATTTGGATATAAAAGCTTAGAGTTAGGGGCTGATAATAGAGCTGGAGTTCTGAATTTTTCAAGCAATCAGTATATAATAGATGATATTTAAAGCCATGGTACTGGATTAGATTACCTAATGAGTAAATTTAGAGGAGAAAAAGGGGAGCTGAGATGGATCTGTGGAGCACAGCAACATTTAGAGGTTGAGTAGAGAGGAGGATGTAGTATGAAGACTACCCAGGAGCTTGTTTCATATGGTCTCTGATGGCTGATGTAACTAGGCTTGGGAGTCCAGATAAGATAGTCCTTCTGGACTATTCCTTGCAGAAGGGAACCTTGTTTCTGAAACATAGGATAGGATAGAAGCTTGAAGAAGGAAGGCAAGTGTTTATTCACCAGTATCTGGGATATTTGTTAAGGGAAGGATCAGTTACTAAATTGGCTTCATTTATTCAATAAATAATTTTTTACTACTTTTTGAGAAGCCGACATTAAATTAGGTGTTGGGTATATAGAATCCTTAAGGAGCTTATAATTTTATTTTGAAAACATGTGTCCTTTTTATCTCTCTATTCTCTCTCTATTCTCTAGGCACTAGCCATATAGCTGAAAATGCCCAAATTCGCCTCCAGTTCAAACTTCTCAACTGACTTCCAGATCCATACGACAAATGAATTACTCAAAATTACTATGCAAGTGTTTGAAGGACACTTCAAATTAAATATGTCCCAAACCAAACACATAATTTTCTTTTCTAAGCCTGCTTTTGCTCCATCATCCTCTCTACCATTAGAGGCCAAACAAAATGTTACCATAAAAGAATAACCTTCCAGAATAATTAATCTGAAATCTTAAACAAAGTTTAATTATTATGAAAAATTTTATTATAAAAAGTATCAGCAGCTCAATTTTAACAGTTTGAACTTACAGTGCAGGAAAAATAATTGATTAACATCCAGAAGTTAGCCGGGCATGGTGGCTCATGCCTGTAATGCTAGCACTCTAGGAGGCCAAGGCTGGAGGATTGCTCAAAGTCAGGAGTTCGAAACCAGCCTGAGCAAGAGTGAGACCCCCGTCTCTACTATAAATAGAAACAAATTAATTGGTCAACTAATATATATAGAAAAAATTAGCCGGGCGTGGTGGCGCA
Organism: Microcebus murinus; assembly: GCF_040939455.1. Classification (NCBI taxonomy): domain Eukaryota; kingdom Metazoa; phylum Chordata; class Mammalia; order Primates; family Cheirogaleidae; genus Microcebus; species Microcebus murinus. The sequence goes on from NC_134108.1 coordinate 86,632,607, forward strand.
TGCCTATAGTCCCAGCTACTGGGGAGGCTGAGGCAGGAGGATTGCTTGAGCCCAGGAGTTTGAGGTTGCTGTGAGCTAGGCTGACGCCATGGCACTCACTCTAGCCTGGGCAACAAAGTGAGACTCTGTCTCAAAAAAAAAACGAAGTCAGGAGTTCAAAACATCCAGAAGTTATATTGCCCTTATGGTCACTATATGTGCATTTGTAAGACTAAGCATCAAATTGGTTTTTTTGTGATAATTTAATTTTAACTGATCTTTAGAGGAGCTAGTTATTTTAGCAAGGCTGTCAGTGCAGGTACTGCTGCTGCTGATATTGCTACTAAAAGGATTAAACTTTCTCTCTTCTCTCATAGTAATTGACTAAGGTAAAGATTTAATTTAACTTCTGGATTTGAAGATTTGGTTGATACTGTTGATAATTTTTTTTAAGACAAGCCTATGATATAAAGTTTTGTGTACTGCTTCAAGAAGATGTTTCTGATTATTTCCAGAAACAGTCTTAAAATTGTACCTTTCACTGTGAATATGCAATCAGGCGAATAGAGAATGTGGGAATTTCTGAAAGTCTAATGATCCAGTTTCTTCAACAAATTAATGACACAAGAAAAAAAGAAAATTAAAAAGGGAGGGAGAAATATTAGTGATTAAAAAAGATTTAAGGCCGGGCGCGATAGCTCACGCCTGTAATCCTAGCACTCTGGGAGGCCGAGGCAGGCGGATTGCTTGAGGTCAGGAGGTTCGAAACCAGCCTGAGCAAGAGCGAGACCCCGTCTCTACTATAAATAGGAAGAAATTAATTGGCCAACTAATATATATAGAAAAAATTAGCCGGGCATGGTGGCGCATGCCTGTAGTCCCAGCTACTTGGGAGGCTGAGGCGCAGTAGGATCTCTTGAGCCCAGGAGTTTGAGGTTGTTGTGAGCTAGGCTGACACCATGGCACTCACTCTAGCCTGGGCAACAAAGCAAGACTCTGTCTCAAAAAAAAAAAAAATTGATTTAAAAGATATATGAAACAAATACAATGTGTAGATCTTCAGATTCTAATTTGAACAAACTAGTTACTGAACAAGATAATCACTGAACCATAAAGACACTTTAAGGCAGTTGAAAATTGAACACAGACTGGTTATTTAAGGCATTTAAAAACTTTCATTAAGTGTGATAATTGTATTGGGCTGTGTTTTCTTTTTTAATCCTTATCTCTTAAGAGATACGCGTGGGAATTCATATAGGTGAAACTTATAATATCTGGAATTTTATTTTAAAAGACTCTAGAAAACATAAATACAATTAAAATTAATGGGTGGAGACTAAATGAAAGAAAAATGACAAAATGCTAATAATTGTAGATGCTAGGACTCTAGGACTGTGGTCTCCAACCCTCTCCCACCAGTACCAGCCTGTGGCCTGTTAGGAACCAGGCTGCACAGCAGGAGGTGAGCAGCAGGAGAGCAAGGGAATATTTAGAAGCATAGCAAGCTCTATGCTTCCTCCCCCCATACCTTGCCACACGCATCTATTCCATATGGCTGTTCATCTGTATCTTTTGTAACATCCTTTATAATAAATAGGTAAACATCAGCAAAGTGTTTCCCTGAGGTCTATGAGCTGTCCTAGCCAACTATTGAACTTGAGGAGTGGGTCATGGGAATCCCAATTTATAGCCAGTTGTCAGACACACAGGTCAGAACTTGATATTTATGATAGGTGCTTGAAATGGGGGCAGTCTTGTGGGACTGAGCTCTTAATATGAGGGATCTGACTCTAACTTCAGGTAGATAGTGTTGAAATTGAATTACATTATAGGATACTCAACTGATGTCTACTGGAGAATGACTTGATGTGTGGGTGAAAATCCTCATGCATCTTGTGTTGGTACTTTTCTACGTTGTGTTGAGTGTATGAGAATAGGAAAAACAGTTATCTTTTGCTTTAAGCCACCCAATCAGTGGTATATTGTTATGGCAGGCTTGGCAGACTAATACAGTTAGTATATAGTGAGTGCTCAGATTCCGTCAGTTCTTGTTATTATCTGTCCTTTTCCCAGCCCATGAGGGGTCTACCACATATCCTGTTAGACTCTCAAGATTGAAAGGCTGATCCAGCTTCCACACTTACCCCCAAGTGTCACTTTTCATGGTTTCCTATTCTCTGAAGATATCTTCAGTCTTGTCTTTTATTTCTTTAAGTGGTCAGCATAATGGTTTTAGAGTCTGCATTTGGTAATTCCAATATCTAAAATCTCTGAGGGTTTGGTTTTTGCTCATTGAGACTAATTTTGGGGGGCACCTGATTATCTATGTTTGCTGGGCATTGTGTTTGAATACGATGCTTTGAAGATACTTTCCTTCAGAAAGAATTAGCATTTGTGCCTGAGGTGGTTAGAAGTCCTAGACCACAGTAAACCAAGTTCACATCTTGAGTTTCTCTGGATACTCCAGGAGATTGGACTGGGCTATAATTCTACATGGGATATTCCATTTCCAGGTCATTCTCAGTTTGAAAGAATAGCTCTGATATATTGCAGGGAGGTTTCTTTAGGCTCTGCTCAACCCTTGTTCAAGACTTGGGCTGATTTATCTTCCTTGCACTCCATAACAATTTTAAATTCTGCTCCTATCTTTAAAAAGTGGGAGAATGTTGTTGGCCAAAAGCATCTTCCTTGTTAGAGTAACTCTCTAGCAAGTTAGGGAGTAACTTTCTTTCTTTATCCTTCAAGTATGGTCTAATAATTCCTTAATGTCTTGTCATTTATTCCATGTTCTTAAGAATATGTAGGAAGCCAGTCTGGAAGGAAGGGGCTTGGTGAGAAAAAGTCGAAAAAGCCTAAGAGAGAGTGGAAGAGGGAGGGAATTTGGTTGCTGCTTTGGCACATAGTCAGTCAGCTCCACCTGGTTTCCTTTAGTGGAGCTGTGGTTAGTGGGTGGGCTTCAGGGCACTTCATGTGTTCCTTGTGTGAAATAAGAAGAAAAATGGTCTTCCTAAAGCAGGTGTCCTCAAACTATGGCCCTCGGGCCACATGAGGGTGTTTTGCCCGTTTGTTTTTTTACTTCAAAATAAGATATGTGCAGTGTGCGTAGGAATTTGTTCATAGTTTTTTTTAAACTATAGTCCGGCCCTCCAATGGTCTGAGGGACAGTGAACTGGCCTCCTGTTTAAAAAGTTTGAGGATCCCTGTCCTAGAGTAAGAAAATCAACAATCCCAACAAGCTAATCTCATGCTATTATTGACACCTGATATGGATTTAATAAATATTTGCTAAATGAGCAAATGAAGTTAATAGCTTGAGTTTACTTAATGCTCCTCTATCCATAAATATCATAGAAATGTCAGTAAAAAAAAATACAAGGGGAATAAATCCATAGCAATAAATAAAATGGAAAGTAGTTGATCAGTTAAGCAGAGTTTTCAATGAATTTCTGGAAGTGAAAAATGGATGGTCATTTGTTGACAAACAACATAAAGCAGGAGCTTCAGCCTAAAATGCAAGGAAGAGAAGGCGGTCGTAAGAAAGGATGTGAACTTTCCAGTGGTAGCCAGAGAGACTCCAGTTGTGGAATTGGCAGGTACTAACGGGGTGGTCAATGAGTCTATTTCTGGAGCAACTATTCTGTTGGTTCCTGGTGACTCCCCTCTCCATGTAGGAACAGACAAACCAGAAGCCCTGAATTTACAAGTAGGAATAAAAGTGGAGGCTGTTTTCTAAAGAAATGTAAAGAATTCATGGCCGGGCCGCCTATAATCCTAGCACTCTGGGAGGCTGAGGCAGGAGGATCGCTCAAGGTCAGGAGTTGGAAACCAGCCTGAGCAAGAGCGAGACCCTGTCTCTACTAAATAGAAAGAAATTAGCCGGACAGCTAAAAGTATATAGAAAAAGTTAGCCAGGCATGGTGGCGCATGCCTGTAGTCCCAGCTACTCGGGAGGCTGAGGCAGAAGGATCACTTGAGCCCAGGAGTTTGAGGTTGCTGTGAGCTAGGCTGATGCCATGGCACTCTAGTCTGGGCAATAGTGTGACACTCTGTCTCGAAAAAATTAAAAAAATTAAAAATAAATAAAGAATTTCCTAGGGAGGTCCAAGGCTCCTACTATAAGAATTATATACTAGAATAATCTCTTCCATTCCCATTCAGACTTTTTGCTGGTTCCCCACACTGTCCTCTTGCTTTCTACCTAGAAAGACTAAGTAAAGTTGGTCAACCAGTACCCCCTCCCTCATCTGTACACACATAGTTAGGAAAGAGACTTACTGGAGAAACAACACACAGCAGGGAAGCCCATGCCAATGTCTATACCGACCAGCGTATATTTTATTTTGTAGGTATAAATGGACAAATACATATCCCCAGAAAAGGAAGAAGACTGATCTTAATGTAAAAAACCAAGATGAACAAACCCAAAACAGCTGGAAACAGAGCCAATTTGAGAAAGAGGAGAGAACCTGTAACACTGATAAAATTCTTATTAGTATCTTCTGAAAAGTTCAAAATGATATTCTTTCCATGACAATGCTAGATATGATGCTAGAAAAAATTTGCTAGAGACTATGAAAAATGAACCATTACAAGAGACAAAAAGTTTTTGGAAACAAAAAGCAACTATTAAAAAATCCATAGAAGTACTACAAGGAAGTCTCCCAGAAGAAGAGCAAAAAATAGAGATGGGGCCGCCGGGCACGGTGGCACACGCCTGTAATCCTAGCACTCTGGGAGGCGGAGACGGGCAGATTGCTCGAGGTCAGGAGTTCAAAACCAGCCTGAGCAAGAGCGAGATCCCATCTCTACTATAAATAGAAAGAAATTAATTGGCCAACTAATATATATAGAAAAACTTAGCCGGGCATGGTGGCGCATGCCTGTAGCCCCAGCTACTCGGGAGGCTGAGGCAGGAGGATCACTTGAGCCCAGGAGTTGGAGGTTGCTGTGAGCGGCCATAGCACTCACTCTAGCCTGGGCAACAAAGCAAAAACTCTGTCTCAAAAAAAAAAATAGAGATGGGAAGCATGAAGGAAAGATAGTTTATAGAGGCTTAATATAGGAACTTCAAAATTTGACTGAATAGTTATTTGCAAAAGAAAAAATTGAAGAAACAGAAGAGAGTAAATTATTAAAGGAAGAACATTTTTAGGACTAAAAACAAATAAGACATTTTTAAGCTGAAATACCTATGAAGAATCAAGTAGGCTATATGAAAAACAAAATAAAATATTACATACACACGTCTTTGTTATATTTCAGATTACCAAGGATAAAGATAAAATTCTAAAAGCTTCCAGAAGAAAATCCAGGTTCACTTACAGAGTACTGAACATCCAACTGAAATCAATCTTTTCAGTAGCAACACTGGATATGAGAAGATGATAATGAAATATGTTTATAAACTTCTGAGGAAAATTATTTCAGACCTACTATTCCCAGTCAAATTATTAGACAATTGTGAGGACAAAGAAATACATTTTTACACATGCAAGAATTGAGAAAGTTGACCTGTCAGTCATCTTCTTTGAGGAAATTATTTTAGCAAAACAAGGAAAGTATGGAAACAATGAAGCTAAGCTAGGGAAAAATTAGGACAAAGTTTGTCCAGATGGAAGCAGGAAATCAGTGGGATCCTAAAATAGTATTGCAACAGATAGTAATTTCTACAAGCTGGATAATCTTCAGCATATAGTAAAGGGTTATGTTTCTTTTATCAACAAGGCAAAAGAAAAGCAATCAGAAATACCAGTAAGCTATAAAAGTTTTATAAGAAATGATGGTTTAAATATAAAACAAATTAAAATATGGAATGATTTGAAAGGTTGATTGAATGTAAGAAGAGAAAATACCGGGTATTTTATCTTGATGTTTGGAAAAGTTTTAAAATCAGCCATTTGAAGAAAAACAACAGTAGTAACAGTCATTACTTATCTAATATTTTCTATGTGCCAGACACAGTTCAAAGCATTTTACATATATTAACTCATTTAATCCTCACAACAATCCCTTGAAGTACTCAGATTTTTCCATTTGAGAGCTAGTAAAACTGAGTCACAGAGGATTAAGTAACTTGCCTGAGTTTATGTACCTAGTAATAATGGCTCACAAATGGAAATAAAACAACTATTTCATTAGGAGGTATGGTAAAATTGGGAAGTATGCAAAATAATTTGTATTGAGGAGCAATATGTAGTATATATTATCTCAGGTTGATAAATTTAGAAACAATAAGCTATTTTGAGCTATGGCAGGGCAGCAGAGTACTTTCCACTTTAAGCCATTTTATGTAGTAATTTACTTAATGTGTGTATAAAATATTTTAAAATTTTTAAACAGTTTTATTCTTTAAATTTTTTGTTTGTTTTCTGAGACACAGTCTTACCCTGTTGCCCTGGCTAGGGTGCAGTGGCATCATCATAGCTCATTGCAACATCAAACTCCTGGGCTCAAGCAATCCTCCTGCCTCAGCCTCCCAAGTAGCTGGGACTACAGATCCTCACCACCATGCCCAGCTAATTTTTCTATTTTTAGTAGAAATAGGGATGGAAGTCTTGCACTTGCTCAGGCTGGTCTCAAACTCCTGGCCTCAGTTGATCCTCCTTCCTTGGCCTCCCAGAGTGCTAGGATTACAGGCATGAGCCAGCCTAAATTTTTAAACTAATTATCTCCTCCCAAACTTCTTCCTCACTCAAAATTAATAAAATATCTCTTAATTGAAAAGGTAGCTTTCTCTCAATTTTAGATATCAGTACATTCATATTTCAGAAAATTGAAGATAACACCACCAAACTACAGAAAGTGTCCTTAGCTCATTTTGGTTGAAAGTGCCTCATCTGCCCTGTGTCTGCATAAAATTCATTTTGTGTTCATAAAAAGTGACATTAAAAAACATATTACAGGGCCGGGCGAGGTGGCTCACGCCTGTAATCCTAGTACTCTGGGAGGCCGAGACAGGCGGATTGCTCGAGGTCAGGAGTTCAAAACCAGCCTGAGCAAGAGCGAGACCCTGTCTCTACTATACATAGAAAGAAATTAATTGGCCAACTAACATATATATAGAAAAAATTAGCCGGGCATGGTGGCACATGCCTGTAGTCCCAGCCACTTGGGAGGCTGAGGCAGGAGGATCGCTTGAGCCCAGGAGTTAGAGGTTGCTGTGAGCTAGGCTGATGCCATGGCACTCACTCTAGCCTGGGCAACAAAGTGAGACTTTGTCTCAAAAAAAAAAGAAAAAGAAAATTAGCCTTGCAAAAATGAGGTCACAGTGTGAAAACGGCAGGGGGTGGGGGGTGGGGTTTCAATAAGGCAGTTTCATATTTCATAGTTAGGATTGATCAGTAGTGTAGCCCCATGGGTCCTGAGGTTAAACACAGCATGTTCAGTCAATTACGCATTACATTTACTGCTCTCTCTAAATTATAATTTGAATTGCTAAAAGCAGTTAAAAATAATAGCAAATTCAATAATTACGGGTATGTTTACTTTTATATTGTCAATTTTGGCTATTTATCTGTTGAAACACCTAAGTCCTTTTTTATATTTTTGTTGCTATCTCTTATAGACAGCTCTCTGCATTTCCTAGTGGGGACTCAGACTATCTCGTGGTTTCATAAAACACAGTAATAATCAACACATACAGTTTAATTAATAATTATTATCCTTATTCAATTTATTATAATTTAAAAATATAATTACAATAAAATGTATTTAATAAATATACTAATTATATGTTTTATAGACATATTTCTCATTTATTACTTCATTTAATCACTAAATACTAACAGTTTCGGGCATTATGCTAAATTCAAGGAGTTATCACATTTACTATTTTTTTCCCAAGAACCTTTCCATGCTTCTCAATCTATATTTAATACCAACCTCACCTTTGAGGTAGCTAGGAGGTGAGAGAAGCAATTATCCATGAATTCTTGGCATACCAAGAATACAAGGCTCTTACTGCTCTTCTTTTGAGACATTTCTCAGGGTTGTGTTTGCACTGATCAGCCTTGAGGAATGAAGTAATGTTTTCCCCCAAAGAGTTAGGTTTGCTTACCTCTTACTGTAAAACTGGTGAATCCTTGAGGTCAGCATTCCTTAGCTGCAATGCAAACTCACTGCATGCATACCATCCACCCAAAGCTCTTGCTGCTTACTGTGCTGTAATGGAGTTCTTTGTCTCTGACCCATAAGTCTTGTGCTTTTGACCAGCCACCCACAAAACAGTAACATGCTAACTTATCACTTTGTAAAGAATGGTAAAATCAGGCCGGGTCGCCAAGATTTAGTTCCCAAAGTATACTCCGTCGCTCCTGGCCACCCCGCCCCCCACCCTTGACCCGGCCGAATACAACATATCTCTGGAACCCCGGTAGCAAGCTGAGCGGTTGGCCAGAAGAGCCTGGCTTAAACGAGAGTACCTGCTTCAGTACAACGACCCTGACCGCTGAGGGCTCATTGAAGATCCTGCCTTGATTCGTTGGACCTATGCAAGATTAGCAAATGTCTATCCCAATTTCGGACCCACTCCCAAGAACTCTCTCTTAGGAGCTGTGTGTGGGATTGGGCCCCTCTTCTTCTGGTATTATGTTTTCAAAACTGACAGGGACAGGAAAGAAAAACGTATCCAGGAAGGAAAATTGGATCGAACATTTAACATTTCATATTAAGTCTGGTAATCATGACTACATGGATTCATGCTTAAATAGATCTTCTATTAATCATTAAAAAAAAAAAAAAAAAAGAATGGGCCGGGCGCGGTGGCTCACGCCTGTAATCCTAGCACTCTGGGATGCCGAGGTGGGAGGATCGCTCGAGGTTGGGAGTTTGAAACCAGCCTGAGCGAGACCCCGTCTCTACTAAAAATAGAAAGAAATTAATTGACCAACTAAAAATATATATACAAAAAATTAGCCGGGCATGGTGGTGCATGCCTGTAGTCCCAGCTACTTGGGAGGCTGAGGCAGGAGAATCGCTTGAGCCCAGGAGTTTGAGGTTGCTGTGAGCTAGGCTGATGCCACAGCACTCACTCTAGCCAGGGCAACGAAAGTGAGACTCTGTCTCAAAAAAAAAAAAAAAAAAGAATGGTAAAATCAAATCCCAGACTCTGACAGTAAACAGCCAACACAAAGATTATAAGTCCCATATTGCCAATCACTTTCCAAGTCCTCAAGCCTCAGGCACCATTGCTTTGACTCAATTACAGATGTGCCTTAAGGAAAAGACTCCAGAATTTTAATGATTTATTCAGTGCCTCTATGTCTCAGATACTGGAATAAGCACAAGCAGTAACCATTATTCCTGTTTCACAGATGAGAAACTGAGTCTTGCAGAGTTTAATAACCTTCCAAGATCATGCAAGCTTGTCAGTGAGGAATAAGGTTCCAACGGCAAGTTTTCATGACTCTAAAACCCATGCTTTTAGCATGTACGCACCAAATGTTTAAAAGAGAACACCTGGAAAGGCTATGGCACATTAACTGGGTCCATGTTCTATTTTGACTTTTGATAAGTTATAACTTCAGAAATTAGTAATAGTTGCAATGTCGATTTAGGATAATTACACGGAAAGAGTGAACAGTTAAAGAACATTCTATTTTTAAAAAACACTTGTCTTTGTTAATAATCTTAAAATACGCTTAAACATTGAGTGCCCTCAGATCTAGTATTTGTTTTAGTGGACATGAAAAGATTTTGGAAAGCATGCATTTAATTGGAAAATGCTGAGTGAAACCTAAACGTTCCTTAGCATTATAGCTTAGAAATTGAGAACACAGCTGAGGCTTATTAAAATGCTCTGCCCCTACTCATCCAGAGCAGAGATTCCAAAATATTGACATCAGAAGTTAAGTATGTTCTCCTGAACTTTCTCTGGAGTTTGAGGTCCAAATCTATGGTTACCATAGCAGGGGAAAACGCAGTCATCACTTTTTATTGTGAAGGTTTAACTGTCTTTCTCACTATATGATGAGTTTCAGCAGGTTTTGATTCATGTCTTGTTTATTTTTCTAGTAGTGTTACTTTGTGTCTATAGGTTTCTGCTTTGTCTTTCCTTTTCTTCTTACTTTTTTAATGAGAATAATAAAATGTTCCCCAAATGCCAAAAAAAAAAAAAAACCCAAGAAGAATCCCGTCATTAAATACAAGCCTTCCTTTTGTGATTCATTACATCATTGTTTTCATTCACTGCTACGTCTATTGAATTTTAAGTAGAAGCCTTGTAAGACAAAAATTTTATAAATTAAAGTAGGATGACTAATAAATACTATAACAGAGTATATCAGCCAATAGTTGGTCAACCTCCAACAAGTAACTATTTTAACTAATTCTCCTTCCATCTATCAGCATATATTTCAATTTAGTGATAGCACAGAGAAAATTTACGATTTAAAAGAGTAATAAACTACATATGCAATGAGACAAAAAATTTACTAAGCTGAAGTCATTTTATGCTTCATGCACTTAATACCAATATTTGGGGCCAATAACTTTTATGAGTTCAAAATAAATAAGCATTCTTAATAGCTTTAAAAAATTGTATTTTAAAATAGTGCACTAGGAAAGTAGAAAACGTTAAACAACATTTGAAAAAATGTTAAGTCAGCAAATCTGTGTTCATGTGTTGAATTTTTATTTGTATTTTAAGACAAACAAACAAGCAAATATCTGAACCACACTACTGATTGCAAAGTACATAGTATATACGCTTCTTTTTTGTTGAGACAGAGTCTTACTTTGTTGCCCAGGCTAGAGTGCCATGGCGTCAGCCTAGCTCACAGTAACCTCAAACTCCTGGGCTCAAGCAATCCTTCTGCCTCCGCCTCTGGAGTACCTGGGACTACAGGCATGTGCCACCATGCCCGGCTAATTTTTTCTATATATTTTTAGTTGGCCAATTAATTTCTTTCTATTTTTAGTAGAGACGGGTTCTGGCTCTTGCTCAGGCTGGTTTCAAACTCCTGACCTTGAGCAATTCACCTGCCTCAGCCTCCCAGAGTGCTAGCATTACAGGTGTGAGCCACTGTGCTATGCTTCTTAAATATATATTTTATATTATATTTATATATACATATATGTATATACACTGAATATGTATGTAAATATGAATATATACAAAGGTATATATTTATATTACATTTATATATAGTACAGATATACATATATGCATATATATATATAAAACATTTGAACTTCACAAAATGCTTTGCTTTGATCTCTGTCAAAAGCATGCAATCTCTAAGAGAAAATTTGTTTTATATTCAAATTCTATGACTGGCGTCCAATAATTCCTTATCAGTGGAAACACTGGCAAACACTAGCTGTACTTAGGATCAGATTTATTTCTGTTGTATATGCACATAGTTGTGCTTGACTGCTGTCTATGTTAGCTTCTTAAGAAACCAAGGGGTACTTTTTAAACAGCATTGTGGGCAATACTGAAATCCAGTGAACAAGAAGATATAGGAAACATGACTGAACACTTCTTATAGGAAAAAGAATAAAAGACATTCAGAACTCGTAATATGCTCTACAGTAATTAGCTACTCAGTAGCAGTCATAACATCACAATAAACCAAATGTCGGGTTTTAAAATCATCAATGAGTAAAGGAATTGCTGTGCTGTTAACCTACTGTTAAAATCTCAACAATCAAAGTATCTTCAGCACTACCTTGGCACTAAAAAGATCATTTCTAGGTTGGAGCAGGGGTTGATTTTCCTCCTCATAATGTCTACGTGTTATAGGGTTAGGCTAAATCAAGTCAAAAGTGAAACTAGACTGGACGAGGTGGCTCACGCCTGTAATCCTAGCACTCTGAGAGGCTGAGGTGGGAGGATCGCTCAAGGTCAGGAGTTTGAAACCAGCCTGAGCAAGAGCGAGACCCCGTCTCTACTAAAAATAGAAAGAAATTAATTGGCCAACTAAAAATATATAGAAAAAATTAGCCGGACATGGTGGCGCATGCTGGTAGTCCCAGCTACTCAGGAGGCTAAGGCTAAGGATTGCTTGAGCCCAGGTTTTTGAGGTTGCTGTGAGCTAGGCTGATGCCATGGCACTCTAGCCCAGGCAACAGAGTGAGACTCTCTCTCTCTCTCAAAAAGAAAGTGAAACTAAAGTTATAGTATATTTCTATTAAAACTTCATTAGGTTTTTTTAGCTCATGTTGCTGTATAAAAGTTAACATATTAGGTAAGAAAACTTAGTACATTATGACCATTAACTTTAAAATAAAAAATATCTAATGCTTAATTTACGCTTATCATTCAGGTTCCTTTCAGTAATGTTGGGATCATTTTGTGAGTATTGGCTCAAGATTACATCCAATCTACTTTATCTCAATTATTCTTTTCTTTTGCTACTCTTGGAATAATTTTCATCTCGAGTTTTCTTCACATAATAACAGCAAATTAATTGTTTTCAACGTTCTTTTCCTACCAAGACCATAACAAATAAGTAAATATTAATACATTTTAAATGTTTGTTAGTTCTTGGCATCACATTAGTCACCACAAACAATAACTCAGATAAAGGAGAGATATTTGAAAAAATTACTTTATATTTGACCGACAATTTTATAATGTTGAGTTGATTATCAGATAGTCCCAGAAAAAGGATGAAGTTTCTAATATTTTTTTTAACTGCTGCAGTCAAAAAAGGCAACTGCTTTAATTACATCAGTGTTGTTCAAGTCTATATATCGGACACAAAACTATCAGGCAGAGATTTTCTTATACCTCTAAAGACAGAGATTTTCAAGGGCTAGGTCTCTAATTTGGGTATAGGAAGGAAGAGATGCTGAATATATATTGCAATTGTCCCTGCAGCCGAAAACGATGTTCAATTGTCCCTGCTTCTTGTGTTACTATTAATAGTTCCCAAGTCACAGTCAGGAAAGGTACATATAACAGATAGAACTCAGGCCCTACTGAAAGGGAGGCTGGAAAGTATCTGGCCTCTTCAAATTTTCTAGAGTGACATGGGCTGTGTCCTCCACCAAGTCCCTGAAAGGGGAGTCTTTCTCAAAGTAAGAAGGTGGGTTAAGATTCTGGAATGCTGATAAAAAATGACATACGCGTCTTACATATGGCTTATTGAGACCTCTCCCAATGGCAGGACATGTGCCACAATCAGACAATTCGTGGAAATGGTCTGTTTTTGAAGGAGTGACATAAAGGTTTTGCTTGAGCCTACTATCATCAGAGAAAACGTATCTACCTTGTTCTAGAGAACATGCTCTTCAGGATTTTAAAGTACCTCTCATCGAGGCTCCCTGTAATTCTTAGTGGCTACTAGAAAAAAAAATTCAAATCAATTTAACCTAAATTTATCCTGAGTCTACTTCATGAAGCTCTGAATATCACTAAAGATAAAAAGATGAATAACATAAAGATGCTTCTTTCAAGAAACTTGCCTAGTGAGTTTCCCACTAGATTACAAAAGTATTCAGTAATTATTGAGCTATAACATTATTATAAGGAAAAAGAAGCCTTTGGTACAATCTGCTCAATCCATGATTTAAATTTGGAAACAAGCTTAGCTCAGTCTGTAAAAAGATAAATAGTGTAATTATGGAAAAATAACCACTAAGCCACTAATCAATTTAATTCTGACATTCTCAGATATGGTCAGAATGGAAACTATCTTTCCTTGGTAAGCAAGAAGTCATTGTATAATACTCAAAAGGAATAAAAGCCACAAAGCAAAGCTTTCCAGAGGACCATGAGAACCAGACATCTTTTAGCAGACATTATAAATTCTTGGCATCAGATCATACTTTGGCCTGATTCAGGAGTCACTGCCTTTGGAAGAAGTTTTCTGAGCTCCCAGCTCATGAAGCATTCAGGACAGAGCAAGGACTGCGTAAGAGAAGTTGTGTCGATTCCATAGGAACTGACACAAAGGATCCAGGTAACTCTGAAGGGTGGAGCAGTTGCTGTTCTGGGCAATGTTGCTAGGTGTTGGTGGCCACACATTTTGTGAAAGGAGTGGCCTGATTAGAGAATCATCAGGTTTTTCTGCCACTCACACAGAAGCAGAGTGTGTCTATGCATATATGGCTTTTATTTATGGTAGAATTCTTATTTATTTATAAATCAGTTGAGAAAGGGTAGACTATTCAATAAAGGATACTGGGACAAATTATTCTCTATTTGGAGTAAGAAGGAAAATTTTGCCATCCACCCCAAGAAATTCAGATGAAATAGATACTAAATATGAAAAATAAAATTATAAAACCTTCAGAAGGTTTTATAAAATTATAAGGTTTTATAAAATTATTAAAAAATAAAATTATAAAACCTTCAGAAGGAAACATAGGAAAACATCTTCATTACATCTGGGCAAGGAAGAATTTCTCAAATAAGGCACAAGCAGTATATAACCCATAAAGTAAAACTAATAAATTTTCATAAAAAAAATATTTGAAACTTTGTATGACAAAAGACACCATAAATAAAGTAAAAAGACATGTACAAATTGGAAGAATTTTGCAATTCAGAGAGCAAAATAGGTATAATAGATAGAATTTATGAAGCACTCCCACTAGATCAATAGAAAAAAGCAAAAGGAGAAAATGAAGCAATTGATTTAAGCAGAAGAGGAAAAAATGGATGGCAAAAGGAACATGTGTAAAGATGTTCAATCTTACTATTAATCAGAGAAATGCAAATTAAAGTCACAATCCTAGGCTATTTTATACTCATTAGCTTGAGAAAAATTGACAATGGATAATATTATGTATTAGTAAAAGTGTAAAGGAATAGAAATTCATGTAGACAATATAAATGGCTTCTACTACTTGGAAAAATAAGGCAGATACTGCTCATTCTTTTCCAAATCCATTCTCTTCTTCTTCCTGGGCACACAGCTAGACTACATTTCCCAGGTTCCCTTGCAGTTAGGTGTGGTCATGTAACTGAATGTTACCAGTGGAATGGGATTAAAAGTGATATGCTTCTCCTTCTACTTTTCCCCTTCTGGCTGAGTGGGATGGCTATGCCAAGGGAAACTTGGAAGTCACGTGCTAAAAAATGGCAGAATCTCTGACAGTCTGAGTATCTGAATAGCTGTATGGAGGAGAGTCTCCCTCCACTCAACCCACTCTGCAAGTTACCTGGTATTCATTAGAGTCACTAAGAGGATCTCAGCACATGCTGCTCTAGGTTTCTAGGTGAATGAGAAACAAACTGTTATTGTACTAATGCACTATATTTTGGGGTCTGTTTGTTACTGTAGCCTAGCTTACCTCAAAGATGAATTTGGCAATATGCAATATCTATATACCCTAGTGGCCAGCAGTTCTGCCTTTAGGTATGTTCCCTAGAGAAACTCACAGTTACGCGAACAGGGAGACATGTATAAGGCTGTTCATTGCAGTACTGATAGTAATAGGGAAAAAAAAGGTGGGGGAGGCCGGGCGCAGTGGCTCATGCCTGTAATCCTAGCACTCTGGGAGGCCAAGGTGGGCAGATTACTCAAGGTCTGGAGTTCGAAACCAGCCTGAGCGAGATCCTGTCTCTACTAAAAATAGAAAGAAATTAATTGACCAACTAAAAATATATATACAAAAAACAATTAGCCAGGCATGGTGGCATATTCCTGTAGTCCCAGCTACTCAGGAGGATAAGGATGAGGAGGATGAGATCTCTTGAGCCCAGGAGATTGAGGTTGTTGTGAGCTAGGCTGATGCCACAGCACTTACTCTAGCCTGGGCAACAAAGTAAGACTCTGCCTCAGAAAATAAATAAATAAATAAATAAATAAATAAATAAATAAATAAATAAAAGAAGTATAATAAAAACCACTAATTCCAGTATTATAATTCTAGGTCTGCCATGCATAATTGTGTTCTGTATTTCATGGCCCTTCAGGGCATAATTCATGTAAACTGTATAAAACCGTGTTTATACAATCTGCAATCTTATATGGCAGACCTAGGAAGAAAATGCAGAAAGATGGGGGTGGTTTTTAAATTGTATGTTAATTTTAATTATATATGTCATTTATATGGAGAGAGAGTCAGAGAGAGAGAGAGAGAGAGAGAAGGAAGGAGAAGGATCCGATATGGGCAAATGTAAGCTTTTGTCCAATCTCGTGGTTCATTAGTAGATGCCTTTTTATTTTCATACTTTTTGCTGTGTATGCAGTGTTTTATAATTAAAAAATAATAAAAAGAAAGGTAAAGAAGGTCTCAGGGCTATTCTTTTTACTTCACTCTAAAATATTTCTTTTTTCTTTAAACATGGTTGAAAAGTAATACATGCTTTATTATAGAAAATGTGAAGAACATGAGACACAGAAAAGAATAAAGGAAACAAGTCACCCATAGTCCCAATCTAGAAATTTTTATACTTCTGAAAGCAGAAGAATATTCAAAAGCCACTGAAAAAATAAAATTTATAGTAGAAATCTAGTATATTCAGCAATATTTTTATGCTTTTTGTTAACTATAAAATTTCATGGCTATATTGTGGTTTGCCTGTAAGATATATACCAGAAAATAGGAATATTAGAGAAATAGGCCATAAAGTGACTGCTATGGTTTGTAGAGATCTCTATCAAAATAAAATATTTTCAAATAGGAATAGGTAGGGAATTGGTGGGAGTTTACAGTTTACTATGGGCTATGCTATTGCTAGTTGGATGTGGAGCTTGAGACAAAACATACGGTGTCTTTCATTTGCCTTATTACTTTCAAGTCACTACAGAAATAAGAGTGAAGATGAAATTTGGTGTAAATAATATTATGGATAATTCAGAAGCACCAAAAACAAAGTCCATGTTAAGGGGTATGTGCAGTGGGGCAGATTATATTTTTACAAGATGGCCAGAACAATAGCTTTCATCCCACCTGCTCTTCTTACAGTACATTTTCTCTCTTCCCATAAAGAGATAGGCTTATGACTTCTCTTTGCCAAATTGGGCAGGTATTCATGACCGCCTTGACCAAAAGTGCATGGCAGAGGGATGCTGTGTGACTTCTAAGGGCAGGTAATAAATATGCCAAATACATTCACTTTGATCCCTTGGGATTGCACTGAAGGATGCCACCCACATATAAACATTCTAAATGTTCTGGGGCTGCCATGCTGTGAGGCAGCCTAAACTAGTCCACATGGACAGATCACATGGAGAGACCAGATGGGGAAACACCGAAATGTCCTAGAGAGAGATGCCTGGCTTGCCCCTAGCATCTCCAGCCCTTCATTATTCCAGCCACTGTCTGATTGAAATTGCATTAGAGATGAGCCAGAACCACCTAACCAAGTCCTTTCTGAATTCCTGACCCACAGAAACCATGAAAGATAAAAACAATTATTGTTGTTGCAAGCCATTAAGTTTTGAGAGATTTTTTAAATAGCACAGTAAATAAGTGGAACATGTAGAAAAGATGATATGAGTGACTACAGTTAACAATAATTCATTGTATATTTCAAAATAGCTAGATGAGCTCTGAAATGTTTGTAAAACAAAGAAATGATAAATGTTTGAGGTGATGAATATCCTAATTATTCTAATTTGATCATTACACATTGTATGTATCAAAATATCTCATATGCCCCATAAATATGTATTATTATTATTGTCTATCAATAAAAAAAAAGACTGCAAAAAAGAGGATAGGATAGGATTAGCCAGACCTCAGATTCTCAAATTTTATTAGTACCAGTTGGAAGATTCCACTTTCTTCTTTTCACATGCACAGTACCCTGGTCTGGTGCCTGGCAGTGCTCTGCCCATCAGGAGAGAACAATTAAAGTTTGCTGAATATATCACCGCCTCTGGGAAGGAAAATAAATAAATAAATAAAGTTTGTTGAATAGATGAATATTCTGCAGCAACTAAGCATTCTCATCCTATTATCAAAATACTGAGTTTGGGAAAGTGAACCAATATTGCATATCCTTGTATTTTATTTATTGTTCTT
Source organism: Microcebus murinus (assembly GCF_040939455.1). Classification (NCBI taxonomy): domain Eukaryota; kingdom Metazoa; phylum Chordata; class Mammalia; order Primates; family Cheirogaleidae; genus Microcebus; species Microcebus murinus. The sequence goes on from NC_134108.1 coordinate 86,650,511, forward strand.
CCCACAAACAGGAAATACATTTATTTTGTAAAGTCTTCCAGATAACTCTTCCCCTTTGAGTTTTGCTGAAAAGTTTTACTAACTTCATTTTTGTATCATGGTGTTTTCTTTTTGATATAAATGCACTGTCTTCAAAATACAAGGCTAGTTCTCTACATTTTTTATTCACTGCATAGTTGAAGAACAAGGGAGTTTAGGTTTGAGCTATCGCATATCATTTGGTCCTAGGAATCCCTTCTATGTATTATTATTTCTCACTCTTTGAATCTTGGAATTACTAACCTTAAAGGACAGGTAGGAAGCAGGATTTCCAAGGAGGAATGATTAAAAATTTACTTTGGGCTGGGTGCAGTGGCTCACACCTGTAATCCTAGTACTCTGGGAGGCTGAGATGACTCAGAAACTGGGAACCTGGGATAAAGTAGCAAGACTTTCACATACTAGCAGAGAAATGTCAAAGGAGATTTGATCTTAATTCATAGAAATCAGAGCAGGCAATGCTTCAGTATAGTGATTGGTGGTCCAGGGAAGGAAAGGAAGGATTGAGTTTCAAGCTGGGAATCACGGGGACATCAGTTGTGTGAAGAAGTGATGAAGAATATGGAACTAACTCAGACCCTTGACATAGAGTGTAGAGGCAATAATCAGAAGCAGGTTTAAGAAAGAGATGGGATTAGAATAGTCTCACCATCAAAAAAAAAAAAAAAAGAAAAGAAAAAGAAAAAAAGAAACAGATGGGGCCATACACCAGTGGCTCACGCCTGTAATCCTAGCACTCTGGGAGGCCAAGGCGGGAGGATTGCTTGAGCTCAGGAGTTCAAGACCAGCCTGAGCAAGAGCAAGACCCCATCTCTACTGAAAATAGAAAGAAATTAATTGGATAACTAAAAATAGAAAAAATTAGCCGGACATAGTGGCACGTGCCTGTAGACCCAGCTAACCAGGAGGCTGAGGCAGGAGGATTGCTTGAGTCCAGGAGTTTGAGGTTGCTGTGAGCTAGGCTTATGTCCTGGCACTGTAGCCCGGGCAACAAAGTAAGACTGTGTATCAAAAAAAAAAAAAAGAAAAGAAACAGATGGGTAGAGCAGATGACACCCTCATTCCCCTCCATTACACCTTCACAATTTTACCTTTTACTATGAATATGAAAATGTCATATGTGGCAAAATGGTGAAACTACGAATAATAGTTCCACTCTGAGGTGCTTTTATTTTTCAGGATATGTTTTTTTTCTTTCCCAATCATAAACTATCTTTACCTACAAAAATTATAACTTCAATATGTTAGCAAATTTTGAACAGAAAATATTAATATCAAACTATTAAATAAATAAAACTACAGACAGGTTTTTGTTTGTTTAACTATCTTATTAATTTTTTTTTTTTTTGAGACAGAGTCTCGCTTTGTTGCCCAGGCTAGAGTGAGTGCCATGGCATCAGCCTAGCTCACAGCAACCTCAAACTCCTGGGCTCAAGCAATCTTCCTGCCTCAGCCTCCCGAGTAGCTGGGACTACAGGCATTCGCCACCATGCCCGGCTAATTTTTTCTATATATATTAGTTGGCCAATTAATTTGTTTCTATTTATAGTAGAGACGGGTCTCGCTTGTGCTCAGGCTGGTTTTGAACTCCTGACCTCGAGCAATCCGCCTGCCTCGGTCTCCCAGAGTGCTAGGATTAGAGTCGTGAGCCACCGCCCCTGGCCTTTTTTTTTTTTTTTTTTTTTTTTGAGACAGAGTCTCACTCTTGTCACCGGGGCTAGAATGCTGCGGCGTCAGCCTAGCTCACAACAACCTCAAACTCCTGGGCTCAAGCAATCCTTCTGCCTCAGCCTCCCAAGTAGCTGGGACTACAGGCATGCGCCACCATGCCCGGCTGATTTTTTCTATACATTTTTAGTTGTCCGGCTAATTTCTTTCTATTTTCAGTAGAGATGGGGTCTTGCTCTTGCTCAGGCTGGTCTTGAACTCCTGAATTCAAACAATCCACCCGCTTTGGTCTTCCAGAGTGCTAGGATTACAGGCGTGAGCCACCAGCAGGGCCCTTCTTACTACTTTTTGGTTCATAGTCTAGTACAGTGTCTAGCACAGCCTGGATAAATATGGCGAGTACTACCCACTTTGACGATCAGACAAAGCTGAGTTTGAATTAAGTTCCACTAGTTGTCTATGTAACCTGGAAAGAAATCATTTCATGTCTCTGAGATATGGTTTTTCATTTGTAAAATAGGACTGATGATAAATATCAGGTGGTTGTTATAAAGATTAAATAAAATGGTGTATTAATAGCATTTGATATAGGGTCTGTCATACACTAGACACTCAGTGACTGCTTGTTACCAATAAATATCTATGGGACTGAATTTGTTTCGTTTGTCCTTGTTTTCATCCTTTTTGGGGATACACTAAATTTGAACATCTGTTGATTAATGTGTTGCATTTACTAAATTCTTGATGTATGGAAACTGCAATAATATTTCTGCTTCAAGTACATGCAATAAAAATGGTGATCATAGAAGTTCTGCTTCAAGATTATTAATAAGTATTAATAAGACTGGATAATTTTGGTTTAGCCTTTCCACTGAAAACAATTTTAAAAGTTGAGGTTGAGGTCGGGCATGGTGGCTCACGCCTGTAATCCTAGCACTCTGGGAGGCCACGGCAGATGGATCGTTCTAGGTCAGAAGTTCGAAACCAACCTGAGCAAGAGCGAGACCCTGTCTCTACTATAAATAGAAACAAATTAATTGGCCAACTAAAAATGTATAGAAAAAATTAGCTGGACATGGTGGTGCATGCCTGTAGTCCCAGCTACTCAGGAGGCTGAGGCAGAAGGATTGCTTGAGCCCAGGAGTTTGAGGTTGCTGTGAGCTAGGCTGATGCTTTGGCACTCTATCCTGGGGCAACAGAGTGATACACTGACTAAAAATAAAAATTAAAAAAAGCTGGGGTTGAGGTGGACATAAAAATCTTCAGTTTGAGTCAGGCATGGTGGTTCATGCCTGTAATCCTAACACTCTGGGAGGCAGAGGTGGGCGGATCATTTGAGTTCAGAAGTTTGAGACCAGCCTGAGCAAGAGCAAGACCCCATCTCTACTAAAAAAATAGAAAGAAATTAGCTGGACAACTAAAAGCATATAGAGAAAAAAATTAGCCAGGCATGGTGGCACATGCCTGTAGTCCCAGCTACTTGGGAGGCTGAGGCAGGAGGATTGCTCGAGCCCAAGAGTTTGAGGTTGCTGTGAGTTAGGCTGACGCCATGGCACTCACTCTAGCCTGGGCAACAGAGTGAGACTCTGTCTCAAAACAAACAAAAACAAAAACAAAAACCAACCAAACAAACAAAAAACACACAAAAAACCCCCCAAAAATATTCAGTTTGAAGACACTGGAGAGCAATTACAGAAGCAGGAATCTGTGGCCCAAGATCCAGAAGTGGGAAGCCAAGAGAGATGAGCCCAGAATTGGGGACTGCTTTCTTCCTTAAGGTGGTTGTCAATTTCAGAAGCTGAGGCTGAGAATCAAAAACATTTTGGTTTGAAGTTATTTTTGAATAGGTACTGTTTCATAAGAGAAAACATTGTATATACAATGTATATACTATAAATATAGAAAACAAAACTATAAATATAGAAACAATAAATAAAGAAAACAATGTATATACTATATAGTGAGAACAATAGTGAAAGTTTCACATCTGACCTGGTTTTCCAGCTACTGTGTATTTCCCTTTCCAGGAGGCAACTGATGTTACCACTTTTTTGTGTATTCTTGAGAATGATCTTTTAATATCTGACAATGGACTATTCTCATAGTGCAAAGTGAGATTACTCTATGTTTCCAAGGAGTGGCAAGGAAGACTCATTAGAGCCTGTGTGAAGCCTGTTCACCACTCAAATAAAACTGTTGTTAGTTTAGCTGCTTTAAACCAATATTCTCAAATGTTTGCTTAAAATATATTAAGGGGAAACTAATTTTTAATGCATATTATAGGCAGCAGATTCACCCACCTATTAATTTGCTTTCATTGCTAGTCAATGTTGTAAAACAATGTTAAATATGTTCTTTTTTCTTTTTTCGTTTGTATCCATAAGCAGGAAAATTGATTAATATGTCCTATACATTTTGTAGCTTTTGTTCTTTCTCTATTTTTCTTTCTTTCTTTCTTTCTTTCTTTCTTTCTTTCTTTCTTTCTTTCTTTCTTTCTTTCTTTCTTTCTTTCTTTCCTTCCTTCCTTCCTTCCTTCCTTCCTTCCTTCCTTCCTTCCTTCCTTCCTTCCTTCCTTCTTTCTTTCTTTCTTTTTTTTTTTTTTTTTTTTTGAGACAGAGTCTCGCTTTCTTGCCTAGGCTAGAGTGAGTGCCGTGGCGTCAGCCTAGCTCACAGCAACCTCAGACTCCTGGGCTCAAGCGATCCTCCTGCCTCAGCCTCCCGAGTAGCTGGGACTACAGGCACGAGCCACCATGCCCGGCTGATTTTTTTTTATATTATATATATTAGTTGGCCAATTAATTTCTTTCTATTTTTATGGTAGAGACGGGGTCTCGCTCAGGCTGGTTTTGAACTCCTGACCTTGAGCAATCCGCCCGCCTCGGCCTCCCAGAGTGCTAGGATTACAGGCGTGAGCCACCGCGCCCGGCCTCTTTCTTTCTTTCTCTCTCTCTCTCTCTCTCTCTCTCTGCCTTCTTTCCTTCCTTCCTCCCTTCCTTCTTTACTTTTTTTTTTTCTGACAGGGTCTCACTCTGTTGCTTAGACTGGAGGACAGTGGCCAGCAACGTCCACTTTAGGATGCAAGTGATCCTCCTGCCTCAGCCTCTTATGTCGCTAGGGACTACAGGCATGTGCCACCATGCTTGGCTAATTTTTTTAAAAATTTCTTGTGGCCAAGATGGTCTTTTTTTGAGACAGAGTCTTGCTCTGTTGCCCAGGCTAGAGTGCCATGGCATCAGCCTAGCTCACAGCAACCTCAAACTCCTGGGCTCAAGCGATCCTTCTGCCTCAGCCTCCTGAGTAGCTGGGATTACAGGCATGCACCACCATGCCCGGCTAATTTTTATATATATTTTTAGTTGGCCAATTAATTTGTTTCTATTTATAGTAGAGACGGGCTCTCACTCTTGCTCAGGTTGGTTTCCCCAACTCCTGACCTTGAGCTATCCGCCCGCCTCAGCCTCCTGTTACAACAAGTGGTATAGCTGGTGGTCTTGATGACAAACTGAGGGGACACAGAGAGTCAGAGAATCAAAGTGTATTTTGCCAGCGGGCTCAGAGGGGCCGGCCACCAAATTCTGAGCACTATCTACCCCACTTTCCCCACTTTATTAAGTTGGGGTAGTCCAAAGGGTGGAGTACCAGGTGTAGGTTTGTTGTTGTGTCACACAATAGGTTGATATTATGTTGATGCACCAGGCAATAGATTTAGTGTTATGCTGATGCCAGGCAATAGACTAGTTGATGGGCCAGGAAACAGGTTAGTATTCTCCTGATGTGGGTCTTCCATGGGGGGAGGGGTGGTGTAGGGTGCCTGATGCACCAAGTAATAGATGGGTGTTTTCCTTATCACTTCCAGAGTGCTAGGATTACAGGTGGGAGCCACCATACCCGGCCTCAAACTGGTCTGGAACTCCCCACCTTAAGCAATCTTCCCACCTTGGCCTCCAAAAGTATGTTGGGATTAAAGGCGTGAGCCACCACACCCAGCCTCCATCTTTATTTCTAGTATCAATCTGCTTCTTTAAACTTTTTTTTTTTTTGAGACAGAGTCTCGCTTTGTTGCCCAGGCTAGAGTGAGTGCCCTGGTGTTAGCCTAGCTCACAGCAACCTCAATCTCCTGGGCTCAAGCGATCCTTCTGTCTCAGCCTCCCAAGTAGCTGGGACTACAGGTATGCACCACCATACCCGGCTAATTTTTTCTATATATATTAGTTGGCCAATTAGTTTCTTTCTATTTATAGTAGAGACGGGGTCTCGCTCTTGCTCAGGCTGGTTTCGAACTCCCGACCTCGAGCAATCCGCCCGCCTCGGCCTCCCAGAGAGCTAGGATTACAGGCGTGATAAACTTTTAACTTTTAAAATCCTTCTTATCCTTTGAATTTTTGTCCCTACTTCTTTGTTCATTGTTTATAGTCTGTGCTTATTATCAGTTTATTTGTGTAAGAGAGAAGTACCAGATCTCAGTCAGCAAGAGTCATGGGCCTACAAATTTAAGGAAATTGTTTTTCATTTATATTAATAAGAAGAGGGAGGGGTGGGGTTCTGAGAACAAGTCAACTAGTATCATCCCAAATTAATTGTTATTACTGATTTTAACTATCAAACTTAGACTTTCCAGAAGGATCACAGCTTGCTTGTTTATCCCATTTCCTGGGTAAGAACAGGAACTACATTTCCCAGAATCCCCTTTCCTATATGGTTCTTGGTTAGAATTGGACAAAAGAGGAATGAGTCTGGGATCTGGAAAGTGAATGAAACTGAAGTCATTACACTCAGAAGGTCATTGCGATGAGACTGGGGGACAGGGAGAGGCAGGGATGCCCTGAGGCCCAGCTTGTCCTTCCACTTCTCTATTCTGCATCTTGCCTCTCTTGCCACCTGGTGGTCGTGCAGACCAATAGCAGCCCCTGACCCGCCACAGGAGTCTTAGCTGCAGGCCCCAGAGGTGAAGACCACACAAAGACAACCATTTCCCCAGAGTTGGCAGTTTCAAGAGATCTCCCCATGAGTATGCCCTTTGCAGCCCCTGTTTGGCAACTGGTCGTGCTTGCTTTCTTGGATTTCCCAACCAGCTGCAGTTTGTCTACCTACCCCAGTGCTTCCGGTGGACTGTTTAGTGCCTATTTCTCTGATTCTCTGACTCTCCCTTCCAGACCTTAACTTTTGCAACCCTTTTCTCATATTTGTGTAAGCTCTAATTCCTGTAGCAAATCCCGATTCTCATTATATTTACAGGGGCACTGTTTCCTACTGATACGCTTGAAACCTTTCTATCTTTGTGCTCTGCCGTCTATTACTTCAGCTATGTCTTCCCTCATAGTTGCAAAATGGCCACCACAGTTGAGCATTGTCTCCTCACCTGACATTGCCTCAAGCAGGAAGCAAGGACACTGACATTAAAATAGTCTTTCTCCTTAAGTTCTTCTCTTGCTTCAGGGAGGAAAATTTTACCTGAAGCATCTAGCAGAATTCTCCATGAGTCTTATCAGTCAGATCAGAGCCATGCACCTTCTTCCCCTGGTCACTAATAAAGGTGCTAAATTACCATGGACACTTAGTCCTGCTTTTTGACTGCCCGACAAGATAAACTGGGAATGTTCTAAAGTATAGTTTCACCTGTACCAAACTCGCACAGATTCTGATTTAATTGTGTTGGGATGGTACCCTGGCATCAATATATATTTGTAAGATTCTCTCACATGAATTATGTAAAGCCAGAGTTGAGGCCCACTGCTTGGATCAAACAGTATTCATTCTCTGAAGCTATTTTACATGGTTGCCTGAGCAAATCAGAGCCTGTACAAGGAAGAAGGTAGAAATGGCTGAGGAATTGGTAATCAAGATTTATCTATCCAGATAATCTTGCTTAAGAATGATCTATACCCCCGTGTGGTGGCTCACGCCTGTAATCCTAGCACTCTGGGAGGCCGAGGTGGGTGGATTGCTCAAGGTCCAGAGTTTGAAACCAGCCTGAGCAAGAGCGAGACCCCATCTCTACTATAAATAGAAAGAAATTAATTGGCTAACTAATATATAGAGAGAGAAAAAATTAGCCGGGCATGGTGGCGCATGCCTGTAGTCCCAGCTACTTGGGAGGCTGAGGCAGGAGGATCGCTTGAGCCCAGGAGTTTGAGGTTGCTGTGAGCTAGGCTGACGCCAGGGCACTCACTCTAGCCTGGGCAACAAAGTGAGACTCTGCCTCAAAAAAAAATTAAAAAAAAAAAAAGAATGATCTATAGAATAGATAGAAATATGACTAAAATTCCCACTTGGTTTGCATCACATAAAATCACTAAGGGCTACTAGATTCTATGCAAGTTATTTGATTAAGACTAGGAATGATGAGGATAGCTATTCTCCATTCCTTAGTTATTTGAGGTAAATCCTCCTGAATGTGCTACCAAATGGCATGACACAATAAGCTTTCCAGAGGCATTGTTGCAAAAAAAAAAAAAATCATGGCACAGGACTCAAGAAATAACTATTCTTTTGTGGGCACATAATTAATCACCTAGATTTAATTAATCATGTAATTAATATAATTAATTACTTAATTAATGTGAATTATTATGGGGCAGAGAGATAGAGAAATGTTGGTCAAAGGGTGCAAAGTTTCAGTTAGATAGAAGAAATGTTTTTGAGCTCTATTGCACAGTATAGTGACTATAGTTAATATATATTTCGAAATTGCTAACAGAGCACATTTTAAATGTATGCAACAGGAAAAAAATAAGTATGTGAGGCAATGGATGTTAATTAGCTTTATTTAATCATTGCATAATATATAGATATACCAAAATGTCACATTGTACCCCATGAATACATATAATTATTATTTGTCAATTACAAAATAAAAATTTTTTAAAGTCCCTGCAGTCCTGAATTTGAATTGGAAGCATTAGTATGATTTTGTGACATTATTTTTTAAAAAGCATTTTTAGCTTTGTCCACTGAAAAAAACCTAGAAAAAAATTACTAACTCAGTAGTAATAAACACATGTAGCATGCAGACTGTGGTCTAAATACCATTTCCAAGTAAAAGGAATTGGCGCTTCTTGGAGAAATGGCTGATTCTAGATATGGACCAGAAAATGTATATGATGAGCCTAAAATACCATGTCATAACATAAAGCAAAGAAATTATCCATTCTACTGGGGTCATATCAAGAACACTCTGGTGCCAACTTGAAGAGGCTGCCACTGTTCAAAGACAGGACAATTTGACCATCAATGTGAATAATGGATTACCATGGATTAAAATGGCAATGGATTAAAATAAATATGTTTAAAGCTATAAATTCACAATGATGCTTAAAATAAAATAATCCTATTAGATATCTTCAGAGCATAGTAGAAAACCAATTCACTATTTGGAAATCTGATAAAGACTATGTATCATACATTTATTCTACTTTTCCTGTATACATAAAATCATGGGAAGTTTCTCTCTGAAAAATTAATCAAGCTAATAAATAAAACATGATAGAGTTAGAATATTATAATTTTTCAATCCCTGATGAGATAATATCTCTAGGAAATGATCAACCATTTCTGCTAATATCAGAGAACTATCCAATGTTATGCGCCTCCTAACAAAAGTGCCACCTAAAATGTAATCTTATCAAACAAATGAACAAAAAACCCTTAATCTGAACAAGGCTCTGTCACTACCAATTTATAGAAAATATAAGGCATAGGAGCATGTTAAATAGCACCATATGAATACAAAACCACATGAATACAAATATATGAATACAGGCAGCAAAATCCAGATATGAGACATTCTACAGGACAAATAACCCAATTTCTTCAACAAATAAAGAGTTAAAAAAATTGACAGAGAATCTATCAATTAAAATAAATATACCAACCAATTACAATATATAAAACTTATACAAATCCAAACTTAAAAAAATTATGAGATAATCTTAACAATGATTGGACACATTGGATACTTGAGGTTATTAAGCAGTTATTTTTAGTTTTTAAGTGTGATAACAAAGTTGTGTTATGTTTAGAACAAAATTGTCTTTAGAAATGCACAATGAAATATAGTCAGATGAAATGATGTTATGTCTGGAATTTTCTTCAAATAATCTGGTTGGTGGAGGGGTATTGCTGTATTAGGTATCTATTGCTACATAACAAATTACCCCCAAATTTTGCAACTCAAACCAACCAGCATTTATCCCAATATTTCTGTGGGTCAGGAATCCAGAAGGAGCTTAGCTGGATGGTGCTGGCTCAAGGTCTCTGCAGTCATCGGAAGGATAGAGGATCTGCTTTCAGTTTACTCTATGGTTGCCTGACCTCACTTCCTCACCAACTGAAGCTAGAAGCCTCATTTTCTTTCCACGTGGGCCTTTCCATTGATTGCTTGGATATCAGCAAGGTGTGGCGGCTAGCTTCCCCCAAAATGAGAGCCTAAGATGGAAGCTGCAGTCTTTTATAACCTAATCTCAGAAGTGACATACCATCACTTCTACCATATTTTATTGGTCACACAGACCAACTCTGGTACAATATGGACAGTGACCACTGGTATGCATAGGGGACCATTAGGGACCATTTTAGGAACTGGCTACCACATTGACTCTGACTCAGTGTTTTATGGACCAAGCCTCCATCCCCTGACCTCCATAAACCCAAACCTGACTTGGGGACCACAGTGGTATTCTAGTCTCTGGTTTCAGTGTAAGTTCAAAGTGATTTTCTAAAATAATTCTCAGAAGTTCTGGGTATTTCCCTTTCTTCAGTGCAGAGTCAGCCTGTTGAACAGACTACAGGGAAGGTTTGAGAACATATTTGCCATAAATACTGGTGAAAGATTTGCAGGATTCCTCCTCCTCCTCCTCCTCCTCTTCTTCTTCTTCTTCTTCTTCTTCTTCTTCTTCTTCTTCTTCTTCTTCTTCTTCTTCTTCTTCTTCTTCAGGATTCTTCCTCCTCCTCCTCCTCCTCCTCCTCTTCTTCTTCTTCTTCTTGATTCTTCCTCCTCCTCCTCCTCCTCCTCCTCCTCTTCTTCTTCTTCTTCTTCTTCTTCTTCTTCTTCTTCTTCTTCTTCTTCTTCTTCTTCTTCTTCTTCTTCTTCTTCTTCTTCAGGATTCTTCCTCCTCCTCCTCCTCCTCCTCTTCTTCTTCTTCTTCTTCTTCTTGATTCTTCCTCCTCCTCCTCTTCTTCTTCTTCTTCTTCTTGATTCTTCCTCCTCCTCCTCCTCCTCTTCTTCTTCTTCTTCTTCTTCTTCTTCGTTTCCTTCCTTCTTCTTCTTCTTCTTCTTCTCCTTCTCCTCCTCCTCCTCCTCCTCCTCCTCCTCCTCTTCTTCTTCTTCTTCTTCTTCTTCTTCTTCTTCTTCTTCTTCTTCTTCTTCTTCTTCTTCTTCAGGATTCTTCCTCCTCCTCCTCCTCCTCCTCTTCCTCTTCTTCTTCTTCTTCTTCTTCTTCTTGATTCTTCCTCCTCCTCCTCCTCCTCTTCTTCTTCTCCTTCTTCCTCCTCCTCCTCTTCTTCTTCTTCTTCTTCTTCTTCTTCTTCTTCTTCTTCGTTTCCTTCCTTCTTCTTCTTCTTCTTCTCCTTCTCCTCCTCCTCCTCCTTCTCCTCCTTCTTCTTCTCCTTCTTCTCCTCCTTCTTCTCCTTCTTCTCCTCCTCCTCCTCTCACTCTGTTGCACGGGTTACAGTGCCGTGGCATCAGCCTAGCTCACAGCAACCTCAAACTCCTGGGCTAAAGCCTCCCCAGGCTTCTGTCTCAGCCTCCCCAGTAGCTGGGACTAATTTTTTCTATATATTTTTAGTTGGCCAGCTTATTTCTATTTTTAGTAGAGACAGGGTCTTGCTCTTGCTCAGGCTGGTCTCAAACTCCTGACCTCAAGTGATTCTTGCGTCTCAGCCTCTCAAAGTGCTAGGATTACAGGCGTGAGCCACAGGGCCTAGCCTGGATTCTTTCTTAAAGAGACCTCAGACTCTGAACTCTCTTAGATGTGGACATTGGGTAAAAAGTCATGAACCCCAATACAGTGACCTGAATTTCGTTTCTGACTGGTAGACCTATAATTTTCCACCTGTTATATCAAGCAGCATTTTAGTATGCTGCCCATCTGTTTCATTCCCAGGAACCTCATGATGAGTTAGCCATCACCACAGATCCAAGTGGCAACACACTATCATTACCATTTCATCCTTGCAGCTTATTGTAGTAATTTCACCTATTTTATCTCTGACTGTTCAGCATTGTCACCTGAGCTCTAACACTCCATGATTTCATTACTGCCCTGGAGCTGGGCAATCCAATTTTTTTGTGGTATGTATCCTGCACTATTGATTCTTGTATACAGAAGACATCTACTATTGAACTCATCATGAATATTGGTGTCATCCTCTCCAATGTATTTTTTAATGCCTTGATGAATGTAAGTCCTCTGGGTTACCACAGAGGCTATGGTTCAGGGTGCACATAATAGAGCCATGTTAACATTTGCATTTCCTTTAGCATTTGAACACCTTTCTTTTTTTTTTGAGACAGAGTCTTGCTTTGTTGCCCAGGCTAGAGTGAGTGCTGTGGCATCAGCCTAGCTCACAGCAACCTCAAACTCCTGGGCTCAAGCAATCCTGCTGCCTCAGCCTCCTGAGTAGCTGGGACTACAGGCCTGCACCACCATGCCCGGCTAATTTTTTCTATATACATTAGTTGGCCAATTAATTTTCTTTCTATTTATAGTAGAGACAGGGTCCACTCTTGCTCAGGCTGGTTTCGAACTCCTGACCTTGAGCAATCCGCCCGGTCTCGGCCTCCCAGAGTGCTAGGATTACAGGTGTGAGCCATCGCGTCCGCCTGAACACCTTTCTTTAAAACAGTGGTTCTGAAAGAGATTTCCTAGGACTAGCAGCAGCACCTGAGAACTTACTAGAAATGCAAATTCTCAAGCCCTACTGCCGACTTACTGAATCAGAAATTCTGGGGGTAGTGCCTGACAGTCTGTGTTTTAACATGCCCTATAGTGATTCTTAGAATAAAGTTTGAGTCACCATCTTAGTGAGCAAGAATAGAGTAGAATAACAATTTTGACTCTTCTAGTCTCAAACTGTGTTTAAAAGTTCTATATCATAGTTTACTTCCAAAAATTTAAATAAGTTGTGTTTCAGAGAAAAGAATCACACTTTTGTGCCAAACCTAAAAACATAAGAAAATTGTGGTAAGAGATGAAAAATAACATGTTGGAGGGACCAGAAAGATAAATGATATTATTTTCTATTGGGTTTTGGAATGTATTTTTGCTTGCTTCAAATAGGATAATAAGATCACCCTGTGAAGATCTGATTTCAAAGGAGCTGGGTACTATTGCCAGATCTCTGTCAAATATTCCTGTGTGTTCTACACCGTGGGGAACATGAATAATTCTCTTAAGTTAGTGCAAAGAAGCAAGTTAAGCAAGTTGCTCCTCTTTAACTTTCCAAAATTAGAAAGTACTGAAAAGCAACCTATATAAAATGTGAGGAGAAAGACTTTAATAAAGTAAATCACCACAAACTTTTTTATTTATTTTATTATTGTTATTATTATTTTTTTTTGAGACAGAGTCTTGCTTTGTTGTCCAGGCTAGAGTGAGTGCCGTGGCGTCAGCCTAGCTCACAGCAACCTCAAACTCCTGGGCTCAAGCGATCCTTCTGCCTCAGGCTCCCGAGTAGCTGGGACTACAGGCATGAGCCACCATGCCCGGCTAATTTTATATATATATATCAGTTGGCCAATTAATTTCTTTCTATTTATAGTAGAGATGGGGTCTCGCTCTTGCTCAGGCTGGTTTTGAACTCCTGACCTTGAGCAATCCGCCCGCCTCGGCCTCCCAAGAGCTAGGATTACAGGCGTAAGCCACCGCGCCTGGCCGTCCCACAAACTTTTTTGTGGTTGTCGTGATGAATTTGTAACCAATATGTTACAAATGCTTAGAATTGATGACATCACATATTGTCAACAAATTAAAAGTTACTAGTCCTAGTTTTGCATAAATTATATTATCATAAAAGATTAAATTTTCAAAGACTGAAAAAAAATAAGTAAAAAAAAAAAGCAGCCTTCATTGACTGTGTTGTCAGGGTTCTTAGACCTTTCTATAAATCTATTAGTATGAGTTAGAGGATGAGGTACAATGGGCAGAATAATTTTCCAAGTAGAAATTGTTGGCAAGTTTTAGATCCTCCACAAGGAAGAACCTGATTTGTACATGCACGTAGTCAAGCAACTCAATGCCAATGCTTATACCTGGAAATTCATCCTGTCAATTTTTTGCTGTTTGAGCTGCCCTTCTCTGAAGAGTTTGAATATTCAGATGCACCAATAAGAACTGTCAAACCTGGCAGCTTTATTTTCATGCATGGCATATTTATTAAATATAACTATAACTATCATTTAATTAATGTCTAAATATTTGCTTTATTTTTTTCTTATAATACTATTTGCTTTCTTTAAATCTGTGTCTTAATGGCATTCATCTGATAGCTAGCTACCCATGAAAATTATTTGAATATACTTTTGCAACAGGGGGATTTTTTTTTTTTTTTTGAGACAGAGTCTCGCTTTGTTGCCCAGGCTAGAGTGAGTGCCGTGGCGTCAGCCTAGCTCACAGCAACCTCAAACTCCTGGGCTCAAGCAATCCTTCTGCCTCGGCCTCTTGAGTAGCTGGGACTACAGGCATGCGCCACCATGCCCGGCTAATTTTTTTTTTTTTATATATATATCAGTTGGCCAATTGATTTCTTTCTATTTATAGTAGAGACGGGGTCTCGCTCTTGCTCAGGCTGGTTTTGAACTCCTGACCTTGAGCAATCCGCCCGCCTCGGCCTCCCAAGAGCTAGGATTACAGGCGTGAGCCACAGCGCCCGGCCAACAGGGGGATTTTAATATGTTTCTTTTGCAATCCAGAACCTTTAAGTTGTTTTGGTTTAGATATACTTGTGTTTATTATACTATACCCATAGTCTAAGTTTAAATTTTGACCTCTTAGTCTAAGTTCCATGGAGGCAAGAACCAAGTTTGTCCTTACCACTTTGTCTTCAGTGCCCAATACATGGGATACAATGTTCATACAATGAATGTCCATGGAACTTAATGCATGATTTCCTGATTCTAGCAAATTGAACAACTGCATAGCTCTCCTAAGGCTGGAATTATGCCTCTACTCTTGCCCCTTGCCCTGCCAAAAAACTGCAGAGACTCCCTACCATCTTTAAAAAGAAAAAAGAGCTTCTTTCCTAGAAGAATATGTATGTATGGAATTGAAAAAACAAAAGCATTTAATAACCAAATTTGGAATTTAATACTTGTTGAATAAATCCTAGCATACATGATAAAAATTAAGTGATATATATAAGATACTGACTAGTAAAAACAGGATAGAACAAACTTCTGCAGAGCCATTTTCTTGGCATGCTATCTGATTTCCTTATGATTGCATTCAAATTAGGGGAGAGATTGGCAGAGGTTTCTCTGAAACACTGTTTCCTACCAAAGGAAACAGGTATTTAAATACAGTATATTGAAACTGAGGGCAAGTCTCGTTGCAGGTATTATCATATTACAGATTTTTCATAATTATAAGAATTAGAGAAATCAGCTGATGAGTAATTTCCTGCAGGCTGGATTCTTGGTTAGCAAGAAAGGGGAGTTATTGGTTAAGTTCTGTGGGACCATCTTATCACCACTATTGGTAGGCTTTAGTGTGGGCAGGTCTCTAACAAACACAGACAAATGAATAAAAGAATTATAATGCATCACACTTACTAAATCCCATTTGATCTAGCTAAACTCTGTCACTTATTCCTAAGTCTAGGGGCTCTTTTTAGCTGTATGTTCATTATTGAAGATTGTGTGTTAATGAAGTTCTAGGGAAGCAAGAGTAAAGTATTTTCTTTTCTTTTCTTTTTTTTTTTGAGACAGAGTCTCGCTTTGTTGCCCAGGCTAGAGTGAGTGCTGTGGCATCAGCCTAGCTCACAGCAACATTAAACTCCTGGGCTCAAGCAATCCTTCTGCCTCAGCCTCCCGAGGAGCTGGAACTACAGGCATACACCACCATGCCTGGCTAATTTTTTCACTATATATTAGTTGGCCAATTAATTTTCTTTCTATTTATAGTAGAGATAGGGGGTCTTGCTCTTGCTCAGGTTGGTTTCGAACTCCTGACCTCGAGCAATCTGCCCTCCTAGGCCTCCAAAGTGCTAGGATTACAGGTGTGAGCCACCAAGCCTGGCCGAGTAAAGTATTTTCATTGGTGAACATCCACTTACAAAGTTAGTCTTTATATAATTATTTCTCCCCAATTAACACTAGTAGTTTCTATTACATCCAAACATATTTATTGGTCATTTTCTTGCCAATGTAGCCAACGGCACAATGCAAACATATGAAACTGAAATTTAAGTTGCAGGATTTTATGAAGCTGTGAAAATTGTCACAATCAAAATGGAGTCACCCTTGCTAAAAAAGACAAAAAACAAAAATAAAACAAACAAAAAAACCCTTGGCAAACAAAACCAGGAAAGGCCGTGAAGAGAGTGTCCTCATTCTTGTATGCCTGATAACAAAGACTATCACAAAAGACTGTATAAAAACCACAACCTTGCATAAAGGCCATCGCAATCTTTCACAAAAAATACTTTTGCAAGGACGTCTGCCCGGCAACTGCCTGTACTGGCATCACCCTTGTTATTGACCTTTGTAGCCAAGGATAATTATCTCAAAACAATTATGTAATCCTCATTTTTTTCCTTTAGAAAATTTTGTCTTCCTTTACTAACTTCCGGAATACACACATAGTTTACTATAGCATGTGTATTCCCATTGCAATTCTCTATTCTCAAATAAATATCTTTTATGGAGCCTCTCTGTTATTTAGTTTGATAAAATCAGTGAAAATAATTGAGAACTGCTCAAATCACAAGTTATTGTCAGATGAGGATCTGGCAAATTAAGTCAATTACAAATTGGAAAAAGGAAATTTATATGGATGCCATAATGGATACTTCAAGACAAAATTATCTGAATAGTATTAATGGTTGAGAAAAGCCTTTGGAAAAATTAAACCCCTGGAATATTTTTGCAGACACGACCAATTCTGTGATCATAGTGCACAAGTCAAAGTGAAGTTGTCACTCCTCTCAAAATCAGTACTTGATTCATTAAATTGAAATTGTTTCACATTAGTGTAAATGCTTCTATTATACTGTGACTTCCAAAAAATGTGTGCATATATGTGTTTATCAGTTTGGATATCTTAATGATGTCAACTGTTCCAAAAGTCTGTTCTGCAGAACACTAGTCCCAAACGTCATTTATGAAAAAGAGGGACCCACAGAGGTACGGGACATTTTCTGTTTTCCACACTATACTGTGCTCCATTCTGCTCTCTGACAGAATGGCTGATCTTTATAAACTGTAGGTTCCTTTGCCCTCTATCTTCCTCTTGGGTTTGGCTAAAGGAGTGGAGGGCAGAGCAGACCAGCCAGCCGGACATCAAAGGGGATGGAGAAATGACGCTATTTACTTCTTGGTCCCTTATCTCCTTCCTGCTGGATTGCCAGTAGTTGGCTGTATCCTAGAACTAAGGTTGTGACAAAGAAGTCCTCTCCATTTAGTTTTCCTCTGCAGTTCTGGTAACTGCTTCCCATCTTGCCCTTTTAGGCTGGGAGGTGGTAACAGTACCACAACCATGTTAGTTTCTCTTTATTCAGTGCTTCTCCATTATCCACTGAGGGTACTGTTTTCTTCTGGGATGCTGACTTAATACAATGATTGAATACTATACTGTACTCTTGGAAGAGTCAAAATTCATACCAGCACATTAAAGGCTCTAAGAAATATTGCAATAATGTCTAAGTTTAGCCCAGTATTTGCCAAACAATTATACCTAAGAACATCTTTTGAATACATTGGATTATAAAATTCCTTGCCTTAAAAGACACAAAACCAAACTTAATGGTTTATATTCTTGATGGGCCATCATTAAAAGTATTTAATTGTTCTGTGCTGTGTGGAAACACTGATGTCCTTAAGGTCTATTAAGGTATATGAACCTAAGGCTGTTGGTCATAGCATTGACTTGTTCCAAATGACGGTACTTTTTGTATTGTTTAGTTTTTATAATTTATCTCAATATCCAGCTGATACCTTGCTGCTACCCACGTGCTTTTCCCTGTGTTCATCATCTTAGTTACCACCTATAGTCTGGCAGGAAACCAAATGACCAAAGCTAGCTAAAAATATACCCCCCCAAAAAGATTAAATAGGTTTAAGTGCTTATGAGTCACTAATAAGCACAAACTTTAGTGCCTGAACTTCGTGCCATCTATTTTGGCTGCTTGGCAACTTTGTCCCCTTATATTTGATATTTCAGTTATTTGGAGTGTTGCTCTGGAGGTACTTGTTTAAATACTGATGTAGTAGTGATTAATGCTGTGCACTTCTGGCTTTTTAGCACATGATATAACAGAATTGCATTTCCTTTATTGGATGGCTATGTAACCAGTCTGTCCCATGAGTACAAGTGACACATATGATTTCTTAGTCAAGCATTTAATCATCATGTGAGACAATCCAAATTCCTTTTTGCCTTCTGTCACAACTAGTACTGTTCCAGAGGGTAGTTGCTCCATCAGCCTGGGTCCCTATGATGGATATAAAGTTTAAAAACCTTAAACTTAAGTCTTAAAACAGTTTCTGAGATTTCAGGGCTTGTTGTTCTTGCAGCATAAATTAGCTTATTCTTTTTTTTTTTTTTACTTCAAAACAAAAGATTTTTCTGCAAAATTAGAAAAGGGTTCAATTTAAATGAAGAAAATTACAATTAAGGGTTTATACAGTTTTTATGAAGAACAATTTATCTTTAAGGAATATGAGAATATGTCAATAGGAAAGAGTTCAAGAACTCATAAACTTTAATTGGTTACATAAAAAATAGACATATATATTCAGAAGTCTGGTATAGTGGAAGGGTCAAACACAGGTTTGAATCCCTGAGTTCTACGATTTATCAGGTAGTCATTTAACTGTAGGCTCAAATATATTATGAATAAAATTGGGACAACTAATACAGGATTACTGGAAGGGAATCAAATTCTTAAAATTACCTGACACTAAAATCATTAATAAATGGTAGTCATCATAATAGCTGTATTAATCAACTGGTTAGTCTGGCAATACATATTAAATTACTGTCAATCTTTCCACTCATACTTTAATGAATATAATTGGTTTAATTCATTGAAGGCAAATATAAATTTTATGTTACTTTCCTTCCAAGATTCTGCTTAGGTTGGTTACCCTAAATGTAATGGAGAAACATTAAATGTCAGACACTTTTAAACCAGTCTTTAATTTTTCAATTCAGGTGTAAGAAGACATATATATGCACACACACACAAACATACTAATTCAAGGAATCAAAAATGTAGAGTATAAACATGTACAGCAGACACTTATTTCATGTTTTTAAAAACTTACTCTAAAAGAATTTCATAATTTACATGTAAAAGAAAAAAATCATTGTCACTTACAATTCTATTTCCCTTTGAAGTAGTCTCATCAAATTGCATTTCCTGAAACTCCAATAGAAAGCATAAAACCATTCTCTTAGTTATGGCAAGGGGTAGGGTACTCATTGGTGACCAAAATCTAGTGACATTTTTATATTCTCCACCATACTCTTAAATGCCTAGCAAATAGTGGATATTTGTTAGATGGATACAAGGACATTCAAAAAATAGATCCCAGAGACTGAGATTCTGCAGCCAAGTTGGAGAACGACAGTATCCTTTTGAAGTGTTCTAGAAGGGGGATATGACCAGTTTTGATCACAAGCCTGAACTGGCTGCTTCTGGGTATGGAGCTGTGTTAAGGTGTGGGAATAGAAGAGCACCGCCCTAAGCAAAAAACGATAAATGAAGGCTGCAATGCACTGTGAAATGACCAATGGCACCTATTTCTAGGGTTTTCCTTCAGCTAAAAGATTGCATTTTGTTATGATTCAGTAATCGCATTACTTAACGTCAGCAACATTATGATTCCTATAGACAAGCCTAGGCAGCTAGTCACTATTTACATCATCCCATTGAGGGTATGCAAACCCAGGTACCAAATTTTAGAATACCACCTGATAACTTCTGGCAGTCAAGACCTCAACTAATAATTCTTAAAATTATCTTTTGATATAAAGAATCTTTTAGGATGTATTACAGGCATTCCTATGATAAGGTATATTTACAAGATACAAAATATTTGGATGAAAAGCAAATTTCATCATGTTGTATACTGTACAGGTTAAGGTTTATAAAGTAATTGATTTTTAGCACCATATATACAATCCAACATTGCAAAGTAATTTAACTTTTCGAACTGAAAAGATACTTTTCGTTAATCATGATGGCATCTCCTCTCTCAATAAAAGTAAATGTTTTATGGGCTGATGGAAAGAAAGTTTATTATTTAGTAATCAGTAACACCAAATTATCTTGTTAAGTAGGCTGATTTAAAAAAAACAAAAACAGCTCCAGTTAAATAACTAAGCCCAATTAAAAATAATCTGAAATTTAAAGAACTAGGGGCCTCCCGAGGTCTGTCCTTTTGTCCCAGCTAAATTTCAAGAATGGAATATATTAAGTGCTAAATTAGCGCTGAGAGATGGAGGCAAGTTCTTTTAAACGCCAAATGGAGTATCACTTTTTACTCACATTTTAATTGTTTTACATTTGTAACTATGAAAAAAATTAGACAAGGGTATTTGTCCCTTTTAGAATAACATGTGGAATGCAAAGTTAGTATTTCAGACTACTGAAACAAATTTAACATTTATTAAGTCTTCATGTGCCAAAGTAATGTTCAAATTAATTTTCAAAATAGCACAAAACCATTAATAACTAGAAGCCAGGCATGGTGGCTTGCAGCTGTAGTTCTGGCTATCCAGGAGGCTGAAGGAGAAAGATCACTTGAGCCCAGGAGTTGGAGACCAGTGAACTATGATCACACCAGTGCACTCCAGCCTCGGTAAAAGAGCAAGATCTTGTCTCTAAAAAGAAAAAAAGAACTAGAATTGAGCTTAAAAAAAATTCAAGGCCTTCCTCTACTGTATACTGTTTCTCCTCAGTATACAACAAATTGGTTCAAAATACCTACACCTTTCACAAAAGGAAAGTTTATAATGGAGAGCACTTTTAGCATTAAATAGTTCTCATGACCCTAACGAATTGTCTATGAGCTTACTCAAATGCTGACTTCATTTGTAAAAAGATGAGGGCACACTATATATGAAATGGCATTAAGTGAAGTGCAATTCATTTTGTTTGCTACAAAATAAGTTAACTTTAAGCAAAACAATCTCAATGATGATAAATGCATTTCATTATTTATTTAGATGTTTAAGCTCTCGCACTAAGTTTTTACAAGCTGGTGAACACTGACAAATTATTTCTCCCACAGAACTATAACCACACATTCCCAGACAGTATAAATATATGGTTGAACTAACATTAATACACATCACCATTTTATCAATTACATAATAAAACAAATTATCAAGTATCCAAATATTAAGTTACATAGCTCAAAAGGCATATAAAATATTAGATGTCTGCTCAATTCATTAGCAGAAACCCACTTTTTTTTTTGCAAGAGAGGTTGGGAACAGAAAAAAAAAAATCACACTTCAAACAAAAATAAGTTGATAAACAACTTCTGATAAGTATGGAAAAAAATTACAAGAATTTCAGAAATTTTATGATTAAGAATTGTTTTAGCTACAATTAACAAAGCATCTCTACCTTTTAAAAAATATTTACTAAATTAAAGAGCATATTTCTACATGTTCTGCACAAGACAAAGGCAACATTTTGCTAAAAATATTTAATAGCTCCCTCCCATTCTTTTTTCAGGCCCTCCCTGTTAAGTTGCACCTCAGAGTGCAAACATTAAATTAACTGTAAGGCGTTTTCGTCTGAAGACATTAAAGACATGTGCTTCTGTACAATGTTGATTTTTAAAATGGAGGTTTTTCATAACAGCACAAAATGAGATTTACAGAAAGACATTAAATAATCACTGTAAGACTTGGTAAAAATAATAATAATAAAAAAAAAATCAATGGTTAAGCAAACCTGATGTATACTGGTATAAATGTGGGAGATGTAAACAAAGTGAGCAGGCAAATAACCATGTAGGCCCTACTTTCAATGTCTGAAATGGATAAACCATATAAGGTCTAGAGTGTTCATAGTTCCTGGGATTTTAGTTCTGTATGATACTAAAAATATACAAGTATTGTGCTGGGTATTTTGGCACCTAATCTTTCTAAATTTCTTATATATTGATAAGATTCTGGCATGGGAATAGATTTAAACAAGACATAACTCAATACCGCATGATTTCAGGAAAGGTCAATTGGTACAAATGATAAGCACATTTTAAATGCTGAACAGCAAGAATCTTTTGCTAAGTGTCCAAAAAGGCTAACCGTAACCCAGACACATAAGTTGCAATTCTGTTAAACTTGTGGCCTGGTAAAACTGCTTTACAATACTCTTATGGAAGCTTCATTAGACTTATTCACCAAGCCAACATGTTGGCTAATATATATGACATATTAGGTCCTGTGTCAAATTTTCCTTCCAAGGCAGTAACATCAGGCACCCCAGTTTTATTGAATGCAACAGTTGTTTCTATGACCATTGGAGTCTTTGAAGCGCAGCCGCATCTTAGGACGATACTTCTCCAAATACAAAAGTTGCTTGCTGTTAAAAGCTCCACGCCGCTTTCTAGGAGGGAGAAAAAAAGAGAAGCAATTAAAATCAAATCCCTCTACAGTAATGTTTAGTGTGTTACAGACAATATCACCTCTCTTGCGGCAATTTAATCTTTTAATTATTAGTCTAAGACCTAATAATGCAGAAAGGAATATGGATAGGCATACATGTACAAATGGAAAAAGAACAGTAAAAAGTTAAATGTTCTAAATCTTCTTTTGAGTGGTGGTTACAACTCACAATTCACATATCTATTTATATAAAGTTCAAGAAAAGACAAAACTAATTTATGGTGATAAAAGTCAGAAAGAGGTTGCCTTTGGTGGCAGAGATGATGACTACAAAAGCCACAAAGGTATGTCCTGGAACACTCAAAATATCGTATACATTGTACGGGGTAGCTGTTTTATTTGGGTGTTATTAACTGATCTCCCTTCAAGACCTGTGCATTTTTATTGTATCTTACTTATACCTCAATAAAAATGCAAATCAACAAGCAACATATTCTATTAAGAATTTAAAGCAAAATAATAATTCAAAGGATATTGTTGAATTTGAATCTTAGTAATAGAAGCATCTGCATGAAATGCAAAAAAAAAAAAAGTATTTCTTGGTTTTAACACTATCTTAAAAATAATCATAATGGTCAGATGGGCTATACTTTAAATCACTGATATTTAATGAGGAAATTAGAGTGCAAATGAAAAGAAATCCACTACTTACTGTCTTATGAATTGTACTGCATCTTCGTATTTCATTCCACCTTCGATTAATGCGAGAGCAACAAGCACTGGAGCTCTGGTAAGGCAAGAATTTTGATAAATCATTTTTTTCAAAACTAAACTCTAATAAATTCATTATCCTAAACATTCCCCAATCCAGAAGTATTATCTACCATACTTCCTATTTAAGTAATTCCCCTAATATTGACTTTACATTAAAAATTAGAAGAATTTATAAAGTGTCAGATCAACCCAGATTTTTATGAAGAACCAAATTAATAAAATTATCTTACCTCCCAAGGCCTGCAACACAATGAACAGCAATACAACAACCAGGTTCTTCACGAAACTTGATTTTTACAAGACTTAACCAGTCATCAACAATCTGGTTAGACGGTGGTGCACCATCATCAAAAGGCCAGTCCTAAATCAAAAAGAATGAAACATTATAGATCTTTAATATAAATACTATAAGAATTCTAAATTCCTAACATCTAAAAGTTTTCAAATGCATTTTTATTTTAATATGTTTAATCAAATCTTATGAGACCCCACTATCATGAAATGTGACTAAATGCTCAATCTTTACAAAGATATTTCTTTACTTTAAACCTTTGCTTATCTTTCAACTTTATTTGGAAATTAGATACTGTATACTATCTTAACTTAAAAAACTAAGTTGGGGGTCTGTGGTTTATTTGAATAAACTTTTGTAGCACATTATCATAAACATACAGGGAACTGTTAAATACTTACAAGAACATGGATGCCTTCTTTCTCCACAAGAGTAGTGTCATAAGTTGCTTCACATACTCTTACTATTGTGGTAACTCCATATTTCTTAAGTTCCTAGATAAAACAAATTTAAAAAACTTAAAATTAAGTCTTCACAACGACATCACTATTGCTCAATATTAGCTATTTCGATCACATCTGATCTGCAGGTGTGGTTAACAGAAAACCATGAAAAAAAAATGGTAGAACCTATGTATGTGTAAACATGGAAACAAATCTTGTTTTAAATGAATACTAGAATAATACTAGAAAAGGAAAAGGGAATATTAAACACCATATGTATTTCCTTAGGTTTTGGAGACAAGGTCTCACTCTGTCAGCTAGGCTAGAGTGCAGTGTGATCACAGCTTGCTGTAATCTAAAAATCTTGGGCTCTAGCAATCTTCCTGTCTCAACCTCCTGAGTAGCTGGGCCTAAAGGCATG
Organism: Microcebus murinus; assembly: GCF_040939455.1. Taxonomy (NCBI): domain Eukaryota; kingdom Metazoa; phylum Chordata; class Mammalia; order Primates; family Cheirogaleidae; genus Microcebus; species Microcebus murinus. The sequence goes on from NC_134108.1 coordinate 86,674,928, forward strand.
TGCCACCACACCTGGCTAATTTTATTTTTTGTAGAGATGAGATCTTGATATGTTGCCCAGTCTGGTCTCAGACTTCTGGCTTTACATGATTCTTCTACCTCAGCCTTCCCAAGTGCTAGGATTACAGGCATGAAGCCATCGTGCCTGGCCCTACATATTTTCTGTGGCCCTTCACATACAGAAGTTGTTTACAGTCATGGTAACACTGGATAGACTAGGATGAGGATGAAACACTAAGAGGGGTAAAAGCAATAAGGGCAAAGATATATAACCAAAGGAATAATTTATAATCCAGTAAGTAATCTGGTTTGACACAATTACACTAACTCCTCAAACTTTTACTTATTTGAAGTATATAGTATAAAGTCTTAAAAGTATATTCAGACTCAAATCCTAAACATATAGTAAAACCCCCACAAATTTAAAACTATAGGCTTTAAAATGCATTAATTTTAACTCTTCTGACATTTAAAAAATGTTTACATGGTAATCTAAAACAAAAGTACTATTAAAATATTTCCCTATGATCTGAGAGACCTATTTGCTGTTTCTGAACACTTGTAGATATTCATGAATAAAATGTGTATGTGTACAGATATATTCAGCATTCATTACATTTCTTCTTCCTAGTAAAAAGAGGTGAGGTCAACAGTGAGAGTTCTGGCTATGCAGCCACTACCATAAAGAAATACAATCAGTAGTTGAAAATTGATTCTAAGCATCAAATGAGGTACAAGGCTTAAACTAACTTTATGGTATTAGTCATTAGGCTAAGCATATATATGAAATACCCATCAACATCAGCCTTCCCCCTGTAAATTTCTTATAGGTTAAGTGAAAGCTACACTTACACTGTCCACATATAGATTTAAACTCAGATGCATGAAGAACTATGAACTCACAAAGCCAAACAAGTACATGTCTTTCTCAAAATGTATAAAAAAAATTACTTCTAAAAAAGACATGTATTTTATTTCTGGGAACTGGAACTACAGGCATACCATCTCATATTTTCCAAAACAGTATTTATTTCATAAGCTATAAACCCCATTATTTAACTGCAATCCATTTAATATATTTAAAATTATCAAATCTTACCTCTATAAATTTGTTTAAGGTCGCATTGGTTGGATTGTGTGTAATAAGAAATCTCATGTTCTTGTATGTGACTTCTACAGGAGCTGGGCGGTTCATTCGAGCCATGTTAATTTAGTTAAAAAACACTCAATAGGGTTATGAAAGAATTTAAAAAATTGAATACAGAAATGATGCAAAGAAACTGAAGTCTACTTCAATATACTCCACTTGAAATTCTCAGTGCTTTGAGTATGAAGTTGGAAGTAATGGTAAATGAAATGAATCTCCTAACAAGAAGCAGCAATTCTTCAATCCAGTAATACTGAGGCAACAGAAAAGTGCACTGAGGTTTACCCCATCCAGGTCAGAACTCTTGTAAAAATGCTCTGCGGATTTCAATTCAACACTTCTGTGTCCAGGTTAACCACTCTTATGGGGGCTTCTTGGTGGAGTAGTAATGAATTTCTACAGTTCACTTGTCTGCATAGAGGTCGTGCTGTGCCTGGCAGTAATCTCCACTGCCCTTCAGAAACTCCATAAATGTGTGACCAAGAACACCACAGAACTGCTGTTTAAAAGAAAAAGAGAGAGAGAGAAAAAAAGTTATTTTCCAATCCAAAAGGAACATGGTATGCTTCTACACTATTTAAATGCACAACTACTTTTTCAAATTAGAGCCCAAGGCACTTTTTCAACTTTTACTTGCATCACAAAATTCAAGGGTTGAGTACAGATTAAATCAATAATATAAAACAAGCAGTCACAACTAGATTAAACTGAAAATTACTGATCTATTCTTACAAAGATTCCTCAAAGAAAACCACTGTTACATTTGGTGAAATTCCTACATACATGTATTTTCTATTAATTACTCCTCTTTTAATAGTTGTTTGTTCTATATTGCTATGAATTGTATGTACCAGCTGTTTTTTCCAACTAACAAAACATTTTACGCATTAACACAAAATTCATGAATACTATACAAAGTCATTAGTCCTTGCATAGTTAGTACCTAAGTTCCTTTTCAATTGTTGCTTTCATACTTAATATTGTTTAGTAAGCCAGTTTGATGGGAGAGGAATATATTGGCTATAATGGCCATTTTTACAAAGATAATACTCCTTTTTTTGGTGATAGAATATCACTCTTTGCCAAGGCTAGAGTACAGAAAAGTCATCACAGTTCACTGCAACCTCCAACTCCCAAGCTAAATCGATCCTTCTGCCTCAGCCTCCCAAGTAGCTGGGACTACAGGTGCTTGCCACCATGCTCAGCTAATTTTTTCTATTTTCATTAGAGATGGGGGTCCCACTCTTGCTCAGGCTGGTCTTGAATTCCTGACCTCAAGCAATCCTCCTGCTTTGGCCTCCCAGGGTGTTAGGATTATAGGGGTGCACCAACATGCCCAGCAATACTTCTTTATGTAATCATTTCTGAGGATTGCCCTTTAAGTTTTGGTTTTAAAAGCTAAATTCTGAAGTTACCATCAACATTTTCCTTTTGTACTTTTTATCATACCTTCCTTTTTAAATGTGAAAATACACTGAAGTTAAAACTGGAGATGGCCTGCCGGGTGTGGTGGCACTTGCCTTGTAATCCTAGCACTCTGGGAGGCCAAGGCGGGCGGATTGCTCAACGTCGGGAGTTTGAAACCAGCCTGAGCAAGAGCAAGACCCCGTCTCTACTATAAATAGAAAGACATTAATTGGCCAACTAATATATATAGAAAAAATGAGCTGGGCATGGTGGCGCATGCCTGTAGTCCCAGCTACTCGGGAGGCTGAGGCAGGAGGATTGCTTGAGCCCAGGAGTTTGAGGTTGCTGTGAGCTAGGCTGACGCCACGGCACTCACTCTAGCCTGAGCAACAAAGTGAGACTCTGTGTCAAAAAAAAAAAAAAAAAAAAAAGGACTGATTTTCAAAGTGCTTCCATATATACAATCTCATTTTATCCTTAACAATCTTAATTTGTCATTTCCATTTAACAGATGAGGAAAGTGAGTCTCTTGAAATTAATCAACTCATTAAATTATAAGAATATATATTTATAAATTTAAAAAGATTTCAATTTATAACTATAAAAAGCAAATATTTCTAATTTTTAATAATATTCTTTCATATTTTAAAATCAAAGCTTCACTTATCTAAAACTGAAATCTACTCACAGAAGAAAAGATGATAGAGGGATGTCAAGGGGGAGGTGGTGGGTGATGTAAATTATCTCAGACTCCTTTCACAGCTTTTGAAAGCAAGGTAACTACTGCCACCAATATATATATATATATAAATGTATTTATATTTTCTCCAAGTTCCTCTTTAAGAACTAAACCAATCTTATGCCAGTATCAAACATTACATGAATAGTCACAGGAAATTTTCAAAATACATACACTAAGGCACCAATGTTAAAAATTATTCTTCTTCCAAATAGTTTATAAGGTACTTCTTGTGTATTTGGGAGGAAAGAGAGGACAATGGAAAATATTATTAACAGGTTAACAAGAACACTAAGTGACAGGCACTGCCTCAAGCACTTTATATGAATTCTCATGGGTAAATTATCAAACAAAATAAAATCTTGTAACATTCAAAAAGTTCCATTAGTTTCTATGCTTTAGCATTTGAAAAACTTAAAATTAAATTCAAACTATCTGCTCCCATTTTCATTTTACACCTTTTAATAGAGTCTGACACTACAGTTTCTAGAACAACTTAGCTAAATTTTGAAGAATAACTCATATGGTTATTTATCAGGTCACAAAAAACATTGAGTTAAAAGCCCAGTATATTTTTTTGGCAAAACATAGGGACTAGCAAAGGAATCATTTATTAAAAGGTCCCATAAGGAAGATAACTTTTATTAGTTTAAGTTTGCTAAAATGAGCCCTCATAGGTTACTTCACCTACTTGCTAGCTGGGTTAAAAAATGATTGTCTAAATCACCATTAGAGACAGGATTATTACAGTGAATACAGACTACAGTAATATGGGAAAAATTTCATGATGCTTTCACTTCAAATCCTAAATACTACCTCCTTAAATATAACAAAGTGTATTCCAACATTTTTCTGATGACATTCAATGAATTTAAAAAGCTTTACAAATGACTTATCACAGTATTCTCATTTCTAGGCACTACCTTTTTTTTCAGTTGAAAGCTGATTTATGAGACTACTGTATTTCACACCACTATTTCCATATTTAATAGCTAAAATTCCTGTTGGCTGTAGCCGAGTGTGGTTATAGCCCTTCAAATGATCACTTTCATCAGCCAGCAGAGAATGCAATACAGAAAGAATTCATTTCCTGAACTTTTTTTTTTTTTAACTGAGTGGAGCCACCCAGTGGCTGGGGGGACACTTCTAGTTAAGTAGTAATGACCACTGACATCTTTCTCTTCTGGCCAAGACACTCCCCCATTCCCAACATCCTCCCCACAGGAGAAACCATTCATGATACAAATATCAAGGGACTTTTCCTCCCACATTATAACCACATGCATGATGGCGCAGAGGAGAAAAGAACATTTTCTGTGCAGAATCTCAAGTTTGTCAGACTGCTGAGTCAAGCCAATCAATCTGTATAATGGATATTTCAAATAACTCCCTGGTGAGTTTGTTCGGCATCTACCCAGGTCATAGGGTAATGCATCTAATAAAGCATGTGTAAAATGCTGCTTACTACTGGGAATCATCTACCTTTCTTTCTAGTTTCCAACTGATTAACTGCCACCAAACAAAATTCATATGAAGAGTAAAGGAAGCACTGCCTCAAAATCTGGACCTCAGGCAGGTCAACGGTTCCAGCTACGGTGTAAATAACAACTTAATGCTCTTGGAATGGTGGAGTGTTCCACGGACATAAGATAAGCCTCACAGTTCTGGCTCTGGTTTGGCTACTGTTGCCACGAACCAAGGAGGCAACAACACATTACACCACGGATTTCAGGAACAGTTCTGAAACAGTCCCCGATTAAAAGGCGCCATCCAAAGACCTTACACAATTGGCAGGGAAAATGCACGCGGGTGCCCAGCAGGGAACTCCTTCGTTTCGGTGTAACAGTAGCCCCGGCAGTTTCCAAGGCGCTTGACCCGGGCCATTGCTCCACGACTCGCCCAGAGAGCGGACAAGACTCAACTTGTTCCCATCATCCACAGCCTGAGGTGGGGCGCTAAATCCGGAACAGCTCGAATTACCAGGTGGAGACTGACTGCCGGGGGAGGGCGGGGCGGGGCAGGGAGCTGGCGTCCTCACCTAGCAGAACCTGGCTCCGGCCCCGGCAGGGCAGCCGCTCGCGGAATGCCCCCGATGGCCGCCGCTCCGAGTGCGCGGCGCCGCGCGCCCCGGCCCGCCCGCCCGCTGCGCCCCCTCTCCGCGCCGCAATCACGGGTTCGCGCCGCGCCTGACTGGAGGCGCGGGCGCCGAGGCCATTTTGTCTAAGGCTCTGGTCCCGGCCACGGAGCACAGGGGTGGCTGCACCAAGCTGCTGTCCCGCGCCGGCCCCCGAGCCCCGAGAGCTTCGGGCCGAGACCGTTACCAGCCACGCCGGGCCGCCCCGCCTATCCCACGCCTGCCCGGATCTGGTGGCAATCCCGCCGCCACCGCGCCCTCCCCGTATCCGGCTCCGCAGTGACACGCGCAGCCCTCGCCCCACCCCGGGCCACGTCTCCTGCTCCCAGAGCGGCCACTCTCCTTCCGCCGAACAAAGGGGCCCCGGGACGCCGCGGAGCCCGCCGAGCCCGGACGGGGCGCGCCGGACCGGAGGGCCAAGGGCGGAGGCGGCGGTCACAAAGCGGCTTTTGTGCCGCCCCGCCCGGCCCGCCGCGGCGCCCGAAACCGCCCTCCGCAGAGGCCGGGCCGCACCGCACCGCCCTGGCCGTTCCGGGCTCCGGAGGGACATGGAAGCCGGTGCCACCGGGGGCCAACTGCCACCCCGCAGCCCCGCGGGCCCCGGCGTCCTGCCCCCCGCAGCCGGCCGCCACTAGTCGGCCACAGGGCCGTGACTCGCCCGATCCCACCCGGGACCCACCGGAACCGCAGCCTGGGGGAACGGGAAGCGGACGCGAAGCTCCGAACAAAGGCGACGGCGGGGACGGGGGGGCCGGCCGCAGATTCCCAGCCCGAAAGGCGGCAGAGCGACGGCTACTCACAGGAATATGTTTACTCATTGAAGATTGTGGCCTAATCATACAGCCGGTCCCGAGGCGGCGGCGACACAGGCGGCGGCGGTGGCGGCGGCTGCAGGGCAGGGGGCGGCGGTGGTCGTCGCGGGGCGGCGGCGGCGGCGATGCAGGCGGCGGCGGGGGCACCAGTCTCTACCATGCAGTGAGCGGCTCGGAGGAGAGCGCGTAGCCGAGCCGGCCCGCAGCCGAAGGAGCCAATACGCGCGCCGCGGCGCCCTTGCGTCACAAGCCCTTCTCTTTATAGCCCGCGCGACGTGCGAAGCCCCGGCCACCAATCGCCGCCCGGAACCCTGCGCGCAGAGCCGGCGAGCGGGGGCGGAGGCCCGCCCACCGCGCACGTCACCCGCGGCGGCCGCCGCCGGTGTGAACCGGTTGATGAATGGCTGAAGGCAGGAGTCGGAGCGTCCCCGGGCGGGGGAGGGAAGGGACCGAGGGGAGATTTGGGGCTGCTGCGAGCCGGAGAGCGGGAAGACATGGGAGCCGGAGAATGATTTCTATCTATGGACTGGAAGGAACCACGCCGCAAACCCTATTTCTCCTCATAATTAAAACCACCCACGAGTGCGCACACGTCACACGGGCAGGCTTGAAGTTTGCCTCAAACTTAAAACGCAGCCCCTTTAGGGCTGGAACCGACCCCGCTTTCTTATGCCTGAAGGAATGACCACAGTTATCTTTGCCAGAGGTTTATCTTGGCACCTGCGCCCCTAGCATCTCCGTCATCAAATAATATTTATGTCGCACGACTGCTGTACTCGGTGATTCAACGCCTTGCATGCCACGGCCTTAGGCTTGGACAAGATGAATTCCTGTCGCTGGGGGCACTTTCAAGTGGGGACAAACTGGTCTTAAGAAAACTTGCCCTGTAGAAGATGGGGAGAGTATCTTTTGATGCGGACAAATGCTTTCTATAAGTCTTTTTTTTTTGGTCACGCCTCCATACTACATACGCGGGCAACTGCAGTTGGCTCATCCGTGGCATTTCGAAATCACATGCATCCTTTGTACTGCTGCTCACTTAATGTGTTGTCATAGATAATGAAAGGTTAGGCACTGCTAAAAGGAAGCGTTTTTAAAAATTAAGAATCCTCGGTTTTGTCAAGCGCTGATGTAGTTCTTTGCGTCAAAGCTAAAGCTTTCCTTTTTGTTCATTTTCAGCCCTGTTGTTCCACTGTCTCCATAATTTAGGCGCCTACGAAAATAAAGCCTTATCACAATTCTTCTGTGCTATACAAGGGCAACTCTGTCAATTATAATCTGAAAACCCTTTCTCCTTAGCTTTCTGGAAGGAGTAAACAGGACCTTTACCTGCTTTGAAGAACTAAGTTTTCCACTAACACTGAGGCCTTTTGTTTGCTGTTTTCACTGAGCATTAGATTGGAGAGGGCTTTAGGGATCAAATTTTGTCCTTCCTCAGTATATTACAGCATTTTAGGATTTATTAGAACTTCTATTTAGAGATTGCTTGCATAGTTATTCAACTTTCTTATAAACATGTACTCTTGTAAGTAAAGTAATTGCTTTCGAAAGAGAATTGGGCCAGACTAAATTAGCAAATTTGAGAAAGATATTACTAAGAAAATATAGGAAGATTTACAAAAATTCCTGGGGTGGTAGAGATGAAGCTAAGCAGTCCCCAGAACTCAAGTCACAAAGAAAAGGACAGATTTCATTATATAAAAATTAAAAACTTTTGTATGGCAAAAGACTTTTGACAAGTATTCATTTCACACTGGGAGAAAATATTGGTGATATATTGTAGGCAGTTAATATATCACAACAAATAAAAAGCTTGACCAACATATATAATAGTGTAGTTAAAGAACACATACTAGCCACTTTTACTCCAAAATTTGGTCAGCAAAGAAATACTAATTGGAATAGTGAAACTCTTTCATGTAATGATGTTTCAAAAAATGAATTTGGTGGGACAACATACAAATTCGGCAAATGGTAAGCAGAGCCAAATCAGTGTTAGCCAATTTTCTTGTAGAACTTGCGATACAAGTTGTAAGTCTTGTGATCCACAGATCCTGTAATTACCACAAACAGTGCTGACATGAAGAATCCAGTCAGCTATGCTCATCCACCTCTAAAACCTGGGCTCAAACTCTCAAGTGAACTCATCAGTTTCTGGGGGTCTTAGCTTCTCAAATAAGGTACCACCCTGTCCTACTTTGAAAATGACATAGATCAAGGATGAAAAGATAAAGAAGGCTTTTCCTATTGAGAAGGACACATTTTAAGCAAGATTTAAGTGCAGTCTTGCTGACCAGTCTGCTAAATTCTCTTAGGGTAGTCATGTTCCTGCTTCTTTGGCAGCTGCCAAACAGCAACACATGCTACAGAGAAAACTTATGTGAAAGGAAGAGTCAATCAATATGGCAGACTTTACTGTTGTCTCATTAGAAGAAATCACTCCAGCTTTCAGCAGTTACCACCCTGATCAGTCAGCAGCCATCATCATTGAGGCAAGATTCTCCATCAGCAAAGATTACAAATTGCTGAAGGCTCAGATGATCATTAGTATTTTTTAGCAATAGTGTTTAAGAGACAGGGTCCCACTCTGTTGCTGAGGCTGGAGTGTAGTGGTGTCATTATAGCTCACTACAACCTCAAACTCCTGGGCTCAAGCGATTCTCCTGCCTTGGCTTCTTCAGTAGCTGGGACTACAGGTGCATGCTACTGTGCCTGGCTAATTTTTTTTTTTTTTTTTTGTAGAGATGGGTCTGGCCAAGTTGCTCAGGCCGGTCTCAAACTCCTGGCCTCAAGAGATCCTTGGCCTCCCAAAGTGCTGGGATTGCAGGTATGAGCCACAGCGCCTTGACTATTTTTTTTTTTAAAGTGATCAAACTCACCAGATGTTTAATTAAGGTGTTGTAGGATCCCCCAGTTTCCTCTGCTGTCTTTCTAAGACTTGACCCAAAATTACAGAGTGCCTTGACCACTCGGTGATCCAGCCAGCTGCAGATTTTTCCCAGCTGGCTTGAACCCACACCGGGGCCTTGTACATTCCCAGGCACTGATAAAGATATCTAGGTTTACTAGAAAGAAACTAGCCCCAACCCTGAGCCAAGTTCCTGAAACCTTCGTGTAAACTCCATATCCTGACCCCCTTGTTGTAGACATACATAGGTAAAACACCCCTTTTCTATTGTTGTCCATCATGTGAATATACTGCATCACTCTAAGTTCCTCTAATAAATGCTTTAAACTGATCACCCTGCATTTAGTGCTTCTTTCTTTAGAATCTCAACCAGCCCCATCTCCAGATGGTTTGGGGTGCTCCCTCATGGGAATTCCCCTGCTTTTGCTTTTAGGGAGACTCTAGCTGTGGGTTCGGTAGGATAACAGATATGTACATTGTTTTGTTAGACATAATGCTGTTACACACTTAATAGACTACAGTATAGCATAAACATAACTTTTGGATGCACTGGGAAACAAAAAATTTGTGTGTCTCCCTTTATGGTGATATTCACTTTACTGTGATGGTCTAGAACTGAACCTACAATATATCTGAGGTAGGCCTGTACCTAAATTTCTATAAATATTTAATTTGCAGAGTGCTTAGATATTGTTTGAAACTAAAATATGCTCTGTGTTAAAAAGTGACTTAATTTTCTTAAGACAGTGATCAAAGTTTTATCAAGAGTCTTTTCAATGAGTTTTGGTGACTAATAAAAACACAACAGCAGTGCTACATCATAATTTTTGTGGGAATTTTTAGACACAGAAATTTCCAATGAGCAATTAAGCGTGTCACAAAAAGTCGTTCAAGCGGTCTAGGCTAAGGATGAAGTCCAAAGGCCCACAGCTGCCTGTGGCTACTGTGCTTTGTATAATACATAGCCAGACAAATAGAAACAGTCACTCAGCCAGGAGGAGGTCCTAAAGATGTAAATATCTGTCAATGACTTCTACTGGATCAGAAGTAAACATCTTATTAAGTCATCAAATCAAACCATGAGAGGCCATATTTTCTCTGTAAAATTGATTAAGGCAGTTTTTGAGTAACTTTTTTAAAAAATTGTGTATGTTAAGAAACAGTTCTCTTTAATTAGTTTCTATTATTCCATTCTTTGTCCCTTTACTTTTTTTTTTTTTTTTTTTTTTGAGACAGAGTCTCACTTTGTTGTCCAGGCTAGAGTGAGTGCCGTGGCGTCAGCCTAGCTCACAGCAACCTCAAACTCCTGGGCTCCAGTGATCCTTCTGCCTCAGCCTCCCGAGTAGCTGGGACTACAGGCATGTGCCACTATGCCCGGCTAATTTTATATATATATATATCAGTTGGCCAATTAATTTCTTTCTGTTTATAGTAGAGACGGGGTCTCGCTCTTGCTCAGGCTGGTTTTGAACTCCTGACCTTGAGCAATCCGCCCGCCTCGGCCTCCCAAGAGCTAGGATTACAGGCGTGAGCCACAGCGCCCAGCCTGTCCCTTTACTTTTCATGTCTAATTTTGACCACTTTAAATATGAGCCTGAAAATTGCTTCCAGTGTGATGAGAATGTGTATTCACATTAGTAATTGTTCTGCTTAATATAGTATTTACTTCAGTGTGCATATTAAGATGTAAGGGAGAGACTGATAAGTAACAAAATATTTTCCATTTGCATAGTGGCAGGAACCATCTCCTTGGGACACTGAATAAGGGACTTATTATGAATTCATAATAATTCATAGCACATCATTATTATGACTGATTCACATACTGGTACCTGGAGGAATCTAATTTGAGAAAACTCTTCTTATTTTCAGTAAACTTGGTAAAATTTCTCTTGCTGTTCTGTAGCCTGAATAAAAATCATCTGGGAATTGGAAATCAGGAGGGCCAGTCTCCATGTGATTGTTTTGAGCATGTTGAATTATGCCACAGTCAGAAGTGAGGCAAAAATAGCTTAGGAAAGGAGAATTTAATCTGGCTAGAGAAAGGGAATGGAGTATAAATAAATTTTAAAGGTTGGATATGCATGCTATGGCAAAGCTGTCACTTGACAGGTTTAATTTACAGAGTTGGCATTTAGGCTGCAGATAATCCAGACAGACACTGACCTAAGCAGCATTACTGGGGCAAGACTTACATAAGGAAAAATGTTCTTGAACAATTTCCTGCAAGCATAATAACATTTATTTAACAAAAGCTACAATAGTCATGTTTTTTCTGTACCCTAACACAATTGCTTTTTAACTGGGCATGTTCAACAAACATTGCTATCCTACTGTATTTCTATAGCTCATTTCATCATTGGAAGATACTGAATGTAAGAGGAAACGAGTATAGAAGCCTTTTGAAATTTCTTCTATTTAAAGACAGTTGTCACATCAAGTATTTCTTGAATCCTCAGATATATAATGCACATATGCTCAACCAATATTTGCTTGGATATTATCAGGTTACTTTCCTACCTAAAATTCGATGGAGCATCCCAATCCCAGTTTTTCTACATTTTCTTTGAAGGCTTCTCTTAGTTTCTCAATTCCTTTAACAATGAGGTCTTCTGGGGATTTCTTCTAGGGCCTCTTGGCCTTACTTTCCACTCTCCCTGGGATTTTCATTTACTCCCATAGCTTTGACTATCAACTTTCCCTCCCTCTCCAACACATATTTCTTAAATGCCTCTGCACCTTATGATGAACAACATAAACATGGTTTCTATCCCAATGGACCTTATATACAGGTGAGGAAAGGGAGAAAATAACAAATAGGCAAAGAATATAGTTATAATATGTGTTGTGAACAGAATAGCTGGGGTGACTGACTTTATTCAGGGAAGTCAGTGATGCTGTCTCCCAGGAAACACAGATCTAAATGATGAGAATGAATCACAGAAAAAGGAGGAGTAGAAATATTCTTGGTGAAGGAAGTGAGCATACGTATATTTCAGTGGGAAGAGTTTGGTGGTGCTCAAGGAGCTGGAAGACCTGAGGGACAAGAGAATAAAAGGGAGGAAAGGCAGGAGAAAAGTGTGGAGATCTGGCAGGGACTACTAGATTAGGACCTTGTTGGCCGTGGTAAGAATTTCCTTTTTTTTTTTTTTTTTTTTGAGACAGTGTCTCGCTTTGTTGCCCAGGCTAGAGTGAGTGCCCTAGCGTCAGCCTAGCTCACAGCAACCTCAAACTCCTGGGCTCAAGCAATCCTGCTGCCTCAGCCTCCCGAGTAGCTGAGACTACAGGCATGCGCCACCACGCCCAGCTAAGTTTTTCTCTATATATTAGTTGGCCAATTAATTTCTTTCTATTTATAGTAGAGACAGGGTCTCGCTCTTGCTCAGGCTGGTAAGAATTTAAGGACAATGAATCACAGATGCGTAACAGAAGATGTGTTTTAAGAAAATAGTTTTTCCTATTCTATGGAGAATGGATCAGAGGGGATCCTAGAGTAGAATTGGTATAATTGAGTGAAAGACTTGAGGTTTCCTACCTTGCCAAATGCTGTCATTGACTATGATGAAGACAGTGAAAGTGGAGAAGAGTAGACAGATGAGAAATATGGAAATAAAACAGAGAAGACTTGCATCATGAATTGCCCCAAAGACTCCAAAAATTGTTGCCTAAGTCCAAACAGAGATATAAGGCAATTATTATGAGTCTATTTTATGCTATGGTACTGAATTGTGTAGGCACATTGACAAAAGTTCCATAATTTCATTTTCATTAGCAGTAAGGAATAAACCAGAAGCTTAAAAGAAATAAAGGTACTCAAAATGTGCTTGGAGAAAAACACTGTTTCTAAAGGTTTTAGGAATATAGAAGTGGGAAGTCCTAAAAATTGTGCATTTATATTTTTGGAGAACAACCAAACTTTTGATAGATAACTATGATAGTAAGAATAGTGAAAATGTATTGTACTTTTATTGTTTTCCCAGCTATGTGCTAAACACATATTTGCATTTTTTGTTGAACTTGTTAGAATAATCAAACATCTGAGATAGACATTGGTTAAAAAGTCAATTCATAGTGGATGATATCACTTGTGATATCTACATAATGAAACATCCACATGGTGGGATATTTTTCAGATATTAAAAGTATCTTAAAAAAAAAAAAAAGTATCTTTATGACACTAACATAAAATGCTTTTTACTGTTAAATAAAAATAAACAAGATAAAAATTAAATAATTTTTATAGTTATAGCTATATAAAAATACAAGTAAAAAATAGAAAGAAAAAACCCCAAATATTAACATTGTGATAATTGACATTTAAGTGCTTTGTGGGTTTCATTGGGTAATGTGATGATGCACAAATTTTTCTTTATAACTTCCTATATTTTCTACTTTTTTCTAAATATGCTTCTCATAAGTGGGGATAAAATCATTTCAAATGAATGAAGGGGATTTAAGAATATTAAATATTCTTAATATTTTTGGCATTTCAGGGAATATTTTTAGAAAAGGAGTGTCAGGAATGTTATACACATGGAATAAATTTGAAACATTCACTTGTATGATGACTATTCAGAAGTAGAAGAGGTATTTGCATGACATCTAGAAATTGGGAGTTAGAATTTGTCCAAGAGGTTGCTCTGATAGGTCTGTAGCCTTGTTGTAATCTCAGGTAATCCTAACCTGACTGCAGCTGTCAAAAATATTAAAACCATTCTTGTTCTGATTCCATGTTTCTGGAGAATTAATCTGATTATAATTCGCTTTTAGTGTGGATTTATTTGTCATCAAATGTCAGGATGTAAACCAGTAAGAAGCTCCCTGAGAACTTGAAATAAAGGGAAATAAGATCATCTCCAGAAAATTAAACCAGACACTCTATCATAATGAAAGTGTTTGTATACCACATACCGTATAGTCAGTGGCTATAAACCAAGAGATTGACTCTAAACATGTAGAAACATTTAAAACTCAAGGTGACTCGGGTGTAATCTAGGGGAAGCCACACTAGAATGTGATTGTAAGCTAAAACAGAATCAATTTTATTGTGTCTGCCTGGAGGAAAAAGATTGTGAGAACAGAAGGAGGATGATGACTGGGTACACAGAATAGCAAAGTCTAAAGAATTGAAGGTTGTCAGTATTTATCAAACACTGTCTAGAGAAGAGTCATTGAATTTGTGACGAGCAGGCTGGTTGTTGTAGAAATATACCTTCTTATAGGAAGATATTAACAATATTAACTGACATTTTTTGAGTGCTGGGTACTGTATTAAGCACGCTATTAATCCTTTTATAAATCTCTTCAGATTGCTATTATCCCCATTATAAAAACAAGGACACAGAGATTCAGAGAGCTTAAGGTCATTCAAGGATTACCTAATGCACCTGAGATTCAAATCCCAGCGGCCCAACTGCACGAGTTCCTGCCTCCACCACACGGTCAGGCTGTTCCTTTGGCCTTGAAATATCCCTTAAGGTTATTTACTTTCTTATGCTCTGGTTCTTTGCTCAACCAACAAGCTTTTAATTATTAATTAGGCTTCTGACGTATTCTAATCCTGGGATGGAATCATTCCATTACAAATGCACTGGCATTTGGGCTTATATGTCATCCTTCTATGAGTTTAGTAAAAGTGAATCATAAAATATGATTATGCAACTTTACTGAAAATGTGCCATCCCCTTTCATTCTCATGACTATTTCAAGAGGAGTTGTCCCTTAGACCAATGCTATTCAAAGTGCAGTGTGTGAAGAGCTGCCAATCTACAAACTGTTACTGGTCTGAGAGGAAATAAGTATAGAAATCGAGAGCAAGGATTTAAAAACCTTTATAGCAATTTGAAAGAGTAACTGTAGGCCTCTTGAACTTATCTTAAAAAATTAGGCTGGTGTTTTTTTTTTTCTTTAAAAAAATTTTTTTTTTAAATCTCTTTCTTTTCTTTTCTTTTTTTTTTTTTTTTTACTTTTGACCTCATTTGGAAATATAGGCTGGTGCTTTTAAGTATTTTTGTTCACCTTATTTTTCAAGTAATTCATTTTTATGGAGGAACACTGCTGTCAATTATGAAAACTATGGAAATTGGCCGGGCGCTGTGGCTCACGCCTGTAATCCTAGCTCTTGGGAGGCCGAGGCGGGCGGATTGCTCAAGGTCAGGAGTTCAAAACCAGCCTGAGCAAGAGCGAGACCCCGTCTCTACTATAAATAGAAAGAAATTAATTGGCCAACTGATATATATACAAAAAATTAGCCGGGCATGGTGGCGCATGCCTGTAGTCCCAGCTACCCGGGAGGCTGAGGCAGAAGGATCACTTGAGCCCAGGAGTTTGAGGTTGCTGTGAGCCAGGCTGACGCCACGGCACTCACTCTAGCCTGGGCAACAAAGCGAGACTCTGTCTCAAAAAAAAAAACTATGGAAATTAGTTACATATATTATGAAAAGCATTACTGTGGAGTACCTTCCTCAGGCATTCGTGTATAAATCCATTCCTGATCTTTTACTATGTTACCTATTTCTAGTCTATCCATGCTGGGTTGCTGTTGTCAGAAAAATATATCATTCATCTTGTCCCATCTAATCCACCCTGTACCGAAAAAGTTCAGTGTCATTTAAAAAATATGCACATTTTATCTACTCAAAACCCTCCAGTGGCCCTCCACTAGCTTTTAGAAAAAGTCCAAACTCTAGCAGGATATTTAATACCCTCCAAGATCATGATGTTGCCTCACTGTCCTACCTCCTACTCCACTGTTACTCTTTCTAGACTTTTGAAACCCATTGTGATTTCCAAAATATATGCCACGTTTTCTCAAACCTCCATGGCTTTGTATCTGCAATTCCTTTTACCTAGAAAGTTCTTTCTACTTCCTCTGAAACCATAATTTTAATTTTTTAATGATGTTTTCCTGACTTCTCTGTCAACATAGGTACTTCATTCCTTGTACTTCCATAGTACCTTGCATATACCTCTATTGCATGCAGCATTCATCACATTATAATAATCTTTTTTTTTTTTAACCTCATCTATTTCCCTCATACCCCACAAAGATTTTCAGGGCAGTGAAATTATATTTCATTATAATAATCTTTTTTTTTAACCTCGTCTATTTCCCTCATACCCTACAAAGATGTTCTATTAATTTCTCTGTGCTTAACACACTACGTGGCACATAATAGATATTTAACAAGCACCTAGCATATTTTGTGCTATTTTTGTTTCATGCTTGATTTGAGGATGTTTGGATGACTGTGCTGGTGTTTGGTAGAAAACAGAAACCCTGAGAAATAGGATCTGGCAGCAGACAATGAGATTAGAGGGTGAAATCAAGAAAGTGATGATGATAACAGGTAGGTTTATCTTGAATAGTATCACCTAAGCACTACAGATTATTTACTCAATTTCATTGGTTGTATTTGGACATTTCTTCTAAAAGCCAATTAATATCTTACTTTTACATTAATGTTTAGAATAATCTTACTTTTTATTCCTTATAATGAATAACAAGAACTGACAAATAGTATCAGTGACTCAAGAATAAATTATTGATGTAGTACAGATTCACCCAAAGTGATAGTGACATGCTGATCTCTTTGGCAGAGCCTTTGCACAGAGAATTCTAGACTTAACTTCCCGTATGTCATTATCCTCCCATTGTGTGCCATAAGACACACAGAAACCATGCCCTGAGATAATACTTAACAAGGCACGACTAAAGCAAGTTTGTTATAATATCTTTAAATTATTATACCAGATTAGGGTAATTAGACTTTAAATTCACAATGTGAACTTGAAGAATGGAGTAGTTTTTTTGAAATTTAAGGAAAACATTTCTTTTGTCTTTATTGTGCTAGTTATACCAAAGAAATGTTAAATAATATTGAAGTTTAATTGAGAAGAGTATTGCTCATGCTCTGTAGACTAGTGGGTAATCTCTGCATACATTGAAATTGCTGACTAATCAGTGGTATTGATAAAGAGCTTATTTAAGAACAGACTTTATAATACAGATGGCATCTGACTTACAACTTGACTTTTACCATTTTGCCACTTTTCTGATGTGTTTATTAGGATATTAAATGCATTTTCAACTTACAAATTTAAAAATATTTCAAATTATTGAAACATTTTATTTATTTATTGTATTGGCACATAACCGTATTGTAAGCAGGAACATCTGTATTAATAATAGTTTTCATTCAATCATATCCTTTTTGAGAGGGGAAACCCTAGTAGGTGGCTACTGTATATACAGGGCTTAATTCAGCATGGCAAATATCCTGTGGTAGTTCCACCCTATTTAATGGTTTAACCAACAACCATGCACACAATTTGTGTTACTATGAAAATCATTAAAAATAGCTCTTCAAATTTATGACTAAGACTTCAAAACCATAGGCAACAAAAACAGACAAATGGGACTTTAATTAAACTAAAAAGCTTCTGCACAGCAAAAGAAATAATCAACAGAGTGAACAGACAACCTATAGAATAGGAGAAAATATTTGCAAACTATACATCTGATAGGGGACTAATATCCAGAATTTACAAGGAACTCAAACAACTCAACAACAACAAACCAAATAATCCCATTAAAAAGTGGGCTAAGACAGGAATAGACATTTTTCAAATGAAGACAAATGAATGGGCAACAAGCATATGAAAAAATGTTCAACATCACTAATCAGGGAAATGCAAACTAAAACCACAATGAGATATCATCTTATACCAATCAGAATGGCTATTATTAAAAAGACAAAAAATAACAGATATTGGCAAGGATGCAGAGAAAAAAGGAACTTATATACATTGTTGGTGGGAATGTAAATTAGTGCAACCTCTATGAAAAACAGTATGGAGATTTTCCAAAGAACTAAAAACAGAACTACCATTAGATCCAGCAAACCCTTCCTGGGTATTTAACCAAAGGAAAATAAATCAATATATAAAAAAGATACATGTCCTCATATGTTGATCACAGCACAATTCACAATAGCAAAGACATGGAGTCAACCTAAAGTGTCCATCAGTGGATGACTGGATAAAGAAAATGTGACACACATACACACACACAACGGAATACCATTCAACCATAAAAATAATGAAATCATGTCTTTTGCAGCAACATGGATGAAAGTGGAGGCCATTATCTTAAGTGAAACAACTCAGATACAGAAAGACAAATACTGCATGTTCTCACAAGTGGGAGGTAAGTAATGACACATAGAAACAGAGTGTGGAATGATGGACAATGGAGACTTGGAGGAGTGGTGGGATAAGAGGTGGTGATGGGAGGCTGCTTGGTGGGTACAATGTGCATTGCTTCAGTGATATAGGCATCATTGACTTCACCACAATGCAGTATATCAATGTAGTAAAATTGTTCTCGTACCCCATGAATATATAAGAATAAAAAATAAGCGGAAAAAAGGCTTTTCAAGGTTCCTGGATCCCTAGCTATTACGTAAATCTTTTATTTTTAAGGGGCTTTTATCTTTTCATAGCACTTAACCACACAGCCCAGGCTCTGTCTGCCATGGTCATTGTAGAAGGAAATTCGTAAAAAGTGTTTATATCTACATGCCTTTTTGGAGGAGCTGAGATTCAAAAGCTCTGAGAATGATGAAAGGCAGCAAATGCAGTAAGGGGTTGAAGAATGAAGTTTTTACAAACATAAGGTGAGAGAATTTTAAAGCCATGTAAATGTAGAACTAGAAAGACTTGGAAGATCATCCAGTTACACATCAGGAAACAGAGATCTGGAAGAATAAATGACTCATCCTATCCAAATGCTCACAGAAAGTGGCATTCATTTCAGAGCCAAGGGGAAGTCCTCATAACAAGAATGTACCTAGCATTTCCATGCAATTTAACTCTCCAAATGATTTCCTTTCTATTATCCGATTGCATCTCTTAGCAGCTTTGACACAGCATTGGGAGAATTGGCTATCTTATTTTGTATAAAGAGAGATGAAAACAAACTTAGTAAATGAGCCAGTCATACAACCATGAGTAAGAGGTGCAACAGTTTAGGGGGATGGACATGCTTGAAGCTCTTACTCGAGGGAGGAGGGAGGGCATGGGCAATATATGTAACCTTAACACTTGTACCCCCATAATACGCTAAAATAAAAAAAAAGGAAAATTCTCCCAGACTCATTGTTCCTTTCATAAAACTGAGATCTATGGGTTCATTAAATAAATACTCAAATCTCCTCTGAGGCTGTGGCTTTCAAACTCTTTTTTTTTTTTTTTTTTTTTTTTTTGAGACAGAGTCTCGCTTTCTTGCCTAGGCTAGAGTGAGTGCCGTGGCGTCAGCCTAGCTCACAGCAACCTCAAACTCCTGGGCTCAAGCGATCCTGCTGCCTCAGCCTCCCGAGTAGCTGGGACTACAGGCACGAGCCACCATGCCCGGCTGATTTTTATATTATATATTAGTTGGCCAATTAATTTCTTTCTATTTTTATGGTAGAGACGGGGTCTCGCTCAGGCTGGTTTTGAACTCCTGACCTTGAGCAATCCGCCCGCCTCGGCCTCCCAGAGTGCTAGGATTACAGGCGTGAGCCACCGCGCCCGGCGGCTTTCAAACTCTTTAGAGAGATTATTCTGATTTGTAAGGTAGGGTCTGTGAATCCTAAAAACTCCCAGGTGCTGTTGCTGTCAGGTAGCTCATTGCTGCTAGACAAAGTGAAAGCATGTCCTTGGTAATATATAGTCAGCATATCACTCAGTGAGACAAAATCCTCCATTTCTTTTTTTTTTTTTTTTTTTTTTTTTTTTTGAGACAGAGTCTCGCTTTGTTGCCCGGGCTAGAGTGAGTGCCATGGCGTCAGCCTAGCTCACAGCAGCCTCAAACTCCTGGGCTCGAGTGATCCTTCTGCCTCAGCCTCCCAGGTAGCTGGGACTACAGGCATGCGCCACCATGCCCGGCTAATTTTTTTTTTTTTTATATATATATATATATATCAGTTGGCCAATTAATTTCTTTCTATTTATAGTAGAGACGGGGTCTCGCTCAGGCTGGTTTTGAACTCCTGACCTTGAGCAATCCGCCCGCCTCGGCCTCCCAAGAGCTAGGATTACAGGCGTGAGCCACAGCGCCCGGCCAAAATCCTCCATTTCTAGTGAAGTG
Source organism: Microcebus murinus (assembly GCF_040939455.1). Lineage (NCBI taxonomy): Eukaryota > Metazoa > Chordata > Mammalia > Primates > Cheirogaleidae > Microcebus > Microcebus murinus. Next base: position 86,695,205 of record NC_134108.1, read on the forward strand.
GGCACACAGACTTTTTTGTAGGTCCAAGAATTATGATTGCAGCAGCAGCCACAGCAGCAATAGTAATACTTTTGGTAACCCAGGCCCCATGCCACTTATACAAGAAGATTTAGGAGAAAGGGGAATACTTTTTGGCCATCAGTAATTTCCAGGATTTTATTTCCTATAAGTCTAGATCTACTCTAATAAATATGACAAGAACACTGAATTCCTAAACTCTGATTTCCAGGGAACTCTCCTTGACTTCACTCTGAAAAATCTGTCTCAATCCTGTCATGCTGGAGATGTTTGTCCTAGAGAGTCATGTACCTCCACTCAGGGCAGCCTTTAAGGACCTACAGAGTCCAGGTTTTCTTGGCTAAGCCAACTAAATCTCCTTTGAAGAAAAGAGGAACAATTAGCACCATTATTCTATTACTAGAAATGAACAGCAATTGTGCTGGGAGTGGAAAGATTAAAAGGAAATGGAGGCATGAGTATTCCGGGAATATATGAAATAATTGCTGCTTTGCTTGGTTCCCTTCTGGTATCAATCACATGTTAACAGAAACCATACCATGTGCTTCAGATCTGCTGATACCACTGCTAAAAACATTCTTATCCTTATATGGCTCTGACCAAAGTTCTGTGAACATCTACTATGTACTATATACCAGCACTAAGGTGTGTATACAAACATGAATAACACTCTGTCCCCAAAAGCGACCCATATGTAAATGGTGATAATATAATTTGATACAATGTATAATAGATTTTTTTGCTGGGTCCTAGTGGAACCCTGAGGACGAATGCCTAATTCTGTCTGGGAGGTTGGAATGTGGGAGTGGAAGTAAAGTCAGAACAGTCTTCTAAGGAGAGACTAGAGTCTAGAAGAAAAAGTCTAAGAATTTCTGGAAAAGTTTTCAACAAAACACTTCCACTATTATAATTGTATGAAAAGAACATGAATAGTATGTTTTTCATATGCTCTGAGATTTTCAAGAGGGAATAAGCTTGATAAGAATAGAGAAAACTCCTACTATAATAAAATGTACTTAAAAAAGGACTGCAAAACTGAATTGTAACTAAATACACTTTTGGCGAGAAAGATGATAAAGTCTTTTTATTGCCTCTGCTGAGAGGAGACTATCATTTGTTAATTTGAATACCTGTGCTTTCAGTCTTCTGAATTTTTAAAAATTGAAAGTAGTGAATTATCCTGCTAGATAAATTCACTGCAATTATCCTGCTAGATAATTCCAATGGAATTTCTAGATTGGTAACTGGGAATTTCTAGATATGCTTATAAGCTTCTTAAAATAAGGCCAACTGACATTATTAACTTTTATGTCCTTCGATTATTCTGTCTTATTTCCTATTTTAAACAACTATAAACATTACCTTTTAAATAACCTGAGTCAAAAAAGTTAATTGTACCCTATTACAATTATAATCCCAGGCTGGATGATAGTTTTGTTTAGTTTAGCTTATGTTATACTGCAATTTCTTCTTCTTTACTCCTCTTCTACAACTTCTCAGTGAATTTTAAATTATGATTTACCTGTTTTGCTACTATACACAGAGAAATTGAATTCTAGTTTTCCCGCACCCCAAACTAATCAGTAACAATATAATCAATTTTTCACCAGTGAAGTACACATTCCTTAACTGCCATTCATTAGTTGGAACACCAAGATCTAAAATATGGCAAATGTCCAGGGAAGGCTGACAAATCGAGCTACACTAAGGCACTAAAATAGCTATACTGCATGACAGGATTTCAAGCCAGCTTTCATTAACCTGACTTGGCCAACTCTATTTTTAGGCCACCCATGTAATTGGCTATTTATAAGGAGGAAGCACATTGACCTTTGGCTTTGACTATTGAACACAGATCCATGGAAACCAAAACCGTGTGTGAAAATCATTCAATTATCACAGGAGATTCTACACAAACCGGAGTCACCAACAGTATTCTGTTACTTTATGACCCTGTAGCATGTGTTTTGGGAGCAAAATTTTAACTTTGTGTTAAAAGCAGAGCTTTGATATCAGACCACATTAACTAAATCATATCACATAATTACTGAGGACTTACTAGATTAGGCAAGATATTTAGTTTGAAGTTGAATAGTATACTTTGAAGAAAAAAATGGTTTGAATTTAATCAATATTCAGATATTTCTCCCTACTACTTTGAAACTTTGAGGATGAATTAAATACAATCCTGGTATATCTGTATGAAGAGTCCTCTGCAACTATTACATCATAGTTCCCAAGAATATTCACTAAAAAGAGGCTATGGTCATGAAATAATGTTAAGTATCATGAACTTTATATGACATAATCCTATTTTTAAAACAAAATGTTTAGACATAGAAAAAAAAGGCTTGAAAGAAATACATCAAAAGGCATATAGTGGCTATTTATGAATTAGTATGAATGGTGGACATTTTCTAATTTTCTTTGTCTTCCAAATTACCCACAATGGCCTGTATTACTTTTATAAACAAGAAGAACTGTATTGACATTTTAAAAACATCCAGGTAGTTATGATCTAGCATGTACAATCACATTCCAAAGCAAAACAAACAAAAAAATTGGGCTATTAAAAATAATTATTTGTAGTTCACCTTTCAATTACCAGATTGACTGACTGAGTTTAAATTTTTACTTTTTTAGAGTCAGGGTGTCTTGCTATATCACCCAGGCATGGCTTGGACTCCTGGCCTCAACTGATCCTCCTGCCTCCTCAGCCTAGCCTCAGTAGGTGGGACTATACTTTTGAGCCACCTCACTTGGCTTTGATTTTTTTTTTTTAAGTATAAAAAAGTGCTGATTTTTACAGATGCACATTTTTTGAGGGGAGTGAAATGCTGATTTTTAAACTTTCCAGTGACCAGATATTACATTATTATATAGCTTAGCTCTTACTGGAGTTTGTTTCAAACTTGGATAAATGCTTAACTGTGTATTACTTCCTATATATCCCTGATCATCTGGGATAGATCTGATGTCAAATATTTGTCCTATTGACTCATCTGATATTTGGTCTGTAAAATGTGGTCACATGTATAATCTGGAGATGAAGGACCCAGTTACTTCTTAACAAATCAAAAACTTTTTTTATTTTTATTTTTTACTATAAAAAAGAGATGCTAGCTGAGCGAGGTGGCCTGGGCGCATTCTCCCAGCTACTTGGGAGGCTGAGGCTGGAGGATCGCATACAGTTTTCAAAATCACACACTGTAGAAACCACTTTTAAAAACCCCTTCTTAATCTGTCACGTTATTAGTTAAAAAACAAATGAACAAACAACAAAAACCTCCTATCCACATGAACATCTCAACTCCAACAACTCAGAGAAAACCAGTTTTAGCTGTTTCTAAGGCCTGAGGAGCTCTTTAGGGCCCCAACCCCTGGGCCAAAGACTTGGGGGGAGGGTCTGCCCTCTTCCTCCCCGCGTCAGTGGAAAAACTCTCTTCTGTGAAACTTGGGGGAGGAAGATGGGGGGAGGAAGAGGTGGGGCGCACAGCAGGAGTTGAGCGTTGGTCCAGAGAGACCGTGTTTATAGCCCCTGGCATCACCTCCTGAGCTCTGCCTCCCCTCCACCCTGCCCCCCAAGTCCGTGGAAATACTGCCTTTCACGAAATCGGTCCCTGGCGCCAAAAAGGTTGGGGACCGCTGCTTTAGGGCCTTTCGGGCCTTTTAACACACGAGCTGATGTGGTCTACTCACCCCTCTTTGTAGCACTGTTCTCTCTTGCTGCAGGCTCCTGTATCAGAAGAAGGTTCCACTCCTGACAGCTTCACCCTCAGCTCTCCAAGTGGTCTCCCGTCTCTCTCAACTCCTTTTATACCCCTGAAGAAGAGCCCACACCCTTCCCACCCTCGTTAATTGCATTATTTCTGGTTGATCACATCATCTTTTTTCCCACACCCTTGTTAATTACAATTCACGAAAAGGCCCACAACGCATTCAGTTTTGTTGTGGGTTACCCAATTTGGTTCACACTTCTTAATTTAAAACTTTTAAATTTTATTTAAAAAAAATTGTAATGGATACATGACAATTGTACATATTTATGGGGTACATAGTGATGTCGTAATACATATAATGTATAGTGATTACATCAGGGTAATTAGAATCTCCATAACCTCAAACATTTATCATTTCTTTGTGTTGGGTACATTCAATATCCTCTTTCTGGCTATTTGAAACTCCTGATAGGATGCATGAAGAAGAAAATCACAGCGTTTCACGGATATTCCTGCAAAATATGTATAAGCTGAATCTAATCACAGGGAAATATCAGAAAAACCCAAACTGAGAAACATTTTAAGAATAATTGGCTTGTACTAATATGAAATGTGGATGGCCTGGTGTGGTGGCTCACGCCTATAATCCTAGCTCCCTGGGAGGCCGAGGCGGGTGGATCGATCAAGGTCAGGAGTTTGAAACCAGCCTGAGCAAGAGCAAGACCCCCATCTCTACTGAAATAGAAAGAAATTAATTGGCCAACTAAAAAATATAGAAAAATTAGCTGGGCCATGGTGGCGCATGCCTGTAGTCCCAGCTACTCAGGAGGCTGAGGCAGGAGGATTGCTTGAGCCCAGGAGTTTGAGGTTGCTGTGAGCTAGGCTGACGCCACAGCACTCACTCAAGCCTGGGCAACAAAGTGAGACTCGGTCTCAAAAAAAAAAAGAAATGTGGAGATCATAGATGACAACTAACCTATTGCTAAGATGATGGCAAATGTGACATGACAACTTAATCCAGTGTGTGACCCATGTTTTTCAATTGCTTTAAAGGACATTTCTTGGACAACTGGAGAAATTTGAGTGACTGGGGATTAGCTAAGAGTATTATATCAATGCTAATTGCCTGATTTTGATAACGGTACTGCAGTTATGTAAAAGAATACTCTCATTCTTAGTTTTAGGACTATGAGGTTTTTTGTTTTGTTTTGTTTTTAATTTTTATATTTTTTGAGACAGAGCCTCTCACTCTGTTGCCCGGGCTAGACTGCCATGGCGTCAGCCTAGCTCACAGCAACCTCAAACTCCTGGTTTCCAGCAATCCTACTGCCTCAGCCTCTCAGGTAGCTGGGACTACAGGCATGTGCCACAATGCCTGGCTAATTTTTTCTATATATTTTTAGTTGTCCAGCTAATTTCTTTCTATTTTTAGTAGAGACGGGGTCTTGCTCATGCTGGTTTCGAACTCCTGACCTTGAGTGATCCTCCTGCCTTGGCCTTCCAGAGTGCTAGGATTACAGGCGTGAGCCACTGCCCACAGCCAGGACTATAAGGTTTTAGGACACTAATGTGTCAAGGGCATCATGTCTGCAACTTACTTGTAAATAGTTTAGTGAAAAAAATGTGTGTATATACATAGAAGATGATGAAACATGCCAAGATATTAAAATTCAGGGAATCTAGATGAAAAGTATGTGGAAATTCTTTGTATTTTTCTTGCAACTTTTCTGTAAATCTCAAATTATGTCAAAGAATATTTAAAAAAAAACTAAAAAAAGTGCTTTGCAGCAAAACTTCATGGATATCTGTCTGAGAGAAAGTGTGGGATAGTTTTTGCTCCTCTCCATTGTAAGTAGAATGAGTGCATACAGGATCACAGGCCAAAAAGGAAACTCCCCTATGTAAAATATTCGGGAAATTACAATGGGAGGAAGAAAATGGAGAGTTAGAATCAAAAGCTCATTAAACTCTGGACTACTATATTTTCTATTTATAAAAAGTGTATAAACAACTCCTAAAAATAGAATAACAAGGTAGGATTGATGTTTGTATACAAGTAGAACATGAGGAGTGAAATGAAAGAAACTCTTTTTAACTAGAACATTTGAGTAGGATGGAAAGTTGCTAGAAATTAAGCTAGAGGCAGATAGGCAGGAGATGTTATTATTAGTCTTATTTTACAGATGAGGCATTAAATGACTTGCCCCAAGTCTCTCAGTAAAGGTTAGGGTTTGCTTCCCAAATCTTGAGTTTTTGACTAGGGAGCCAATTGGATAAATGAGCACAGTGTGAAGTCCACAATCCTCTTTTCACATTCCCATAATATATCCTTCCTTATGCTCTATCATCAAGACCCAGACTTATGAATACATACATGTATTTATTCAATGAATAATAATTATTCTTCCTATCAGGCACTGTTCTCAGTACAAGATAAAATGGTGAATGAGTTAGATAAGATCTCTCTCCCATAAAGAGCTTATATTTATATTTTAGTGAGAACATTAGACAGTAAAGAAGAACCCAAATGCAGTAAAGGAGAATCCAACATGACAATTGCAACGTTTAATAAGTGCCAATAAGGAAACATAGGATAATATCATTGGGAAAAAAATGTTTTCAAGTACGATCTTCCTGAACAGGTTAATTTGAGTTGACACCTGAATGATGAGAAAATGGATTGAAGAGGCCAGTCTCACACCTGTAATACTAGTACTCTGGGAGGCCAAGGTGGGAGGATCTCTTGAGGTCAGGAGTTTGAAACCAGCCTGAGCAAGAGTGAGACCCCATCTCTACTAAAAATAGAAAAAAAGTTAGCCAGTCAACTAAAAATAGAAACAAAACATTAGCCGGGCATGTGGCGCATGCCTGTAGTTCCAGCTACTGAGGAGGCTGAGGCAGGAGGATCACTTGAGCCCAGGAGTTTGAGGTTGCTGTGAGCGAGGCTGACTCTAGCCTGGGCAATAAAGCAAGACTCTATCTCGGGGGAAAAAAAAAGAAAGAAAGAAAGAAAATGGACTGAAAGATTTCCTGGTATGTAAGACTCTCAGTTTTAAAACTGGGACAAGCCTCACAAACTGAGACACTGGACACCCTACCACACTTTTTATGTTTTAAAGGGAACATTCTAATTTGTGGATGAAAGTTTTGTTTTAAAATAATCCAGCCAGGAGAAAGAAGGTGGAGTAGAGGATGTAGTTGGAAAAAGACTGGCCATATGTGAATTAGTGTTGTGATGGATAGTGGGCCTCCTTATACTAAATTTGTAGTTTGAAAGTTCAAAAATATAAAAATAAAAGGATGATTCTGGTTGCTGTGTGGAGAGTAGTTTGTAAGGATTAGGAATACCAAGTAAGAGGCTAGAACATTAGCTCAGGAGAGATATAATCATGACTTGGATTATGAAGGTAGAGGTGGAGATGGTGAAAGCAGGAAAATGTGGGATATATTTTAGTTAGAGAGCAATGAAGGGGATTTGTGGAGAATGTGGATTTAGACTTTTTAATATGAAGAGGTCAGCAGAGAGGTTGGCAAAGGAAATTGAAAAGAAGCAGTCGGTGAGAGAAGATAAACCAGCAGAACATAAAGTGAGTCAAAGAGACAATGGGCAAATGCGTAAAGTGCCATGGAGAAATGGAATGGAATCAAGTCTGATTATTGAGTCTGGAGGCAAAAATGGTACTGGAGACAGGTGGGAAGACAGGAGGCAAGATGGAAATAGGGGTTATGGACAGAATGGACTCTTCAAATGTTTTACTGTGATTTGAAGGGGGGCAGATTATTAGATCAGATTTAGTAGTTTTGAAGTAAAAAGAGAGCTTTTAAAAGATGGGAGAGCATTGTTTTTCTTTTTACTTTTTATTTATTTATTTGTTTTCAGCATATTATGGGGGTACAAATGTTAAGGTTACGTATATTGCCCATGCCCCCGTCCCCCCTCGAGTCAGAGCTTCAAGCGTGTCCATCCCCCAGTCGGTGCACATCGCACTCATTATGTATGTATATACCCTTCCCCTCCCCCCACCTGCCCTAAACCCCATAAATGTTATTCCTATATGTCCACTTAGGTGTTGATCAGTTAATACCAATTTGGAAGAGCATTTTATGTAAAACTTTTTATGTGTATTTTGTCATTATTAAAAAAAGGTAAAAAAGATGGGAGATACTAGGAAATGTTTGTAAGCTGATGGAAATAACATAGTACAGAGGGAAATATTGATGATAAAAAGGAGGTAATTACAGGGGTGAGGCTGTTGAGAGGATAAGAGAGGTTGGCTTTCAGAAAGGAACAGTGACATTGCATGTAGCAGGAAGAGAGGGCAAATATTTAACCCTCAATACACCTTGTTTGATGGCGTTGGATAGGGACAATGAGAGCTTGTCCTTCTGATTGCTTCTAGTTGCTGAGAGAAGTATAAGGTGAAATCATCAGTCAAGGAGTAGCACGAAGAGGTTGGAAATCTCCATTCTAAAATCTGATATTCCATTTTTAGCACTGGATTTATTTTCATCTTCAATGTGTTTTCAAGAAATCTCATATGCTATTCTAGAAAGAGAAGGAATGGAGCACAGAGGTTCTCAAACTTTAATTTGCACCTGGGGAACTTGTTTAAAACATAAATATCCAAGCCCCTCCTTGACTTTACTGGATTAGAATTTAAATGGCCAGTTACCTCTAGATCTGAATTGTTTAACAAGCTTCCCAGGTAGGTGTAGCAAGGTATGAGAGACCCTCTTGGCAAAGATTGTCAGAACACTAGCTAGGTACAAGAGAGAGGAGAGAGGAGTATTGAGGATACTAATAACAGAAGGAGGAGGCCAGGCGCTGTGGCTCACGCCTGTAATCCTAACACTCTGGGAGGCCGAGGCGGGAGGATCGCTTGAGCTCAGGAGTTCGAGACCAGTCTGAGCAAGAGCGAGACCCCATCTCTACTAAAAATAGAAAGAAAATTAATTGGCCAACTAAAATGTATAGAAAAAATCAGCCAGGCATGATGGCACATGCCTGTAGTCCCAGCTACTGGGGAGGTTGAAGCAGCAGGATCGCTTGAGCCCAGGAGTTTGAGGTTGCTGTGAGCTAGGTTGACACCATGGCACTCTAGCCCAGGCAACAGAGTGAGACTCTGTCTCAAAAAAAAAAAAAAAAAAAAAAAAGGAAGGAAACCTGCTTTGATTGCTGACACTTTTCTAGGTTGTGATATAGATTTCTTTTAAAGCATATGAAAACTGTTGAGTTAATTATATTCCTTAGTTTGTGGCATACTACTTATTCAACCATTCTAATACGTTTGATGTGCATCCTTATTTTGTATGTATGCATTTTAACTTACGTAAATGATATTGTGATAGAAACTTCATTTTTTTTTCTTTTATTTGAGACAGAGTCTTACTCTGTTGCCTGGACTAGAGTGCTGTGGCATCAGCCTAGCTCACAGCAACCTCAAACTCCTAGAGTCAAGCAATCATCCTGCCTCAGCCTCCTGAGTAGCTGGGACAACAGCCATGCACCACCATGCACAGCTATATTTTTCTATATATTTTTGAGTTGTCCAGCTAATTTTCTTTCTATTTTTAGTAGAGATGTGGTCTCACTCTTGCTCAGGCTGGTCTTGAACTCCTGAGCTCAAACTGTCCGCCTATCTCGGCTTTCCAGAGTGCTAGGATTATAGGCATGAGCCACCTCTCCTGGCCAGAAATCTCATTTTATGTCTAATTTTTCTTTTTAAACCCAGGACTGGATTTTAAGGTCTATCAGTGTTTCTATGTACATCTAGTCTCCTGCTTCTTCTATTTTTTTTTCTTTTTTACTATTTTTTAGTTATTTAATCTTTTATTTATTTATTTCTTTTCTTGACCTTAAACTTACTGTAATACAAGTTCTCTCCTGCTTCTTCTAACTGCTGAATGTTAGGTAGTAGTTCAAGGAATAAGTGTATCTACCAAATGTTGTTTATCCAGTCCCCAATCATGGACACCAGATTCATCATCATCTTCAAACATGTCTTTTGGATGTGTAAAATTTCTTAGGGATGAATACTCAGGAGCTAACCTGCAAGGGCATAGTGTATAGATATATTGCTTTGACCAAGAGCCTCTATATTGTCTTCTGGAAGGCTGCCTCAATGTACCCTCCCACCAATAGGCATCAGCATTCCTGTATATCCTCCAAATCAGCCAGCACTTGGCATTATCCAACTTCCTAAGTTTTGCTCCTCAGTGAATATAAAGGGTTATTTCATAGTTTTTTTTTTTTTAACTTGTGTATTCTCCTGATTATTAATGAGTCTGAACATATATTTACTGACCTTTTAGGTTTTTTTCTGAAGATTATTTATATCCTTTGCCTATTTTCTTTCAGACTTCCTGTTTCTTGTTGATTTGCAGTGGTTCTTTGCAAACCATAAAGAACAATGATTAAACACAAAGGATAATGATTACCTCTATGGTTGAGGTTGGAAGTGGAATGGGATCCTGGTAGGATAGATAAGGGATTTCAACAGCATTGTAATGTTTAACTCTTTAGGTTAGGTGGTGGGTCAAGTATATTTATTGAATTATTTTTTCTCTCTATTAATCTTACAAGCTATGTAACTTTAAATAAATTCTATAAGTTAGAATTTACTCAACATTCTAAATCAATGCTTCTCAAAATGTAGGCCCCATAGCATTAGTATCTTGTCACCAGAGAACTTGTTAGAAATACACAATTGGCCTGCACCCCAGACATCTAGACTCAGAACTCTGGGGAGGGAACCCAGTGAATCTGTGTTTTAATAAGCCTCTGATGTGATTATGGGACAGCAAAAGTTTTGAACTATTGTAGAGAAAAACTAAAGCACATTGTGATGTTATCTTAAAAAATAAGAAATTACACTATTGAAAATCTCAACTATTTTTATTATTCTCTCTTCTTTTTTGTATTCTTGGCATCTGCAGTATTTTATATGTTGACCAAATTTCAAAATCCTATTAATTATTATTTATACAATACTGGGACATGTAACTTCATCATAAATACATTCAATTGAAAGTTAAATTATTCTAATTTCTATCACATTTTTAATTTAGCATATCCAACATTCATCTTTTATAGTTCAATTGCTAAATTATTCTATCTCAGTTTTTGCCTGTCTAATCATTTTTTAATGAAGAGTGGAAGTCTCCCTAACAATGTTCACTAAGCTTTCAGTACAATTTCTTGAAATCTTATCGCAAGAGAAATTAATAGCAGAACAGTTCTAGGTTTTTCTCTCGTTCTCTGATGCCAGCTCCCAACCAGAAACCCAGGAAACACGTCTTTTAAAAAAACCGGGCCGGGCGCGGTGGCTCACGCCTGTAATCCTAGCTCTCTGGGAGGCCGAGGCGGGCTGATTGCTCGAGGTCAGGAGTTCAAAACCAGCCTGAGCAAGAGCGAGACCCCGTCTCTACTATAAATAGAAAGAAACTAATTGGCCAACTAATATATATAGAAAAAATTAGCCGGGCATGGTGGCACATGCCTGTAGTCCCAGCTACTTGGGAGGCTGAGACAGAAGGATCGCTTGAGCCCAGGAGTTTGAGGTTGCTGTGAGCTAGGCTGACGCCACGGCACTCACTCTAGCCTGGGCAACAAAGCGAGACTCTGTCTCAAAAAAAAATAAATAAATAAAAATAAAAAAACCTATCACTTCCCTACTAGTAAAAACCCCAGGCTCACATTCCAAACAACCTTTCATGATGATGACTAGGCACACCTTGCAGAGATAAATACCTGGAAATTTGCATGTACATTTAATGTCAGCAAATTTAAAAAGTTTTCTCACTATTTTGCTAAATAAACTCAGATATAATTTATCTTTCTGTCTTACTAATCTCCATTTGGCTGTACAAGGCTGGTCTCAGGTAAGCTCTGATTGACGCAAGTGAAATTTGTGACACCATATCCGCTTTTTGATCTTTTAATCCCATGTCTGGGCCTGCCTGTATTCCAGTGGTAGGACTCTGCCACCCTCTCCTTCACGAGGGCTCTGGCCCTTTCTCCAGATTCTTGGCTGCTGTGCTCTCTTGAGTTAGGATCCTCATCCTTCCCCTCCCTTTTCCACACAAACAAAAATTAAGCTGTAGGGGCCTTATTTCCTCAGGGTTCTAATCTCCTGACAAAAGTGTTAAAGGATTTAAGTAGAATTTAATCAATCCTGACTGATTGCGTTCAGCTTGTGGTTTTCACCCTTGTTTTAGGAAAAACTGTCATTGAAAAGGAGGTAAAACAAACTAATGCAGGATTCAATTAATCCTGTTGAAAGAGGGTTAGTTTTGGAGCTCAGCCAATTGGCTCCTCTCTCTAAAGATCTCTAAGAGGGGATCTCTAAGGCAATGGTTCTCTACCGAATACACGCTGGAAACACTTGGGGAGCTGTGAAAACCACCACGTCCATGCCAAAACCCCATTCCTAGAAATTCTGATTTTATTGGTCTGAGCCTGGGCCTGGGCACTGGCAGTTTGAAAATCTCCCAGATGTTACTAATATGGTTCTTCACCTTTATCATGCTTTAGAATCACCTGGAGGACTTGTTAGAGCAGGGTTACTGGGTTCCACCGCACAGTTTCTGATTCATTAAGTCTGGAATGGGGTCTGATGATCTGCATTTCTAACAAGTTTCCAAGAAATATTGATGCTGCTGGTCCAGGGACCACATTTTTTTTTTCTTTTCATTTTAAAAGACCCTTTTAATGAAAAACTTCATCAGGAGGGTCAATTACAAATTTATCAGTTAGGTAAAGATGTCTATTAATACATAACAGCCTCCTTAACCATGTCTTAAACACAGAACTGAAAATTTAGCTATCTTAGTTTATTATAATTGGTTCCGGTAGAATAAAAACATGTAAATATATCCCCCTTTAAAGTAAGTAGGTTGTGTAGATCAGAACTACAAATTTATCCTCTTTTTAAAACTAGAAATGCACTAGTTAGTATAATTAACAAAATGGCTATCAGCAAGCTTGTTCATATATCAAACATTACATTATACATTCAACAAAGTTAATTTTATGAAATGTTTTTTAATTTCATAGACAATATAATACATACTGTGTAAGAAGCACACAATAGTTTTGCAATACAATTTCAAAGTGTATACAAATTGGAATACAGAGGTTAAACACTGGTGTACTGATAGCATTTTGAACTTTAAACTGTATACAAAATTTACAATTCAAATATAAGCCAATCTGAAAACTTCACTTCCCATAATATAAAAATGATACTTTGCAATGCAAAAACATTTTTTACTAAACAAACTTTATAAACATTTAAAATAATCATCAAAAACTCAACGTTAGAATTTATAAAGATTAGCTATAAAAATATATTGGCAGTCACTTTTCTTATAAAGGTACCATGCACTACATTACAAAATAGTCTCTAACATAAAATTGCCTTAATAACTATACTATTTTAGAATCTGATAAACCTTAGATTAAACTGATTATAAAATCTTCTTGGAAAAACTTTGGTATGCATCTTTAGAAAGCTTTTTAAAAAATAGTATTTTAAGGGCCTGTAAACATTCCATTCTATCAAAGCACAACAGAATAAGTAATAGATATTCAACTGCATACAGAATATAGAATCAAAAAACAATTTATTATATATTTGTAGAAAATCACCATTACCAGAGTAAGCAAAAAACAAACCATTTAAAAGTATCAAACTTTTAAACAGTTCTCTTTCCATTCTGATAAAAAAAATGTTATAACATTACCGTATTCTATTCATGTACCTTAGAAAACTTTTAGGACAAGACCTCAAAAATAACCCACTCTCAAAAACGCTCTCAAGTCCAACAAACAAACTTTTAAAAACTCTTTTAAAAGATTCAACAATAGAACAAGTGTATGTAATCAGAACACATAATTTATATACTTAGTAATGTGTTAGGTTTTCTTTTACATTTGTAATTTAGAATGTATTGGCAGAAATAAAATACACACACACACACAAACTGAAAAAGGTAAATTTCAGAAAAACAGTAAGAAATGCAAACCTACAGGATAAACTGATTTACTTCTAAAAATCCAATTTACCAAATCTCATCTTTATCTGCCATTTTTGGACTGACAACTATTGTTACTTAGAAAATTCAAATTAAAAAAAAAAAAGAAAGAAAGAAAATTCAAATTGCTGTAAGTTCGTTTCTTGCTTCTTGAGTATGTTTCATTTTTACAAAGCTTCCAGTTTTTCCAGTAGCTTCCTTGAGGTCACTTTCCACTTTATCCTCTGTCACCAGATATCTTACAAAGATATTTGAGTTGCAAAAGCCTACATAAAAAGCTCCACTTCTGACCTTTTAATTTATAAAACTCCACTAAAAAAAATCAAATATAATTTTTAGGCAAGTCCACAAAAATATTTTCTTTGTTAAGAATCAGACACTTTTATGGGAATAAAGATCCTTCAAAGTTTTTAACTCTTCTATTAGAGTCTTATTTTGATTTTCCAGGACGGCAACTCGATTTTCCAGGCATTTAAACATATTCTTTCTTCTTTCTGCGACGTTCTCGAGCAACCTCTCTGTTTTTCATTAACCTTATTTCTCTTTTCAGTTGGGGGTCATCTGTCTTAGTTGTCTGAGATGTAAGAGTAACAGGAGATGTCGTCACCACAGTTTGTGGCAGAGAAGTAGCTGAAGGTGTGATCTGATATGACACATCCGATATGTCTGCATATCTCCCGATGCCGTCTGCACTGCCACTTGATTGCTGGGCACAAGCATTTGCTGTCCATCAGAGGTCTGCGCATCCTGGAGAATAGTTGTACCTTGCTGAGTATCGCCTGAATTCGTCATGGTTAATGTCTGAAGTCCCTGTACTCCATCTGTCCCTGCACTGGCCAACTGTAAGGCTCCATTCGGGGCAATGGCAATGTGCTGTCCACTGCTAGTCTGATAGATGGGAGTAGGAACGGACATAGAAGTGGCAGCAGAAACTCCAGGGGTTTTCTTCGTCTCCTTTTCGGCCTCGTGTATCTTCAGAAGACAGATCTTTAAAATTTTTTTCCTGTACGATGGGCGCCGTGCTAGGCTCCTGTGGGCTTTCTGTGAGGAGCCTATGCTGTCAGATGAGTCCTGAGACTCCTCACTTTCTGATAAAGGTGATACCTGTTGAGCGATATGAGAAATATGGGCTCCCTGAACTGCTGCACCAGGCTGGAGGTGCTGCCTCTGAAGTGTTATTCTTGTGGGAATCTTCCATAATCAACTGTGGCTGCCGCTGTCTGGGGCGGGAACTTCCACTCCCCCCTCCCAGGTGGATCCGAATTCACCACCCACTTCCCCACCCCCTCCCACGGCAGGGGACGCCCCTCCTTCTTGGGGGTCAGGAGGGGCAGGGAGAACAAGTGTCACTTAACAGCCCGCGGGCCAGGGGAGGGGGGACCACATTTTGAGAACCACTGCTCTAGTGAAAATCTGAAAACCACTAGTAGTTGAGTTTTGCCCTGCCCAGGAAATATTGCCACTCCCCTCCCCCACCTTTAAAAAATACTCTTAGACTTTAGAATGGGGTTAAGGTTATTTTCCTTAATTCACTCACTTTATCACCATCAGTCCATGAAAGCTTCTCTCATTTTATTAATTTTTTTTAAAAAAAGTTTTGACCTCAATTCTCAATCACTATTTCTGTTCTCTCCTCTGCCACCAAAGGTACTTCCTCTAACTCATTTGATATGTCATCTTTTATAATTATATGGAAATAAAAATTGTTAAAAATCCTAATTGAAGTGCCAATTGTGGTAATTAACAGTCACAGAGCCTTTGTGCTTAGGAGAATTTTAAATCTGGGATGCTTTTCGGGGAACTTCACATTACAAAAAGGCCTTATGTTGCTAAGACTGTCGAATACTTTATACTAAAAATATTGTATTTATTATTTAAATAAATGATATAATAAAATATTTCCTAATAAATAATAATTAAGTTTGTCTTTTCTTGTAGTGATAATTATTTTCTCTAAAATAGGGCATATCTTTTTCTTTTTCTTTTGAGACAGAGTCTCACTTTGTTGCCCAGGCTAGAGTGAGTGCCGTGGCGTTAGCCTAGCTCACAGCAACCTCAAACTCCTGGGCTCAAGCGATTCTTCTGCCTCAGTCTCCCTAAAGTAGGAAATTTCTTTAGAGCATTTATTATCCTTGAGGATAAAACACAGTTAACATATATGATACAGTGGGGAAATGTAAATCATTCATAGATCATCTTTAAAACTGGATAAAATCATGTGGCTAAAATATAAATGGGAATTTGTTTCCCATGGGGTTCCTGGGTTCAGATGTTTTTGAACACCACTGCTTTAATCTAATCTTTTTATATAATCCACTCTTTCAGGGCAATTAATGAGATAATCCTTAAACCTTTGTGAATGTCTTTCAAATACCAGTAAAGCAGAGGGATAAAATTACCTGTGCCAAAAATAAACAAATCTATTGATTTTTCAACCAGCCATGATCTTCAGGAAGACTGTCAGCTTTCTGATCCTTGGATATATGTAGGGCACAGTCCTTGTGACTAACTCATCAAAGCTACTATAAGTGTGTTTGTGATGTTGCTCTAAGTGTTACATTTATTTTTTACAAATATTTATATATTTATAAATATTTGTGTTAACATTCAATTTACCTCATAATATTACCTTTGAAAGAATCAAAATGACACATATATATATAATTGACAAATGACACTAATTTTAGTTATGGAATAAGCAAAGTTATTTGCCAATTAAGGAAGAAAATGTATATTATTGCTATGTTTTTAATTCTTCCAAATCCAAGAACCATACTCTATGTATGTCATTGCCTAAAGTACTGTTACTTGGTACAACATTATATATAAATGTTTTATATAATAAGTACTGGTTGCATTGACTTAGACCTCCATTTTAGAGATGTGAGTGCATGTGTGTGTAGTGAGGATCCCTGTTTCATTCTTTACACTCAGTAGAGAAATCTACCAGATGCAGAACTCTGTAGTCAAGTGCCCTCAGAAAACTGCTTTCTCCCAACATAGAGTGACCCTTGATCAGGAGAGATTGCTTGGTACCAAATGTAGCAGGAAATATATTGTTTTCTGATTCCTTCCAATTACACTGTTCTTAAACCATCTCCAAAGTGAAGCTTTTTTACATAATTGCTATACTCACTGGATGTGTATTCCATTTGTGATGGATGGTGATTTCTGCATTTAAAAAATGTTGGCTCAAGAATTTGCTACATTTTGTTTGTATAGTTGAAAAAAAAAAAACAACCCTAAGTGTACTTCCCCACACATTTCTCAATATAATTGCTCATCAGTCTATTTATATGATTCCATTTCCAGCTTTACAAGGTCATTTAGAATTCTAATCCTGTCCTCCAAACTAATAACTACTTATTCCAATTTGCTATTATCTGCAAATTTAATCATCATGCGCTCTAGTCCATCAACCACACAACTGATGAAAATGTTAAATAGCCTCATATCCAAGATGAAACAATGCATACTACAGTTTGGTAAGCACTATTTCTTGAGCAATCTCAGTATGAATGTACAACCAAATTCTTTTTCAAATAGCTGTATTCTAGCCTTTATTTTTTCAAGTAATTAATGTGTACAATATAAAATTAAGATGTTATTAATTCCAAGATATACTTATTTTATTTTTAATCAATCAAGTCTTTTAAAGCAGAAAATGAATGCCTATAGATTTTGATGCCTTTATCAGTTCAATAGTTCTTCAAAGACAGGATCTGCTGATATATTTCTGTGTCTACCTTCTCCTCCCCAAGCCATAGGATGTAGGCTTACATTAGGAATGTGATACATTAATTATTAACTAAATAGGCATAATTTGATCATTATAACAGAAAAATCTGTTGTGCACTGTATATTTCTTCAGACTATACATATATTATTATTATTATTATTTTTTGAGACAAAGTCTCACTTTGCTGCCCAAGCTAGAGTGCAGTGGTGTCATCATAGCTCACTGCAACCTCAAACTCCTGTGCTCAAACCATTTGCCTGCCACAGCCTCCCAAGTAACTGGGACTATAGGTGCCATTGTGCCTGGCTATTTTTCTTTTTTAAATTTTTTGTAGAGACAAGGTCTTGATATGTTGCTTTGGCTGGTCTTGAACTCCTGGTCTCAAGCAATCCTCCCACCTCACCTCCCAAAGTGCTAGGATTACAGATGTGAGCCACTGTGCCTGGCCTCAGACAACATTTTTGATAGCTTGTTCCCAAATAGAATTCAGTCTTATGGGACAATGGGTGTTGATTGAATGTGGTCATATGTTTTTGTAACATTCATAATAATGAAATATTTTAACTCTGGTCAGTTAGGGCTGATTTTTTGTTTCACTTTCCGACTTCTCCTCCATCATACTTTCCCTTCCATTGGAAGGTGTAAAGTAGCCTAGGGCATTTTTGAGACCTAATAATTAAGGAGATGATGAGTAGGGGATGTTTTTGTTTGGGGCTTACTGGCATTTATTTTCCTGGTTTGTAATTACTCCTATGTACAGTTGGCTGCCTGGGTATGGAAATGGCCTCCAGAAATAGTTCTACCTTCCACTGTGCTGTGCTGAAACAACACAGGGCATATATGGAGCCATGAGCAGGTCCTATGGTACCTGGTAGTGGTCGTATGTAGGTATGAAGATTCAAGATTTGAGAGGTATGAATCCAGAAGCTAGACTATGGAAATCATATATTCATATATGAAAAAATAACTTGATAGAAGTTTACCCAAATTTGACAATATTCCTGAAAGTGGCAGAAATATTTCAATTATATATGCTAGAGGAAAGACTTGAGTTATATTTTTATTTTGTCTTTATTAGCTATTACAAAATTGTCATATGAAGAGGCAATCAATGAGTATACAGTCCAAAAAAAGATGTAGATAAAAGTATAAGAGTGTTACCAGAAGCTGGGCATTTGTTTGCATCAGAAGAACGAAAACAAGTCGTTGGAGGAGAAGGAAAGAGAAGTTTATTAATTTGCCAGCAAATGGGGAGGTGGGCAGATCCCTGTCTTACAGTACCAATGTCTTGCCTCTGAGCAGGAATACAGAGCTTTTAAAGGGGAGGTTTTCAGCTTCAGGCTATTGGTATTCAGCTATAGTTGATGGTTCTGATGCATCCTATTTTCAGCTAAGACAATCTTGTCCTATGGTACAAAGAACAAAAGACACTCCCTTGCCCCTCCTGACCACTGCCCTGAGGCAAGGTTTTAATTCCCAAAAAAGAGGGGGCGGGGAGAGTTTTAGAGAGACAGAAAACATTTTTACCCTTTTCAATCCATTCCCCCTGTTATAATACGGATGTGTTAAGAACTTAATAAAAATATTATGTGCTCTTTTTTGGATTTTGTAATGTCTATATAGGCATTCTGAATTTTAAAAAATTTATAATTTATTCTCACCATCCATGGGTTGTAAAAAAAAAAATTTATAATTTATGTTTTTTTCTTTCTAAATAAATGTTCATGTTTGGAATGATTTTTTAAAATTGTTTTACTTTTGCTATATTGACTGGGTTGTTAGAAAAAAAAATAAAAAAATAAAATTGTTTTACTTAAAGAGAACCCCCAGTTGAGTAAATTCCAGGCCTCACAAAATCTGTATTTGCCCTTGATTCTATGCATTCTTCATTGATTAAACCAATCCACTCCTTTGCCTGTGATTAGTTTAGGGGTGGGCAGTCTCTTCTCACTGGCTGTGAACCAGGAAGCATGTGGCCCCAAGTTGCTACTGGCAGTTCCCTTGAGGTCTAGATGGAAGCCAACCTAAGAGGTAGACAAAGCTGAAAAGAACCGTGGTGCCTGAGCGAATTGTACTTGAAACCTGGTCTACCCTTGAATGTGCAATATAGAAACTCCCTAGTATTTATAATAAAATCAAAATTTTCAAAAGGAAAGTTAATCCTTATATTTAGTTGAAGAGTTGAAAACATAAAACTAGGTTAAAATGTAAACAAATGTACAAAAATAGTGATACTTTTTAAAAAGGGGTTTCCATCTGTATAGAAACCATTCTAATCATTACATCTTTGATACTTGTAACATTGAAGCTATAACTAAATGTCAATTTGGATGTTTTAAGCTACTAATTCATTAAATGCTGTTAATTTATTTAAGAACTGCTAATTTATTCACTGTGAAAAGACAGAAAACTAGGATTAAGTGAATTCATGCATACTTCTAGAAATTTTATTTTGGTGTACTTCCTTCTGGTCATTTTTCTACGTATATGTTTTATTTGAAAAAAATATTCTAATTTTGTACAATTTTGTATTTTTCTTTTTTTCTATTATTCCACGTGACTGCAGCAGTTTAGCACAGAATGGACCCCATGTTTCACAAATTCAGGGGTCTCTGTTCCCATTGTAGCCTATATGAATTGTGCCCACCGGGCTGGGCGTGGTGGCTCACACCTGTAATCCTAGCTCTCTGGGAGGCCTAGGCGGGCGGATAGCTCTAGGTCAGGAGTTCCAAATCAGCCTGAGCAAGAGTGAGACCTGTCTCTACTATAAATAGAAAGAAATTAATTGGCTAACTAACATATCTAGAAAAAAAAAAATTAGCCGGGCATGGTGGTGCATGCCTGTAGTCCCAGCTACTCAGGAGGCTGAGGCAGGAGGATTGCTTGAGCCCAGGAGTTTGAGGTTGCTGTGAGCTAGGCTGATGCCATGGCACTCACTCTAGCCTGGGCAACAAAGTGAGACTCTGTCTCAAAAAAAAAAAAAGAATTGTGCCCACCGGAGTTGTGCAGTGAACAGCCTGTGTGGCTGCATGAGGCAGCCGTTTGTATCTGGGTGCCTGACCCTGTAGACCTAGAGCATCTTATCGGGCAGGGCAAACCTTTCCTGGATGCCTTCCAGTACCACAATATAAATTCAATATTTAGCCTTTGTGCCTTTCTCAGCCTAGCTTTGTCGGTAGCTCTGTCCCACAGCTCTCCTCTTACAAGGTTACACCTATACCTTTTCTTCACCTTGGAATAATCTGCTGACTCCACAGGATAA
This sequence comes from Microcebus murinus, assembly GCF_040939455.1. Lineage (NCBI taxonomy): Eukaryota > Metazoa > Chordata > Mammalia > Primates > Cheirogaleidae > Microcebus > Microcebus murinus. The sequence continues at coordinate 86,715,978 of NC_134108.1, forward strand.
AAAAGAGTGTTAAGTAAATTAACCTCATGGGTATTTTAATGATTGCATTTCTCTGTTATATCATTTTGCATGATTCCAATTTGACTTCCTTTTGCCAGTGGGTTTGGATTGATTTTCTATCTGCTCATTTTCAGAAATCTATACTGCTATTATCCTTGCCCTGTCTTGAACAACAGTTAATCTTCATGATTCTAATTTTCTTTTTGTCAGAAAATGAAATATACTCATAATTCTGTATCGGTACCTAAATAAAAGTGAAAGGCCAAATTACATAATTATTTATAAGACAAAATATACTTTTCTTGAATAGTGAAAAAACTAACTTACTGGTAACTGCAGACATATTTTTACACTTAATTTACAATTTTTAGTTCTATGATAGCTCCTGCCAGCACCTCTTAAGCACATATTTTACCATTATAGGATGTGAGTAGATGAGGGATTATTCAGAAAAACCGAACCTAGTTCTCAGCTGTTAGGATGATGGACTGGGTGATAAAATGCATAACCTTTTTCTCCACCCTTGGTTCACAACACTTTTAGTTTTCTGATTTTTATTTTATGCAGATATGTTTGGCTGGTCAAACTAAACATTAGAGAAAGTACAGAAATCCAAGCAATTTCTTAAAAGGCTAAGCCCTTCCTCCAAAAAGAAAAGAAAGGGAGAAGAATTAGAAGGGGCAGAGGTAAAAAGGGAAAATGAAGTTAGGAAAAAAGGGCAAGAGGGACAAGGGAGCATAAGGAAGGAGGGGCAGGGTGGAGAGAAGGGAAGCAATTTGGTTAAATCTTTTGCTTAAAAGTTTGAGAGCGGCCGGGCATGGTGGGTCACGCCTGTAATCCTAGCACTCTGGGAGGCTGAGGTGGGCGGATTGCTCGAGGTCAGGAGTTAGAAACCAGCCTGAGGGAGACCCGTCTCTACTAAAAATAGAAAGAAATTAATTGACCAATTAAAAATATATATACAAAAAAAAATTAGCCGGGCATGGTGGTGCATGCCTGTAGTCCCAGCTACTCAGGAGGCTGAGGCAGTAGGATTGCTTGAGCCCAGGAGTTTGAGGTTGCTGTGAGCTAGGGTGATGCCATGGAACTCACTCTAGCCTGGACAACAAAGTGAGGCTCTGTCTAAAAAAAAAAAAGTTTGAGAGCTATCTACTTGAATTGATGTAGGAGATAAAGCTTTGTCAATTTTGATCTTTGTCCTAATCTTTGTCTTACAATAAGACCATCTTTACAGATACAGGCTGCTGTCAAAAAAAAAAAAAAAAAAAAAAGACCATCTTATGATTCAAATATATGTAGAGGAAGAGGAGATATTAATTATTATATTTTGAGACTGCAGAGAATCTGCATACTTGTCTCAATTATATGAAAGCTCTGTGAAGTTATTAACAAATTTCTTTGTTTTTGAGACAGGGTCTCATTTTGTCACCTGGGCTGGAGTGCAGTAGCATCATCATAGCTCACTGCAACTTCAGACTCCTGGGCTTAAGCAATCCTCCTGCCTCAGCCTCCCAAGTAGCTGAGACAACAGGTGCATGCCACCGGCTCTGGCTAATATTTCTATTTTTTGTAGAGATAGGGTCTCATTCTTGCACAGGCTGGTCTGGAACATGTGGCCTCAAGTGATCTTCCTGCCTCAGCCTCCTAAACTGCTAGGATTGCTGTCGTGTTAACAAATGTTTTTTTGGTTTTTGTTTTTTTTGAGACAGAGTCTCACTGTGTTGCCCCGGCTAGAGTGCTGTGGTGTCAGCCTAGCTCACAGCAACCTCAAACTTCTGGGCTCAAGTGATCCTCCTGCCTCAGTCTCCTGAGTAGCTGGGACAACAGCTGCACACCACCATGCCTGGCTAATTTTTTCTGTTTTTGGCAGAGATGGGGTCTTGCTCTTGCTCAGGCTGGTCTTGAACTCCTGAGCTCCAACGATCCACCCACCTTGGCCTCCCAGAGTGTTAGGATTACAGGTGTGAGCCACTGTGTCCAGTCTAACAAATGTTTTGATAAAACATATTTTACACTATAGATCCTCTGTGGAGAGTGCCACCAAAGGTTTATATTAATCTTGTTTTTCAAACAACTTGATGGGAGCAGAAACTATATTCAACATGCTCAAGTTACCTGCTCTATGGCCCTCCGTGTCACTAGTGTGTTTAAAATTTTGTGGGCCAGTAAGAATTTCAATGGCTCACTAGACTTTATGAACCAATATACAGGACTGGATTACCCAGGAACCACTCTGGGGCTTAAAGATGGGAAGGCAAGGAAGTGAGGAAGCCATACTGAACTCTCTACTACTGTCTTCCTTCCTCTTCCCGTGTCCACGCTCCTGGGTGAGGGTGGATGGAGATCCTCCAAGCTGCAATACTATCGACAACCCATGGTAGTTTTTTTTCTTTGTTTTTGTTTTTATGAACACATAGATGCTTTTTTTAAATCCAGCAGAGACTGGGTGCCGTGGGAGGCCGAGGAGGGAGGATTGCTTGAGCTCAGGAGTTCAAGACCAGCCTGAGCAAGAGCAAGACCCATCTCTACTGTACATAGAAAGAAATTAGCCAAACAACTAAAAATAGAAAAAATTAGCCAGGCACGGTGGTGCATGCCTGTAGTCCTAGCTACCGGGAGACTGAGGCAGGAGGATCGCTTGAGCCCAGGAGTTTGAGGTTGCTGTGAGCTAGGCTGACGCCACAGCACTCTAGCCCAGGCAAAACAGTGAGACTCTGTTCCAAACCCCCCCCCCCCAAACCCAAACAAAACAAAATAAATAAATCTAGCAGAAATCTGACTCCCTAGCCTGATTATAATGATCATAATTCCAGCAGATGAACTGGCACTGCTGCTGGGAATTGTGAGTCATTCCTTTCGGGTTCTTTCTGGTGCTGAAGCAAGTCTATGCAGAGGAAAAAGAGCAATCTGTCAGGTGAGCTCATCACTGTTATCATCATTGTCTAAGCACTAACTTTCCAAGAGACCAGGCAGTGTATGTGAAAGAGCCCTTGTCAAATTCTAAGAATATCACTGTCTCATTATGTGACCTTGGACAAGGTTACTTAAGTTCTCAGAGCCTCAGGTTTTTTGGTTAAAATGGAAAATGATTCCAACAGAGTTGACACCAAAACTGTAATAGTTAATGTATGGGAAGTATTATGCAGATCTAGAAAAATAAGAAAATATTATTTTATAACACTGTGGACACAGTATAAAGCATATTAGATATTATTTGTATCTCCAACCTTTTCAAAAATATTTGTGATATCCACAATCTAGTAAAGGAAAAGGAAAGACTCATAAAATAGTAGAAGACTATTCATTAGGTCATTTATTCACTCAATAAACATTTATTGGCGACTATTCTATGCAAGATCTGTGAGGCACTGTGGGGATACAAAGATATATAGGATATAGATCATGTCCTTAAGGAGTTTATAATCTAGGAGGAAAGATTGAACATATACATAAGCAATTCAGAAGATAACATATGCTCTGTATAAAATGTGCACATAAAGTAACTGCTATGGTAGTTCAAAACAGACTAATCCTGAGAAAGGCTTCCTGTAGAAGGAAGGCAATGTAAGCCAGTTCCAACATGTGTTGAGTACCTATTATGTGTACTGCTTCAAGTATTTGTATATTATCTGTCGCCCAGGCTGGGATGCAGTGGCCTCATCATAGCTCACTGTAACCTTACTCCTAGGCTCAAGTGATCCTCCTGCCTCAGCCTCCTGAGTAGCTGGGACCACAGATGCGTACCACCATGCCCAGCTAATATTTCTATTTTTTGTAGAGACAGAGTCTTGTTATTGCTCAGGCTAGTCTCAAACTCCTGGCCTCAAGCAATCCTCCTGCCTGGACCTCCTAAAATACTGGGATTATAGGTGTGAGCTACTACGCCTGGCCTGGAAATTTCTTAAGGCAGTAAAATACAGTGGCTCAAGCTCTTGGTACCAGTTTTTTATGTACTGGTACCAAAAGAGGTGTTTAAACAGTTGATAATTGAAAGACTGATGAAGGGGCCGGGCACAGTGGCTCACGCCTGTAATCCTAGCAATCTGGGAGGCCGAGGTGGGCGGATTGCTGGAGGTCAGGAGTTCGAAACCAGCCTGAGCAAGAGCAAGACCCTGTCTCTACCATAAATAGAAATTAATTGGCCAACTAATATATATCGAAAAAATTAGCCGGGCATGGTGGCACATGCCTGTAGTCCCAGCTACTTGGGAGGCTGAGGCAGGAGGATTGCTTGAGCCCAGGAGTTTGAGGTTGCTGTGAGCTAGGCTGATGCCACGGCACTCACTCTAGCCTGGACAACAAAGCGAGACTCTGTCTCAAAAAAAAAAAAAAATGACTGATGAAGGGCTATGTTGTCTCCTTAATCCCTCAAGTTACTGGAACTCAAACTTTAATATTTGCATCAGTCAGGATCCTAGTCAGGAAAAAAGATCCACATCAATTCTTGTAAGAAAAAATTATACAGGGAATTGGTTATACAGGTATTGGAAAACTGAAAGGACAACAAGGAATAGGTGGAGTATAAAAGAAAACAAAGATCTCAGGACTTTTTGTGTCAGTCACTGATTTTGGGTCGACAGGAGAATGTGATTGCAGGAAGTCAATACTACCAACTAGGCGAGGGGAAGCAAGGGAAAAAGTTCAGGGTTGTGAGAAACTAGAAGCTTGGACGGGGAATCCACGGAGCTGGAATCCAGAACTCTGAGGTGAGGAACCTGCCTGGATGGCACCAGTGCCTCAGGACCTCAGAGGAGAATCAAGTGAAGCAGGAAACCAGATTTCAGAGGCCGACGGTGCTCTGAGAGAGCGCCACGGATTTGGTTGTGGGAGACGGGGGGGGGGGGGGGGGGGGGGGGTTGGGGGGGGTTGGGGGGGTGGGGGAGGGGGTGGGGGGGGGTTGGGGGGGTGGGGGAGGGGGTGGGGGTGGGGGGGGTGGGGGGTACTGGAAACAACTAGCACTGCTGGGGTGAGGAAGCGCAGCTGGGTGACGCCTATGGGAACAGCACGGAAACTGGAAGGAATGCACTCCACCTCCTTCCTCCTACTTTCTGTTCTTCCTCTTTTGTCCTCTGTGGGCAGAACCTGACCGGGAGCAGGGTGGGAAAGACGAAATTTGGTTGCAGAGAACCAGTTTCAGTGTCACAAGGCCACATATAGAAGGGTGGGTTAGATCCTGAGAGAGTACTAGTAACCAGCACCATATGGACACAACTCACCAGGATAATTTACTTACAACTGAGATTCCCAAGATCCACAACAGAAATTCTGATTTAGTAAAGTGGGGCCCAGAGATCTTCGCTTTGAAAAGGAACCTTGAATGACCTGACGCAGGGAATCTTCCAAACAGCCTTTCAGAAAGGCTTCTACAGTTTCTCTAAGCTAAATCCTCGAATCAACTTAGAACAAGAGTTGTGAAGGAAGGTCTCAGTTCCACTAACTTAGGAGTTAGGCTCGAGAATTAATTTTGAGCTGAGTGACTTATCTCAAGCTTGTAATCCTAGCACTTTGGGAGGACGAGGGGGGAGGATCACTTGAGGCTGGGAGTTTGAGGCCAGCCTGAGCAACATAGTGAGACCCTGTCTGTACAAAAAGTAGAAAAACTAGCCCGGTGTGGTGACATGTGCCTGTAGTCCCAGCCACTCAGGAGGCTGAGGCAGGAGGCTCCCTTGAGCCCAGGAGTTTGAGGTTGCTGTGAGCTAGGCTGACACCACTACACTCTAGCCTGGGTAACAGAATGAGATACTGTCTCAGTGAATAAATAAATAAATAAATAAATAATCAAATAAAAGAATTAATTTTGTTTTCTTAAGTTTTTTTCATTAAAAAAATGCCTCTGCACTATCTTCAAAAACTGCAATGTAAAACCTTGTCCATTATGGTATTCAATATCTGGCATTCATATATAATGCCAAATGACAGATATGGAATGCTTATACTTTTTAAAAATTTAAAAGTTAACTGATTTTAATATAAGCTTTGGATGAAAAGATAAATTTTTTTTCACATGAACATGTATAATTTTTCTTGTCAGATAAAAGGAAAGAAAGGAAATAACATTTTGAATTTTTCTTTTCCTTTGGCTGCCAGGAAGCTCAGAGTCATTAGTGCAATCTCATCCAAGTGTTCTGTTTTAATAACTTTGCTTTTATATTTTAAAATATGTGAGTTTTCTCATCTTTTTTTTGTTGAAATAAGTTGAACATAAATGCATGTAAGAATTAAAATACCTGTTATATTTTTGAAAATACTTGTATATATATTATCTTGAAGTTCCTCACATATTAACTCAAGGTATAATAAAGGCCCAAGCTCCTTTTAGAGGAAATGTATCTGCTGTGGCAGTTTTGAGAAGGTCCTAGTCTTGAATATGAAGGAATATTTCATATAAATGTACATCATTAATATAGCTCCTGGCCTCTGTACACATTATAAGCCTGCTAATAGGCCTATTGATACAATTCTACCATATCTATATCTAATTTTTTTCTTCTGTTTTTATAGTTAAATCTTGGAAACTTAGGAATGACAACAAAACATTATGCTGGGAGTAGGTGATAAGTTAAAAATTCACACACAGAATGTTCTAGGTCTAGGCAAATAAAATGTGTTGATTCTGTTTTGAGTAGCTTACTGCAGATTGACGTGAAACTGTTTTTTTCTGCAATAACTTATCATCTTTCAGAATTTCATTTGTAAGCATCATTGTGTAGGATACCTGAGAAAGTACAGAATAAACATCTCAGACCCTTACTTTATAGTTGTTTTCTGATGATTCTTAAGAGTGATTCTGTCTTATAAAGGAGATCATTTTACAACCTCTGAACCATTTTACATGGTCACTGAAATGGACCAATTGAACGGAATCTTTCACTGTAACAAATAAAGTAAAATGGTATCACCCCCACTCTTCAAGGAATAGCTAAGTGAGTAAAGATAATGAACAAATATTTGTTTTCTGTCTGTTAACACTATTGTGTTCTTTTAACTAATACAAATAATATAATTTGGGGAATATTGAACTTATGGAGGCTTTCTTTTTAAATGAATATCAGTTTGTCCAATTATAGAGTTCTTTTCTACCTTAAAGGGAAAATTCTTTCTATTTCTGTCTTTACTTATCTAAAGCTTCTTATAGACACAGTCTTGTTGAGAGTGACAAAGAGCTCTGGCCTTTGATAATTTCTTGGCGTATTTCACCTGAGTTGTAACTAGGGTCCCCAAATGAGAATTATCTGCTGCAGGGACCATTTATTTGTTGTTTATCATCTGTTTCACTAGAACCTTGCTCTCATTTATATCGTGGATATGGTTTCCAGACCTCCTATATTTATAACTATGCAAATTATTCAGCCAAACTTGAGTAGCAAAAACAACAGCTGAAATTTGCAATATAGCCCTTGAAATGATTTGGAGAAAATGGGATGTAAAATTTCATAAAATTAGAAAAATAAATGCGAGGTTGAATAAGGAAATTCAAAAGCCCAATCTGGAAGACAAAGGTTTCAGCTGCCTATTAACAAAAGTTCTCAACCTTATTTATTTATTTATTTATTTTGAGACAGAGTCTCACTTTGTTGCCCAGGCTAGAGTGAGTGCTGTGGCGTCAGCCTAGCTTACAGCAACCTCAATCTCCTGGGCTCAAGCAATCCTCCTGCCTCTGTCTCCTGAGTAGCTGGGACTACAGGCATGCACCACCATGTCTGGCTAATTTTTTCTATATATATTAGTTGGCCAATTAATTTCTTTCTATTTATGGTAGAGACAGGGTCTCGCTCTTGCTCAGGCTGGTTTTGAACTCCTGACCTTGAGCAATCCGCCCGCCTCGGCCTCCCAGAGTGCTAGGATTACAGGCTTGAGCCACCGCGCCCGGCCTCAACCTTATTAACTGATGTAATTCAACACAGGAAACATGACCTGGGGGAGCTGTGGGAGAAAGCATGGGAAAGAGAGGCAGATGACTTGGGTTCTAGTCTGGATTCTGCCATGAAATGAATGCGTGCCCTTGAACAAATCAGCACCTTCCAGCTGTCAATTATTTTATGTATAAAATGAGAGAATTAGATTAATATATTTCATAAGATTCCCATTGGTCTAATAGTCTGTCCATAGGTGCTCCATAAAGTATCCAAGTAGGTAAATTAGAATTACCCATCTAACGAAACTAGCTTTTCAGATTGATGGTCATTTAAAGTCCATTCTGGGCTGGATGTGTTGGCTCACGCTTGTAATCCTAGCACTCTGGAGGCCGAGGCGGGTGGATCTCTCAAGGTCAGGAGTTCAAAACCAGCCTGAGCAAGAGCGAGACCCCGTTGCTACTAAAAATACAAAGAAATTAATTGGCCAACTAAAAACATATAGAAAACGTTAGCTGGGCATGGTGGCTCATGTCTATAGTCCCAGCTACTTGGAGGGCTGAGGCAAAAGGATTGTTTGAGCCCAGGAGTTTGAGGTTATTGTGAGCTAGGCTGATGCCACGGCACTCTAGCCTGGGCAACAGAGTGAGACTCTGTCTCAAAAAAAAAAAAAAAAAAAGTCCATTCTGCATAAGGAAACTGGACAAGGCAACATAGGGCCTGGAGAAATCAGAAAATGGGGGCTTAAGTCCAGCTGTTAATGAGTTACTTACTGCAGGGGAGGAAGACAAGGAGTAGCACATCTGTTTATTTTGCCATTTATACAGGTCAAAGGACAGTTTCTAAAATATATGCTATCTGTTTCCAAACTATGCTCCTTTAGAAAATAAATAATTTTGGTGGTTGATGGTAATACTTAAAAAGCTCAGTTATGGCATTTAGCCATCTGTCATTTACCCTCTTTACAGGTGTTGTTTATGTCTTTTCTGTTTTTGATATAATTAGCTACTTTGGTGTATTCCTACACAGAAGGGTGCTGTCTCTTTCTGATGCTCTATGAGCTTCTGAAATAATTAGATTGGGGAAAAAACCTGAATTGAGACCTGATTAAAAAAATGGTGTTGACTTATTTTATGCTAGAATATGACAAGCCAGACATTATTTTCTGTGCAACATTTAAAAATTATTTGCTGTTTTTCTTTTCTTGCTCAATTTTGAAACTGATTATCCATGGGGTATGTTCCCTATGGCACATGGTCTAGTTAAATGGTCTCTTTACCATCTGTTTACAAAGCAAAAACTTAAAAAAAATAGTAACCTTGATAACAATCATATTGACAATGATATAATAAACACAGGTCATAAGTTTATTAAGGTGAACAATTGTGCCAAAATCTTTTTCAGATGTATATTTTTATTTTTAGTGTTTTACTATTTTCCTAGTGCTTAGCAATATGACTTGATAAATCTCCTGAAGGCCAAAGCCACCAAATCTCAACATTTAAAGATAAGAATCAGCCGGGCTCAGTGGCTCCCACCTGTAATCCTAGTACTCTGGGAGGCCGAGGTGGACGGATCGCTAGAGGTCAAGAGTACAAAAGCAGCCTGAGCAAGAGCAAGACCCTGTCTCTACTAAAAATAGAAAGCAATTAATCGACCAACTAAAAAAATATATATAAAATATTAGCCGGGCACAGTGCTGCATGCCTGTAGTCCCAGCTACTTGGGAGGCTGAGCCAGGAGGATCACTTGAGCCCAGGAGATTGAGGTTGCTGTGAGCTAGGCTGATGCCATGGCACTCACTCTAGCCTGGGCAACAAAGTGAGACTCTGTCTCAAAAAAATAAAATTAAATTAAATTAAAAAAAATAAAGATAAGAATCATCTGAATATCTAATGGGAAAATATTCTAAGTTGTACAATCTAGGAAGACTGATGATAAAAATGCAAACAGAAGAGAGAAAAGTATCAGTGCAATAGCAGTGTATAATATGTAAGAGATACAGTGGTTAATTTTTATTTGACAATTATATGCTTACTTGCAAATTTTTCTGTAGTTTTAAAATATGTTGGAGTCAGGTGTTGAGGCTCCTCACTAGCTTACAGGTAGATGACACAATAAATAATTCCACAGATTTATACAGTTATAAGGTAGAGATGATTGTCTACTGAATTTTATCTATTTTATTTTATTTTATTTTTTTGAGACAGAGTCTCGCTTTGTTGCCCAGGCTAGAGTGAGTGCCATGGCGTCAGCCTAGCTCACAGCAACCTCAAACTCCTGGGCTCAAGCAATCCTGCTGGCTCAGCCTCCCGAGTAGCTGGGACTACAGGCATGTGCCACCATGCTCAGCTATCTTTTGTATATATATATATATATATATATGTGTGTGTGTGTGTGTGTGTGTGTTTAGTTGGTCAATTAATTTCTTTCTATTTTTAGTAGAGACGGGGTCTTGCTCAGGCTGGTTTCGAACTCCTGACCTTGAGCAATCCGCCCACCTCGCCCACCTCGGCCTCCCAGAGTGCTAGGATTACAGGCGTGAGCCACCACGCCTGGCCCTGAATTTTAATGTGTTGAATGTTTATTTCAAGTCCATTTGCCAAAGTAAGGTATGGTAGAAAATGTCTAATCTGAACAGGATGGTCCTTATTAATTGGTGATCACACTGTGATTGAATTTCAGGAGCTAAAAATCTATAGTGCTTTCTAATTTCCTCATTTGTTAATTTGCAAGTTAAGTGTAATAGTTAGAAGTTAACTATAGTTTTAGCATTGAATTAGAACTGTCACACATGAATTGCTTAATAGCTTACCTGGATTTTAGTAGACTGACCTGTATTTCATATCAATGCCCTACTTTTTAATTCAATTGAGTAACATATGCACTATAATTGAGTCACAAAGCAGGAAATAAGTTTGTGCCAAGTGTATGGGACAAACTTGGCATATATGATGTCTTTACTCTATTAGTAGAAAGTCAGTTCTGGTAAATCAACCAGTCAGTTTATCATTAGCATTTCCCTCACCTGGTAAGACAGGACATAGCACAGTTCCACATTCACATCTCTTACCTGCAATTGTGAAATCCAAAAAGCTATGAAAGAAGAACTATTTTCAAAACTCAAAAGCTGACCTGAGACCTGACCTGAACTCATTTAGCAGTGAAAACTGTACTGAACTGATATTTGCCTTTCATAGTTTTTATTTATCCTTCTTAGTGTGAATAGTCACGTGTTTCACTACAGATATATTAATATGTTTGATAATTGGGTGCTTCCCAGATCATGCTGAAAGTAAATTATAATATATGGTATATGTACCCTGCCTTAAATCTGAGACATACTGAATTCCAAAATAGTCTTCAAGAGTACCTTTTCTCTGAACTTAAATCTCCTAATGTATTGATACATTTCTCAAGATTGAGTCTTTTTAAATCTTCTCTGCAACTTCCCAGGTGCATTTATGATTATTGCATTATTATTGCAAATATTAAAGGCAAAATCCTGCTCTTGTCCTCTCTGTTGTTCATGTGCACTGTGAAGGCTGTATGGCCTGCTGGAAAGAGCCTTAGCTACAGAGTTAAAGAGACCTAGATTAGGCAGGAGCCTGTTAACTATACAAGACAGAAAACGGGAAGATGGCTTCCTTTGGAAAAGGTAAAATTCAGGCAGAAGAGTTGCAGAGCAGAACATGAAGGAACAGGATATTGGTAGAGATCAATCCCTGAGAAGCTTAGAGTCCAGCGAGAAGTGTAGGTAGAGGGGTGTATTTCTGCCTCCGGGTACTGGCAGTCAGTACCCTCCTGAGCTGCTGGAGAGCTCTTCTATCCTCAAAAGCCCCAAACTGCTGCCACCAGTGAACTGGGAGTTTCTTGAGGATGAAGCACCAGGCTGCTGGCACCCTCAGGGTCACTTCCCAACACTTCAGACCTGAGCCAAGAAGGCAGGCACCATATTGCTTCTCCACTCTCTGTGCACCTTTGTCCTTTCCAGGGGGCTTCAGCCTCTCAGTTTTCATCTTGTCCCACACAAATGTTTTCCAACTCTGGCCCAAACTGGGGGAGCCACAGGAAGTCAGTGGGTCCTGGGGGATCTGATCTGCATGACCCCAGAGCCTGCACATTCTGGGTGGTCTATCTTCTGGAGAAAGGGACAGAGATGACCAGAGTGCTAGCTTTCCTCCATTCAGACTCTTTTCCTCTCCTTTTCTTGCTCTGCCCGAGGCTGCTGGGAGACAGTTGAGCTGGGGCTCGCAGGAACTACTTTTCCTCTTGGTTGGTGCATCCGTCACACCAGGGTTCCCACAAGAGTGTGGGCCTCCAGCCTTTTCTCGCCTTCCCCTCCCCCACCTGCAGCTGCCAAGACAGACAATTAAGCCACAGTGCTGAGGCTTCTACAGAGAATGGGTCTCAGGCCTTTCCTCTGGGAGCCCTGCAGCAGACTGAGGGGTGCTTGGACTGTGAGCTTCTTGCTCGCCAGCCCTCCCTGGTGCTGCTTGCTGGGTGACTTCATCAGAGTGGGGCATGCTCCAAGGTGGAGGGACATTGAACCTGCTTGGGCACCCCATGGGCTACTCAGGACCAGTGAACTTCTAGCTTGGTATGGTCAGGTATTGATCTTTAGGGACCAAAGATGGGCCTGCAGGCCAGATCCTATAACCCCAGGTCTCAGTCCCATTGCTTGAGGGCAAGGAGAGGGGATTTGTGATTAGGTGAGGCCACTGTGACTCTCTGTGGCAGTGTTGCCTGGAAGCTGGGAGCAGACCTTTGACCCCAGCTTAAATGGATACCTTGCCAGCTTTGGTGGAACCTGAGGACAACTCATCCAACCCAGTGCTGCTCAGCTGCACTCCCCCACCTGCCTTTGCTGTTCCAGAGAATAAGGACTCACTTAGAAGATCCAGGGCTCCACCCACCCCTTGGGATATTAGGGTGCTTCTCCTGAGGAACTAGAGCTGAGCACAGGACCCAAAAATAACATTGCAGCTTGTTCCTTCCAGCAAGCATCACCTACTGACAGGGAGGTCAATTTGCATGTACTTTGCAGCATTTACTGACTCAATCATACAGGGTGTGGTTGAGTCTCACCCACAAGCACTACTCACTGTCTCAGAGATTAAACTTGGTGTGCCATTATCAAATTAAAAAAAAAAAAATCCAAAAGTTAGAAGCAAAAGCTTCTCCAGATGAGAAGAAATCAGCAAAAGATCTCTGGATACATGAAAAATCAGAGTGAAAGGACACCCCCAAAAGAAAACAATAACTCCATACCAATGGAAACCAACCAAAACGAGAATATTGAAATGACTGAGAAAGAATTTCAAATATAGATTGTAAGGAAACTAGATGAAATACAAGAGAAAATTGAAACCCAACATAAAAAAAAAAAACAAAAACCAAAAAACCCACAAAAACCCCACAAAAACAATGTAGGAAATGAATGAAAAATTCACTAAAGAAATTGAATTATTAAAAAAAATATCAAGCAGAGCTTCTGGAAATGAAAAATTTATTCAAAGAAATACAAAACACAGTGGAAAGCCCTAAGAATAGGCTACATCAGGCAGAAGAAGGGATCTCAGAGCTAGAAGACAACACCTTTGAATTAAACAAGTCAATCAAAGAGAAAGAACAAAAAAGTAAGAAGAATGAAAAAACCCTATAAAAATAGGGGATTATAGGCCGGGCGCTGTGGCTCACGCCTGTAATCCTAGCTCTTGGGAGGCCGAGGCGGGCGGATTGCTCAAGGTCAGGAGTTCAAAACCAGCCTGAGCAAGAGCGAGACCCCGTCTCTACTATAAATAGAAAGAAATTAATTGGCCAACTGATATATATACAAAAAATTAGCCGGGCATGGTGGCGCATGCCTGTAGTCCCAGCTACCCGGGAGGCTGAGGCAGAAGGATCACTCGAGCCCAGGAGTTTGAGGTTGCTGTGAGCTAGGCTGACGCCATGGCACTCACTCTAGCCTGGGCAACAAAGCGAGACTTTGTCTCAAAAAAAAAAAAAAAAAAATAGGGGATTATCTAAAGAGGCCTAAAATAAGAATCATAGGCATTTATGAGGGTGAAGAAGAAAATACACAAGGTTTGTAAAACCTATTTGAGGGAATACCTGAAGAAAATTTCCCGGATCTTGCTAGAAATCTGAACATCCAAGTACTAGAATCACAATGGACTCCTGGGAGATTCATTGCCAAGAGGCAATCACCACAACATATATGTCCAGTCATAAGACTGGACATAGTTAACATAAAAGAGGAACTCCTATGAATTGTATGATGAAAGCATCAGGTAACTTACAAAGGAAAACCCATCAGACTAACTGCAGACTTCTCAACTGAGACCTTAAAAGCCAGAAGGGATTGGGGCCCCATCTTTAGTCTTCTCAAACAGAATAATGGCCAGCCTAGAATTTTGTATCCTACAAAACTAAGTTTTTTATATGAAGGAGAAATAAAGCCTTTCTCAGACAAGCAAACACTGAGGGAATTTGTCAAGACCAGACCTGCCCTGCAGGAAGTATTCAGATCTGCCTTATATACCGATCAGCACAATAGACACTCACCAGTATAAAATAATCCAAATGCTAAAGTTCAGAGCCCAGTTACTACAATGACTCAAGAGGAATAAAGCAATAAAATTCTATACACCAGGATGAACAGAAATCCACCCCACTTATCAATTCTTTCAATAAATGTGAATGACTTGAACTCTCCATTGAAGAGACACAAGCTGACCACAGGAATAAAAAAATACAAGCCAAATATCTTCTCTCTCCAGGAAATGCATCTCGCCAACAAGAAATCATTCAGACTCAAGGTGAAGAGATGGAAAACAATATTGCATGCAAATGGAAACCAAAAGAAGGTTGGTATGGCCATTTCCATATCAGATAACATAGACTTCAAATCAACAAAAGCAAAGACAGACAAAGATGGTCATTATATAAAGATGAAGAGAACAATTCAACAAGAAGATATAACAATCCTTAATATCTATGCACCTAACACAGATGTTCCCAGCTTCATAAAGAGACCTAGAATCAAATCCTGGTTGGGCTGCTCATAGCTGTGTGACCTTGGACAAATAATATAACACCTCTGAGCATTATATTTCTTTATATGTAAAATTCTAATGCTGATATCTATATCCTTCCCCCTTTTACTGGTCTCAGCTTCAAAAAAGTAGCAAACCTGGTTATGCAGACTACAGTTATTATCCTTTACCATTGTTGAATTCCATTGCTAGTTCTTTCTTTGCCATGAACAGGCCCCAAATGCTAAAATTTTATACTTGCCAGTTATAAAATTTTATTCTTGCCTTTTTTTTTGCCAAGGGTTAAAGATATGTAGCTGTGAGTTTAGATACAAGTAACTAAAAAAGTAAATAAAATCAATAGAATTATATTGTGCTTATTAGTGAAAGTAAAATAGCAATATAAGTTGTGCCCTGGCAGTAATAGAGTTATAGAAAAGATAGTGGAAATATTTTTCATAGTCAATGGATACTTTTAAAACCTATTGGGGTTTTCTAAGCGTCAACAGGTGCCTTTAAAAACTACTGGGTTCCATTAATAGAAACCTTTTGGACATTATTTTGGACATAATCTGTGTTTAGGGATGGAGGATGGCTGCCCTACAATGTTTAAATTCTCCATCAATATCTATGATACTATTATGGAATTTTAGATCATTCTTGACAATATCATATATATAAACATATTACTATATAACATATATGTATATATTATATAGTAATGGTCCTTGTTTTGAGTTTTTAGAGTTTATTTCCCTTTCCAAAATTGTTTCTTTGGTCCATAGTGGTATTGTTAATTGAGGGTGTCATCAGGAGATCCTCCTCCATTACAATGGTTTCATTTTATAGGATATCACATGTGCATACCTTTATTTTCCATTTTAAATTTCTTATTAAAATTCAGAGTCCTTCAGACTAGGAACATTAGGCAAAACTTGGTATAAGAAAATGTGTGGTTACCATGGGGATTAGGAGCTATTCCAGGTCTGTTTGACCTCTTTTCTTTATTGCAGGTAATTTATTCTAATAACATCGAAAGTTGCTTCACAGGAAAGACTCTATCCTTTGATAGGTGTCTTTATGAGGGCTGTCGGGAAAGTATCCAGCCATGTACTATGAAAAATATATTAACAATGGCTGGATATTTTCTGGAGAGCCCCCACATAATTCTTTAATGTCATTGGTCTGAAAGGTAAGATTTTTCTAGATATATTTTATTCTTCTGAATATTTAGCCCATAACATTATCCTTATTTAATAATAATATGCATAGTTTATTGCACACTTACTACACAGCTAGCATGTGATCTCATTTAATTCTAAAAGCCTTTCTTTGTGATAGTATTATCAATTAGGATTAGGTCTGGCAGAGAGAGAATTAAATATCCCCAAATAATTGCTTAGTCACAGGGTTTATTTCTCTCTCTTTCTTGTTCAAGAAGTCCAGAAGTAGCCAGGTGCAGTGGCCCACATCTGTAATTCCTTTTACTTTGGAGGCAGGAGGATGGCTTGAGCCCAGGAGTTTAAGGCTCCAGTCCATTATGATTGTTCCTATGAATAGCAACTGGATTCCAGCATAGGCAACATAGCAAGACCCCATCACTTAAAAAAAAAAAAAAAGTTTAGAAGAGTCAGTCCAGGGTTGATATGACATCATGGCAGGAACTCAATTTCTTTCTGTCTAATATTTCTGATACATGTAGATTTTATTCCCAAGGTAACCTCCGAGATACAGGAGACTGTGGGAGCTCCTACCATCATGCCTATATTCTAGCTATAGGAAGGAAGAAGGAGAAGGATGTCCCACTCCATCTCTTTAAGGACACTTCCCAGAAGTAGCACATATCATTTCCACATATTTCCCAGAATTTAGACAGATGAGCATACCTACTTATGAAAGAGATTTTTTTTCCAGTTATCTGTGTGTGCAGCTAAAAACTAAGATTCTATTGCTATGAAAGAAGGGAATGGGTATTAAGAGACAGCTAGCATAAGCCATGTTTGAGTGCCATCCCCAACTTACAAATGGAAAAAATTGAGTCATAAGAAGTTAAATTGACTTACTAAAAGCTCACAGCTGGTAGAGCCAAGATTCAAACCCAGGTCAGTCAAACGTCAGAGCTCTTAAGCACTACTTTGAAGTGATTCTACCTTAAAACAGTTATTTGACTTTATTCTGCCTCTTCTACTAAATTAGTATAAAGAAAACCTTTCTGACTTAGTTGCTAGATCAAGCTACTGAAACAATGGAATCCTTTGTTTTACCAAGCTTTCTTGGCAAAGGACACAGTACTGGTATCAACTTGTGCAATGAAGCCTCTACTTTTGCTGACCTTTTGGATAGGTGGATTCACAAAATTTAGTTACAGGTTTAGAAAATTGCCTGGTGAACAGATTAAAGTCTTATTTTCAGTCTTCTACTTGTTCAGGGTTGCAACAGGTTTAAACTTCATTAAAATATACTTTGCTGTTCTATTGATGTTTAGATTTTAAACAAAATAATAAAGGAACAAAATTTTCAATGGGACTAATAAGAAGAAATAAAAATGAATGATTTGCTATAGGAAAAAAATCAGTAATATGATGATTTTTTTCTAAAGATACATTTTAAAGATAATGACAGCACATCTTAGAATAAATCAGACTATACTACTTCTATGTTATTTGGAAATTATTACATTTTGATAGTTAACCTGTGATTTTCTAATATCTTATTTGTGTAAAAATCTAAATCATATAATGCATTATGAACTCGGTCTTCTTTTCTTTCCATTTTTTCCCTCCCTCCCTCCCTCCCTTCTTCCCCTCCTTCCTTCCATTCCATCTTAATTTGTTACTTTTTTCTTTAGATTAAGTTTTGTTTGGGTTTTTAGCTCTGCCTAGCTCATAAAATTTTTAATCTTTCTCATGCTTGCCTAGCTCTTTGCTTTCTAGCACAAGAGAGAAAATATGAGTGTGAATGAATAAATCAACAAAAAAGTAAATACCATCCTTTATACATGTCACAACTTTTTTCCTTCTTCTTTTTTGAGACAGAGTCTCACTTTGTAGCTCAGGCCAGAGTGCCATAGTGTTAGCCTAGCTCACAGCAACCTCAAACTCCTGGGCTCAAGCAATCCTTCTGCCTCAGCCTCCCGAGTAGCTGGAAGACTACAGGCATGCGCCACCATGCCCGCCTAATTTTTTCTATATATATTTTTAGTTGTCCAATTAACTTCTCTTCCTTCCTTCCTTCCTTCCTTCCTTCCTTCCTTCCTTCCTTCCTTCCTTCCTTCCTTCCTTCCTTCCTTCCTTCCTTCCTTCCTTCCTTCCTTCCTTCCTTCTTTCTTTCTTTCTTTCTTTCTTTCTTTCTTTCTTTCTTTCTTTCTTTCTTTCTTTCTTTCTTTCTTTCTTTCTTGTCTCACTCTGTTGCCCTGGCTGGAGTGCTGTGGCGTCAGCCTAGCTCACAGCAACCTCAATCTCCTGGGCTCAAGAGATCCTTCTGCTTCAGCCTCCTGAGTAGCTGGGACTACAGGCATGCACCACCATGCCTGGCTAATTAATTTTCTTTTTTATTTATTTATTTTTTTGAGACAGAGTCTCACTTTGTTGCCCAGGCTAGAGAGCTGTGGCGTCAGCCTAGCTCACAGCAACCTCAAACTCCTGGGTTCAAGTGATCCTACTGCCTCAGCCTCCCGAGCAGCTAGGACTACAGGCATGTGCCACCATGCCTGGCTAATTTTTTCTATATATATTAGTTGGCCAATTAATTTCTTTCTATTTATAGTAGAGACGGGGTCTCGCCCTTGCTCAGGCTGGTTTCAAACTCCTGACCTCAAGCTATCTTCCCTCCTTGGCTTCCCAGAGTGCTAGGATTACAGGTGAGAGCCACCACGCCCAGCCTGTTTTCTATATATTTTTAGTTGGCCAATTAATTTCTTTCTATTTTATAGTAGAAATAGGGTCTCATTCTTGCTCAGGCTGGTCTTGAACTCCTGAGCACAAACTATCCACCTGCCTCGGCCTCCCAGAGTGCTAGGATTACAGGCATGAGCCACCGCGCCTGGCCCTATCACAACTTAATGTTGCTATGTGGCTTAAAACTTTCAACATTTTAAGGAATATCTGTAAATGTATCCATACTTTCCAGGAATGCTACTAAGATAAATGATATATATCAGTTATTCAACAAAGTTCTTCACTTAACTAACCACAACAGCACTGGGGACCCTGAGTGGCTAAATGACAAGTTTTAATGATTTGACGGTTTGCTTACAAGTCAATAGACATTTTTCACTGCTGTGACAACTTATAAAAAAGGCACTTCAAAATGAAGAAACATATGACAGGAAGTCAGAGGGAACAGTGATCACAGAACAGATCAAGGGTCAGGGCACAGAGATTTCTACTTATTTTCTGTGCGCCTTTGGTTCTTTGTAAACATTAAGCAAGGAACAGCCCCAGCGACCAAATGATGTGGGCAGGAGAACACACATGATTAGTCTTTAACAGATTTTTCACTAATCCTTTTATGTATTATTGACTTATATTTTAGACAAGTAATACATTAATATATATTCCTTTTTAAAAAATTTAAAGTCCCGTTGGTATAAAGGCAAAATCCTCATTTTTCAATGAATCTTTACCAGCAGTATCTTCAGAGTTTGTCCAACTGGATTACTTTATTTAAGTAAGTTGCAAAGTGTAAAATTCAGGAATTTTGACTGTCACAGCAGCCTAGAGGCCAAAAGCTTAGGCAGTGGAGACAGATGAATGGGTATGTATATCACTTTGCCTGTGTGAGTGCAATAGCTTTTCCTAACCTTTCAGTGCTTCAGTTTCTTCTGCTGATGATCAGCAGATGCTTACTCTGTGCCTCATGGTATGCTGAATGCTGCATGGGGATTATTTTATTTATCTTTACAACAATGCTGTATAGTAGGTACTGCTGTTCATCCAAATCAAATTTGAGAAAGGCGTGCCAAAAAGCTTAAGTAATTCACTTAGCTAGTAAGCAGTGGAGCTGGAAATAATTGTAAGACTTACTTTATACATTTATCATGAGAAGTAAATGTGAAAGATGTATATAAGGACTTTAGCACAGTGGTCTGGCACATAGATATTCATTTATAATTAATTTCAAGAAGAGTTTTCAGAGAGTAGCTTTGAGAATTTGAAATAATTTCCTTGACATTGTTTTTTTTTTTTTCGCCAGAGTTTGCAGTTTACCTAGGTGTCTTGGATTTTAGACCCTAAATCTAATATATTAGAGCTTTTTCTGAAACACAGCTTATTTTTCTATGGTTTTGAACTCCTGACCTTGAGCAATCCACCCGCCTCGGCCTCCCAGAGTGCTAGGATGATAGGCGTGAGCCACCACGCCCGGCCTATTCTATGGTTTTGAACTTATCCCTCAGAATCAAAATTGGAAAATGTTTTTACTATACCATATGATTTTTCTTATGCTTCCTAGGGAGAGAGAGATTTCTCTGATGATGAAATACACACATTGGGATTTGTTACTATTTAAGTATACGTATTTTAAAGAGAGTTGAAGCCCACATATTATTTATGATGTTCTTGGCTGTAAATAATTAAAAAAAATTAAAAGCGGTAAAACTATGAGGATACTTCTTTTATCATATGACAAAGAATCTGGAGGTAGTTCTGCTCCTGGATTGGCTCAGCTATTAATAAGGACCCAAGTTCTTTCCATCTTTTTATGCTCACATTCATAGTGTGATGATGTGGTCCTCAAGCTTTATCCTTCCTTGTTGCAGAATGGCTGCTGCATACACTGACATCACATAACTCCCTGGAGGGAGGGTCATTTCCTTCCATGCACCACCTTTTTTAAATGAGGATTACCTTCCCCCAAAGTTCCCACAGAATTAGTCTCGTTAGCCACAATTGTTTTCCATGCCCAGGCATAAGTCATTCATTGTGCAAAGGGTATGAGACTACCATGATTGGCTTAGACCAATTAAGATTGATTTTTCTGGGACTATAAAGCTGTCTATCCTCCCTTAGATAATATGTCCAAGGGTAAACAAATTTGGGATTTCGTTAGCAAGGAACAAGCAATGTAAGGCAAACAAAATTTGTATTACACATTTTTATTTTAAGAGAAATTTCACTCAAAGTAAAAATTCAAAATAAATAATGCATCTTAACAACCCACAAGTTTGGGTATGATGCTTAGTTTCTGATCTAAAACTCATTCACTCTATTATTTCAAGAAATAATCTTTGAGCACTTACTACATGTCAGGTACTATTGTTGGTACTAAGGCTAGAGAGTTGAACAAGACAGACATGTATCTATGTTAGGAATGCTTCCGGCAGCAGCTAACAGAATAGGCAATGAAAAATGGCTAAACCGTAGGGGCATTTAATGTTTACGTAGCAGAAATTTAGAGAGATGCGTCCAATCCCTCTAAAATGAGAGCAAGCCTCCATGTTCTTCCTTCTCTGTGTCCTTAGCATGCTGGCTTTTATCTTTATTCTTGTCACCTCATTGTCCCGTGATTGCCATAGCTCTAAACATCTCATCTGATATGTAAATTTGACCTGAATTGGGAATTGAGATCTGTTTTTTGTGGGTTTTTTTTTTTTGTCTTTTTTATTTTTTACTATTTTTTTTTTTTTTTAGAGATAGAGATGGGGTCTTACTGTGCTCAGGCTTGTGTCAACCTCTAAGTGGCAGCTATCCGCCCGTCTCGGGTTCCCAGAAAGCTAGGACGACAGGTGTGAGCCACCGCGCCTGGCCAGGGATTGAGATCTGTAAGGCTTCATTTGGTCTCATAATATAAGATGTTGTATAGAAGGATAGGAATATAAAGATATAAGATCTTGTACAGAATGATAGGAATGTAGAACCAGACATTTGTGTTAAATATTAGCTGATTGTTACTCCTAGGGTAAAAGGTGCCATTAGCACAGCACCCACTGATTTCCATATATGACCAACCACGTTTTATTGCCATCATTAGCTTATTTGTCTAGCTGCTCCTCTAAATAATTCACTTCCTGAAGGAAGAGAATATGTTTAGCTTTTCTTCTGTATTCCTGACACTGAGGATGTGTCTCTGGCACATAGTAGTTTGGGGGAAGGAGATTATATTTCAGGGAGTAAATGCGGGGAAAATGTTCAAATGTTATACATTAAGGAGTTAAGACAAAGTGTTTAAAAAAATAATTTAAAAAATAAAAGACAGTCAAATAATGAAAAAGTTAGGTGGCAACTAGAACTTCTTAAGAGGAATAATTTAACTTTTTTTGAAAAAATTTTTTTAAAGTGTTTAAAAAACTAATTTAAAAAATAAAAGACAGTCAAATAATGAAAAAGTTAGGTGGCAACTAGAACTTCTTAAGAGGAATAATTTAACTTTTTTTGAAACATTTTTTTCTTCTCTCTGGGAGAGTGCTTTTGAGATCATATGGTGTTTGTGCAAATTGCTTGGGTCTACATGGCACAGAAGTGGGGCTAAAGTACAGATGAGGTGGAACTCAGAAATAGCCTGTCAAAACAAGCATGATTTAGAGCAGTTGCCCCACACATTGTACCACTTTTATAGTACTGAAAATGGCAATGACGTACTTTATTGCAGTCACAAGCTTCCTTCACTATGTTAGATGAGTGAATCTAAGCAGCTCTTCTAGAAGAAGCTCAGGGGTTTGTTGTTGCTGTTGTTGTTTCTTTCTTTCTTTAAAAAAATTCAAAAATAAATTTGTCCTAATATTAACTTTTAACAGATGCTTTATTTGATTGTTACATTACAAATTTACATTTCATTGGTGATATTCCTTCATTATAATTCTCACATAACTCATGTTTTGAAAAATCAGTGAAACTTTCCTTAAAAGAGCAGGGCTTTGTGTTCTACCTCCTTACAAGGCATGCGCCAGTGTGGGAGACAGGGCAAAACTCTGTGCTAAACTGGACCCTATTCCAGGTTTGCAACTAACTAACTTACTTGGAGCCCTGGCCAAGTCAGCTAAGCTATCTACTGCTTAGTTTCCATGTCTGTAAAACAGAGGTGTATGAGAAGATGATCTCTTATGATTTCTCCTAGCTTTAAAATTTTATGGTTATAACATGTTAAATTCTTATTTTTATAGGAACTGAGGAGTATTAAGGGTTAATATTTACCCTACAAGTTAGGTTTATCACTTCATCCTTTATAATAAAATTTTCATCTTATGAATTATTATATCACACATTTAAGAAAATATGGCAGCTATATAAAATGATAGAAAAGCTAACAAAGGTACAATTAATTTTTTTCTTTTTTACAATTAGCTTTGACTATGAAGTGTCCAGCCTCCTTTATTTTTCATTTATTTATTTTTTTAATTGGCTTTCACTATGAGGTGTCCAGCTTCCTTTTATTTTATTGATATGGGATCTCTCTATGTTGTCCCAGCTGGTCTCGAAATCCTGGGCACAAATGAGCCTCCTGTCTCAGCCTCCCGAGTAGCTGAGACTATAGGCGCACACTATCCCACCCAGCCGGACATTTGATATGCAGCATGCATACACATAATTGGGGTCATACTGCATATAGAGTTTTGTATCCTTTATTTCTCTGAATTTTATATTGTGAGCATTTTTCTATTCCATTAAAAATTCTTTAAAAATATTTTCCTTTCTTACAAAATTTCGTATTATTAAATATAGCACAAATACAAAAAACTGTGTAAATCAATTATTATGAGGTGAACACTGTTATAGCCCTCACCTCCCTCAGCCGCCCCAGAAGCACTCTTCTAACATGACTATCTTCCTCTTTGCTGAAATTAATTGCCCTAATGACTTTTGATCATTTCCTTATTTTTCTTTATATTTTTGTCACACAGTGTACATCCCTAAACATTATCATCTTAGTGTTGCCTGAGAATGTAATTTTTAATAGATCTTTATTATTCTTATCATATAAAGGTACATATATTTATTTAAGTACAGCTTATTAGATTATTTACTTTTTGGCAGTCTATTTTTTTATTTTTATTTTTATTTATTTATTTATTTTGAGACAGAGTTTCGCTTTGTTGCACAGGCTAGAGTGAGTGCCATGGCGTCAGCCTCGCTCACAGCAACCTCATACTCCTGTGCTCAAGGGATCCTCCTGCCTCAGCCTCCCAAGTAGCTGGTACTACAGGCATGCGCCACCATGCCCGGCTAATTTTTTTCCATATATATTAGTTGGCCAATTAATTTCTTTCTATTTATAGTAGAGACGGGGGTCTCGCTCTTGCTCAGGCTGGTTTCGAACTCCTGACCTCGAGTGATCCGCCTGCCTTGGCCTCCTAGAGTGCTAGGATTACAGGTGTGAGCCACTGTGCCTGGCCTGGCAGTCTATTTTTTAAATTATATTTTTTGAGTGGATATCTGTTCACATAATGCAAAATTTTAAAGGTTCAAAAGGGAAAGCACTGAAAAGTCTTCTTTTTATTTTGTCCTCTAGCCACCTGGCTATTTCTAAAACCAGTTTTAGGAAGTTATTTTTGAGGAAAAAGGAGCCTAAGAATGGTATTTATGTATTTTTTTTCAATTTTAATTGTCCTAAACTAATTTCTTAAGTGGGTACAAAATTATAATTCTTAGAAAATCATTCAAAAAGTTGATTTTTCTTTTATATGAGGTTGGCATAATTTTTTGGCATCAGGTATATAGTAAAACTAGTTAAATACATAATGTTGAACTGTCTTGTGAATTGGTTGTGAAATAACCAAAGAAAGAAGACTGGGATGGAACTAGATGTAAACAGTGCTGTGGTGTTTTGGTTTGTTTTACTATGGAGTTGAGAGACCCAAGTTATTTTCTCTGTCTCTTGAACACAATCGGAAAACTCAACAGTTTCTTATGTTTTGCTCCAGCAGATCAATAAATAATATCATGATGATAACATATGTTATGTAAAAGTGAATGATTAAGTTTATATAAATGGAGGAACTAACTACCATCTAACCTGACTGAGATGGACACCATTTTTATGAATCAGGGTTCTTTGGCTGCAAGGAATAAAATAGACTCTGCTTAACTTAAATAAAGGGAATTTACTGGGAGGATTCATGTACTTAGTGTTTGGCATAAAAGCTGAAGAATCAGGCTTTGCAATGAACACAACTTAGGAATGACAAGAATGGTCTCATATCAAAATTGGCTTTGGATATTTTACTAGATTCTAGTATAAACTGTGTTCCCGATTAGGGAACATCAGATGGCCATGCAACTAGAGCTACCCATCATGGCATTACCAGATACAATGAGTGGTAAATTTGGATGGATGTCTCAACAGACTTGCCATAGAAATGAAATATTTGAATCAAGCCTGAATATATCCAGAAGGCGTGAATAAATTATATGCACATGTATCCCAAAATCCCATGCTACCTGTCTCTGTTGCACCAATACTCCTCCCTCAACTCACACCCAGGCCTCACAGGGGAGGGGAAGTGGGTGGTACCCTATGGCTAAGTAATGGAAGAAGAGATAACCTGAGTCAAGTTTGCATATGAATTCTCACAGTATGTTAGTGCTAGTGAAAAATGGATTGTCACCACATTACAGCCCCACCCATGGAAGGGCAGTCTTGAAAAGAAATCCTCCCTGTAGGCAGTGTTATGAGTTGTACAAATGGTCCTTCACTTAGTATGGAGAGAGAATTGGATTTTGGTATAAATACACAGGAACTCTGGGCCAGGCGGCTGTGACTTGGCTGGCTTGACAGGGGCCTGGCAGGAACAAAACCGGAAGATTGTCTTCAGAAGTCATCCTTGTATTGGCTCTCCCACCTTCCTTTCCTCACTCTTCCATTCCCTCACTCCTGCTTCCCTAGAATTGCAGGGATATTAATAAGGTAGTAAGTAGTACATAAACTTTTGCCTCAGGCTCTGTTTTGAGAGGACCTAGCCTTTCTGAGAATCTCAGTGAAATATTTGTTGGCAAATCAGGTTCCCAGACCAAATTATACTTGCTCTGCCCAAGCAATGGTATATGTCAAGTGATAGCTCAAGCTATTTTTTTTTATCACTGTTATACTTATTAGAGAAAGAAAATGAAGAGAAGCTTATTCAAATTATTTCTGATAACTTTCAAATATAACCCTTCTCTGGAAATCTCTCTACCTAGTTAGCTATTAGTAAAATAATTGTGCTAGCAATCAGAGACAAAAACTTGTTTGTGAACAGATTAGATAAGAAAATTGTCTCATTGACAAAAACAAGGAGACACTTACCTCATTCTCCTTGTCCTGAGAAAAATCAATATGTAATCAAAATTTTAATTTTTTTTCTTTAAAATTGCCCAAAAGAATTGAATTTAACTATTTCTCAATACTGCCAACTCTGTCAAAAATCTAAGCAAAGGATGTAGGTTTCTTTCAAAGTATTTCTCCCACTTCTGCTCCTTCATGAGTCTGATGTTAAACTGGTACTGTCCCCTCAGTTTAGCATTTCGCATATTTCATTTTAAGGACTTCTGAGGCACCTTGTGTCCCATTTGAAAAAAAGAATGGCAGGATATCTTAACTAAAGAGGTAGGGAAAAGCATAGGAACATCATTCCTTGGCCTCATTTTATATTAAATACTTGGTAGAGAGGGAGGCAGAAGATATTGATAAGTTAAAAAAAGCAAATAACCAACTGGAACAAGGAAGCAACAAGGAGAGCCAAAATGTGGGATGAGGTGGGCATTCTAGATCAGGGGCCCTCAAACTTTTTAAACAGAGGGCCAGTTCACTGTCCCTCAGACCATTGGAGAGTGCGCACTCTGGGCCCGGGACAAGTCGTCTGCTAAGCAGGACAGGCAGCGGCGGCAAAAACACCCAGAGGGCCAGATAAATATGCTAAGTGGCATGCATGTGGCCATAGTTGCGGACCATAGTTAGAGGGTCTCTATTCTAGATAGCACAGGGCAATAAAGAAGAGCACGAAGGCCAAGGCTATCCATGGTCATGACCTTGCCAGTTGCTGGTGTAGACTAGTAATGAAGCACAGCTGATCTAATAATTTTAGGTGACATCATCCATACCTTCCACTGTGACAAACCACTTTCTCATCAAATCAGCTGATTGTATTGCCACTCAGCAATGGGAAGAAAACTGTGTTAATGAACTATCTCATGAATCCCTCAGAGCTTTCTACCACTTTGAACTCCCAGCTTGAATAAAATCTACTTAGGCCTTCCTGTATTTCAGTGACTGAAGTTATCCAACAATGATAAGGAGCTTCCTGGGTTTTCAGAATAGCTGTAAAGAATGATTTTCATTTAACCATGAGTGGAAAATAGACAATTTATAAAAAATGGTTAAGAATGATATATTGAGCATGTTTAATTTGTGACTGTCCAGCATTCATATACCCTTGCTAATAACATCGCATTTCTTTTAGAGGGATTATAACTTTCTTATCGTTGTTGTTGTTACTATTTTGGATTCGGCCTGGTGGACTTGTACTCAGAGGCCCTTCTTAGCCAAAGCTTCCGTGTGTGATTGAAAGTAGGCCAATCCGACACTTATTCTCTGGAATTTAAATCCTCAGTAGAGGATTAAAGAGAGAGAAAATGGTAGGAATTCATCTATTCCAGAGGTGAAGTCCCAGATTTTTGCTACCGTGAGAGCATTCTTGTCATCCACAGATCTTGGACTCCTGGAAATATCAGCGAATTTCAAAATCTGGTTCTGCAGCCTTACTTCCAGATAATGAGGTCTGATATCTTACAGTAAATTTCTTTTCCATAAATGAATCAGAAACTATTTCTGTTTTTTGTATCTGTAGGACTCTGACTCATTAAAAAGTCAGCCGGGTGCAGTGGCTCATGCCTGTAATCCTAGCACTCTGGGAGGCCGAGGTGGGCAGATAGCTCAAGGACAGGAGTTCAAAACCAGCCTGAGCAAGAGTGACACACTGTCTCTACTATAAATAGAAAGAAATTAATTGGCCAACTAATATATATAGAAAAAATTAGCTGGGCATGGTGGCACATGCCTGTAGTCCCAGCTACTTGGGAGGCTGAGGCAGTAGGATTGAGCCCAGGAGTTTGCTTGAGGCCAGGAGTTTGAGGTTGAGCCCAGATTGCTTGAGCCCAGGAGTTTGAGGTTGCTGTGAGCTAGGCTGACGCCATGGCACTCTAGCCCGGGCAATAGAGTGAGACTCTGTCTCAAACAAACAAAAAGTTGTACCTTACCAATTAGGTGAGTTAAAGAAAAATTGACTTTAATAGCTATAAGGTAAACGGTATGGGACCATAGCTAGAAGTAATGCCATAGTTATTTAAACAATTCTTTTAAAAGCCTGGATAAAAAATGTACTAATGAGGAATACAGCTTTATAAAGAAAAAAAATGGAGACTGGAAAAAATAAGGTAATATTGAACAAAAACCTAGGAAATAAATATTTGAGAATTTTCTTATGGCAAAAATATGAAATTGATGACTTGATATTCTTAAAAATATATGGCATTAATTGATTAATTGATGAATTACTATTGACAGATTAGTCAATTAGTGTAGCTAGAGTTCTTCCTAATTACTACTTGCTCCTCATTATTTTAGATCTCTAGAAATTTCTGGCTAAGTCTGTATATTATGTACTGAGAGATAAAATTTTAAGGCCATGGAACTTGATTTGACTCAAATCCTCTCAGAAGTGAAAATAGAGTTTAGTCAGATGGAATTTAATAGGTTCCAAATTTCAGGATTTATTTATTTTTCCCTTTTTGAAGGTTCAACAACATTAATGACTCTTGAGCGGAAGAATGTCTTGATATATCATATTTTTTTAAAAGTGAAGGCCTAATTGCTTGTTACATTCCATCTGTATCATTATTCTGAAGGATCATCAGGTATAATCCTCTTCATTAGTAGCTTTACTATATTACTTTTCTTTTTTAAGGCATTTTTTGGTGATGGAAATGAAGGCTTATTTGTCTTCCATGTCTGAAGTTCATTCTCACAGTAATTATGTAAAATAGAATGAGTCATAGGATGTCAGATATCATAACCTTTATTACAGAAGCACTTTGAGAATTATTGCTTGAACAGGAAAGCAGTTAGTACAAGGAAAAAAACTGAATGGAGCCTGATGTTACAATTACACCTGGAGTTAACTCTTTGCTTTTTCTCAGAAGAGCCAGTACTTCTCCAATAGTTACTTAATTCCATCCAAGGAGAGAAGTTTCTGAAGTCTTTCTTCTTATCTTGAGGTGGTAAAACTCCTTTTGCATCTGATAAGTCTATGTGATTATAACTTTGTAACTCAAACTGTACCACGATAGAGAATTTACAATAATGTTCTGTTAGTGTTCTAAGTCTCCATGTAGCACTGAGATCTTAAAAGATCCAAGAACAGCAGGATCCTCATTAAGAAGCATTTTCTTGAAAAATATGATCATGCCACTACTGTGTATGCTTTGTTTTTCTCACATTAGACAGCAGCTGGTTTTAGGGCTGTACAATGACTCAGTAAGTTTGTCCAGGATACATGTTTTTATTTATCTTTTCAGCCATACGTGGCATATTTACTTTTTGCTCCATAGCCTCAAAATAGATGCCACAGCTCTATGCATTGTTCCTACCTCGAAGGCAAGAAGAGGGAAGGGGTGGTGACAGGGAGCTCCCCTCTCAGTTTTTCCTTTTAAAAGGAAGCCAAGCTCTGAACTGAAGCCTTCTATTATATAATAGTCAGGCTCATGTTCTCGCTTGCCAAAACATAGTCTCACACCCACCCTTAAACCAATTCCTGGTGAAGGCGAATAGCATTACCATGATTAGGTTAAAACCAATTGTTACCCATCTCAGAGGTCGAGAGAGGGAGGTTCCAGGGGAATCAACATTCCATAGATAAAAGTATCTGTACTGATCACCAAAACACGGAAGAGGAGAATGTTGTTCTGCATGAAGTAATTGTTTTTCTACCCTTTGTCCAGCTGGTTCCTTTGCATTCTTTAGGTCTCCCTTTAAATGCCATCTCTTCATAGGAGGCATTCTTAACCACATTATCTGAAGTAGGTTACCCCCTCCTCCCATTATTTTCAATCACAGAAAACTATCCATAGCATTATTCTCGATCAGTAATGATGCATTTTTTGCTGATTTTTTTTTATCTGTCTCCTCTTTGCCCCTGTTGCTCCAAGGATAATGTCCCTTTGGGAAAAAAAAGCACTTTCATATAGACCTTTTGGTTTGTAGAACAAAATGGAAATCCTACTGTATTATTGAGGGATATGATTAATGAAGACCTTAACCAATTTACATAATAACAAAGTTGCCTTTCTTTTCGGCACAGTGCAGACTAGTCTATGGACAGGCATAAATGATTTTTCTCCAGCGTTTGAATCCCAGACAAAATTGGGGATTTGGACTTGGAGGAGGGAAATGATAAGGATATCACAGGAGGTGAGTTAGTCCCTTGAGTGTGATGGCAGGTGAGTGCTAAACAGAGACACAAGCAGTCATGATAATGATAATTATAATAGTAAACAATTTTAGGGTGCCTACTAGCATCAGGCAGAAGTGATACGGTGACAGATTTGGCTTTCAAAGATATTTTTGTGTGATGGGTGCCCTCTAAAACGGTGGTCCCTAAGGGGGGAACCCAGGGCCAGGGACTGGGTTCCCTGTTAGAAACTGGGCCACACAGCAGGAGGCTAGCGGGGGTGAGCAAGCAAATCTTCATCTGTATTTACAGCCACGACCTAACGCTGGCATCGCCACTGAGCTCCACCTCCTGTCAGATCAGTGTCGGCATTAGATTCTGCAATATGACCAGTTGTATAATAATTTCATTATATATTCCAATGTAATAATAGAAGTAAAATGCAGAATAAATGTAATGCACTTGAATCATCCCCAAATCATGTCCCCACGCCCCACGCCCATCTGTGGAAAAATTATCATCCATGGAACCAGTCCCTTGTGCCAAAAGGGTTGAGGACTGCTGGCTCCAAAACACAGAATTAAAATAACCCATCAGAGGTTACTCAGACACTAAGCAGGGAGGCCGGGCGTCTCACCTTGTCTGTCTGCTTTTCGAGACAAGGCTCTTGATCACCGCCTCCTTTGGATCAGGGATGGCTACTCTATATGAGATAGAGATAAATAAAAATAGATAGATAATAAAAGAATCTTTTATTCTTATTACCATTCTCCCTTGTATCCTTGAGTCTTCAGTAAATGTTAAATGCCGTAGCTTGGTTTCAGCTCTGCTTTGCAAGTTAAGGGAAAGGCCTCTGTTGACACTTATGAGAAAAATCTGGGCACGCAATACTGGCCAGGAGAAGGTTATTAACATGACCTGCAGAGATTGGACCAGGATGGCTGTCTGAGGGGATGAGTGACACCCAGCACAGCAGTGGGGAACATGAGGAATATGCCTTCTTCAGAGAGAGATGCCCAAGACCTTGAAGAGGGGCATCCTCACAAAAGAATTGAATTATGGAAGCTCAAGTTAGCACTACCTGGATTTGTAAATAAGGACCTCAGAAGGTTCGAGAACTTGGGCATGTGGTTGCATGAGTCTCTGACATTGTGTTTCTACCCTCTGGACTTAATGTAAATTGGACATATCGAAATAATCAAATTCTACCTTGTTGCTAATCCCAAATACAACTCCCTCTACTCTACCTCTTGGGCACCATGAGGAGGATTGGATCTGTCAGTCTGCACATCTAAAGACGTCCTAGCAGTGGAAGCCTTTTAACAACATAAGAGACACGATCAGATGTCTCGTAGTGGTGTACCCAGAGATACCCATACCTGAAGGTTATACCGAATTGGCAATTTCAGCTGTAGTTATAAAGCTTTTTGATACAACTGAAGCAGGAGAGATACATCTCTTATTCAAATGCTATTGAAAAGAGAGATTTGTTTCTTTAAGACCCGAAGAATCAGGGGCTGGGCCCAGTGGCTCACACCTGTAATCCTAGCACTCTGAGAGGCCGAGGCAGGCGGATTGCTCAAGGTCAGGAGTTCGAAACCAGCCTGAGCAAGAGCGAGACCCCATCTCTACTAAAAATAGAAAGAAATTAATTGGCCAACTAATATATATGAAAAAAAATTAGCCGGGCATGGTGGCGCATGCCTATAGTCCCAGCTACTCAGGAGGCTGAGGCTGGAGGATCACTTGAGCCCAGGAGATTGAGGTTGATGTGAGCGAGGCTGATGCCACAGCACTCACTGTAGCCTGGGCAACAGAGTGAGACTCTGTCTCAAAAAAACAAAAACAAGACCTGAAGAATCCACTGTAAGTAATTAGAAGGAATTAAAAAACCCTTAAAGCACCGCCCTTAGCAGCTGGACAGCTTTTCAGGAATCTAATGTTATCTGATAAGATAGTTAATTTTTTTTTTTTTTGAGTCAGAGTCTCACTTTGTTGCTCTGGCTAGAGTGCCGTGGCGTCAGCCTAACTCACAGCAACCTCAAACTCCTGAGCTCAAGCAATCCTACTGCCTCAGCCTCTCGAGTAGCTGGGACTACAGGCATGCGCCACCATGCCCAGCTAATTTTTTGTATATATATTTTTAGTTGGTCAATTAATTTCTTTCTATTTTTGGTAGAGACGGGGTCTCGCTCTTGCTCAGAGCTGGTCTCAAACTCCTGACTTTGAGCGATCTGCCTGTCTCAGCCTCCCAGAGTGCTAGGAATACAGGCGTCAGCAAGATAGTTAATTTTTGAGCAATTACTATTGCCAGGCATGGTTTATTTATCACATTTTGAATTAGGAGTTATTCTCCCCATTTCGCAGATTTGAACACAGCATTTCTTGTCTAACACAGCTGGTCAGTAGTGGAACTGGGAGAGCTGGCACAGAACCCACTGACTGTACTTTTTCTTGCACTCTATTCAGCTGTTATGAAAATACCCATGGTTATCTTCCAATGGAAGGCCATGTATGCCCATACATTAATGTGAACATTATGTTTCAGATGTTTAAAGAAAGATTCTCCATATAGGGTGTGAGCAGGTCACTAACCATGCAAGCAAACCAAAACTCATTTACTTTTGGATGTGGCAGGAATAATCACAAAAACAATGTGAACACAAAGCAGATTTGCTTGATTTTTGCTCATTTTAAAAAAATGTCAAAAGAACACAGGATTTAGGAAACTCTAAAGAGTTTCCTAAATATATATTATATTTAATGTGAAGTTTTTAAAGCATGTGCTTTACGTAGGTGCTAATAATAAATGAATAAACTCCACATAAACTCAAGTAAGTACCAAATGACCTTCGGATATACTACTGCTATTTGATTTGCTTTGTACATCTCTTTGGCTACCCTACAATAGTCCCAGTGTTGCTTAATCCAAAACCAATGTTCACTGTTGGGAAGAGTTTCCCAGAAAGTTCTTCAGTGAATTCTTGTTTTCTTTTATTCCCTGCTCACATCAACTCTTGTAAATTAGCAGTTATCTCACAGCAGAACAATGGGACGGGGGAGGAACCACACGGGTACATTACTGCACTGTCCTGCACTTTTTCCAGCATGGTGTTCTTTATCTCTGATGAGACTATAGGTTTTTGGGATTTGGGTTTCATTCATTTCTGCAACACCCGGTGACTGAGTGCCTACTACTTGCCAGACATCGTGTAGGTAAAGATCAGAGATTAAGACAGATCCTGAATGCTGCTTTCATAGAGCTTATGTTCTAGCAGTAGCAAATAGAAAAGAAAACGTAGAGATAAGCTTCCCTGCATAAGTGCTCTGTTGCAGAGGACAATAGAGATGAGGGAAAGATTAATGGGGTGGGGTGACTTTAGTTTGTGCTGCCAGACTGGGAAGGCTGCTCTGACTGGGTTTCCTTTAAACTGAAATCTACTTGACAAGCAGGTGCCAGAAGATTAGGCTTTGGCCTGTTTGTACATCTACTTAGATGAGAGAACTCTGGTTAATCCTTGAAACTCTCAGTGTCAGTTTTTTCCTCTCCAAGTTAAGAAACATGACAGCTTTTATAGAACTGTGAAGAACACTGAAATAATTTGTCAGATTTTTTTTTTATTTGTATATGGGAAGAATTACCTATGCTAGCTCAGTCAATGAACTTAGAATTTATGTCAATTATCTCACTAAACATAATTCCTATAAAATATAAAGGGCTATAGAAAGGGCTATTGTTGTTCTTCTTCTTATTATTATTAAACTCCTCCTAAGGTCAATTTCTTGTAGTCTTTCTTTCCTAAATGACTCCTGTGGGCCACTAAAGCTGAATGTGGAAAAAATTGTACATTTTTCTTTTATGCTTTCCTATTCCAACTTTCTCTGAGTGTTGGGCAATGCTATAACTGGCTAATATTTCAATCAAGGATTCTTGTTGTAACCTTCGAATCCTTGTTCTCCTTTATTCTTAATATTTCCACGTGAATGCTCAAACTATCCTTGGATCCTATACATGAGCAAGGATAGAATAAAGCTGCGTGAGTTCTTGACACAACCACTTCCTGGCAGGGTGTTGGTAAATTATTTATGTATTTGTATTTCATCTATAAAGTAGGGATGATAATAGTACTTACCTCGTAGCATTGTTAGAAGAGTAAATGCAGACTTCTAAAGCACTGCAAATAGTAAACACCTCATACATGTTGCCTATTTTATAACCCATTTTCTGAATCTATTCCTTCTTCCTCACATATCTTATCCAGGCTTTTGTCACCTCACTTAAGCTATTGCTACTTCCTTGCATATAGCCATGCCACACAGCTGTATGCTACCTTGTCTTAACTGCCTAAATTCCTTCATTCATTCACTCCACACATATTTATAAAGCACTTACTACGTATGTGTCATTGTACCAGCTGCTATACCAGATTCTCAAAATAGAAAGCACAGTCTATATCCTTAATGATAGCATTTTAAAAAAAAAAAAAAAAAAAAAAAAAGAAAGCACAGTCTCTGCCATCAGTAAGGTCAGAATCTAGCCAAGGAGGGGATTCATATACATGCAAAATGCTAAACAACCATACGGGTTAAATAGCCATATAAATTAATGCCAGAGGAATCATAAGACATTACCTGTGAGTATCCCACTTACAAACAGGTATGCAATCCTTTACTCTGTAAGAATTAATATCCATTTTTTTAAGGCTTATGCAGTCTTTATTCAATTTTTCCTTTGATCCTTTTACTAATCCCCTCATTAGATTGCAGTACCTTTGAGAAGAGGGGCCAGACCTACAGTAGAGTAGAGTGTGAGTGCATAGGCTCTGGGGACAGAAGGATCTCTTTTCTGCTACTTGCTGACTGTGACATGTTGGAAAAGTTGCTCAGCTTCTCTGAGCCTCATTTCCTAATCTATAAAATGGGGATTAAAATAGCACTCTTTTGGGTTAATGTGGAATTGAATAATATAATCTATGTAGATCCTAAATGCAAAGCCTGGAATTTGAAAGTGCTCAATAAACATAATCATAATTGTGGGTTTTCTTACATTTTATTTTATTTTGAGAAAGGGTCTTGCTGTGTTGCTTGGGTGAGTGTGCAGTGGTGTCATCATAGCTCTCTGCAACCTTAAACTCCTGGGCTCAAGTGATCCTCCTGCCTCAGCCTCCCAGATAGCTGGAACTACAGGTGTGCACCACTATGCCTGGCTAATTATTTTCTAGTACATTTGTGTGTTATAGAGCTTATGGTATGTGAAAAATCTATAATTCACAAGGTCTCTAGTGCAGTGCTTTGTAAATAGCAGACAGTGAATTAAATTTGTTATTGTGTGGGTTAATAGACAAAACTCTGTACCCTTATCCCCAAAGCATAAAATTCATGGTAATGTTTATGAAAATAAGACATTAAAACTTATAAATATAAGAAATTAGTAGCCAATGTCCTCCCAGCAAGTATCTTGTTTTAGAACATTGTTCTATTGATATTATCTAATTTAGTGGAATGTTAAGTGTCTGTTATCAGACTCTAAGTGAAATAATAAAACTTAGAATCTATGGAATGTAAAGAGACAATAGAGTTAAAGCAAAGTAAAAGTTTTTGCCTATGATATACCTTTTCTTTAGAAGTACAGTGAAATAATATTAAAAATTTCAAATGCTATTCCTCTTTAGAAATTTGATAATGGGCCTTTCAGTAATTGGTAGAAAGCCAATTATCAAAGACTTTCAAATGAAAATCTATAATAAAATCAGAAATTTGAAGCACAGTCACAGAGACACATATTCTCACAATCTTCCACTGTTTCTTTTCATTTATTTTGACACTTTTACTCCTGTATTGTATATATTTTATATATTATTTGTAATACATGTGTATATTCTGCCAACCACCTGCATATTTTACATTGTGACTTTGTGACAATAGGGGACTTACAGTGATAAATTGCTATGGGCTGCTGCTTCGGGGTAAATACAGGGTTCCGAGGAGCCATGGAGATGATTTCTTCTCTCCCTGTCCCAAGGGCACCTGAGATGTGATGACTCATCTCCTCCATGGTTGGAAATCAAATCTACCTCATGAAAAGCAATTTTAGTTTTATAAAGCCATAGTTTATAAAACTGCAGAAGTCATTCCCGGGGGCCGCTTGAGAATGAATCATCGGAGAACTGGTACCTGAATCAGAGAGTAGTCTTGGGGGCTTGGACGTGCCAGGCCAATAGGCTCCTGATTTTGCTTTCCAAACACAGAGGCCAGGAAGAAATGGCTGGGGGCCCATGGTCACTCAAGGTCAAGGAACCAGTCTCCCTCCTTTCCAGGCAGGAGTTGCTTTCCTCAACAAGAGTGACCTGAGATCTGATGTACACAATAACTCAGTGTTACAGGGGATGGTCTAAAATTTCCACAACCTGGATTAAATACCACAAACCAAATTACTAGTCTAAAAACTAAAAACAGGACAGGCGTGGTGGCTCACGCCTGTAATCCTAGCACTCTGGGAGGCCGAGGTGGGTGGATCTCTCAAGGTCAGGAGTTCGAAACCAGCCTGACCAAGAGTAAGCCCCTGTCTCTACTAAAAATAGAAAGAAATTAATTGGCCAACTAAAAATATATAGAAAAAATTAGCTGGGCATGGTGGCACATGCCTGTAGTCCTAGCTACTAGGGGAGGCTGAGGCAGAAGAATCGCTTGAGCCCAGGAGTTTGAGGTTGCTGTGAGCTAGGCTGATGCCACTGCACTGTAGCCCAGGTAGAGTGAGACTCTGTCTAAAAAAACCCAAAAAACAAAAAACCAAAACTGAGTCCTGCTGAGATGCCAACCCCAAACTGTCAGGGTTGAAATCTAAGGCATGTTTTTTTTCATCCGAGCTGAAGAGTTGGGGAAGAGGGAAAGAAAATGGGCTTTGTAGCCAATAAGCTGAGTCAGACTGGTGACTGCATTTCAATAAATTTTGGTAAGAGATTTGTGCTCCATAAACTTATTGCTTTTTACACTTTTGCATTTCCTTTACTTCCCTATAGTTTTATGATGAAAACACTTTCTATTTTAAAATGCAAGCATACCAGGTATGATGGTTCACGCCTGTAATCCTAGCACTCTGGGAGGCTGAGGCGGGTGGATCGTTTGAGCTGAGAAGTTCGAGACCAGCCTGAGCAAGAGCGAGACTCCATCTCTACTAAAAAATAGAAAGAAGTTAGCTGGACAACTAAAAACACACACACACACACACACACACACACACACACACACACACATATATATATATATATATATATATAAAATTAGCCAGGCATGGTAGCGCATGCCTGGAGTCCCAGCTACTCGGGAGGCTGAGCTAGGAGGATTACTTGAGCCCAGGAGTTTGAGGTTGCTGTGAGCTAGGCTGATGCCATGGCACTCTAGCCCTTGCAACAGAGTGAGACTCTGTCTCAAAAAAAATAAATAAATAAAAATAAATAAATAAATAAAATGCAAGCACTTTTTATTTTAAACTGACAGGGGTCTTTGCAACCTAACTATCCAAACAGAGTCATTTTTGTTTTTTTTTTTTTTTTTTTTTTTTTTTTTTTTTTTTTTATTTCTTTTTTTTTCCAAAAGAGTAGCCAGGGTTAACAGAGTCATTTTTGTTAAACCAACTAACCAAAGCAGACATGCAGGGAAAAATAATGTGATGATAAAATACATCAATTTTCTCATCAGACCTGGAAGGGTTGAGGAAGGGGTTCAGGGAGAGACAAGAAGAGACCATAAGACATTGGAGAAATGTTAATAAAGAGCACCAAGGATGTTCGCTTCTATAAACATAACCCAAAGCAGAATATTCTGAAAACGTGAAGTTCAAAGCCAAATCCACACTTCAGGCAAAAATGACATTTCTTTCTTGGCATTATGAGACAGAATCCTGAGGGCTGTATAACTTCAAACACCTTTAAAAATGCAATCGTTTCTCAGAAGAACTCAGCCTGAAGTGTGATTTTTAAAGCTGTAGTTAGACATAAAACTTAAGCTATTATACCTGCGTGTTTACTGAACTTTATATAGATGTGTATTTACTGGGCAGCCACTGATACTGTCTTCCATGAGTACATGCTGTTCTGTGCCTGGGAAAGGTTTGCTCCTCTGTGTGGTTGCCACAAATGTCAAGGCTGCTGCTGCAATCACTTTTACCTCAGCGGGGCCATGTGCAAACCCATTAGCCTTAATAAAGAAACAAAGTTCATAGGAAGCAGAGCTGGAATAGAAAAGTATCCTTTTATGCATAAACCGGGTCAGAACTCTGCCTCGATGCTCACGTCACTCATAGCTCTTAAACACGTAACAGCAGTTAATAGCACAGGTGTTGGGAGATGCAAAGTTACTGTATAATTACTGATGTTTTCAAAAGAATTAGCATGTAGTTACTATGAAGAACATGTTCTGTTTTGTGGAAACTATGCAATTAACTTGTCTTAGTCTAATAAATTAAAGATAGGATAAGCTCACATAAGAACTGCTGGAAGGAGCAGCCGTCTGGCAACACACTTACTGAGATCACTTTGAACTTATTAGCCTTGCTACTCAATGCACAGATTGGCTGTGTCCTACTTTAGGGGAGTTATGCATAGTTCACATTTACAAAATAGACATTTTAGGAAGTTTGAACATATTTTATTAGGGGAAAGAAGGTGAAGTAGAATGTAAAAGGAGGAAAAAGCAGTGAAAATTATGCTCCATCATTACACATGAATTCAAAGTTGAAATAGAATGACAATAAAACATGTGAGCTAGTGAGTCCACAATAACACGTGGCACTTACAGAAACTCAGTTTATAGGCAATTTCTCAGGAACTCATCTATTGCCATTGGGAAGACATCCCTGTACCACACCCAGGAGGTGTTTTATTTATTTGTTTTTTTCTTTGAGACAGGATCACTCTGTCACACAGGCTAGAGTGCAGGGGCATCATGGCTCACAGCAACCTTAAACTCCTGGACTTGAGGGATCTTCCTGCCTCAGGCTCCCGAGTAGCTGAGACTACATGTGTGCACCACCACACCTAGCTAAGTTTAAAAAAAATTTTTGTAGAGAGGAGATCTTGCTATGTTGCTCAGGCTGGTCTCCAACTCCTGGCCCCAAGTGATCCTGTTTTAGCCTCCCAATGTGCTAGGATTGCAGGCATGAGCCACTGTGCCCAGGCAAGTTCTTGATTATTTATGATGGGTTAAAAGACTCTATAACTCCTCTTTTATGTTTTCTGCCCATTCATTTCCAGTGATAATTGGCCTAGATTTGATTTGAAAAAGAAAAACCTCAAATTAATTGTTCCAATGAAGGGTTTGAGAGGATTCTGAAGGAGTTTACTGATCACCTTTGGATTTCTTTAAAATTCAGCTTTGGTATATTTTGATGAAAAGGTAGGTAGGGGGCCGGGCACGGTGGCTCACACCTGTAATCCTAACACTCTGGGAGGCTGAGGAGGGTGGATCACTCAAGGTCAGGAGTTCAAAACCAGCCTGAGCAAGAACAAGACCCCGTCTCTAGTAAAAAAATAGAAAGAATTAATTGGCCAACTAAAAATATATAGAAAAAATTATCTGGGCATGGTGGCATATGCCTGTAGTCCCAGCTACTTGAGAGGCGGAGGCAGGAGGATTGCTTGAGCCCAGGAGTTTGAGGTTGCTGTGGGCTAGGCTGATGCCATGGCACACCAGCCCAGGCAACAGAGTGAGACTCTATCTCAAATAAAAAAAAAAGAAAGAAAGAAAAGGTAGGTAGGAATTGCTAGAACTGGAGGGCTGACTTCATAGTGCCCAGCTCTGAAATGGATCTGGCAGGCTTGGGGTCTTGATGACCTCCTAGCTTTCACCCAGAGGCACTCCATCAGCATATTCTGTCAGAGAAGAGAAAGGTGCTGACTTTGAAAGGCCCAGATAGCTGGTAAAACATTATTTCCGGATGTGTCTGTGAGGGTGTTTCTGGAAGAGATTAGTATTAGAATCAGTAGACAGAGTAAAGAAAATCCACCCTCACCACTGTGGGCAGGCATAATCCAATCCATTGGGGGCCTAATAGAACAAAAAGGTGGGCTGGGCGCTGTGGCTCAAGCCTGTAATCCTAGCACTCTGGGAGGCCGAGGCGGGCAGATTGCTCAAGGTCAGGAGTTTGAAACCAGCCTGAGCAAGAGTGAGACCCTGTCTCTACTATAAGTAGAAAGAAATTAATTGGCCAACTAATATATATAGAAAAAATCAGCTGGGCATGGTGGCGCATGCCTGTAGTCCCAGCTACTTGGGAGGCTGAGGCAGAAGGATTGCTTGAGCCCCAGGAGTTTGAGGTTGCTGTGAGCTAAGCTGACGCCATGGCACTCACTCTAGCCTGGGCAACAAAGTAAGACACTGTCTCAGAAATAACAACAACAACACCAAAAAGGTGGAGGAAGGGCAAATTCGCTTTCTTCTTGAGCTGGGGTATCTGTCTTCTCCTGTCTTTGAGCATTTACGCTTCTGGTTCTTGGCCTTCAGACTTAGTCTTGGACTCACACCGTTGTCTCCTTTGGTTCTCAGGCTTTTGGGCTTTGATTGGGACTGTACTACCTGCTTTCCTGGGCTTCTAGATTATGGATGACAATCGTGGGACTTCTTAGCCTCCATAAGACGTGAGCAAATCCCTCACAAGGCTCCTTTTATCTATCTATCTATCTATCAATCATCTATCTATCTATCTATCTATCTATCTATCTATCTATCTATCTATCTATCTATCTATCTATCTATCTATCTATCCATCCATCCATCCTACTGGCTTTGTTTCTCTGGAGAACCCTGACTAATGCACTCCTTGTCATGTGACAAAATTCCTAACTCTAGTTGGGATATGGTTAAGTTTAGGCTCAATGACAGGGAAGGATTTTCTTTCTCTGTATCTTTTGTGTGATTGGTAATCATAGGTTGTATACTTTATCCTAACATCTGTCAGCAATCTCTCTAAGAGATGAGCATTCATTGATGGAGGAAGGTATCATACATTCTTTTTCGGCAATCAGTCCTCTTTTTAAATTTCCCTGCTGTTTTCCATCTACTCTCAACCTTACACAGATTACCATTGAAAACAGGTGGGAAGAGGTACAATTGTTGTTTAACTGGAAGTGGGATACAGGCAGTGTACTCTTCCGGCATCAGTGAACCATGGTCTCCCAGGCATCTGTGTAAAGATTTCAAACCAAATATTTTACTTTTGATTGAGTCTTTTGCACATGTGTTTGAATATTTTCTTTTCCTGTGAAACAAAGTAAATTCAATAAAGCGTCATTTTATTGTTTTTCCCCAAAGCAAGACCCAGGTGGCCAGTCTAAAAATAAAAAAGGACTTTAGAATGGATGGTATTTTTTTTTATTTTTTCATTGTCTTATGTCTTTTTATTTATTAATTTTTAATTTTTTTCAGTTTTTTTTGACCACTTTTAAGACAAACTGCAATCAGTCTGGAATGGATGGTATTTTCTCAATTATTTTCATATTTTAAAAATAAAGTACAGACTTAATTAGCTTTTGAATTAAAGGCAAATCTAATTCCAGGCTATTTAGATGTACTTCTAGCAGAACCTTAAATTGTATAAATATGACAAATAAAGCTCTTATATCTTTAGCAGAATGTATTTATTGAATATATTACATGAAAAATTAATTCTGTAGAGCAAGATTATTCATTTAGCTTAGTTAAAATGTTCTACAAATTGATTTTATGATCCATTTCTAAAATGGTTATAATTTAAAAATAATACAAAGTTAAGCATTTTTGCTTGGTAGTATATCAATATTATTTTAATGATCCTTAGCAAAAAATTAAATATAATTTTACCCACTCTGGTATTTGCTACATTTATTTGCTATGTCTTTTCAGTTCACAATTGGAAGACAGAATTCATTTTCTCTCTCTCTCCTTTCTTTCTTTTCTTTTCTTCTTTCTTTCAACAGGGTCTCTCTCTGGTGTTGCCCAGGCTAGAGTGTAGTGGCATCATCATAGCGCACAGCAACCTCAAACTCCTAGGCTCAAGCAATCCTCCTGCCTCAGCCTCCCAGATAGCTGGGATTACAGGGCACAAAACCACACCTGGCTAATATTTTCAAGTGACTTTCCAGAAGGCTTCTGTCACCTATATAAAGACAAAAGTTATTTGATATATTCAAAATGCTGTCAAGATTTAATACTCTTTGTCTTCTACAAATTCACTTGCTTTTCTTTTAGTTGCAGAAGTTTTGAATAATAGCAGTGAAAACTCATGCCGGTCACATATATTCTCTTATTTCTCTAGACATTATGGAGGAAAGAAAGTTTTGGACTGAGGAGTTCTTTTGGAAAAAAAAAATTAAATTAAAAATTAAGAGAAAAGAAAGTTGTAGGGGGCTTAATGGTCAGATAAAATGAAAAGAGGTGAATTTCCCTCTATGATTAAAGCTAAAAGAAAGACTGGACAAAAGATGCTGGCAATGGCTTTCTTCTCATCAATGTATAGAGCAGAGCCTTCAAGAGTCCAGGTATGGGGTTGGGTGGACCTGAGCTCTGCCTCTCACTACCTGTGACATGCTGGGCAAATTATCTAGCAGCCCTGATCCTCCCTTTTCTCACTTGCAAAGGGAGGATAGTACTTAACTCATAAAGCAGTAGTGACAATTAAACTGACAGGCACGTGGTGGTTCATGCCTGTAATCCTAGTACTCTGGGAAGCCAAGGTGGGAGGATAGCTCTAGGTCAGGAATTTGGGACCAGCCTGAGCAAGAGTGAGACCCCATCTCTACTAAAAATAGAAATAAATTAGCTGGACAATTAAAAATATATAGAAAAAATTAGGCAGGTGTGGTGGCACATGCCTATAGCCCCAGCTACTCGGGAGGCTGAGGCAGAAGGATTGCTGGAGCCCAGGAGTCTGAGGTTGCTGTGAGCTAGGCTGACACCATGGGCAACAGAGCTAGACGCTGTTTTAAAAAACAATACAAGGCTGGGCGCTGTGGCTCACGCCTGTAATCCTAGCTCTTGGGAGGCCGAGGCGGGCGGATTGCTCAAGGTCAGGAGTTCAAAACCAGCCTGAGCAAGAGCGAGACCCCGTCTCTACTATAAAAAAATAGAAAAAATTAATTGGCCAACTGATATATATATAAAAAAAAAATTAGCCGGGCATGGTGGCGCATGCCTGTAGTCCC
Organism: Microcebus murinus; assembly: GCF_040939455.1. NCBI lineage: Eukaryota > Metazoa > Chordata > Mammalia > Primates > Cheirogaleidae > Microcebus > Microcebus murinus. The sequence continues at coordinate 86,759,398 of NC_134108.1, forward strand.
AGCTACCCGGGAGGCTGAGGCAGAAGGATCACTTGAGCCCAGGAGTTTGAGGTTGCTGTGAGCTAGGCTGACGCCACGGCACTCACTCTAGCCTGGGCAACAAAGCGAGACTCTGTCTCAAAAAAAAAAAAAAAACAATACAAGGCCTGGCGAGGTGGCTCACGCCTGTAATCCTAGCTCTCTGGGAGGCCGAGGCAGGCAGATTGCTCAAGATCAGGAGTTTGAAACCAGCCTGAGCAAGAGCAAGACCCTGTCTCTACTATAAATAGAAAGAAATTAATTGGCCAACTAATATACATAGAAAAAATTAGCCATGGTGGTGCATGCCTGTAGTCCCAGCTACTCAGGAGGCTGAGGCAGAAGGATCTCTTGAGCCCAGGAGTTTGAGGTTGCTGTGAGATAGGCTGAGGCCATGGCACTCACTCTAGCCTGGGCAACAAAGCAAGACTCTGTCTCAAAATAAATAAATAAATAACAAAACTAAATGACATAATATATGCATTTAACACAATAGCAGGTATTAACTCGTAAAAATGTGTATGTTCCCAATATCAAGTGTTCAGACCCTTCCCTGAGGAGGAGTTAATCTCTACTTAGGATATTTGTGATCATAAATTTATCTCATCAGAAAAACAACTGAATGTTAATATCAATAATATGGAAAAGCCTCACTGATATGCAGTATTGGGTAGCTGATCACACAATTTTAGGTTTATAAAAGTATTTAGAGTTTATAAAATTCAATGCCTTCAAAGCCTGTGGATTAAAAAAAGAGTACCCTTTTACATCTTATGGCCATGTATATAATTAAAAATTATATCTTTTTTTTTTTTTTTTTTTTTGAGACAGAGTCTCGCTTTGTTGCCCAGGCTAGAGTGAGTGCTGTGGCATCAGCCTAGCTCACAGCAACCTCAAACTCCTGGGCTCACGCCATCCTCCTGCCTCAGCCTCCCGAGTAGCTGGGACTCCAGGCACGTACCACCATGCCTGGCTAATTTTTTCTATATATTTTTAGTTGGCCAATTAATTTATTTCTATTTTTAGTAGACAGAGGGTCTCACTCTTGCTCAGGCTGATTTCAGATAAAAATCATATAATTTTCACTTATGTATTATTTGCTTTTATTTATCCCCTCTCCTTTGATTAGGACTATATGTCTTAAATTTTGTGTACTAACAATATATCTGGTACTTAGTAGGTTATCATTACCAAAATTCTTGCTGAATGAAATAAAATGAGTAAGTGAATGGGTATAGAGGTGACTATCGTACTTTGAGGCCAGCTCTGGACATGTTTCTTGTTAATAGAAACTAAACTACTTGCCTCCATAACTTAGTGGCTAATTAAAACCACCAGCTTTTCTCCTGTCTCCCCTGATACCAGAAGAACTATATTTACTTATTTATACTGGTGTAACCCTTCTCTCATTGCCTGATAACCTACCAACCTGCTGAGAAGGGCTAGTAATTATCAAATATCAATCACTCTTTCAGTGCAATGATGGTTTTCAACTGTGTTTTTAGATTTTGAGGATGCTCAGAAGCCAAGTTGGGCCAGTATATAACTCCAAGGAGGTAGAGGGAAGGGGGCTGAGGAGAAATCTAGCTTGGGATGGCATCAGCTCATCTCCCCTCAGAGAGCAGTTCTACTTTTATCTGTTTTATATCTTGTGAGGCTCCATTTTTGCTTGAGATATAGGATACACCACTGAAAATGTTTGAATCCTGCATTCATGATTATACAAAGTACTAAATAGAAGAATCTGTCCCCAGAAGTCCATGAAAGAAGACAAGTTTAAGTTCTCCTAACGCCCAGGTTAACTTTTTTTTTTTTTTTGAGAGAGTCTCGCTTTGTTGCCCAGGCTAGAGTGAGTGCCGTGGCGTCAGCCTAGCTCACAGCAACCTCAAACTCCTGGGCTCAAGAGATCCTTCTGCCTCAGCCTCCCAAGTAGCTGGGACTACAGGCATTCGCCACCATGCCCGGCTAATTTTTTGTATATATTAGTTGGCCAATTAATTTCTTTCTATTTATAGTAGAGATGGGGTCTCGCTCTTGCTCAGGCTGGTTTCGAACTCCTGACCTCGAGCAATCTGCCCGCCTAGGCCTCCCAGAGTGCTAGGATTACAGGTGTGAGCCACCGCGCCCGGCTCTTAGGTTAACTTTTGAGTTATCAGAGTAAAACCTATTGTAATTGTAAGGTAGTGTTGAGAGAGAATTCTGGCATTTCTGGATGTCTTCCAAGCAAAGAGCATTGACAACTTTGTTGGAGAATATTTGCAAAGTTTGCTCTAGGGCAGGGAGCAGATTTGCTTACACACCAGGTTAATAAACCTAGTTTCCCTCCTTCGTTGGAGATAGTCCAGGGTGATAAAGATAATATCATCCCACTGAATCAGAAGGCAGATTTGTTTCCTGATCAGGATAATACAATGTTTCTTGCTATGAGGGGGGGGCATTCCTTTCAAAGATTGGATTAGCTGTGACACAAATCCACTGTGTATGCAGCGTCTTCTTGGGCCTACCTCTATGTCTCTGCCATGGTACTTGGGGGATGAGGGGACCAAATGTGAACATGAAGCTCATGCCATTGGCTGTGCCATGTGTAACAAACTGGAAAGACCCATTTGGGCTCGTTTTCTCCTTACTGACTGAATCTATGGAAGTTTGGCAGACTGACCTAGCAGCTGCTGTGTGACTGCTGTTCAGGATTTGTTTGGCTGCTCAACAGGTAGGACTTTCACCTCTAAAGAATGTTCACTATGAATTCCTTACCTGAATGATAAATTCCCACTCTCATCTATGTTTTTTTTTTTTTTTTTTTTTTTTGAGACAGAGTCTCGCTTTGTTGCCCAGGCTAGAGTGAGTGCCGTGGCGTCAGCCTAGCTCACAGCAACCTCAAACTCCTGGGCTCGAGTGATCCTTCTGCCTCAGCCTCCCGGGTAGCTGGGACTACAGGCATGCGCCACCATGCCCGGCTAATTTTTTTATATATATATCAGTTGGCCAATTAATTTCTTTCTATTTTTATAGTAGAGACGGGGTCTCGCTCAGGCTGGTTTTGAACTCCTGACCTTGAGCAATCCGCCCGCCTCGGCCTCCCAAGAGCTAGGATTACAGGCGTGAGCCACAGCGCCCGGCCTCTCATCTATGTTTTGATCTATGCTCTCCCTTTTGTAGGCAAGCCCATAGTCATGTGATAGATTTTTAGTAAGAGTATTCATAATGACATTTAGGTTAATGTGTGTGAGTGCTTGGAACATCATAAATGTTTTAGGTATAAAATTATTAGTGTTGTTAGAATAATATTTCCCTTCCTATTATCTTAAGAAGCATTTTCCCCCCCATCTGTCTTCCAAAGTCAATATTTCAAATATGAGATCCTGCTCAACTTCTGAAAACAATGTTCCTCAAGTTTTATTACATATTAGAAACACCTGGGGAACTTGTTACAAAAGCAGATTACTGGGTCCTACCCGCAGGGAATCTCACTGGATAGCTGGCTAAGTCAGTTTAGGAAAGGAACTCCAGGTGGTTCTGATTTTGCGGGAGAAAATCTTAAAAGGTCATACTTTAAGAATCACAATTTTAAAAGACCAGTAGTGTCTTCTTTAAGTAAAAAGACAAAGTGGATGAAATTGCATAGAATAAACCTGTGCCTTCCTTCAAAACTTGCAGGTTTGATTGGGAAGGCAGATGGGGAGACACAGGGTGTCCACATTCTTACACATTAACTCAGTGCTTCCATTCTAAAATACTGAAACCAATCTAGAGCTTCCTTGTGATGAACTTCACTATTTTTTCCCTATAGTAATAGTAGGTATTACTCACACAATTAGTCCAGAAATTATTCACCTCAGAGCCAGTATGTTTTGGATATATTTTTCAGTATAATGTCTTGGATAGTAAATCATCTTTTGTTTTGAGACAGAGTCTCGCTTTGTTGCCCAGGCTAGAGTGAGTGCTGTGGCATCAGCCTAGCTCACAGCAACCTCAAACTCCTGAGCTCAAGCAATTCTTCTGCCTCAGCCTCCCAAGTAGCTGGGACTACAGGCATGTGCCACCATGCCCGGCTACTTTTTTCTATATATATTAGTTGGCCAATTAATTTCCTTCTATTTTTAGTAGAGCCGGGGTCTCATTCTTGCTCAGGCTGGTTTTGAACTCCTGATCTCAAGCAATCCTCCCGCCTCGGCCTCCCAGAGTGCTAGGATTACAGGTGTGAGCCACCGCACCCGGCTGTAAATCATCTTTTAATATATACTTTGGCGTAGAATGCAGGACTGCAGTGCTAATTTGAGGCTAATTTAAACCTTGTTCACTGAACAAAAGACAAAGCACTCCTGTAAAGCTCTCTATAGTTTTTTGTCTTGTAAATACATTTAGGCAGCCTTTAGGATTTTTGATATGGATGAGTATTCATTTATTTTAAGATGGATTTGTAGTACGTGATTAGTTTTAACATCTATTTTGTTAACCTTGAAAACTAGCTGGTAGTGGTTATATATTATGGCTGAATTATAGCGCCCTCAAATCCATATGTCGAAGTGCTAATCCGTAGGACCTCAGAATGTGACTGTATTGGAGACACCTCTTTAAAGAGATAATAAAGTTAAAATAAGATCACTTAGGGTGGGCTGTAATCCAATATGACTTATGTCCTTATAAGAAGAGAAAATTTGGACAGAGATGCATGGAGGGAAGATCACATGAAGACATAAGGAAAAGACATCTATCTGTAGCTAATGAGAGAGACCTCAAAAGAAACCAACCCTGCTGACTCCTTGGTCTTGGACTTCCAGCCTCCAGAACTGTGAGAAAATAAATTTCTGTTTTTAAGTGACTTAGTCTGTGGTACTTTGTCATGGCAACACTGAAGACTAATTTCAGAAAAGAATAAGAAAAGAGCTTCCTTTTCTATTTCTTTCTGGTTTGAAAGCAAATGAGATGTTTGGAGCTATGGCAGCCCTGGCACAATGAAGGTGACAAGAATAAAGACAAAAGCCAGCATGCTACAGACACAGAGAAGAAAGAGCCTGGAGCCTTGCTCACATTTCAGAGGAAATGGACTAGGGACTGCCTCTCTCTAAATTTCTGCTGGGTAAACATTAAATGTCCCTATGGTTTAGCCACATTTATTTATTTATTTATTTTTTTGAGACAGAGTCTCACTCTGTTGCCCAGGCTAGAGTGCTGTGGCATCAGCCTAGCTCACAGCAACCTCAAACTCCTGGGCTCAAGCAATCCTCCTGCCTCAGCCTTCCAAGTAACTTGGACTATAGGCATGTGCCACCATTCCTGGCTAATTTTTTATATATATTTTTAGTTGTCTAGATAATTTATATTTTTAGTAAAACAGGGTCTTGCTCTTGCTCAGGCTGGTCTAGAACTCCTGAGCTCAAATGATCCTCCTGCCTCAGTCTCCCAGAGTGCTAGGGTTACAGGTGTCAGCCACTGTGTCCGCCCAAGTTTAGCCACTTTTAATTGCCTATTCTGTTAGCTGGTGCTGAAAGCATTCCTAATACAGATACAGGTCTGTGTTATTCAACTCTCTAGCCTTAGTATTGAGAACAGTGCCTCACAAGTAGTAGTAAGTGGTCAAAGAATATTATTTGAATAAAGAGTGAATGGAGGCCGGGCATGGTGGCTCACGCCTGTAATCCTAGCACTCTGGGAGGCCGAGGTGGGCAGATTGCTTGAGGTCAGGAGTTCAAAACCAGCCTGAGCAAGAGCAAGACCCCGTCTTTACTATAAATACAAAGAAATTAATTGGCCAACTAATATATATAGAAAAAAGTAGCCGGGCATGGTGGTACATGCCTGTAGTCTCAGCTACTTGGGAGGCTGAGGCAGAAGGGTTGCTTGAGCCCAGGTGTTTGAGGTTGCTGTGAGCTAGGCTGACGCCATGGCACTCACTGTAGCCTGGGCAACAAAGCAAGACTCTGTCTCAAAAAAAAAAAAAAAAAAAAAAAAAAAGAGTAAATAGAGGCCAGGTGCAGTGGCTCACTCCTGTAATCCTAGCACTCTGGGAGGCCAAGATGGGTGGATGGCTCAAGGTCAGGAGTTCGAAACCAGCCTGAGCAAGAGCGAGACCCTGTCTCTACTAAAAATAGAAACAAATTAATTGGCCAACTTAAAATACACAGAAAAAATTTAGCCAGGCATGGTGGCACATGCCTGTAATCCCAGCTACTCAGGAGGCTGAGGCAGTAGGATCACTTGAGCCTAGGACTTTGAGGTTGCTATGAGCTAGGCTGACACGAATGCACTCTAGTAGGGGCAACAGAGTGAGACTCTTTCTCTCAAAAAAAAAAAATAAATAAAAAAGAGTGAATGGATTTTAGATCAGATACTAAGCATATTACCTCCATCACTGTAACAAAATAAATTTCTGTTGTTTAAGCCACTCAATCTGTGGTACTTCATTGCAACAGCCCTAAAAAACTGATACACTGTGTTTTTGTTTGAGGGTTTCTAGGGAAGGTCCTGCCTACATTAGAATAACTTTATGTTCTTTCTACCAGTATTATAGTGTATCTTTATGGGTCATACCTTAGACAATATCAATACATGTTAAGATTGTTGTTTTTCTCTAGTCAATAAAACTTTTTGGGTAGTATCTAAAATTCTTCAGCTTTAGGCAACAAAATTACTAGATTATTTTAGTGGGTATTTTGCTTTAATGAAGGGATCTAGGTGACAAGCAGATTCGATTTATTTATTCAATAAATATTTTCTGGCTTCTTATCATGTCTAGGAATTGTTCTATGATTTAGGTGTTGGGGAGATACCAATTTAAACTAAAAGTTCAGGGTCTCATGAAGCTTATGTTTAGCATGTGTATGTTTGTGTGTGTGTGTGTGTGAGAAATATACACTTACATGAATAAATATATAATATGTCAAGTGGCAATAAGGCAATAGGGTAAGGTGAAAAGAAGGCTGAAGTTGTGAAGGATGGGGTTCTGTTGGAATTACTATATCATATAACACCTAAATGACTATTAGCCAGACTAAAGATGCAAAAGGACAGGACTTTCATAGATGATTAGAAATAGATGAGGATGAAAAATTCACTTCCGTGTTACCTGAGGTTGTTTTAAAGAGAGAGTAGAAGTAATGACATTAGGGAAGAGACCCCCATTAAAATGTGAATTTCATGAGGGCACAGTTTTACTTTGTTTTTTTCCCTCCTATGTCTCCAATGGCTAGAGAGGTACCGGGCGCATAGTATTTAATAGATGTCCAATAAGTAATTGCTAATGAATGACTGAATGATTAGGAAACAGATGATCTAGACTTCGTAAACTTGGCTAAATTAATTAACCTGAGTCTCAGTTTCTTCATCCATAAAATGAGAAGCTCAGACTGGGTACATTTTAGGACTCCATTTAGCCCTCAAAAAGAAGTTGTTACTGTACTTCCTACCTCACTTTATCTGCTTTACTTGATATATTTATGTTGAGACCAGAAAAATTATAGTGAATATTGCTTGTCTTCCCAGCATCTATTATCTTTTTTCCTTTACCTAAGGGCACTTACATTTTTATCTGAGTCTAAACCCATACTGATGTGTTTTGAAAGCAGCTGATCCAGAAATGGATTGTGATTGACTTAAGCCAATACTAGTAAGCCCATCTCGACGCAGTGATTGGTTGAGGCCTGGGTTGCCTAATCCAACTGTTTAGGTTAGCATTTGTTTGGCCACAGCGATAGGTCAGAAATGGATTCCCAGGCCGGGCGCGGTGGCTCACGCCTGTAATCCTAGCTCTCTGGGAGGCCGAGGTGGGCGGATTGCTCAAGGTCAGGAGTTCAAAACCAGCCTGAGCGAGACCCCTGTCTCTACTATAAATAAAAAGAAATTAATTGGCCAACTGATATATATATAAAAAATTAGCCGGGCATGGTGGCGCATGCCTGTAGTCCCAGCTACTCGGGAGGCTGAGGCAGAAGGATCGCTTGAGCCCAGGAGTTTGAGGTTGCTGTGAGCTAGGCTGACGCCACGGCACTCACTCTAGCCTGGACAACGAAGCGAGACTCTGTCTCAAAAAAAAAAAAAAAAGAAATGGATTCCTGTTCCCCAGTCAGGCCAGAGAGGGACAAGAAGAGATTTGCTATGGATTTCTGGGAAAGGTGTTTCTTGGCTCTTCTGAGAGTACAACTGGAAGACATGTTCTCTCTTGTCTGCATAGTTTTTTATATGTGGCTGTAAGCTTAGAACCATTGCAACCATTGTGCTATCATGAAGGCTGTAAATCTTGGAACAAGCTCATACTGTAGAAGGGAAAGCTGAGAGGGGAACAAATTAAGTCTTTGATAGAATCATTGAACTCGTGCATCAAACCAACCCTAAAGCACACTCTCCCTCTTGACTTTCATACACCGATAAACTCCTTAATTGTTTACTCAAGATCGTTTTTTGATTTTTGCAGTTCCATTTGAGGGAATAAGTTTAAATTCTTGAATAGTTAGAGCAGAATGAACTGATGATCACCTATGTGATTAGAATGAGCCATACATGGGGGTGGTGAGGCAGTACTTTCAGCTTCAGGATTATTTTTGGCTCTTTGTTCCTCAGAACACTTCTTTCCTGCTTACCTCTCTCAACCCCACCAGGACGGTGTAACTCAACCTATGTAGGACTGATGATGGAAATTTAGGATTTTTTTTTTTCCAGAATAAGAATAGTCCCAAGGCCTACAGGAGTATTAGGGAAAATAATACACAAAGAGTCATACTTTTTTTTTTTGAGACAGAGTCTCGCTTTGTTGCCCAGGCTAGAGTGAGTGCCATGGTGTCAGCCTAGCTTACAGCAACCTCAAACTCCTGGACTCAAGCAATCCTCAGCCTCAGCCTCCCAAGTAGCTGGGACTACAGGCATGCGCCACCATGCCTGGCTAATTTTTTCTATATATATTAGTTGGCCAATTACTTTCTTTCTATTTATAGTAGAGATGGGGTCTTGCTCTTGCCCAGGGTGGTTTCAAACTCCTGACCTCGAGCAATCCGCCTGCCTTGGCCTCCCAGAGTGCTAGGATTACAGGCCTGAGCCACCTCGCCCGAAGAGTCGTACTTAATCACCAGAATATTCTCATCATCCCGAGAAGAAACCAGGTACCCATTAGCAACCACTCCCCATTGGGCCTCCCCAGTCCCTAGCAACCACTAATCTACTCTCTGTCACTATGGACGTGCCTATTATCTATTATATACTTTGTCTCTTTAAAATTAATAATTTATGAACCTTTTAAAATTCTCCCTCTTTGTCTGAATTGTCCTTTTGGTTTAATTTAAATCACTGTCCACTAAGCTGGAACTCTTCTAATTTAGGTAGGTTCAGTGAGTAGTCATGTATTTAATGCCATAAATCCTTACAGTGAAAGATACGTAGAGCTTCATGTTTAGTTTTTTCTCTTTTATTTTGTTTTTTCCTTTGATAAAAATCCAGTTCAAGAATACAGAATACTAAAGAAGAAAAAGGAGGAAGAAGAAAAATAGAAGGAGGAGGAGGAAGTGGACAGTATAGAAGAAGGAAAGTTTTAGTGATGATATCAGAGAAGAAGTTGCCATTGGTGGATTCTAAAAAAAAAAAAAAAATCAGCCTCCTCTGTATAAACAAAAAGGGATGAAATAACAGAACCAGACCTTACATGATAAAAAAATTTTTAAAAGTTTCACGGACTAAGACAAGGGCCCCCAAGGCATATTTCAAAGAAGCTCTCCATGTTACACCCTAATTCCTTTCAATAAAGTGTCTGATTTGAGGTGTAGATTTTAAATGCTTTATTAGCCATGAAGAAAGAAGATATAGCAATTTCATCATTTTGGGAAAAGCATGAACATCCTTTTACTTTATAAAATTTAAGAGATCAGAAACATCTTTTTACATAAGAACAAAAGAATTTGATTGAAAGTGATATTATGAGTTTTTATTTTATAAAGGTAATTTGCCATTAACTAGAAACAGATGACATAAAACTGAGTGTACTAGAACAGCATGTAACAAAAAGAAGTCTACTGACTGTCTTTCCTGACTTCTAAGCTTAACTTTGTTAGCTTAAAAAACTTTAAAAAGCTTAAAAAACTTTGTTTTGTATTATTTCTTCAAGGAGGATGAACTGAAATTCTATATATTAAATTTTTATTTTTTGAGTCAAGGTCTCGTTCTGTTACCCCCTCTAGAGTGTGTGGCATCATCATAGCTCACAACAATCTCAATCTCCTGGGCTCAAGTAATTCTCCTGCCCTCAGCCTCCTGTGTAGCTGGGACTACAGGCATTTGCCACGACACCTGGCTAATTGTTTTCTATTTGTAGTAGAGACAGGGTCTTGCTCTTCATCAGGCTGATCTCAAATCCTGACCTCCAGCCATCCTCCTGCCTCGGCCTCCCAGGGTGCTAGGATTACAGGCATGAGCCACTGTGCCCATCCCATATATTAAATTTTAACTCAAAAATAGCATTCCTATCACAATTGGTGGATAGCAAATGCAGCTTCCAACAGTTCTGATATCACCAAAACAGAAGAGTGAATGTTAGAAACAAACAAATAAAAAAAAAAGAGAACTTATTTTGCATACCTCTAGGGTTCACTACTATGAAGGGTTTCAATTAAAAGCCACAGTGTAGCATTGCTATATCTTCTTTCTTCATAGCATCAGAGTAAAGGATGTCTATTTACAAATTTAGATGGGAATGAGTAACATAAGAAATGTAAAAGAAGCAATTGTAGAGGGTTTATAGAAGAATGGTGGAAAGGTGTTTATGGCAGATTAAAAGTTGTGGCAAGGCCTGGTGTGGTGGCTCACGCCTGTAATCCTAGCACTCTGGGAGCCCGAGGTGGGTGAATTGCTCAAGGTCAGGAGTTCAAAACCAGCCTGAATAAGAGCAAGACCTCGTCTCTGCTATAAATAGAAAGTAATTAATTGGCCAACTAAACATATATATGTGTGTGTGTGTGTGTGCGTGTGTGTGTGTATGTATATATATACATATATATATATATATAATATATATAAAATTAGCCAGGCATGGTGGCACATGCCTGTAGTCCCAGCTACTTGGGAGGCTGAGGCAGGAGGATCGCTTGAGCCCAGGAGTTTGAGGTTGCTGTGAACTAAGCTGATGCCACAGCACTCTAGCCCGGGCAACAAAAGTGAGACTCTGTTTCAAAAAAAAAAGAAAAGAAAAAAGAAAATGGTGACAAATTATTTGACACTTTTCCTAGACAGCTGGGGTCTAATTTCCTTTCCATTGAATTTGGGCTAGTCTTAGTGATTTTCTTGACCAATAAAGTTCAGTGCCAGTGACACTGAGTGGCTTCCAAGGATAGTTCAGAAAAAGCCTCGCATTTCATCCTTGGTCTCTTAAAGTGTTTGCTTCCTGTGCTCTCCAGACTCTCCCTCCTGAGAAACACAACCACTACCTCTTGGAGTCCAGTGGTTATGCAGTGAGAAGACCCAGCCATACGGAGAGACAGTGTGTCCATGCTTGAGGCCACAGCCCCAGCTGAAAGCCGGCACTAACTGCTAGGCATCTTTCACATCCAGTCCAGCTGAGCCTTCAAATAATTACAGTTGCAGACAGTATCTGACTGCGACTGTATGAAGGACTCTAAGGAGAATTGCCCAATTGAGCCCTTCCTGATAAGTAACAGCTCACATTGTAAGTGAAATAAAATGGTTAAGCTGCTAACTTTTGGGGATAATTTGTTATGTCATAGGGTTAACCTGAAGAGTCCTGGGTTTGTCAGATTGCTCTAACTTCTGTCACACCCAGCTTTGTGTGATGGGGTTGTTAGATTTGCGAGGACAGGGGAACCCAGTCTGCAATCTTGCACTAAACTAGTCATGCCATTATGAGCTGGTTCTATAACACCAAAGTGAAGTTTTAATGATTTTGTTGCTCAGTGAAGAATCTCCTTCAACCTCTCTCTTATGCCTTCATTATGTCGATTGGTAAAAAAAAAAAAAAAAAAAAAAAAAAAATTTGCATAGTAATGTCCTTTATCTACACTCTGCCCTTGATCTGAATGACGTTGGACTGGGGGAGTCAGTACTCCACCTGCTTGAACTTTGCTACTAGACCTCTTGCCCTTTCCCTCTTTCTGGGAAAAGTTGCCTTTGATGACAGTATTCCCTGGGCCTGCCAGGATTTCAGCAGCCCCAGGTTCCAGGGCAGACTGTTCTGAGCATGACCTGCTGGCATCGAAACTTGTGTGTGACTAAATTCTGATCTGCTCAAAATATTTTCTTACTTTAGCAACAACAGTTGTTGTCATTTGGCGGCTGCTTCTTCTTCTTTTAATTTTAATTTAGTGTTTGAGGCATTTAACTACCATCAGTCAAAATGTTAGAAATGTGTTTCTGGTATATCAATCAGCCCCTGCCCCATCTCTGGAATACTCTGTATCAAGTTTGAAGCACATTTCAGGCCTTATTTCTAATAACTTTGTACTGGCCTAGGATAGGAGGCAAAGTTTACCACCTGTCTGATTGAAATATCCAGTTGTAAAAATGCCTCTTTCATTGTTTCACCATTACGCCATTCAGTTTTATTGAGCATTTCAAAGTACACACATATCACTTCCCCATGATTTGTAAGAACTATTTATTTATTTTTTGAAACAGAGTCTAGCTCTGTCACCCAGGCTAGAGTGCTGTGGCGTCAGTGTAGCTCACAGCAACCTCAAACTCCTGTGCTCAAGCAATCCTCCTGCCTCAATTTCCCAAGTAGCTGGGATTACAGGCATGTGCCACCATGCCCAGCTAATTTTTTTTTCTATTTTTAGCAGAGATGGGGTCTCGCTCTTGCTCAGGCTGGTCTCGAACACCTGAGCTCAAATGGTCCTCTCGCCTTGGCCTCCCAGAATGCTAAGATTATAGGCGTTGAGTCACTGCGCTTGGCCTATAAGAACTATTAACCAGAAAAGTACCACACTGATATGGTATTTCTGGATGACAGGTATGTTTGGTCCCTAGGGGTGGTGATGGAAAGCAGTTGGGTGTTATTTCTTTTTGAATATCTATTTCTTTAAAGCATAAGCTTCAAGCTCAAAAGCCAATGGAGTGGGATTGGGTTGCAGGTGGGAGTTATAGTGTGGGGACAATATGAACAGGTGTTATATGAGTGAAGGCAGTAAGCTTTGTTTCACAGCAGCGTTACTGCATTCCAAAATGAATGCTTTTTGACATCCCTGTTCTTTTTATTTTATTACACTTATTTTTTCCTTATAGATGCCATAATTTGTAGAGTGGTTTGTTTTATAATGGTGTTTTGAAATCAATGCCTACAACAGAGACATACTTTGTATATTAAACTTGTAGGGATAATTTTTATTTCTACAGAGAAATATACTCTTGTCGCATTTTTCACAAAATCTGCGGGGAAGTCTACCTTTTATTTTTCCATTTTAGATATATATATGAATGCAAGCAAATACTTCTGTATTATAAGAAAATCAGCACACAAATATAATGATGAATGGCGATCCACAAGGTTTGCATGTGAGAGAGAAAACAGAAAATGGTGGGTACTAAGTTATACCAGAAGGTGCAGGGAGCATTTAAGGAAATACATTGTTACTCACCTCTACCTGTGTGTTGTGTGGAAATGTCATAATATGGGTCAACCTTTGACAGATCATCTAATTTCCCATGAAAAGTTGGATTTTGGATAACGATTTTCTGATTTCCAAATACTGGCAACCGAGTCAATTTATAAGCAAATGTGTGAGTCAAACAAAGCGTGCTGTGGCGATAATTGGCTTGAGGGCTGCCACTGGGGCTCTGGACTTCAGAGGATGTATCCATGTTTGAATCTGGAGAGCTGTGGAATATAATAAGATTATAGTTTTTGGCTTTTTATATGATTATGATGTATATCATTATTAACAGCAAACATCGAGCAGGTGCAACCATGGACAATTTTCTGGAGAGAGAATGGGGCTCAAACAAGAAAGTAACATCCCAAGAAGGACTTGTGTAGGAAAAATTCAGTGTGGCATATACAGATGGAAATAAATGGAATCTGGATTATCTGGACCTCAGTCTGGAAGACAACAGAGACTCTTCTCTCAGGAACATCTGCCAAGGGTTATTTCACCTGTTTTGTGCTGATGAGGAGCTAAAAATTGATATCAAATCTATTGAAATCTACTTCCTCCAGATAATTATGTATGTATGGTGGGTGTACTGGGGTCAGGAGATCTGGGCTGGTGCAGCTGAGATGTTGGTCAAAAACTGTATTTAAGCATGAGCTGGAGTTGGGAGTGGATCTGTAAGAGACCTTCTAATGAAGTGGCCGCCAGTGGCCTTCCCTTAGCTGAGTCTAGAACAGTGTGTCAAACCATTTCTTTTCCTCAAGCATCGCTAAGTGGTGAACTTCCGCCTGGCTGAACTGGGAGATCCTATTTTTGCCACATCCTAATTAGCCGAAATTGCCAAAGCTTTTAAAAGGTAGTCTGGAATTGGGCATAATTTTTAAGGAGGGAGCTACCTTTCTGCCTTCAGTGGTTGGTGGAATAAAAGGATTCTCCCAAAACAGTTGGTTATAGAAGTCTATGTAGGAGGGAAGGGAATGGGTATATACATACATAATGAGTGTGATGCTCACCAACTGGGGGATGGACACACTTAAAGCTCTGACTCAAGGGTGGAGGGGAGGCAAAGGATATATACGTAACCTTAACTAATTTGTACCCCCATAATATGCTGGGAAAACATAAAAGAAATAAAAAATAAATAAAAAAACATGAAAAAAAAAAAAAAGAAGGCTATGTAATCTTGCACTAGTGTCAGAAAGCCCAGGTGTTCTATAGATTGATCCTTGAATCTCTCTGGATTGCTCATTGAGATAGGAGATTCTGTTATAAAGGTGGCTTTTGAGTGCCTCACCTAGGCACCCAGCGTTGAAGTATTTGAAGCTTCACTAAAACCCAGTCCATTTTGTCTTGAGAGACTTTGGGATCTTGACCACATTTCCCCACCCACCCCTATCCCCGACTTCTGTTGTTTTTTTTTTTTTTTTTTTTTTTTTTTTTTTGAGACAGAGTCTCGCTTTGTTGCCCAGGCTAGAGTGAGTGCCGTGGCGTCAGCCTAGCTCACAGCAACCTCAAACTCCTGGGCTCGAGTGATCCTTCTGCCTCAGCCTCCCGGGTAGCTGGGACTACAGGCATGCGCCACCATGCCCGGCTAATTTTTTATATATATATCAGTTGGCCAATTAATTTCTTTCTATTTATAGTAGAGACGGGGTCTCACTCTTGCTCAGGCTGGTTTCGAACTCCTGACGTTGAGCAATCCGCCCGCCTCGGCCTCTGAAGAGCTAGGATTACAGGCGTGAGCCACAGCGCCCGGCCCCCGACTTCTGTTTTTGAATAAACTCTCAACCAAGATGGGCCAGGTCTGATTCAGTCAAGTATGGGAGGAAGGGCTGGAGTTTGGAACGGGATGCTTTGGACAGGGAACTAGAACAAGGCTTCTTTGTAGCCAGAAGAGTCATCAAGTGTGTGCACTATCAAAACCCACAAAGGAATACAAAGATTAAAAAATACAAGGAGGTGAATCAGAAAGATTGGTAAATTCGTGGCTGCAGAGACAAGAAATGAAGTTAGAGTGTGAGGATTAGAGAGAAGGAGAAACAAAACGATTCCGGATCTAATTGGAGTGGGATTTCTGATGAGGTATCTCTTCCTGGCTTTCAGCCAGCCACTTTCTTGCTGTGTCCTCACATGGTGAAGAGAAAACATGATCTCTCTCTAGAGCTTTCTTCCTCTTATTAATAGGGCACTAGTTCCATCATGAGGCCCCCCGCCATGACCTCATCTAAACCTAATTACCTTCCAAATGCTCCAACTGCAAATGCCATTACATTGAGGGTTAGGGTTTCATTGTATGAATTTTGGGGGGACATAATTCAGTCTATAGCAGGTACTAAAATGAATAAAATTAATATAAGTCCTCATTCTATTGTGTTGATTTAGTGACATGTAACTAAGTGATGTGTTATCTTTAACAGTTCCTAAGATCACCTTCCATTATTATATACTGCTCTCTGGATTGGCAGGACTGAATCTGAACGTAATTCAAAGTTTTAGTATTCAGAGTCAGTAACATCAGGTAAACACCCTCCTCATAGATTTTTCTCTTCACTGTACTTATTTCTGTCTTGGAGTGTTATCAGCTACATCATCCCTCAGGAATGTTCTTTGGTGTTCTTCTTCTTGTACCTCCTCTAAGCATGACCTCAAAGTGGGCATAGTATACTATGATATTTCCACCCTGCCTGCCCCATCCCCCAAAATAAACAAGCCCCTTTTTATTTTCTCAGGTTAAAATAAAAATATATATTTATGTATCTCCCAGAGAATACAAAGGAGTCATATTTTCAATCGATAATTTTTAACACATTTTTTTGGCTCCCCATAATGCTTTTCTTTAAATTTTTTTCCTTTCAATTCCTTTACACCCACTCCATAATGTCTTGAATATTGGTGGTCCTGGACCACTGACTTTGTTTTGGGCCTTTGATGTTTACGTTTTTTTTTTTTTTTTTTTTTTTGAGACAGAGTCTTGCTTTGTTGACCAGGCTAGAGTGAGTGCCATGGCATCAGCCTCGCTCACAGCAACCTCAAACTCCTGGGCTCAAGCAATCCTCCTGCCTCAGCCTCCCAAGTAGCTGGGACTACAGGCATGTGGCACCACGCCCGGCTAATTTTTTGTATATATATATATATTTTTAGTTGGCCAATTAATTTCTTTCTATTTATAGTAGAGACAGGGCCTCGCTCTTGCTCAGGCTGGTCTCGAACTCCTGACCTCGAGCAATCCGCCTGCCTCGGCCTCCCAGAGTGCTAGGATTACAGGCGTGAGCCACCGCACCCGGCCTGATGTTTACGTTTATTTCTAACCATGATGACTTGGCTTTTAGAAAGGATTAGGTAGAGCTTTTCCTGCTTGATTACTCCTCTTCTCGGCATCAAAGGCTAAAGATGCAATCAAAGCACAAAAACAGCAGCCTTTATTTCTTCGAGAGAACATTTGCACTTCTGAAGACGGCAGG
This sequence comes from Microcebus murinus, assembly GCF_040939455.1. Taxonomy (NCBI): domain Eukaryota; kingdom Metazoa; phylum Chordata; class Mammalia; order Primates; family Cheirogaleidae; genus Microcebus; species Microcebus murinus. The sequence goes on from NC_134108.1 coordinate 86,776,454, forward strand.
CTGAGCGTATCAAGTTCCTAGCTCCTGTGCTCAGCTCAGGAACAGTCCCTCTGGACTTACTTATATGTACATTCAATAAAATCATTAAAATAATAGTAGGGAAAACCAAACATCTTATAATAGGACTGACTTAAGGAGGATAAACATAACATTTATAATATATGGTCCTGCTTGATGATATCCAAAAAAATGTTTTAAAACATAAAAAAAAAAAAGTATCACTGATTGTTATAGACTGCATTGTGTTCTCCCCAAATTCATGTGTTCAATCCCTAACCTCCAATGTGAATATATTTGGAGATAGGGCCTTTAAAGAGGTCACTAAGATTAAATAAGGTCATAAGGGTAGGGCCCTAATCCAATAGTACTAGTATTTTTATAAGAAGACGAAGAGATACCAGGGTTATGTGCACAGAAAAAAGATGGTGTGAAGACACAGGGAGAAGGTGACCATCTGTAAGCCAAGGAAAGAGGCCTCAGGAGAAACCAAACCTGCTGGCATATTGATCTTTAACTTCCAACATCTAGAACTGTGAGAAAATACATTTCTGTTTTTGTTTTTCTTTTTTCTTTTTTGAGACATAGTCTCACTCTCTTGCCTGGGCTAGAGTGCTGTGGCATCAGCCTAGCTCACAGCAACCTCAAACTCCTGGGCCCAAAGGATCCTCCTGCCTCAGCTCCCAAGTAGCTGGGACTAGAGGTACACTGTGAATTTTTCTATTTTTAGTAGAGATGAGGTCTCAGCTCTTGCTCAGGCTGGTCTTGAACTCCTGACCTAGAGTGATCCTCCTGCCTCAGCCTCCCAAGTAGCTGGGACTAGAGGCACACTGTGAATTTTTCTATTTTTAGTAGAGATGGGGGTCTCAGCTCTTGCTCAGGCTGGTCTTGAACTCTTGACCTGAAGTGCTCTTCCTGCCTCAGCCTCCCAGAATGCTAAGATTACAGATGTAAGCCACTGCACCTGGCCTAAATTTCTATTTTTCAAGCCACTCGGTCTCTGATATTTTTCCTATGGAAGTTCTAGTCAACTAAGACACCGATCATGTATTCTTTTTGCTCTGAGTTCTAGGAAATTCACAAGCAAATGTGAAGTTTGTAGTAACCATGTTGATTCAAACTGTTTCCATATTTTTAATCTTTCTTTTGTGACTCAGATTTTTTTTCTAGTTCAATTTTATTAGCTTGTTATTTACTTTTATTTATTTATTTATTTTTACTGCCTCAAAGTCTTTGGAGGAAAGAGGCAGGGTACAAAGAAATAAATAACAATTCAAATGAATTCTTTATAGTTACAGGTTCTTCTGTTTTATGAGAACAATGTCCCAGTCTCCTTTGCTGGTCCCTTTCATTTCCTAGACCCTTTAATGTTTGAGTGCTGAAGGGCTCAACCCTCAGACCTTAACTCCCTATGTGACTTTAGCCAGTCTCATGGCTTTAAACACCAGACATCTATCTATCTGTCTGTCTGTCTATTGGGCTATCTCTAGCCCAATCCTTTCCCCTGAACTGCTCACACCAATATCCAACTGTCTATTCAACATCTTCATTTGGATATCTAATAGGCATCTCATATTTAACATGTCCAAGTTCCAAATTCTTCCCTCCTTTTCCTACTCTCCCATAGTCTTGGTAAATACTATCTTGATCTTCTCTAGTTCTGTTCTTCCAGCTACTTGGGCCCCAAACCTTTGAGTCATCCTTGACTTTCTTTTATCTCGTCTCCAATTTCCAATCTGTCAGTAAGCTCTGTTGGCTCTTTTATAAAAATATACTTAAAAGCTGATCATTTGTAATATCTTCCTTACCATAGAAGTGGAAGCCACTATCACCTCTCCATTGGATTATGGCCCACTAATGATTTTTTTGCTCTTGCATTTTCCCCTTGTAGTCTATTCGCCATAGCAGCCAGAGTATTCTATTGAAATATGTCATTCAGGTTATTTCTCTGCTTAAGACCCTCAGGAGTTTTCCATCTGCCTTAGATTAAAAGGTAATCCTTGTACTGATCAATAAGGTACAATAAGATCTAGCTTTGTTTACCTCTCTGACCTCAAGCATTTCCCATTGGCTCACTTGGTTCCAGACACACTGGCCTGAGCTTGCTGTTTTTTCTGCCTGAACAGAATATCCCCTTCTCCAGAATATCTGCAAAGCTTACTCTCATTTACAAGTCTCTTTATCATTTTATTAATCAATACAACTTTACTAGCGAGGTTTACCCTGTGGTGTGCTGGTGAATGTTTAACAATTGGCTTTCTGGAAAAAAAAAGTATGCTTGTGTGTACATTGTAACACAATCTTAAATTTAATCTGCATTGTTGACATTTTATTTATCATTTTCTTAAGTTTAGAGTGATCATCAATAAACAATACACTAAGCCCAGATTTTTCACATTCGTTGAATTCTCTGGTGTAAATACTCCCATCATGGCCACTTTTAAGCTACTAAAAGGATGTGCTCTAGAAACATTTCTTTTTTAAACTTAATTTTTTTTTAAATATGGGAAATTTAAAAAAGTACAAAAGCAGACAGAATAGGATAATGAACCCCAGAAAGCCATCATCCAACTTCAATAATTATCAGCTCCTGCCCAATTTGTTTTCATCTATGTCCCTTCCCCAATTAGATTATTTTGAAGCAAATCCAAATCATCATTTATCTCTAAATAATAAAGAAAAAGGCACATTCTTCTTGGAAATTTGTCATTGTCTATTTTTTGCCTAGTGTTTGTTGGTCAGTTACTTAATGTTTCTGAAACAAAGTTTCCTCTTCGGAAAAATGGATACCAGTTTTTCAGATTTGTTTGAGTATTAAATCAGACAATATATTCAAAATACTTTGTTTAACTACAAAGCACTATATAAAGTTAGGGTTTTCAACTCATATGTCATTACCCACATTGTGCTATTGACACAATTAAAGACTACATCAAAGCCGAGTTTGGTTGAGTACCTGCATGCATGACTTGCTTTTTCTCAACAATGTGGTTTCCCAAATAACATCAAGCCTCATAAATATAAATATGCCTGAGTCTTTTTTCTTTTTTTTTTTTTTACACAGAGTCTTGCTCTTGTACCCTGGCTAGAGTGCAGTGACATCATTGTAATTCATACAACCTCAAACTCCTGGGCTCTGGAGGAGCTGGGAATACAGGTGCAAACTACCAAAGTGCTAGCTAGGGATTATAGACATGAGCCACCACACCAGCCTGGCCAATGTCTGCGTTCTTTTTTTTTTTTTTTTTTTTTTTTTTTGAGACAGAGTCTCACTTTGTTGCCTAGGCTAGAGTGAGTGCCGTGGCGTCAGCCTAGCTCACAGCAACCTCAGACTCCTGGGCTCAAGCGATCCTTCTGTCTCAGCCTCCCAAGTAGCTGGGACTACAGGCATGCGCCACCATGCCCGGCTAATTTTTTCTATATATATTAGTTGGCCAATTAGTTTCTTTCTATTTATAGTAGAGACGGGGTCTCGCTCTTGCTCAGGCTGGTTTTGAACTCCCGACCTCGAGCAATCCGCCCGCCTCGGCCTCCCAGAGAGCTAGGATTACAGGCGTGAGCCACCGCGCCCGGCCTTTTTTTTTTTTTTTTTTGAGATAAAGTCTCACTCTGTTGCCTGGGCTAGAAGTGCCATGTTGTCAGCCGAGCTCACAGCAACCTCAAACTCCTGGGCTCAAGTGATCCTCCTGCCTCAGCCTCCCCAGTAGCTGGGACTACAGGCATGCGCCACCATGCCTGGCTAATTTTTTCTATATTAGTTGGCCAATTAGTTTCTTTCTATTTTTAGTAGAGACGGGGTCTCACTCTTGCTCAGGCTGGTTTCTAACTCCTGACCTTGAGCGATCCTCCTGCCTTGGCCTCCCAGAGTGCTAGGATTACAAAGGCATGAGCTACAGCGCCTGGCCTATTTACCTGTGTTCTTAAAGAGAGTCAGCAGTCACAAGGAACATATAAGGCCTTGCAAGACTGTAAAGTCTTAAGAGAAAACAAATAAAGTATTATTTTATATTGTAGTAAAAAGGAACTGTTGAACGTCATATATATTTACAAGATTTACCACAACTTGAGGAATATGAGCATCTCTAGATTTCTAGATGTAGGTAGCAATGTGAAAGGGTGAGAGATGGAACACAGTGAGGTGACAAGATTCCTGTGGCATATCTTAGTGCAGCCTCAGTTGTACTCTACCACAAATATAAAACATTTTTAAAAATAATAATAATAAATAAATAAAAATAAATAATAATAACAATGATAGCGATATACATTTACATAGTTCTTTATGTGTCTGGCACTGTCCTTGACGCTTAACAAATATTAACTCAATCCCCGCAACAACCCTCTGAGGTAGGCACAATTACTATGTGCACCTGGGAGATGGGGAAACAGAGGCACAGAGAGGTTAAGAAATTTGCCAACATTACACAACTAATAGAGGGAGATCCATGATTTAAACTCGTGTTCAGCTTCAGAGTCTGTGCTCCTACCACCATGCCATCTCTCCTATCAAAAGAAAAAGGAGTCAGTACAGCAATGTTTGCTGAACATCTAGTTATGTAAGTGTTCCCAGAGTGCTAGGATTACAGGCGTGAGCCACCACGCCTGGCCTTGTTTTTTCAACAGTAAAATGGTGGCACCATCTATTCTGGGGGTGGTCATGAGGATTACATTAGATCCTGTGTATGTAGAAGACATCCTGGAAATGAGACACCTCACAGGGGAATAACTTGTCATGTGGGTAGAGAAAGTTCACAATGGCAATGCACACAGGCTTGGTTTGAAGACACTTAGCCAGTGTTTTGGGGAGAAATTTTCCTTTAGTTCAGACTCCTTGTATTGAGGACTAAATCTCAGAATGAGGGAGAACAGAAGGAGAACAAATGGAAACCAAGAGAGCAGAGATGTCTAGGGTACAAGATGGCATGACAGTGGTGCCAGTAGCTGCAGAGGATGGAAGCTGTCCTGGGAATACTCATGCTTGGCAGGCAGTGTAGATTTTGACAGCATGTGGCAGTGTGCACACTTGGATACGGGACAGTAGAGACTTCCTACTGGTAGATGTTGTCTGTTGGCTACAGCTTTGGGTGTCAAAGGCAAAAGGAGTCATCGTCACCTCAGTGAGCTAGAATGGAAGACAGCAGCCAAAAAGATTATTCAGAAGAACACATTTCTAATTTGGGGGAGGCTCAGTTTTCCACAGGCATGCTGGGACAGAACAGGAAAAATCCTCATGCCTGACTGCCATTGCGATCCTTTTTTTTCCCCCTTGGGCTGGTTTGTTCTGGGAAACACAGTTTCTACTTAAATAATAGTAGAAGGAAAGGAACTAAGAACATTCCTCCTAATAATAGAAATGAACAAGGAAGTGCAGGTAATATCCAGCATGGGCAAATGTAATGATCAGTATCCCATAACGAATGATAGCCAAGTACAATTTCAAGGTAAAGCATTCTGAGAAGTCAATTTGAATTCAAAAATAGAGATTTTCATTTAATATAATCTCAGCGTATTGTTTTAATACAAGATGAGTGAAATATTGCCTGTTACTAGGAAAGTTATTAAAACAATGGAAAAAAGCACAGTTTTTGTTTACTCAGAAAACTATGGTATCATTTTGGGCAACACATTCAAGGAAGACAATAGAGCTAAAAATAAATAAATGAAGGTCAGAGGGAGAAGCATAGTAAAAATTAGGGAATGACTTTCCTTTAAAGGCAGACTTGAGAGATTAGGATAGGAAAATCTGGCAGGGAAAAGCCCCAGAAGGAGATAAGATCAAATTTGTTGCATAATGAAGGGTGTGGATGGGAAGAATATGGACGTGGTCATTAAATCTTTAAATTTCAGCATTATTTGGTAATCATTAAAGGTTCAAAAAGCTTATTTCAGGATAAATAAAAGGAAGGTAGGTCTACTTTAAAAAATGGGCAATATACATATGGAATTCATCCTGAAAGAATGAATTGGTTGTAAATTTAAATAGAAAATTTAAAATTCAAAAGAGTGTGATAATTAATTTATAATATTCTTCAGTAAACATTCAGGTAGCTGGTGTGTTTCTCAAAGCTTTTCACATTAATGCATGCAGAATAATTATTAATAAAATGGTCTCTCCTAGTTCATAGACAGAATTGGGGTATTTGGCTAAATAGCATTTTTTTAAATCTTTTGAGAGAACAGAAATGGAATGACATTTTACTGTCTTATAAGTCACTGTCTGAGTTAAGAATATAAGCCCTTTCTGATTTCCATATTAGGCCAACTTCAAGGAACAGTGCCTATAATTAATGGGAATATTGTTGACATTTTGAATTATAATTGTTAACAATACTAACAACAATAGACTTGGTCTTTTAGGTAAAATCACCATCTTATGTAAAGATAAGCAGTCTGCTCTTAGGCAAATCATAAGTATCTTAGTCCGAGAGCAACTTGCTAAATAATTATTAATGTGGTATTTTAGTCTATGAATAAACAGAGGGTTCACTCCTTATTGCTTTAGTGTGAGCTTTACATAATAGTAACAGAAACTGAGCCTAATTAGTCTCTTCCAGTAAAAGTATTTGAGAAATTTTCCATTGCCCAATACCTTCCCATAATGGAAAATACACTGCATGAGAGGTATGTGTAAATATTTGATTCGTGTTTTACTGACTTTAGTGACACAACCTATCAATCATTAACACTTCAAAAAACAAATACCTGGTTAGTTGTTTCCAAAGTACATTCACTGTCTGAAGGCTTTTTAAACTCTTAGAGAGGTCCCTGGTGAGCATCTCTTCTAATCTTTTTATGTCAAAGGTGAAGAAACTGAGACCAAAAATGCTTGGGTGACTTTCACAAAGTCCTCCAATCTTAACGGGCTCCTGGGACCAAGATCTCCAGGCTCCCAACTCAGTTCTCTTTTTAAGGTACAATGGAGAATTACTGTTTGCCCTTTGTTCTGAAGGAGGTTATATAAAAATACAACGACACTGTCATAGTTATAGAAATTGAAGCGAAAAAATCTAGAAAATTATAAGCACAGACATTTGTCTCCATTACTAATATATATGAGTTCACTTCATAAAATAAAATTATCATTTTAATAGATAGCCTCTAGAAAAAGAATTCTGAGACTATTAGCTTGACATTCTACTACCATCACATTAAATAGAGGTTGCCAACCTAGTGCCTAGTATATGGGGCATATGAAAGTGTTGGTTCAATTTGATTGAGATTTAAAAAAAATCAAAATTATAGATAGAAAAATGCCTGGATTAGTGGATTGTCACTCTGAATCTTTAGAAAGTATAAATATATCTAGACAGGATGACAAAAGAATTTAGTCTGAAAGAAAATCAGTCACACCAAGTATTGGCTGTAGTGTAGACTAAGCTGCCCACCTTCTAGGCATTTAGGTCTCTAACTGATGGAGGTGATGGTGAGGGTAGTGCCTAGGTATGGGTAGCATTCCTTAGTGGAGTCAGGCATTTTGACTTTTGAATAAACACTTATATTCAAGGTATATAATCAGAGAAGCCTGCAACAATGTCCTTGGGAGCCTCATCTAGTAGCAAAGGAACTATTTATTCCTTCTCTGCTTTGATGAAGGGGTTCTATAAAATAGCTTCCAAACCCCCTGTTCTTTGGCCAGTGCCAAAGCTTATGGCACCTCCTCATGTTTTCAGTCTCTTAGAAGCAGAGGCGATGTTGGGTGACAGACCATATAGCCCAAGCTCCGAGGAGGGGCTGCAGGATGAGGAGGTTCTACTACTGCATGCGGGGCAGAGTGGCGAGTTCAGGGCGCGCTGCCCACGGCCTCACTCTCTTCTGTGACATCAGCTAAGAACCATCCACCGAAATGGAAGAAAAACGGAGGCAAAATGAACATAAGAAGAGAGTTAATTTATTTGGTCCAAGTTTGAGGACTACAACCAGGGAGGGGACTATAGATTCAAGTTGCCCTGAACATAAGTTCCAATTAGCAATAGTTATGAGTTTTTTGTTTGTTTGTTTGTTTTGTTATAACGACAGGGTTAATAGTTATGAGTTTTTAAAGGAATAAAGATCCATCAGTCCATTGCCCAAAGATACAAATAAATAAATAAAATTAAAAAAATAAAGGAATAAAGAAAAGGCAGTTTCTAAGTTGTTTACCAAGAATTTACGTGAAAATAACATAAGGTATTGATTGCCTGTACATTGTTCTTTGTATCACAGATTCCAGTACTGAAGATAATAGGTGAGGGAGTTAGGAACAGAATGCCTTTAAACAATTGTCCCCAGACGTGGGTAGTGAGGAAAGTGACAGAAGTCCCACAATCCTATCTCTCTGGACCTGATGAATTCTGCATACCTGACATAACTCAGACTGCTCTGAGCTACTTTCCTCAAAACTGTGATCCAGCCAGTGCTATTGGTGGACATGTTGTGGCTCTTACTCCCTTATATAATAGAGAATTTAAAAACTTCTAGTGTAGAGTTGGCCATAAGTCTGTTATCTTTCAATAACTAAATTGTTAGCTTACTTAAGCAGAAATTAGTTGACAGACAGCAGAAAGAAAAGTGGGATTCAAGATAGGTCTCTATAGAAAAAGTTTTGTGTTGTGGAGTTGTTCCCCGCCCCCTGCCCCGGCACCAAACCAAGTCAGAAAAATTAAAAATATTTAAGTTTGTATTTAAATTTTCCTCATGCAAAATGCTAATAGCTTTACTAGGTCCCATGACGGGGAAAAAAACCATAATATTTTGGGTATTTTATTTACCTTGTATGGTAAATTTAAAAAATTGGCACTGAAAATATATTAAAATCTGAACATATTTGAACAGTAGCATCAGGAGAAGAAGACAGTGCTTTGGAAACAGGCTGGGTGGAGAGACAATATGGGCAGTATTGAATGCTCTATTTCACTTTCTATTACGGAAGATGACAATTTTGTTCTTTTCCTCAAACTCTCTCTGACACATGCATTCAGATACATACTTCTCTATGTCTCACATGTTCCCTAGAAAGGGTAATATTACCTTTTTTTAGTTCAATCAATAATTTGTGTTTATATTATTATGCAACAACTAGTTATTTATAGCTAAGTTACATGGTGGCTTGTACTTTTTGTTCAACTTCTTATATTTCCTAGAGTTAGTATTGTTCAGCATTAGTGGGTTTTTTTGTAGACCATTTAAAGTACTTTATAGTGTTTTGTTTTGTTCTGTTGTTTCCTAGATTCAACCATTAATTCATCCCCAAACTCTATCTATAGACTGAAAAATCTCTTCCGATAGGCTCACATATCAGATATTCATGTTTTCCTCCTGGGGGATACACTTTCTTTTGTCTTCTTGATCTAGTTTAGACTGGTTGCTTTGTCAGAATTTTGACTAACCATCCTCTTAGATATTTATTCACCATTATCCCAGATTTTTTTTTTCTCTTCTCTCTTTTTTCTTTTCCTTTTGTGGTTTTCTTCCTTCTCTTTTATTTTGGCTCTCTTATTCTCTGCTGTCTTTGTGGGTTTATTCATTTAAATTTCATAACTATCATTTAGTAGGTATAGTTATCCTTCTGTATTTGTTGATGATTGGTTCCAGGCCCTCTGCAAATAATAAAATCCAAGTTCCTTATATGAAATGGCATTGTGTTTACAAATAACCTACTCACACCCTCCTGTATACTTTAAACCATCTCTAGATTACTCACAATACCTAATACATTGTAAATGCTATGCAACCAGTTATTATACTGCATTTTTTTATGGTTGTGTTGCTGTTCTTTACTTTTTTCCCCACCAAATTTTTTTTTTTTTTTTTTTTTTTGAGACAGTCTCATTCTGTTGCCCAGGCTAGAGTGCTGTGACATCAGCCTAGCTCACAGCAACCTCAAACTCCTGGGCTCAAGCAATCCTCCTGCCTCAGCCTCCCAAGTAGCTGGGACTCCAGGCATGTGCCACCATGCCCAGCTAATTTTTTTCTATATATTTATAGTTAGCCAATTAATTTCTTTCTATTTTTTTGGTAGAGACTGGGTCTCGCTCTTGGTCAGGCTGGTTTTGAACTCCTGACCTTGAGCGATCCTCCCGCCTTGGCCTCTCAGTAATTTTCTTTCTATTTTTAGTAAAGACGGGGTCTCACTCTTGCTCAGGCTGGTTGCAAACTCCTGACCTTGAGTGATCCACCCACCTTGGCCTCCCAGAGTGCTAGGATTACAGGCGTGAGCCACCGCGTCTGGCCCCCACCAAATATTTTTGATTTGCGGTTGGTTGAATCTGCAAATGTGGAATCTCTGGATACAGAGGGCTGATTGTAGTGGAGGTAGAAGTTAATATAAAAATGTGTATTCAATATGTCATTAACTGGACCAAATTTGTTAACTTTACATAGATTGGGCTTGAAATACCCTAGAAAGTTGTGCTTTTGACTCATGCCTAACATACTTAATCCTCCATATCATGTTCAGTAAATAACAATGAAATCATGGGAGATTTAGGTATAAGCTAAATTGTAGTTTTTCAAACAAATCTGAATTGCTGATTCTCTAGTATAGGAACATAAGATGTCCAGTTGTCCTGTCTGTACATGGTAAGTCTTTTTTAAGATTTATTTTTTTCCAGTGCAACAAAAAGTTATTTAGGACATTGTGAAATAACATAATGAGATAGTAATGTTCTATATTAGCACAATGCCTCCTATCCAGAAGGTTTGCCAAGTACTTTATAACTTGGAGAAGAAATTGTTTTGTTCTTAATTTAAAAGCACCTCATTCTGAGACGAAATATTATTATTTTATGAGACAAAGCTATACAAAATAATATTTTAATGAAAGAAGTATTCCTTTAGGGAGCTATGAAAATCAGATAACTATTGCTGACAAAACTTTTTCATTTTTATTTTTTTAAAAATTTTTTTGTAGAGATGGGGGTCTCAATATGTTGCTGAGGCTAGTCTTGGCCTCTTGGCCTCTTGGCCTCAAGTGATCCTTCATCTTTGGCTTCCCAAAGTGCTAGGATTACAGGCATGAGCCACCATGAATGGCCATTAGCTGACAAAAATTTTCAATGATCTTAGATCACTAGGCTCCTTCAGTTTCTTGTACAATGACATCTAAATTCTGTTGGACAACTTACTGGATTTTCTACCTTGAGACATGGATACGTGCTATCACTTAATAACCAGGAACATATGTCACGGCATTCTCATAGCTAAAATCAGCATCTACAAAGTAACTCAAATAGGGAGTTCCATGAAGGCTGCCCGAAGGTTATAGGCATAAATAAATAAAAGGCCTTGACATGAAAATTATTGAAATATTTATACTATACATAGTTTCCAAAATAATAGAAATCTTGAGACTGCACCAAGAATATTCTAAAAAATGGATAGTAGGCTAAGGGTTATTTTGACTTCTTCTGACCATCAATACAAATTAACAAGGAAACAGATTTAAGAGCAATATAAAGATTGTATTGGCTTGGCGCGGTGGCTCACGCCTGTAATCCTAGCACTCTGGGAGGCCAAGATGGGCGGATAGCTCGAGGTCAGGAGTTCGAAACCAGCCTGAGCAAGAGTGAGAACCCGGCTCTACTATAAATAGAAAGAAATTAATTGGACAACTAATATATATAGAAAAAATTAGCTGGACATGGTGGCGCATGCCTGTAGTCCCAGCTACTCGGGAGGCTGAGGCAGTAGGATCACTTGAGCCCAAGAGTTTGAGGTTGCTGTGAACTAGGCTGATGCCATGGCACTCACTCTAGCCTGGGCAACAAAGTGGGACTCTCTCTCTCTCTCTCTCAAAAAAAAAAAAGGATTGTATTTACCTGGACAGTAAATGTTGCTAGAGATAATTTTTCATTTCTAGTAAGAGATTCAAGATAATTATTTTACATACATATTCCTAACTCTTAAAAATTCCAAATTCATTCCAGGAACATAGAGTTAAGTAAGGTAGCAAAACTAGATATTCTATTTTGTAGACTACCATTTAATTTCTAAATATAGCGACACTACATTTGGCAGTCAGACTTCTGGCAACCCAACCTAGACCTGCAGCTGAGAACCTGAACATAAATTTAAAATATCCTCTGAGTGGTCACAATAGATGTCAAAAAAGCCAGTACTTTATTTGTGGCAGAGACATGCCAGCCCTCACAGTTAGCAGATATTCCATTCTCCAACTGATTATAAAGACAGAAAGGCAGCTATTGGTAGGCACACTTACAGCAGAGTCTTCATTATTTTAGAAAGATTTCCAAAACTGAGCAAACAAACTTGTTTTGCCCTTAACTGATAATAAATAGGAAATTCATTCTTGTTGAACTTTACTTTGTTCAACTATTCCGAATTTTTCTTGGGTCACATAAAACCCCCAACTCACATCACCTCAAAAGCCAGCATTAGCTGAGAAGCTCAAGGTCATGTTGAAAACGCATTAAAACTCATAGGTATAGGAAATAGTATGGAGAGCACCTTACGTAATTTATGGCTAATTTATTCACTCGACAAACATTATATTGGGTGCATACAATGTGCTAGGTGCTGTTCTACTGAAGAGGATTCATTAATGAACAAAATTCTTGACCTTGTGAAACTTATATTCTAGCAGAAAATAAACACAATAAATTAATAAATCACATACTGTGTTAGAAGCCTTTAATTATGGAGAAAAATAAAAAGAGCAGGGAAAAGGGAGTTAGATAAGGCTCTGGGGGTGGGAGTGTGCTCCGTGTATTTGAGAAACAGCGAGAAGGCCCTCTTACTGGGCAAAGGGAGGGGAGGCGGTACTGTCCGTGAGGTGAGGGGGGAGCGCAGATCTTGTACACTTTCGCGTAGACCACTGTCAGGACTCTTGCTTTTACTTGGAGTGTGATGAGGAGGCTGTGGTGGCTTTTGAGATGACCTGACTTATATTTCAGAAGGATTACTATGGCTGCTGTGTGGAGAATAGATGGTAGGGAGTCTAGGGCAGAAAGAAGAACACAGTTGGCAGGCAGTTGCAGTAATTCAGGTGAGAGTTTATAGAACTTCCACATATATTAAGTATTTCATTGAAAACATAATTCTCTGACTTGTCCCTGTGTTAACTGACTATACACTGTTGCTGAGTCTTTTTTTTTTTTTTTTTGAGACAGAGTCTCGCTTTGTTGCCCAGGCTAGAGTGAGTGCCGTGGCGTCAGCCTAGCTCACAGCAACCTCAAACTCCTGGGCTCGAGTGATCCTTCTGCCTCAGCCTCCCGGGTAGCTGGGACTACAGGCATGCGCCACCATGCCCGGCTAATTTTTTTTATATATATATCAGTTGGCCAATTAATTTCTTTCTATTTATAGTAGAGACGGGGTCTCGCTCTTGCTCAGGCTGGTTTCGAACTCCTGACCTTGAGCAATCCGCCCGCCTCGGCCTCCCAAGAGCTAGGATTACAGGCGTGAGCCACAGCGCCCGGCCTGTTGCTGAGTCTTGACAAGTTGTTGCTCATGTAGCCTGATCATACTTTAACAAAATTAAAGGGAATATTGCTTTTAGTTAAAATGTACTCATGTTAAAAAAAAAAACAACATAATTCTGTACATCTCTTACAATATTGAAGTAATCACCACACATTCTTATTTCTTTCTTTTATTTTTTTTTTTTTTGAGACAGAGTCTCACTTTGTTGCCCAGGGTAGATAGAGTGAGTGCCGTGGCGTCAGCCTAGCTCACAGCAACCTCAAACTCCCGGGCTCAAGTGATCCTTCTGCCTCAGCCTCCCAAGTAGCTGGGACTACAGGCATGTGCCACCATGCCTGTCTAATTTTTTGCATGTATATTTTTAGTTGGTCGATCAAATTCTTTCTATTTTCGGTAGAGACGGGGGGGGGGGGGGGGGGGGAGGGGTGTGTCTCGCTCAGGCTGGTTTCGAACTCCTGACCTCAAGCAATCCGCCCGCCTCAGCCTCACAGAGTGCTAGGATTACAGGCGTGAGCCACCACACCTGGCCATTCTTATTTCTTATACAAAGCTTGAGATTCTTATATGAAAGTGTTTGCACTGCATATGGCATTTTTCAGGGAAGCTATCCATGCCCAAGACCTTGCATCGATTCAACTGTTTTGGATGAAGGGACCTTGTCCTTTCCCTCCCTCCAGCCTGCTCTTGGTTGACTGGGAGCGGGGGAGGGGGGAGTTGGACTCAAGGGCAGCCATCCACACCTCCCTAATCCCCGGGAGTGGGCCTGGGACAGAAGGCTCCATCCAAATAGTTTTGAGGTGATTAAATCCAATTCTCAGAAATTTAACTGAGAAGAATGAAAACTAATTGATAACAGAAAGAGAAGGGGACAGACAGGAGCAGTTAGGTTAACAGTGGAATGTCAGCATAAAGAAGATTCATAAACTCCTGCTTCTCAGGTGCCTAGGGAAATTTAGGAATACAAATGGCCTTCTAGTTTCTGGCTCTATGAAGCTGATTCCAAGTAATTTCTGCTTTTCCATGTATGTATAAGCTAATATTCCTTCAGGTAAATTGAATTAATCTCTATTTCTTACAAACAAAAGAGCCTGACAGGAATTATATTGACTAGTGTAACAGTCTTCCTGCATTCATAATCATCTGCCCATGATTTTAGGCTATCACACATTGAAAAAATTTTCACTGTCCACATCTTTAATGTATAGTACAGGCATCCTCAAACTATGGCCTGCAGGTCATATGTGGGTGTTTTTGCCCATTTGTTTTTTTACTTCAAAATAAAATATGTATCTTTGCTTTAAAATACTAGATTGGACTAAAAAAAATAGTTAAAAACAAAAATATTTTAAAAAAAATAAGATACGTGCAGTGTGCATAGGAATTTGTTCATAGTTTTTTTTAAACTATAATCTGGCCCTCCAACTGTCTGAAGGACAGTGAACTGGCCCCCCTGTTTAAAAAGTTTGAGGCCCCCTGGCGTAGCAGATAAGAACGCAGAGTGAGGAGCCAGACTGTCTGGGCTTAAGTGCCACCTCCATTCCGTATCAGTTCTGTGATCTTGGGCAAGTGATTTAACTTGTGTTTCTGTTTCCATATTTACATATAAAAAAGACAAAAATGCTACTTAGAGTTGTTGAGAAGATTAGGTGGGTGAATACTGAAAGCTCTCAGACAATACTTAGTACATAGTAAAGACTTCATAGGCGTCATCATCCTATGATGAAACAAACCATTATTTCCAGGTGGTAAAAAATTCTCCAGGTGACTACTCTCATGGGTTGATTAACTGCTAATAGTTAGGACAGGGGTATTTACCATTTAATTATTTAGATTCCTTCAAAATAGACAATTTCCACTCTGGGAGACTGAGGCAGGAGGATCACTTGAGCTCAGGTGTTGGAGACCAACCTGAGCAAGAGTGAGACCCGTCTCTACTAAAAATAGAAAAAAATTAGTCAGGCATGGAGGCACTTGCCTGTATCCCAGGAACCCGGGAGGCTGGAGGCAGGAGGATTGCTTGAACCTAGGAGTTTGAGGTTGCTGTGAGCTAGGCTGACACCACAGCACTCTAGCATGGGCAACGGAGCCAAGACTCTGTCTCAAGAAAAGTAAAATAAATAAAATTTAAAAAATAGACAATTTCCATAGGTTGGAAAGGTCTCTGTAAATTTGTATTTTGTAAAGGTCTCTGTACATTTTGTTAACTGCAGAGAAACAGGTATCTAGGGAAAGGGAAAACAGGCAATCATAGCTTTTGAGTACCTGTTCTACACAGGAAGGACATTGTGTTTGGTTCCAGGGACACTGATACTGACATTTAAGGAACTCAAAACTTAGTCATGACTAGAATCTAAGCTCCATAAGGGCTTAGAACTCTTTTTTGTGGGGGGAAGAGGCGACCTATGTCTGTATTTTTTTTTAACAGATATATACCAACCAGAACCTGGAATACAGTAGACACTCCATAAATATTTTTCGAATGAGTGAATAAATGTAGAATAAATGAAAAGTAAGCACAATGACCAAAAGGCAGTCAGAGGATTTCAAAGCTAGAAGAGAGGCATAAATAAAGGGCTATGAAAACACGAAAGAACGGGTAATAAATTCTGACCACTTTGGACCACGTTCATGGAGAGGAATGATTCAACGTTTTAGTTGGACCTTGAAGAAAAGCAGTTCTGACCAGCGGTGCAGTGGGGTGGGGCTTAAAGGGAGAGCTTTTGCAGCAGAGGGAATTGCAAAGGATTAGAGATGTGAATGTACATATTCAGTCTGGAGAATACAAAGTAGTCTGGGGAGATTAGGATTGAGGGAAGGGGGTGGAGGACAAGAGAGGTAGTAAGGCAGTGACAGGAGATGCCACTGGAGAGGTTGTTTGGAACAAGATTGTAAAATGACCACCTGTCCCATACTGTGTACTTTACACTATAGGCTTGAAATCAAATCAAAAATAATTTCTTTTGAATTACACACACACACACATATATATATATATACTAATAATATTTAAATAATGTCAAGCATTCTTTAGTACAATGTAGACCTAATGATCTCTGAGATTTTATTTATTTACTTATTTATTAAGACAGATCTCACTCTGTTGCCCTTGGCTAGAGCGCCATGGCATCAGCCTAGCTCACAGCAACCTCAAACTCCTGGGCTCAAGCAATGCTTCTGCCTCAGCCTCCCGAGTAGCTGGTACTACAGGCATGTGCCACTATGGCCAGCTTATTTTTTCTATATATTTTTAGTTGTCTGGCTAATTTCTTTCTATTTTTTTCATAGAGACACGGTCCGGCTCTTGCTTAGGCTGGTCTTAAACTCCTGACCTCAAGCGATCCTCCCACATCGGCCTCCCAGAGTGCTAGGATTACAGGCGTGAGCCATTGCACCCAGCCTCATTGTTTTTCTTAAAATGGATCAACACATGTACAACTTGATGGAATTTGTGCTGTGTAAACTTCAATTTTTTTCTATCCTATGTCTTAATCAAATCTTCTTCTTGGCTGAACAAGGCTTATCTGGAGCAGAGTCCAGCTTCTCAACAAATCTCATTTCCACATTAGTTGGCCCCAGGCTGTGTTCTTCTGATGCCAAACTTATCTTCTGGGATCTCCACCTGCACAGCCAGTGTCCTCTGACTCAGATGGCATCGCCAGGGTGGATCAGGGCTTTCTGTCCTTGATAAAATGGCTCAGGGCACATGATAACTTTGTTGTTGCTGGCAGAGAAACCCTTAATTGTGTACATCTTGCTCCTGAACACAAGTAGCTAATAAATGAGAAAACTGTCTTTTAAGAAGAAAAGTTTCTTTGGCAAAGAACAGGTATCAGGGAAAAGCTCCTATGGAGGTTTGTTCAACCTCTAGGGTACTTGATATTTTCTGTTTCTTTCTCATGATCTACCTTCCCTCCTTCCTCACTCTGCTTTGTTTTCCTGAGAGGCTGACTTTAAAAAAAAAAATTATATTTAAAAATTTTTTCCCCAGCTAATCTATTGTTTCTCTAAAAAAAAAAAAAGAAAAAAATTATTTAAAAAAGTAAAGTATTAAAAAATTAAAAAAATTTTGTTCGTTTTTAATTATTGTGGGTATATAACAGTTGTATATCTTTATAGGGTACATGTGACGTTTTGAGACAGACATACAGAGTGAATTAATCAAATCAGAGTAATGAAGAAATCTATCACCTCAGGCATTTAACATTTCTTTGTGTTAGGAAACATTCTGATTCTACTCTTTTAGTTATTTTAAAGTATACCCTAACTTGATTATAGTCACTTTGTTGTGCTATCAAATATTTTTGATTTATTTAATTACCTAACTATACTTTTGCACCCACTAATCATCCCCACTTTATCTTCCCCTCCTGGATACCCTTCCTGGTCTCTGGTCACCATCATCCTACTCTCTGTCTCCATGAGATCAATTGTTTTTAATATTTAGCTCCGGGACTCTGAACTATACCCAAGGCTCTCTCACCTGGTTTCAGGTTGGGCTTTGCCAATAGGAGGCACCTGTGGAGATCTGATGAGAGGAGAATGGGTTTTGGGTATTTATTCCTCTGGCTTCTTTTTACTCAGTTGCCGCTGATTGGCTTTGTCCCTCTGCTAGAGGCCACAACCTCTTGAGGGGCAGCCCTCTGTTACAACTATAGCATTTCTCTCTGGGTTCTGGAAACCCCTCCTGACCCTTCAGACCAAGAGGTGGTGATGGCTTCTAATTGTTCTTCTTCTGGGCAGTTGTGCTAGCCTTTGTTGGTTTCTATTAACACTGCCTACTCCTTTGTAAATAAATGTTTTATTAAACTGTCCTCCATTGTCCCATCTGTTTCCTGCTAGTCCCATGACTGGATACACAGAGGTTTCTCTACAGAAAGAGCTGAGTGGGAAAGTATAAAACTTTTGTACTGAAAATATTTAAAGCTGTTTAAATATCAGAGATAATTTTGTCTTAAAGTGGCAGAAAAGAGAATTCTCAAATTAATTTACCAGCTTAGCCCATGGTCATTGACACATGAATATTCATGGCCTACATGCACATATTCTTTCTTTTCCCAGAACAAATGAATTTATTTGGGTATAGCAGAGGGTTGCAATCTGAGATATACATGCTGTGATGGATCATAGCATACTCAAGAGGGTGGGGGCAAAAGAGATATGTTTAAAGATGTAAGCTGTCGGCCGGGCATGGTGGCTCACGCCTGTAATCCTAGCACTCTGGGAGGCCAAGGTGAGTGGATTGCTCAAGGTCAGTAGTTCAAAACCAGCCTGAGCAAGAGCGGGATCCCGTCTCTACTATAAATAGAAATAAATTAATTGGCCAACTAATATACATAGAAAAAATTAGCCGGGCATGGTGGTACATGCCTGTAGTCCCAGCTACTTGGGAGACTGAGGCAGTAGGATCGCTTGAGCCTAGGAGTTTGAGGTTGCTGTATCTAGGCTGAGGCCACGGCACTCATTCTAGCCTGGGCAACAAAGCAAGACTCTGTCTCAAAAAAAAAAAAAAAAAAAGATGTAAGCTGTCTATGTAAGCTGCTTCAAAATGAAGTCCATAGGTCATGGAAGCTCATTGTAGGTTTTGGCTTTTGTTCAAAGATGGAGACAGCCACTGCTAGCTAGGTGTCCTTGTGCAGGTGGCTAGCCAGAGTACTACAATCTGGGGGAAGTTCTTGTGAAAAGTCATGTTACCGGTCTTCATGCAGGAATGTATCTTGTACTACTCAATCTTGTTACAGGAATATATTCTAATCAGAACTGGCAGAATTATTTTGAGAAGAGAATGTTTTCTATTAAGCATTAAGTGACTGTGTATGTACTTATTTCAGAACCCACAACCACTAGGCCAAAGGATAATTTCCTTATACAATTCTTTTAATTGGCAAAGGTAGTAGCTGGATATGATTGGATAAGAGACTTCTAGTTGTGAGACACAGGAAATACTGGTTCAGTGTGAATCATGGATACTCAGTGAGATAGATCGCTGGTCAGAGGCATCATGCAATAGTATTTAGGGCACAGCTTTTATAGTGAGACTTCCTGGGTTTGAATCTGCCTCTGCTATTTGCTAGTTGAGAGGCTTTGGGTAAGTTACCTATATCTCTGTGCCTCAGTGTCCTCATCTTAAAATAAGAAAAATAGGAGCACCTAACTCATAATATTGTTCTAAGGAATAAATGAGTTAATTTTCATAAAGCACTTAAGATGTGCCTGGTGATAAGTGTTTAATTATTCTTTTTTTTTTTTTTAAATATGAAGTGTAGGGGGAGGGAAGAAGAGGGTTCAATTTACTTTTTTTTTGAGACAGTCTCTTTTTTCTTCTTTTTTTTGTTTTTTTCTTTTTTAAAAAATTTAAAATTTAATCTTCTCTGTTATTTCAAGGACATTAATGTTTCTGAGAGACAGTCTCACTTTGTTGCTCTGGGTAGAGTACAGTGCTGCCATCATAGCTCACTGCAACCTCCAACTCCTGGGCTCAAGTGTTCCTCCTGCCTCAGCCTTCTGAGTAGCTGGGACTACAGGCATGTGCCACAACACCCAGCTAATTTTTCTATTTTTAATAGAGATGGGGTCTCACTCTCGCTCAGGCTAGCCTTGAACTCATAAACTCAAGCAATCCTCCCACTTTGGCCTCCCTGGAGTGCAGGGATTACAGGTCTGAGACATCATGCCCAGCCTAATGACTCTATTTTTATTATTCTGAAAGTAGACAGCCAGTTACTGGCACTAGGACTGATTATTATTACTTATAGCAATAATCTTATTATCTTTTCCCCATTCCTTCCCTTTCTGTGACAATGAAACGAGAGCTGGTTGGATAGGCTTACAGATGGGGGTTGGTGGGTTGTACTATAGGATTCATATTCGAAAATATGAATCTGGAGCTTATTTAGGAAAGAGATATCCCTTTATATTTTAAGAAAGGGAGAGATACCTTTGCTCTCTAAATAAATTATCCTTGGGAAGAGAATGTGAAGGATCCTGGATTTTTCCCCTTTAGAATGTAATTGCCTCTAGGGTAAGAGAAGACAAGTGTCTCTAGGTTTACAACTCCTGGAATGTCTTCATGGCTTTAGGTCTCATCTTCTTCTGGAAATATAAACACATACCTCCAGGGAGGTAAATATTTTACTATCTATTCAATAAGCTTTTGGGTTTCAAGGCTGTTTTTTAACCTAAGTCCTAGTAAAATTTTTCCAGAGGCCAGGTGTGGTGGCTCACGCCTGTAATCCTAGCACTCTGGGAGGCCAAGGCAGGCGGATTGCTCGAGGTCTGGAGTTCGAAACCAGCCTGAGCAAGACCCGGTATCTACTAAAAATAGAAAGAAATTAATTGACCAACTAAAAATATATATACAAAAACTTATCCAGGCATGGTGGTGAATGCCTGTAGTCCCAGCTACTCGGGAGGCTGAGGCAGTAGGATCGCTTGAGCCCAGGAGATTGAGGTTGCTGTCAGCCAGACTGATGCCATGGCACTCACTCTAGCCTGGGCAACAAAGTGAGACTCTGTCTCAAAAAAAAAAATTTTTTTTCCAGAAATCCCTAACTGCACAGAAATATTAAAAATTTAATTCCTAACACTGGGCACATAGCAAGCCTATATAAATGTGAGCTGTCAGGATTTTGCAAATGACCAGAAGCCATGAAAATCACATGGTTACTTAGAGGTTTATTCCTGAGAGTTGTTTGATAAACTTATTTGCTTTCCCTGTACATTAATGCTGTTTCTTAATGAAATTCAAAACTTGTGAAAGTTTGATATAGAATCCAAAATAATTTACAATCATAACAATCACAAATATAAGATATCACATGTATGAAGTCATAGATAATCACTTTACACAAATGATCTAATTTTAACACAATGGCAATATTATAAGAAAGAAACTTAATATCAACATTTTATAGAATAGAAAAAATAAAGCTCATGGGGATTAAGTATCTTGCCCAAGGTCACACAACTAGTAAATGGTAAAGCAAGAATTCCAATTCATGTTTGTATGACTTCAAAACTCATGCTCTTAACCGATTCAGTTGGAAGCAGAATCTGTTTCTTCAAAGGGAAACTCATAGGAGTCCTCCATTCTCTGTGAATCAGATAAACTGTGAAAGATAATGCTCTTGTTCTTCTGCATGGCTCCAGCCAACACTCAGATTTTGGTTTTGTGCCCTGGACCCATTCAGGTACATTGTATATGTTTATAGGGTACATGTAATGTACCCTATAAAGGCTCTGGAGGCTTGAATTTGGAGTCAGAAAACCTGACTCTGCTTTCTTGTTCTACCACTTAATGATTGTGTGACCCAAGGCAAGGTGGCTATTTCCTCTCAACTTCTGATCATTAATCTGTAGAATGGGGATAAAAATGCCTGTGCTGCCTTAATCACAGGGCTATTTGTGAGGATCAAATGGGATAATGTATGTTAAGGCACTTCATAGACTGCAAAGCTTTCTAGAAGAGCAGCTATTATTATTTACTTATTAGCAGACGTGCATTTTGCCAGACAGTGAGTTAGTTGAAGGCAATAAAAAAAAAAATGAATAGGACATGATCATTTAATTTCCTTTTGAAACTACTCAATAATAAGTTATATTTAGTAGACAATGGTAGGCACCTATCAAATAGCCATATCCCTGCGTTTTCTTTAACCTAATCATACATTTGTCCAGGATGGCATGTGCTTGACCTCAGGCAAAGGATTATAATTTGTTCAAGTCAACGTGGCCCTCCTGTTCTCTGCTTTTCCAGCCTCCTTTGAAGTTAAAGGTCTATATATGTAGGCTGGAGCCTTGGTGGGGAACAGACTTTCACTAAGATGGCCAATTGAAAAGATTTTGATGATGAATTCCTTTATAGAGATGTAGGCAGGGTTGAAGGTATCCATGAAGCACCAAGAGACCAGCCACAGTGAGGGGTTGTAACCACTTCAAAGGCCCGAAAAGGCGAGAGATGGAATGTTACCAGAGCCCAGAGACACCCAGAGCCACGGAGGAGGCTACCAAGAAGCAGCCATAGTTAACAGGGGCAGATGGCCACTGCCAGAACTGCAGTGCTGAAATGGCACATCAAGGAGCAACAGGGAAGAAATTCCCTGACCTCTCTCAACACTCACCCTCCAGTCTTTGCTGGCATCCTTCATGTGCCTAACCTCACTGGAAGCCGTAAGGCAAAGAAGCTGACCACATGACTTCATTCTAATCAATAAAATGTGGGAAGAAGTCTGTCCTAGGCACTTCTGGGAAAATTCAGCTTTCCTAATAAAAGAGGTCAGGTATGGATGGCAGTTCCCCTTATTCCTCCTTTCCCTCCTTCTGTGAATGAGGACATAATGGCCAGAGGGCAGCAATAATCTTGCAGTCAAGAGGAAACAGGCCCCCTCCAGCCAGGAATCTGTTGTGTTTTTCTTCTGCCAATTTACTATGATTGTATAAGTGCAGCTACCACCACCCTCCCATGGGGGCAGGGAACGGGTGCAAGGCCCCGCATGCTCCACTTTTTCTACCTTGGAACTGTACCAGAGAAAATCACTTCTGTTGTTCAGTTTTAAAAAAAGAAAGAAAAAAAAAAAAAAAAGAGGCAACAGGCATGAAGGTGAGAGATAACATGTCAGGGTGTTGGAGCAGAATGATAGGAAGAGTCTGGGTCCCTAGTGGTCTTGCTGAGCAACTGAGTCAGCTCCTGCAATGACTGTCTTCAGACTTTTTGATTTGTAAGTGAGTTTTGAGTCACTATACTTTCAGCTGGTCGAATTCCTATGTGAAATAACATAGTCCTTTCATAGATGTTGTTTGCAGTTGGTGTAAGGAAATATAATAAAATCAGTCTTATTAAAAAATAGCCCAAATTAGTGAGACTAAAGGATGCTCCTTACCGAGGAAGTAAAAATTTGGCATCCAGGTTCATGAAGAGAGACTTGCATCCAAATGCAATATCTTTACTGCTTTTGCCATGCTTTCCCCACGTGCAATACCTGCTTCATAATTGTCTTCAGTTAGACTACAGGCTTTAGTGATATTGGGATCAAGCTTGTTGTCTCTGACTGCTTAATTCCTGAGGCTTCATATAGTGCCTAGCTAAGAATAGGTTCCAAATAACTATTTGCTGACTTATAGTGTCCAGAAGCGCTTAAGTTAAACATTAACCTTTACTGAGGTCAAGAATTTGTTATAATTTTTTTTTTTTTTTTTAAAGAGATGGGGCCTTGCTCTCTTGGCCAGGCTGGGCTTGAACTTCTGGGCTCAGTGGATCTTCCTGCCTCAGCCTTCCAAGTAGCTGGGGCTATAGGCGTGCACCACTGTGCCCAACTACTATAATTTTCTTTATGGAAAATTTTCTCAGTCATAGCTTCTCAGACAAAAATTTCATCTTATAAGAGCCGAAACAGCCAAGATTCTGATTTCTCTGCAAGCTATGAATGTTTGAAGACATTCCCTGGGATGTGAGTGAATGAATGGGAGCAGCAGTTTGCAGCTAGTTCTGGGTCACAAGATTATATATCTAGAAGTTATATAGGCTGTGCTGGAATGTCCTGCTTATTTAAAAGAATTATGCCTCTATTCATTTATTTGTCCAGTCCTGTAGACAAATACCTTATACTTCAGCCACAAAACTAAAAGCAGATCTATTTAATTAAGGAGTAGGATGCAAACTGGGACACAAACAGCATTTTACTGGGGAAGAAGGTGGGTTGGGGGGACCTGCTTTTTTGTGCAAACATTTTATTTTTATATATGAGGTATTATTAATAGTAGTGTTTGTTTACAAAAAAATAAATACCTATGGTAACTGGAATGTTGCTCTCAGCATGAAGAAAAATCACAAAAATAGCTATTTTATTTTTTAATGACTTGATTTACTTTTGTTATGAAAATAGCATAATCTAAATGCAATAATTTGTTTTGTCATGTGGCTTCAATTACATATTGAATTAAAAGTGATTATGCTGGTATTTATTGTGCTATTTTGTTGAATACAGAGATATATAGATAAGGTGCCTGTTAATAGCCTTTTAAAATCAATAACTTGAAGAAAATTGGTCTCCACTGATGACTATAATTTTATTTGAACTGATTGGCTTAAATTTCAAATATTCATTATTACGTTAGATTGATTTTAGATGTGAGCAGAATTTTGAGGGAGCCAGTGTATGTTTTAACATTTTGGTAATTTGATTATGATAATAGTTCTCTGTAATCTGGTCACAAGAAGACAGTGTCCCCTTTCATAATGTTATTTTAACCAAGCCACCCACAAGGAGCAAAACACATTTATACTAATTTGGTAACTAAAAAAAAAAAAACCTCTGAATTGCTAGGAAAAGCGTTAGTATAAAATTGAAGAGAACTGATTTGACTGGCAAACTAGTATGAACTGTTTTTATGCTCTGCATGTTTGTTTTCTAAACATTTCAAATTAGCACATTAAGAATTGAGAATGTGTGTTCAGACACTTTAAATCATGGGAGATCAGGAATAGGCTATTTTCACCCCTATAATCTGTCTCTACTTATATTTTTAGTTTCCTAGCATCTGGGTAAGGAAAAATACAAGTTTGCAGCAGAATAATGGCCATCATATTTATTATCTTGGTGGGGTGGGGCTGGGAGGAAGAAAAATAAGTAATGAAAAAGGAAAGGGCTGTAAACTCCCAGGTGTCAACCATTGGGTAACTATTTCTTCAATTATCTGGAATCCCCATCTGAATAGAAAAGGACATTAGTCCAAAATATCAAGGGTGAAAAGACAGGACACGTTGATTTCATGAGCTGTTTTATGCTGCAGTAATTCAGAATGTCAAGATATTTGTTCTTGACTTATACTTAATAAAGGAGAATTTAAGATCAACATATTTACGCAGCCTATGGTTACCTGGGATACATTCCCGGCGCATGCATAAAAGGCAAACACTTTATTTGTGTGTGTGTGTGTGAGAAGTAGGTGGAGGTTGTGGGTGAACAGTTCTAATATCAGTTTTGCTTTCATGAGATTTAGAAATTCCCAGTGGGATCAGCTTAAATTTAATTTATATTAGAAACTGGGTGCGATGGCTCATGCCTGTAATCCTAGCACTCTGGGAAGCTGAGGCAGGAGGATCACTTTAGCTCTGGAGTTCAAGACCAGCCTGAGCAAGAAACCGACCCCGTCTCTACTAAATATAGAAAAAAATAACTGGGTATGGTGGTGCATGCCTGTAGTCCCAGCTACTCGGGAGGCTGAGGCAGGAGGATCGCTTGAGCCCAGGAGTTTGAGGTTGCTGTGAGCTAGGCTGACACCACGGCACTCTAGCCCGGGCAACAGAGTGAGACTCTGGCTCAAAACAAACAAACAAACAAACTAATAGAATTGCAGAATTCAGAAGGGACAACCAAATCACTATGGCTCATAAAAATTGGAGACTAGAAAGTTAATATGTTTTATGAAATACAACGTAAAAGAATGACTCTGTATTTTGGGGAAAAGTATGGCATGATAGTCAATGACCTGAAGGCACTGCCACCTTTTCAACTATTTTCTAATCCTGTCAACTTTCTGATAATTATGGTCTTTTCCCTTGCATTAAAACATTTAAAATGTTTTAAAATTCAATATTCAATTTTAAGTAATTTTAGATTCACATGCAGTTGTAAGGAATAATACAAAGAGATCTTGTGTATCCTTCACCCAGTTTCCCCTAATGGTAACATCTTGCAAAACTATAGTATAACATGGCAACTAAGATTCTGACATTGATACAGTCAAGATACAGAACATTTCTATCACCACCAGGATGCCTCATGTTGCCTTTTATGTCCACATCCACTTCCCTTTTTTCTTACTCTATCCCTACCCTTTGATAACTAATCTGTCTCCATTTCTACAGTGTTATCATTTCAAGAGTGTTATATGAATGGAATCAATACGTAGCCTTTTGGGATTGACTTTTCCTCCCCACTAAGTATTATCTGGAGGTTTGTCCAAATTGTGGCATGTATCAAAAGTCCTTTTTAAATTTTTTATTTCAGAGTCATATTCCATGGTATAGATGTACCAAAGTTTGTTTAATCATTCTCTCAGTGAAGGGTATTTGGGTTGTTTCCACTTATTGGCTATAATGAATAAAGTTGCTATAAACATTCATGTATAGGTTTTTGTGTGAATATTAGTCTTCATTTCTGTTGGATAGATGCCTAGGAGTACAATTGCTGGGTTGTATAGTAGTTGCATGTTTAGCTTTTTAAAAAAAACCACTAAACTGCTTCCAGAGTAACTGTACCATTTTACATTCCCAACAGCAATCTGTGAGTGATACAGTTTTTCCACATCCTTTTTTTTTTTTTTTTAGGCAGGTCAGATCTGCAAGGGAATGCACACATCCTTGCTAGCATATGTAGTGTCACTACTTTTTATTGTAACCGTTCTTATAGGTGTATAGTAATATTCCATTGTGATTTTGATTTGCAATTCTTTCATTGCTAATCATGTTTAACATTTTTTTTCCTTTTTTTTAATTTGTTTTTTTTTCTTTCTTTTTTTTTTAGTCACAGCAATGTCTGACATATGTTTAACATCTTTTCATGTGATTATAGCCATCAGTAAAATATCTCATGTCTTGATACCCATTTTCCAACTGGATTGTTTATTTTTTTACAGGTGAGTATTTGTTTTGTTTTGTTTTTGTTTTGAGACAGTGTCTCACTCTGTTGCCCAGGCTAGAGTGCTGTGGCATCAGCCTAGCTCACAGCAACCTCAAACTCCTGGGCTCAAGCTATCCTCCTACCTCACCCTACAGGCATGCACCACCATGCCCGGCTAATTTTTATTTAGTTGTCCAGCTAATTTCTTTCTATTTTTTTGGTGGAAACAGGGTCTCGCTCTTGCTCAGCCTGGTCTCGAACTCCTGAGCTCAAATGATCTGCCCGCCTCGGCCTCCAAGAGTGCTAGGATTACAGGCATGAGCCACCGCTCCGGGTGGTTCGTTGATATTTTTTTTGGTTTCAATTTCATGTATTTCTGCTCTGATTTTTATAATTTCTTTTCTTCTACTAATTTTGGGTTCAGTTTGCTCTTGTTTTTCTCATTCTTTTAGATGCATCATTCGATTGTTTATTTGAAGCTTTTCTACTTTTTTGATGTAGGCGATTGTTGCTATAACCTTTGATCTTATTACCAGTTTTGCTATATCCCATAAGCTTGAGTATGTTGTGTTTTCATTTTCATTTGTCTTGAAATATTTAAAAATTTTCCTTTTAATTTCTTCATTGACCCACTGGTCATTCAGGAACATATTGTTGATTATATTATTTTTGAGACAGGGTCTCACTCTGTTGCCCAGGCTAGAGTGAGTGCCGTGGCGTCAGCCTAGCTCACAGCAACCTCAAACTCCTGGGCTCAAGCGATCCTACTGCCTCAGCCTCCCGAGTAGCTGGGACTACAGGCATGCACCACCATGCCTGGCTAATTTTTTCTCTATATATTAGTTGACCAATTAATTTCTTTCTATTTATAGTAGAGACGGGGTCTCACCTCTAGCAATCCGCCCACCTTGGGGTCTCTCCTCAAGCAATCCACCCACCTCGGCCTCCAAGAGTGCTAGGATTACAGGCATGAGCCACCGGCGCCCAACCGGAATATATTGTTTAATTTCCATATGTTAATATATTTTCCAAAGTTTCCCTTGCTATTGATTTCTAGTTTTATTTCATTAAGATCAGAGAAAATACTTGGTGTGGTTTCAATTTTTTTGACATTCTTAAAGACTTGTTTTGTGACCTAACGTACGGTCTATCCCTGAGAATGATCCATGAGCTGAGGACAATAATGTGAATTCTGCAGCCATAGGAAGAAATGTTCTGTAAATATCTACTAGGTCCATTTGGTCTATAGTGCAGGTTAAGTCCAGTATTTCTTTGTTGATTTTCTGTCTGGATGATCTGTCCAAGCTGAAAGTAGAGTGTTGAGGTCTCCAACTATTGGTGTCTATATCTCCCTTTAGCTCTGGTAATATTTGCTTTATACATCTGGGTACTTCAGTGTTGGGTGCATATATGTTTATATCACTTATATCGTCTTGCTGAATTGACCCTTTTGTCATTATATGGTGTCATTCTTTGTATCTTTTTACAGTTTTTTGTCTTGAAATCTACTTCTTCTGAGATGAGACCAGACAAGGACGAGGAGACCAGACTGGACGAGGAAGAGGAGACCTGACCAGACAAGATCAGCCAAGGAAGAGGAGACCAGACTGGAATAGGAGACCAGACCGGATGAAGAAGAGAGTGCTAAGTTCTCAATATGTAATACCTCATTCAGACCTCATGAACCATCCTATAAGATAGGATTTTACCTATTTACCTTATTTACAGGTGACGAAACTAAGGCTTAGAGAAGTTATATAATCTCCCTAAGGTAACACCTTAACTCATGAAACTGGGACTCAAAACCAGGCCTGACTCCAGAGTCTCTGCTCTTACCCATTATGCAAGTCAGATATCTTCTTTCTGCCTATGTGGTTGTTCCTGCAGCTTCCTCCAAAGGTGCCCTCAGGCTGGCCCTGGGGCTGAGCCATAGCTGCTGTCCTGGTGATTTCCAACCCCAGATTTGTTTACTGTGTGTGTGGGGAGGAGCACAGTCCTGGGCTGGAGGGCAGAAATTGGACTTCTTGTGCTGTTCCGTCTCTGGACACAAGAGGGTGAACTCTCAGGAGGCATCTCTTGCACTAGGCCTCACCTGCCCCATCCAAAGGTGTGGAAACAACCCAGGTGCCCATCAATACATGAGTGGATTAATAAAATGTGGTATATGTAAACCATGGAGTACTATTCAGCTTTAAGAAACAATGGTGATATAGCACCTCTTGTATATTCCTAGATACAGCTGGAACCCATTCTACTAAGTGATGTATCTCAAGAATAGAGAAACAAGCACCACATGTACTCACCAGCAAATTGGTATTAACGGATCAACACTTAAGTGGACATATAGGAATAATATTTATTGGGGGTCGGGCAGGTGGGGGGGCATGGGCAATATTCGTAACTTTAACATTTGTACCCCCATAATATGCTGAAATAAAAAAAAAATAAATTAATTTCTTTAAAAAAGAAAGAATAATTCTACTCCTTGTGCCTGCCAAAATTATTCTTTTTTGAGATCATGTATGGAAGGAACAAATCTGCATAAAGGATTAGCATTTATTAGACTATGTATAGATCTAGCCCCCAATCAAAGTTCCAGACTTAATTCCCAATGGTCCTAGCAAACTTGGAAAACCTCCAAAAGATCCTCACCTCCCTGCCTTTGTTCATGCCTTGCCACATATCTGAAAGGCCTCCTCATCTTCACCTACCGTAATTCTACCTATTCAAAAGGCCAAGTTCATATGCTTCCTTCTAGAAGGTGTTTGTGGACAGCTGTTCTTGAAGTGATCCATTTCTCCTACCTAATCTTTGGCTGTAAGCACTTAAGACAGGCATCACTCCTAGCCTTGCCATATAATTACTGATGTACGGGACACCTCCTCTATGGAGGACATGTGTTAGTTTTTACTAGCCTAATATCTTCTCCCTCTTTTAGTAACAGCAACTTGATTTTCCTCTGGTGAACAACCTTCCCTTGCTTTTATTTATTTATTTATTTATTTATTTAGACAGAGTCTCGCTTTGTTGCCCAGGCTAGAGTGAGTGCCGTGGCGTCAGCCTAGCTCACAGCAAACTCCTGGGCTCAAGCGATCCTGCTGCCTCAGCCTCCCAAGTAGCTGGGACTACTGGCATGCGCCACCATGCCTGGAAAATTTTTTCTATATATATTAGTTGGCCAATTAATTTCTTTCTATTTATAGTAGAGACGGGGTCTCGCTCTTGCTCAGGTTGGTTTCGAACTCCTGAACTCAAACGATCCGCCTGCCTCGGCCTCCCAGAGAGCTAGGATTACAGGCGTGAGCCACCGCGCCTGGCCTTTTCCTTGCTTTTAACCCATATGATTTGGATGGGGTCAACCCCACTTCCAAATCCAGAAGTAGGCATGTGACATAGGCCTCTTCAGAGTTACTATAATGGGTTCAGTGAAGGGCAGGTGACTCAATTAAAAGCATTGAGAACTACTCCTAGGACTTTTGCTAGGACCATTGGCATTAAAGGCTCTATTTTTACTACAATTGGATATAAACATGGAGCTGTGAGGGATTTCACATGGAAAAAAAAATTCCTGAGGACAAAGCCACTCAAGACCAGGTTATAAAAAGAAACCTAATCTGGAGGATAACATTGTTGGAAACCCTTGGAACTTAGATTCAGTTATTCCTGAAACTATTAATAGAAGTAACCTGCCTAGGACAAATAAATTCTGTCCCCTGCCCACATTCTTTTCTTCCTTTTAAGCTAGTTTGTGTTGGTTTTCTATAATGTAGAATTGAAAGATAGGAACACATCCTCAATTTGTTTATGAACTTTAAGGGGCCAAAGGCCTGATCTTTGTAACTTTACATCTCTTAGCGTGGTACCTGGTAAGACAGAGGGTCCTCGAGGTGTGATGATTGATTCATTCAATCTCACTTTCCCTGAGCAACCACAATGAGCTGAGCCAAACACTGGAACCACGAGGAATAATTTGACATAGTCCTTGCCCTCGAGGAGTTCTGAATTTAGTACAAGGAGGAGGTATGAAAATAAACACTTTATAATATAACTTGGGCTATAATAGAAATCTGAGCAATTTTTGTGGGATTCCAGAGGGTTGGAGGTTTGGGGAGATGGGATATGGGAAGGATCCTCAGAGGAGGTGACATCTGAGTTGAGTTCTTAAAGGACAAATAGAAATTCCTAGGCAGAGAAGTGGGCATGGGGAAAAGGTGTCCCAGGGATGAAGTATTCCAGGTGGAGAGGAAAAGATTATATATTAATAATTATAAAATTAATAATCATCATCTCTTGTTCTTTCTGTGGCCTCTTCACAAGCTCCTTCCTCTTTTTTTTTTTTTTTTTTTTCTCTTAAACCTACGGTATGAAATCCTTCCTCTTTCTTTTCCTCTGCCTCATCTATCAGTGGAACCATCATAGTGGTTAAGAGTACAGGCTCTGAGCTCTGAAAGATTTTGGTTCTGCTGGACGGGGTGCCTCATGTCTATAATCCCAGTGAGTTGGGAGGCTAAGGCGGGAGGATCACTTGAGCCCAGGAGTTTAAGACCAGCCTGAACAACATAGTGAGACAACATCTCTACAAAAATAGAAGACTTAGCTGAGCATGGTGGTGCATGACTGTATTCCCAGCTACTCGAGAGGCTGAGGCAGGAGAATCACTCTAGCCTGGGAGTTGGAGGATGTAATGAGCTGTGATGATGCTACTGCATTCTATCCTGGGTAACAGAGTGAGACCTTGTCTCAAACAAACAAACAAACAAACAAAAAGGTTTGGTTCTGCCACTTACTGCCCACGGGACCTTGAGCAAAATCATTTACATTTTAAAAATAAGGACAATAGTGTATTTGCCTTATAAGATTATCAAGAACATTAAACGAAATTAAAAATATAAAGAATGTGCATGGCACAAGGTAATTCTCAAGGAAAAAAATAGAAATCTACTTCTTATAGAAGTACAGCTACTCCTGCTCTTTTCTGGTTTCCATTTGCATGGAATATTTTTTTCAATCCTTTTATTTTCTGTGTGTGTATGTGTGTGTCTTTATAGGTGAAGTATGTTTCTTGCAGAAAACACATAGTTGGCTCTTGTTTTTTTTCTTTTTTCTTTTTATCCATTCATCCACTTTATGGCTTTTGTTTGGAGAGTTTATTCCATTAACATTCAGTGTTGTTATTGCTACATAAGGAACTTACTACTGTCATGTTGTTATTTGATTTCTGGGTGTTTTGTGGTCCTCTCCTTCTTTTTTACTCCTTTACTGTTTTCCTTTGTTAAAAGTGATTTTTTTTTCTGGTAGTGTGTTTTAATTTCTTGCTTTTTATTTTTTCTTTATCCATTGTAGATTTTTTGATTTTAGGTTATCATAAGACTTGCAAAAACATTTTATGATCAATTATTTTAAACTCATGACAACTCTGGTTACAAACAAAATAAACAAGGAAAGAGAAATATAATAGAAATTCTACCCTTTAATTCCATTCCCCCTCCCACTTTTTAACATTTTGTTATTTCCATTCATATCTTTTTCTACTATCTATCTCTCAAAAAGTTGTAGTTATTTTTGATAGGTTTATCTTTTAGTCTTCCTAATCAAGATGTGAGTTGTTTATACACTGCAATTACAGCAATAATCTGTATTTGTGTACTTATTGTTACCAGTGAGTTGTATACCTTCAGATGATTTCTTGTTGTTTATTAGCATCCCTTTCTTTCAGATTGAAGAACATCTTTTAGCATTTCTTGTAGGATATTTATAGTGTTAATGAAATCCTTCAGCTTTTGTTTGTTTCTCCTTCATGTTTGAAGATTATTTTTGTAGCCTATAGTATTCTAGGGTTAAAGTTCTTTTCTTTCAGCAGTTTGCATGTATCATGCCAATCTCTTCTGGTGTGTAAGGTTTCCACTGAGAAGTCTGCTGCCAAATGTATTGGAGCTCCTCTATATGTTTTTTTTTTTTTTCCTTTTCTTTTCTCTTGCTTCCCTTAGGACCTTTTCTTTATCTGTGACCTTTGGGAGCTTGATTATTAAATGCCTTGAAGTAGTCTTGTTTGGGTTAAATCTGCTTTGTGTTCTATGACCTTCTTGTATCTTAATATTGCTATCTTTCTCTAGGTTTGGGAAGCTCTCTGTTATTATTTCCCTTAAATAATAACTGATTTGCCCTTTTGAGACTGTTTTCTAGATCTTGAAGGCTTGGGTTATTCTTTTTAATTCTTTTTTCCTTTTTCCTTTTCTGACTGTTCCTTGTTCCTCTTCAGGCTATTTTCAAATAGCCTGTCTTAAAGTTCACTAATTCTTTCTTCTGCTTGGTCAATTCTGCTATTGAGAGATTCTGATGCGTTTCTCAGTTTGTTAATTGAATTCTTAAGCTCTAGAATGTCTGGGTTTTTTAAAATATTATTTCACTCTCTGTTAAATTTCTCTGATAGGCTTCTGAATTACTTCTCTGTGTTGTCTTGAAGTTCATTGAGCTCCTTCAGGACAGGTATTTTGAATTCTTTGTCTGAATTGTCACCTATCTCCATCGCTGCAGGATTGGTCACTGTACTTTATTTAGCCCATTGGGTGATGTCATGTTTTCCTGGATGTTCTTTATGCATGTGGATGTTTGTCAATGTCTGAGCATTGAAGAGTTGGGTATTTATTTTAATCTTCACAATCTGGGCTTGTTTGAATCCATTCTTCTTGAGAAGGCTTTCCAGATACTCAAATGAAATTGAGTGTTGTGATGGATGCCTTTGGTCACTGCAGCTGTATCAGCACCGGGAATGTCCCAAACTCACTAATGCTGTGACTCTTGCATGCTACAGGTAGTACTACCTGCTGAACTTGGGTAAGAGAGAAGAGAATTCCAGGGATTACCAGGCAAAGTCTCTTATTCTCTTCTCTCACTCTCTGTGCTGGGCTGGTGGAGTTGAGTGAGGAGTGATGTGGGCACTCCCCTGTGGCCACCAGTGCCAGGTCACCTGAAGCCAGCCCAGTCTTACTCAAAGCCCATAGTTATTGTTGCCTGGCTACCTCTGTTATTTATTCAAAGCCTAAAGGCTCTTTAGTCAGCAGGTATTGAATCCTGCCAGGACTGGGTCCTTCCCTTTAGGGTGGCATGTTTCCTTCTGGCCCAGGGTGGGTCCAGAAATGCCACCCAGGAAGTAAGGCGTAGAATCAGGGGTTTCAGGTGTCTGCTTGGTACTTTATTTTACTGTGGCTGATCTGGTACTCAAATTGCAAAACAAAGTCTTCTGAACTCTTCCCTTTCGTTTCCCTATGTGTAAGAAAACTCTCCTCCAGCTGCACCACTTATAGTTGGGGTAGAGGTGACACAGGCACTGGCTTGGCCACCACTGCTGGTGTCTCACTGAGTCATGTGCACCCCAAGTCAACTGGCTTCAAAGCCAGCACAGCCCCAGGAATTGCCTAAGGACTGCAGCCTTTGTGGCCTATCTTACAGATTCAATCCAGGCCCTAGGCTCCTTTTTGTCAGCTGGTGGTAGTGCTAGCCCGAACTTGGGTTTTGGGGCAGAGGATTTCCCTCTGGGCAGGCTGGTCTAAATGCTCCCTCAGTTGGTGCTGGCAGAATTATGCCCTGTGCTGCGTTCCCCTGTGCCAGGGTGGCCCTGAGTTTCAATGCAAAGTCTCACAATCACTTAAGTCTCCCTACCCCAGGTACATAGGTTCTCTTTCCACTCTGTGTACTGGTGCAGCCCTACTGGGGTGTTGGGGGAGGGGTGGTGTAGGCAATACAAGATTGTCTTTTCTGCACTCTTCAGTGTCTCTTTCCTTGATATAATGTTAAAATCAGATAGTATGATCGCTCCCCTGACTTTTGGTTCTTCTGAAATTGCTTGCTTGCAAGGATATTAGTTGAATTTGGTGTCTGTATGAATGGACAATCACTGGAGGTTTCTATTTGGCCATCTTGCACCCACTCTTGCTTTCTTTTGATTCAAGCTTGCTGATATATATTTTTCTATCCTTTGACTTTCAAACTATTCTTGTTGGTAGACATAAATGGCTCATGTTTTCCTAATCCACTCTGCCACTCTATATCTTTTAATTGGAATATTTAGATCAATTACATTTAATATAATTATTGATACATTAGGGCTTAAGTCTGCATTTTATTTTTTGTTTCTGTTTGTATTCTATTTTTTGTTTCTCTATTTTCCTTTTCCTGAGAGTTGCTTGAACAATTTTTAGAATTCTATTTTTAATTTATCTATAGCATTTTATAATTTTTAAATTATTTTTATTTTATTTTATTTATTTATTTTTTTGAGACAGAGTCTCACTTTGTTGCCTGAGCTAGAGTGCTGTGGCGTCAGCCTAGCTCACAGCAACCTCAAACTCCTGGGCTCAAGCAATCCTCCTACCTCCCCTGTAGCACTACAGGTATGTGCCACCATGCCCGACTAATTTTTTTTTCTATTTTTAGTTGCCCAGCTAATTTCTTTCTATTTTTAGTAGAGACGGGGTCTTGCTCTTGCTGAGGCTGGTCTGGAATTCCTGACTTCAAGTGATCCTCCTGCCTCCACCTCCCAGAGTGCTGACATTACAAGTGTGAGCCACCATGCCCAGCTTATTATTATTGTTTTTTTGAAACTGGATCACACTAAATTGTCCAGGCTGGTTTTGAACTCCTGGGCTCAAGCAATCTTCCTGTC
Organism: Microcebus murinus; assembly: GCF_040939455.1. Taxonomy (NCBI): domain Eukaryota; kingdom Metazoa; phylum Chordata; class Mammalia; order Primates; family Cheirogaleidae; genus Microcebus; species Microcebus murinus. The sequence goes on from NC_134108.1 coordinate 86,812,148, forward strand.
TCAGCCTCCTAAATAGCTGGGATTACGGGTACATGCCACTGTGCCCAGCTTTATTTATAATATTTTTGCATGTATCTCTTTGTATAGACCCTTGAATGGAAGGTAATATGTTGTATATACATAACATATCTCAGTCTACTGATGTCATCCTTTTGTCACTGTTAGTGAAGTATAGAAATCTTACTATCCTTTATGTCCCTCCACTCTCTCCATTTGGAACCACATCAGTGTTATAATTTTTGCCTCAACATTCAAACATAATTTAGAAAACACAAAAGGAGAAGCAAAGTCTATTGTGTTGACTCATATGTCTTCTTTCTTTTCTGATATTCCAAGAATTCTTTGTTGTTGTTTCCTTTCTCTTTGGACAATTTCTTTTTGCCATTCTTGTAGGGTAGGTCTGCTGGCATTAAATTCTGTTTTCCTTCATCATGTAAAGTCTTAATTTCCTATTCTTTTTAAAAGGGGACTTTCACTGGAAATACAATTGCAGATTACTAGTTCTTTTCTTCTAGTATTTAAAAAATGTTGTTCTGCTTCCTTCTGACTTTGTGGTTTCTTATGAAAGATTGACTATCATTCAAATTACGTAATCCTTTAAGCGAGGGGGCATTTATCTCTTGTTTTTTTTTTTAATAGACTTTAGTTTTTAGAGAAGTTTTAGGTTCACGGCAAAATTGAGCAGAAAATACAGATTTGTCATATACCCTCTGTTTCCATATATTCATAGTATATTCATAGCCTTCCCCACTATCAACGTTGAGGATCAGAATCGTACCTGTGTACATCATGTTGTTTTAATGATTTATTTTGTCTTTCATTTTCAGAAGTTTGATTATTATGTATCTCAGAGTAGATTTCTTGGAGTTTATATTATTTGGGATTCGCTCAGCTTCTTGAATCTGGAGGTTAATATCTTTTATCAAATTTTAGCTATTATTAATATTACTTCAAATACTTTTTCAATCTTGTCCTCTTTTTCCTCTCCCTCCAGTACTTTAATAACAAGAATTGTCAAACTTTTGTTGTAGTCTCACAGGTGCCTGAGGATCTGTTCATTTTCTTCCCAGTCTATTTTCCCTCTATTTTTCAGATTGAGTAATTTCTATTGTTTTTTTCTTCCAGTTTGATGATTCTTTCCTCTGTTCCCCTCATTTTGATAGTGAGTTCACCCACTGAGCTTTTTATTGCATGTACTATATTTTTTAATTCTAAAATTTTCATTTAGTTGTTCTTTATTTTCCTTATTACCTTCTATTTCTTTCCTGAGACTTTTGATTTCTTTGCTGAGATTTTTGAAAGAATTGTTTCAGGTGTATTCATCATTGCTCATTTTTTTATTTTTTATTTTTATTTTTTGAGACAGAGTCTCACTTTGTTGCCCAGGCTAGAGTGAGTGCCGTGGCATCAGCCTAGCTCACAGCAACCTCAATCTCCTGGGCTCAAGCAATTCTCCTGCCTCAGCCTCCCGAGTAGCTGGGACTACAGGCATGCGCCACTATGCCTGGCTAATTTTTTGTATATATGTTTTTAGTTGGTCAATTAATTTCTTTCTATTTTTAGTAGAGACAGGGTCTTGCTCAGGCTGGTTTTAAACTCCTGACCTCGAGTGATCCTCCTGCCTCGGCCTCCCAGAGTGCTAGGATTACAGGCGTGAGCCACCTCGCCTGGCCCGTCATTGCTCACTGAAATTTTTTTTATGATGACTGCTTTAAAATCATTGTTAGGTAATTTTATTATCTATGACATCTTTTTTTTCATTCAGTTTGAGATGTTCCTGGTGCTTGGTATGGTGAATGTTTTCAGTGGAAACCTGGACATTTTGAACATTGTGTTATGAGACTCTGGATTTTATTTAAACCTGTTTTAATGAGCTTTCTCCGACAACACTCCAGCAGGGGAAGGGAGGAAACCACCTTGTTATTGCCAGGTGGGTGTGGGAATTCTGGCTCTAATGAGGGAGCCCTCACTGGGAGGGGTATTATTACCTATCAGAGGGGCAGCTGAGCTGAAGAGAGCTAAATTTCTAGGTGTTAGAGTAGCCAATCAAAGCAACAAGTCCAACTGAAAGTAATAGTCGAGCCATTAATCACTTACTGTGATAGTATATGCAAGAGGTTAAACCAGAGAAAGTTCTGGCTCTCCCAGTTTCTGTTTAATCCATGGAATGGCATACCAGTTGAGGGCCAGGTTCATCAGCACGGATATGGTGTTGTCTTGCTTCTGAGGGAGCCCTGAACAAAAGGCTACTGAAGTTTTATGGACCCAGGGGCTGGTGCAGATGGAGAGGGAGGAGGAGGAGGAATGAAAAAGTACTGAGTACTAAATCAGAATGAATGAAAATTTCTTCCAGGTTCCCCAGTAAGGAGACCTCAAAATAGTGGAGCCTGGGCTAAGAACAGATATGCACAAGAGCCTGGCTGGCCAGGGGGCCCGAATCCTTGACTCTAATTCTCTTCAGAGTTTGCAATGCATCGGCTGTGTACAAAGTCTGTGGAGGGGAGAGCAACTTTTCCTCCTGAGGCTTGGTAGGTAGGTAAAGCCTTTGCATTAAAAATTGCCTATGGTTGAGCCTAAAAAAATTACATACAGGGCTGGGCACGGTGGCTCACGCCTGTAATCCTAGCACTCTGGGAGGCCAAGGTGGGCGGATTGCTCGAGGTCAGGAGTTCGAAACCAGCCTGAGCAAAAGCGAGACCCGGCTCTACTATAAAATTAGAAAGAAATTAATTGGCCAACTAATATATATAGAAAAAATTAGCCGGGCATGGTGGCACATGCCTGTAGTCCCAGCTACTTGAGAGGCTGAGGCAGGAGGATTGCTTGAGCCCAGGAGTTTGAGGTTGCTGTGAACTAGGCTGATGCCATGGCACTCACTCTAGCCTGGGCAACAAAGCAAGACTCTGTCTCAAAAAAAAAATTACATACAGGATTTTGCTACAACCAGACTCCTTAGTGTTTTATTACTGCTCCTCGCTTGGCTTCAGCTGACACTATGCTGGAGGTGGCCTCATTATCTATTGATGATGGTGAAAATCCTGAGTATCTGCTAGGCCTCCTTAACCACTACCCAAGTGGGGAGGGAAGGGAGTTTCCTTACTGCTAGGCTGGGAGTGGAAGTCCAGAATCCACTGATGCTGTGAGGGGTAGGTCTAGCTTCCTTTGCTGGCATGGGAAGGGAGGGCATCGCTTTTTCTGTGGGGTTTCCTTAGAGTAGAATAGCTACTGCGTATGAGGTTTCTGTCTTGCGAGGCTGCCCCTTTGCTGGTTCTGCAGATAGAAGGTGCAGGCTTTTTTGGGGGGGCTTTTCAGTCTATACTCATTGGTGTTGCCCAGTTATTGGCTTCTTCAGCTCTAAATTTAGATTATGAGACCAAAAAAACTCCCAGGGATCTTATCAGCATGTTGTCCCTTGAGTCCTGAGGTTCCTAGCAGTCTGTCTTCTTCTTTTCACATTCCAGAGCTTTCTTATGTTTATTTTATATATAATGTTAAGGGGTTTTAGTTGTAATTACTGTGAGGAATAGGAGAAATTGTCTGCTCCATCATCCCAGAAATCTTTCTGTTCATTTTTGATATTTAAATTTAAATAATCAAATTAACAGCATATTAAAAATTAAATAGAAAGATGAATGAGAAAGACCACTATCCTTTGTCTCATTTCTCCATACTTCTAGCATTGTTCCTCAGAGACAAACACTTTATTCATGTGTTTCCAATTATTTTAGGGTTTACCTCAATATAGTTAAAGTTATAGTAATGTGCTTATTTTATTGTTTTTAAATTTAACATCTCTAAACATCCTCCTCCTATGTTATAAAATAATTTCATTTGATTACATTGTTCCCTCCTTCTTTCTTCTCTCAATTTTGTTGTCATTTGTCATTAATCCCCAGCTTTACAGGTTACCTATGGAACTTCAAATTATAACTGTATCTAAATATGGACAGTATTTCTTGTCTTCCCACTTTGTACAGGCGACTATTAGCCCTCCTTTCCTCTCTCCCACCATTTTTCTCCTTCATCTATCTAACAACCTCTGACAGCTACACCTTTACCCTCTTACCTGCCACACTTTTACATAGTCTTATTTTAAAACAATCTTGGTGTGCCCAGTTTACATGATACCATTTTATATGTGTTAAACTGCAAAATAGTTAGGGTCCAGATAGGAGACAGAAATCACACGTGCTATTTGAACAGAGAGACTCAGGAGAATTAGTGACTAAATATAAAGTTGTTAACCAGGTATGGATAAAAAGTGAATTCTAGTCATCAAGGAGGTAGCAACAACTATAGGACTTAGCTACCACCTTATGACTAAGAGAATAAAGAGAAGAGATTAGAATAATTACAATTTAGTAATTTAGAAGAGAGGCCTTGCAATTCTGAAGCTCAAACTTCAAAGTTGGGGGCCCTACTTGGCGCTGGTGCTGGTGTTTTTTGGTGGAAGGGTGTGGGTGGATGAGCCTGGTATGTTGGAAAATCTGCAAACCAGATTCAGCTGTGGCCATGGGAAGGTGCTGCGGCTGCCAAGGGGAAGAAGCATTCATGGGGTGATGCTCGTAGGAATGGGAAGCAGACCGGAAGAAGCAAATCTCTTCTTCTCTCTCTAACCTGTGGTCTTTCTCTACCACCTTCACGAGTCAGCTGGCAAAGCCGAACTGTGGTCTGCAGAGTCCTGGGTACAGCATCACAAAGCAGTTTATGGAAGGGGTATTTCCATGCGTTTTTAATAAGAACTGTGCATTTTATTTGTTTTCTATAAGTTCAACTTTGCTTTAAAGTATACGTATGTCCATATATTAAATGGACACACACACTTTTTAGAGTATACAAAATATCTTTCCTTTAAGTATACATTTATTTCATAAATTGTGGGTGCAAATATGTAAACCACTCTATGAATAGATTGGGTTTATTTTAAACCATATTTAGCTAATATGAGAATTTTAAATTTCATTTATTAGTGGAAGCCTGAAGGGAGTAAGAAGAGGTATAAATCAAGACTGAGTGACTTGAGAGAGAATGGGATATAGGATATCAAAGATATATATTCATTATTCCTCAATTTGGCCCTCCAGGTCATCTGATAAGTTTTCTTGGGCCATTGACTGCTCACTTCTTCACTAGGGAATGCTAAATTCCTTTAATACAAACAAGCATTCCAGTGTTGGCGGAAGATTCTCTGTCTTAGGAGCATTTGAGACAGTAGCAATGAATCATACTGACTCTAAATAATTTTTTTATTTTCAGATATGAGGCATGGAGCCAACCTTTAGCCAAATACTAGGCTTTTCTTTCTTTCTTTCTTTCTTTCTTTCTTTCTTTCTTTCTTTCTTTCTTTCTTTCTTTCTTTCTTTCTTTCAAATTGCTTCTCCTTTGCAAATGGAAGGTAAAGATGAAATTTGAGGTAGAGATGAAAGAATCTAGGTTTATGAGTTTTATTCTCAATGGTCAGGAAAATATGCAATGGATAATTGTTTCATTTTGGATGTTTATTTTATCTATTAGATCAAACAAATGGCCTCTTCCTAAGGCATGCATTCTCCATGTATTGGATGAGATTAGATGAAAGAATAATCAATACCCAGGTGAGTCTAAAGAGACAGAATTCACACAGCACTACTTATCCAACATGTAGGGAGTATGGAATGAATATGTACAAAGTAAAATTCACCAACAACTTAGAGCTTCATGAAGTAGCAGAGCATAATGTGTTAGGAAAGCTCTTTTTTGACTGCTAATAGTAGGAGTCACTCTATCTCAACCAATGAGAAGATATTTTATTTTACTCTTCGTCTAAAATTTTTTTCATTTTTTAAAACAAAACTCTTTTAAACTCTTAAAAACTCTTTTAAAAAAAGCTCTTTAGGGCCGGGCGCGGTGGCTCACGCCTGTAATCCTAGCTCTCTGGGAGGCCGAGGCGGGCGGATTGCTCAAGGTCAGGAGTTCAAAACCAGCCTGAGCGAGACCCCGTCTCTACCATAAAAATAGAAAGAAATTAATTGGCCAACTAATATATATATATATAAAAAAATCAGCCGGGCATGGTGGCTCATGCCTGTAGTCCCAGCTACTTGGGAGGCTGAGACAGAAGGATCGCTTGAGCCCAGGAGTCTGAGGTTGCTGTGAGCTAGGCTGACGCCACGGCACTCACTCTAGCCTAGGCAACAAAGTGAGACTCTGTCTCAAAAAAAAAAAAAAAAAGCTCTTTATTGAGCTATAATTGATATGTGAAAACTGCACATATTTGATGTGTACAATTTTACAAGTTTGGACATGTGCAAATGCTCATGATACCATCGGAACATAAAGATATATGTGGCAACAAAAAAAAAATCCAAGATTTCTTGGAAAAATATAAAATCTGACTTTTTAAAGGATCTCATGTGCATTGGACCCTGCGCTGGACAGTTTACACCCATTAACTCATTTAACTCTCCTGAAACAAAACAAAAAAGCTCAAAACTGAGGCAATATTATTATCCTCATATCTTGAGGCTGAAATGTTGTGGCTTGATCATAGTCATGAAATGGTACATGGGAGAGGCAGTGCAGTGTTTGTGATTCCAATGCCCACTCTTTTCAACTGCTCTTATGTTAATTATAAAACTTTAATAATAGCTCTCAAGACTAGTGAATCCTCTTCTAATATTCAAGACAATCATGGTTTTTTAGTTAACTAAATGAATTATATATACATATGAAAGCTACTATGTATTTTAACAAAAATTACTAATTTTAAAACTCTATTCTTGTGTTTGAGCTTACTATCCTTGTCCTATTAAAGTGAAGTCATTACAGGTTATTAAATATGACATTAATGTAGAAATAATTTTATGGCACTTTACCTTTTTTTGGAGTAACTTGTATTATTTGTATAAAGGAGGCTAATCACATCACAACCCTTATGCAATACATGTAGTAGGTGGAAAATGACATTTTAGCTTTGATTAGAATAATTTGAGATTCCTGCTGAGAAGGTTGCCTAAGGTCACAGGACTACGCAGAGGTAGAAATACAGCAGAGGAATCTCTATTTCTAGCCCAGTGATCCACTTAGTTAAAACAGGGCTCACGCTATTCATAAAGCAATGTCATAAGTCACAAATCTAGTTAAGTAAGATAGGAGCAAAAATTAGACATTAGGAGAAACAATCACTTATGTAATAAATGTCAACCAATCTTTCTTTTCAAACGAATTTCATAATATCATCTATCCATTTCTTAGAAAAAAAAGCTTTATAGATTTAGGAAAAAATATAACTATTCTTGATTACAAGTTGCCCTGGTAGAATGATAGAAATTGTAATTAGAATTCCTTTTGTAGGGGGTGGGGGTGGCAAAAAAAAAAAAAAAAAAAAAAGAATTCCTTTTGTAAAGATTCAAGGATGTCTCATAGAATAAGATGACAAAGAATTAGATGATTATTAATTATACAGATCTCTGCAATAATGCTTAGCCTCTGTGATGTATGGTGTTTCTTTGTATTTTATTAATCTGAGTGTTCAACACTGATACTTTAGGAACTATCTTTACTTTTTCAGAATTTTAATAATGGTTTATAGGAATTATAATGTCCTCTAAATTATTCTGGCTCCATTGACTTATTCTATATTCTAGCAAATGCTTTTCTAATAAATCTCTTCCTTCTAATTTGCCCTCATTTCAAGTCTAAAAAACAATCCTGAAAAGTCACTATTTTTAGTTTTTCTCTTTGTCTTTAGTATTAGGTTAGAATAAAAACTAATTTTATTCCTACTTATTTTGTTTGCTTAACATATTTTATGTAGAAAAATTTCTACGTAAGATATTTTATTTTTGAACTTGTAATTGCCAAATGTTCATTGAATACTTGCAGATTTGGTGATACCTATATATTTTAGTACAATATAGAGCACTTCATAAAGCCTCAATGAAAATTCATCTTATTATTGTTAGAACCATTAGCAGTGTGAGCAGTGCAATAGAACTATAGATCAAAATCTGTGCACAAGGACAGATCTTCAAATTTGATAATAGAAGATATTTGGCATTTAGGAAGAAGATGACACACAAGCCAAAGCTATGTCCTAGTGTATCTTGTCTCTGATGTCTTTGCTTACTTTTCTCTTAACCTGCTATTTACTCTACTTGATATCTAACTATCTAACTTAAAACTGAAAATAATTGGGAGCGTGCCTGTGTAAAGGTTAGCTTACATCATAATTCCTGATGCATGGGAAAATTCCAGATCATGGACACAGATTTTGACTAAGAAAACTCTAGAGATCTTTGGGACAGTAATTTATTTATTTGAGTCAGAGTTTTGCTCTGTCATCCTGACTGGAGTGCATTATAGCTTATTGCAACCTCAAACTCCTGGGCTCAAGTGATCTATCCTCTTGCCTCAGCCTCCCTAGTAGCTGGGACTACAGTTGTGCACCACCACACCTGGCTAATTTTTTTTTTTTGTAGAGGACAAGGTCTTGCTCTGGCTCAGGCTGGTCTTCACCTCCTGACCTCAAGAAATTCTCCTGCCTTGGATTCCCAGAGTACTAGGATTACAGGTGTGAGCCACCGAGCCCTGCTGGGACAGTGTTCTCTGGAGAGCTAGACGGATTCCTATTCAATTTTAGGAAGAGGTCTTTGGAGTCATAGAGTCCTGACACCACTTCAGAGATGAACGGTAGCTGTGTGTGCTGAGATATAATCAGGATAACTCTAAGCACAATTTAAGTTTTGTACTAATTCAGTAGGTGTTTCTAAATATTCCCAGGACATAGGCTAGACTGAGAATTCTGGCCTAGATTTATTCCAAACCCTGTTGCCTGGGAATTTGGAAAAAACTGGTTTTGCCCTTAGGAAGTGGTATGTTAGCAAGTGGTGTGTTTGGGGCATGAGGCATTAGCCATTTACTAGCTTGTGGGGGTCACTAAGATTTCCTTAGTTTATTCTGTGCAAACCAATTCTACCAATGTTTATTCAACACCCACTAAGTGCCCAAGGCTATGCTCTAGATATTTGGTTAAAACATACATCCTAAAGTTCTTGTCACTGAATGGATTAACAATTCAAGGGAATGGGTTTTAAACTGTGTTCATTGTACTTTATGGTTCCAAGGATGAGCCTCAGAGCCGCCATAGAAGTTGGTACAATTTTAGAATTGCACCTGGTACATAATAAATGCCCAATTTGTGTTAGCCTTGTGGCCTTATAGTTCAACTGAAAAAAGTTTGTTTGCTTTATATGCTTGGTACATATTTATATAGTGATTTTCTGAGTAAGATTTTATTTAAAAAAGGGGTCTGCTGCTAAATAAAGTTTGAAAACCTAATGGTCTCTGACATCTCTTGTTTTAGAGTCTTATGAAATATTCATATAAACATTCCATCAACACTACTCAATTTTATAATATCATAAAGTCCTATTTGTTATTAATTGATCATCTATAAAGAGTCACAACATTTTAACAAATATATATTCTTTACTGAGTGTGGAACGGTCCAATTTTAGATAATAGAAAAAATAATTATAGCCACCAACATTATGATACTTTACGTATGTCAAAACTGTACTTGCCTTTATGAACATTATACAGGTTAACATTGAGTGCTAGGTACTATTCTAAATAATTTTAGATATTTTATGTCATTTATCTTCATAACCATAGTATGAAGTAGGTATTATTTTATAGATGGAGGTAATGCTAAAGACAAAAATTTTATTCAACATGCCTAAAATTTATATAGCAAGAAAGTGTGAGAGCTTTGTACAAGAACATAGGGCATTTGACTCCAAAGCCATTAAGTATTATTATCCCAATTTTATAAATAAAGAAATTGAGATCCAAAATATTAGAATTTTGTCTTAGATTATATTGCTATTAACTGTCCGAGCTGGAATTCTAAGGAAGTCATCTAACTACTTCAGTCATTCTAGCTACTATAATAGTTAGAAATAGTTAAAACTTAGCAAAAGATAAATTGGGGTTTTCTGACAATTAAGTAAAACAAATATTTGATAGAGAAGTTCAGATACATGTAAAAGTATCTTAAAGAGCCTGAAGAGACTGACCAGATAACATTGGTGGTCATTAATATATCTAAAAGAAGATTACATCAATCTAAAGAGACATTTAACATATTTTATCAGATATATCCTAAGTATTTTATACCTTGATGATACTATATTTCAAAAAGTCTAATTCCTGATTATTCATTGCTAGTATGTAGAAATACAATTGATTTTTTTTTTTTTTTTTGAGACCGAGTCTCACTCTGTTGCCTGGGCTAGAGTGCCGTGGCGTCAGCCTAGCTCACAGCAACCTCAAACTCCTGGGCTCAAGCAATCCTCCTGCCTCAGCCTCCCAAGTAGCTGGGATTACAAGCATGTGCTACCATGCCTGGCTAATTTTTTCTATATATTGGCCAATTAATTTCTTTTTATTTTTTTATTTATTTATTTTTTTTGAGACAGAGTCTCTCTTTGTTGCCCAGGCTAGAGTGAGTGCCGTGGCGTCAGCCTGGCTCACAGCAACCTCAATCTCCTGGGCTCAGCGATCCTACTGCCTCAGCCTCCCCAGTAGCTGGGACTACAGGCATGTGCCACCATGCCCGGCTAATTTTTTGTATATATATTTTTAGTTGGTCAATTAATTTCTTTCTATTTTTTGGTAGAGACGGGGTCTCGTTCAGGCTGGTTTCGAACTCCTGACCTTGAGCGATCCGCCCGCCTCGGCCTCCCAAAGTGCTAGGATTACAGGCGTGAGCCACCGCGCCCGGCCAATTTCTTTTTATTTTTTAATAGAGACGGGGTCTTGCTCTTGCTCAGGCTGGTCTCCTGACCTTGAGCGATCTGCCTGCCTCAGCCTCCCAGAGTGCTAGGATTACAGAAAATTGATTTTTTAATATATTGATTATTGCACTAGACAGAATGTTTATGTCTCCCCCATCATTCATATGTTGACATTCTAATCTCCAAGGTGATGGTATTAGGGGATGGGGCCTTTGAGTGGCGATCCTCTCATGAATGGGATTAGTACCCTTGTATAAGAGCCCCCAGAGAGCTTGTTTGTCCATTTAGCCATATGCAGTTGCAGTGAGAAGATGGCCATTTATGAGGAAATAGTCCCTTACCAGACACCAAATCTGCCAGCACTTTGCTCCTGGACTTCCTAGCCTCTAGAACTGTAATAAACTTCTGTTGTGTATAAGCCTCCCTACCTGTAGTATTTTGTTATAGCAGCCCGAGCACATCAAGGCAATTCTTTATCCTGAAATCTTGCTAAGCTTACATATAAATTCTAGCATTCTTTTTGTAGAGCCCATCAATTATCTATTTCCTTTGGAATGAGTTTTGATAATTTGTATTTTTTAAGAAAATTGTCCACTTTATCTAAGTTATCGAATTTGTAGGCATAAAGTTGTTCCTAATTGTATTAGTGATCTATTGCTATGTAATAAATTATTACAAGCTAAATAGTTTAACACACACATTTATTGTCTCACAGTTTCTAAGGATTAGGAATCTGGGCATGGCTTAGCTGGGACCTCTGTTTAGTGTCTCACAAGACTGCAATCAAGGTGTCAGCCAGGACTGGGTTCTCATCAGGAGATTGGCCAGGGAAAGATTTGTTTCCAAACTCTTTTAGGTTGCTGGCAGAATTCATTTTCTTGTGGTTGTAGGACTCATGACCAGCTTGCTTCTTGAAAGTCAGCAATGGAGAGAAAGAGACTCTAGTAAGACAACCATCATAATTTTCTGTAATCCCATACATGTAAACATGTACATCTCATGGCCTTCACTGCATTTCATTGGTTAGAAGCAAATTATAGCTTCTCCTCACACTCAAGAAAAGAGGATTATACAAAGTCATAAACGGCAGGGTGTGTGCATCATGGGAAATAGCTTAAAGTCTGTCTACCACAATAATATCCCCCTATGTACATTTTACTACCTGTAGAACCTGTAATGATGTCACCTTTCTCATTCCAGATATTGCTAATTTGTCTCCTCTTTTTTTCCCCTTCAGACTGGCTAGAGCTTTATCAATTGTATTGATCTTTCCAAAAAACCAGCTTTTGGTGTCATTGATTTTCCCTCCTGTTCTTCTGTTTTCTATTTAATCAATTTATACTTTGATCTTTATTTTCCCTTTCTGCTTGCTTTGGGTTTCATTCGCTCTTTTATTTTTCAAGTTTCTTAAGGTAGAAGCTGGAGTCATTGTTTTGAGACCTTTATTCTTCTTTAATCTAGGCATTTAGTACTATAAATTTCCCCTAAATTCTGCTTTTGTATCATTTCACAGATTTTGACATATAGTGTGCATCTTATTGGCCTTTTCTGCCTCAAAAGTAGCCTGCACCATAAACCATAATAGTATATCTGACCTCAGCCCAAGTACTTTATGGATGGCAGCAGATAAAAGCAATCTTTTATTTAACATAATAACCTAGGACTATTTTTCAGAGACTTCTTTGACTTTAACATCCATATCGATCACCTATATTAGATTAGTCAGTGTTCTCCAGGGAAACAGAACCAATAGAATATCTATCTCTCTATCCATCCATATATTTGTCATCTATCTGTCTATATGCATCTCTCAATCTCTATTTCATCTACATAGATTTATTTTAAGGAATTGGCGTATGTGATTGTGGGGCTGGAAAGTATGAAATTTACAGTGTAGGCTGGCAGGTGGGAGATCAAGGGAAGAGTTGATGTTCCAGCTTAATTCTGATGGCAGCTAGGAAATAAAATTTCTTATTCCTTGGGGGGACCTCAGGTTTTTTTTTTTGGTGTTTCTCTCTTTTATTTAAAAACAGTGCTTCATTACCATTTGCAAAGGCTGAGGCAGTGCTCCTCCTTTGCTTAGAGTTTATAAAAGCCAGCAACATGATCAATAATTTATACACATGGAGAGTAATACAAAAAAATAAGGAATAAAGCCAAAGATCTAACTACTCCGATCTTCACAATTCCAGCTACTTGATAATAATAGGAGTAACCCAATGAATACTGTATGGTCTGAAAGCTACTATACAATATGATTCTTAACGAGAAGGGAAGGGAATAGAGACTGTCACAAAGCCCTGGGATGCTTCTCTGGAGTTAGCAGGGAAACAGGACCCTGGGCAAGCAGCTCGGGTGTCCTAGGAAGTGATTGTGGGAGGACAAGAGGGGAAGAGAGAAGGCTAGGTGGTCAGTTACACGAGCATCCCATGTGATGCCCCCATGTCCCAAAGGTACCTGTTTTGCCACGGCAATGGGAGGGGCCAGAGAAACTGCATGTTGCATGTAGGGGTGGCCCAGTCCCTGCCACAGGGAGTGGGGAGAAGAGGAGAGGTTTTGTGGCATTTTGAGCCTTGCAAAAATTTGGACTGAAAGCTCAGAGACTCAGGTAGGTCAGCCTGTCGGGGACAAGTAAACTCCACTGGCTCTCTTCTCGCTTTGCAGCCCTAGCTTACGTGTGTCAGCCCCAGGTTGCTCCAGCTATTCACAAGCAGAATTATAACACAAGAAAAAAAATTCATATCCCTTAGGGAAAAAAGAGGATCAATTCATCACTCGATATATAATACAGCCAAAAATGAGCTTCCAAAACAAACACACACACACACACACACAAAATACTGTGAACAGAAAAATATAAGAAAATGACTAAGCTGGGAGTCTTGTTGGGGTATAGACATTGCTTAAAGCACTTAGTCCGTGGAAAAACCAAACCAAAAAAAAATTTTTTTTTAAAAATTCAAAAACTCATGTACCCCCTGGGAAACTGGTGTTGGTAACAGGTGCAGGGGGTGGGGAGAGAAAAGAGAATCGCTGTTCCCTTTTTGCTCGCCAGGGTGAGTGGAGCCCTCACATCACTGGCATGTACACAGCCACCAGACACAGAGGACCAGGCCCCGATGCTGGTGGTCTCCTTGAAGGCAAGGTCTGCATTTTGGCTGAGGAGCAGTTCTCTCAGTTACCAATCCCTGCCAACCAGCACTACCATGGCTGAATTGATCTACTGTTTCCTGAGTAAACTGTAACTGGCTACAGTTTCGGTAACATGGATAAGAACTCAGCTACTACAGCCAACTGCGATACTTCAGGAATCCCCTCCATCCCATCCCTCGGCTCCTCATTCCCAGGGCATCTGATGGAGGAATGTGATAACTCGCTGCAGTCTGTATGCCTTACTTTCAGAGAAAGGTGCCAGGGACTCTACTGCACTCACTAAACCAGAGGGCACACACTGGCTTAGGACACCCAGAGCCTACTTGGAAAGGGCCCTGTTTCATGCTCTAGCTCTTGGATGGCTATTGCCTGGTTGATCAGTAAAGCAAGTATGAAGGAAGTATATAGGAAAAGGAAAGGGAGGGAAGAGGCTTTTGGACAGTAACATTTCCAGAAAAAAAAAAAGTGTTTTATGCAACAGAGAATCAAGTTTCAACTGTGTATACTACAAATGGTCAAACATTTTCAAGAGCATGACAAAATAAAAACACACAAATTTACGTCTGATGTTCACCTTGCCCACTGTTTTTTTCCTATCTTAAAAACAGTGCAAACAGGTAACTTATGTTTTTAAAACACCACAACCTCTTCCCCACCCCCCAAAGTCCCTTTCCTCCTAGTATTTGGGGGAAAAATCTGCAATTTTGCAGATGTTACTGTGCTAGACAGCTGCAAGCAGCAGAGAGCTGGCTGCTGGACTGGGTGAAAGGGGAAGGTCCATCCAACAGCTTCCCCTTTATTCTCCTTAAGTGTCTAAGCCACTTTACAGACTGTCCCTTGGTCAGCCTTGATCTCCTGCCAGAGGGAAGGGTGGTTTATCATGCCCTTGTTGCATATCCTCTGGGTTGCTTCCATCCCTAAGTGACACCTCCCTTGCATCTGGAAGCTACATGACTAGTTATAGGATGGTAGTGATTAACCGACTTGTCTGCTATATCTCTAGTGAAGCACATCCTAAACTAAGAGCAGTTCAGCCCCTGAGGAGTCGCGCTCTTGAGGAAAAGCTGCTATCACTGATTTCTATGGACTAGATCTCCACTAGCTCCCCTTAAAGTAAGAGTTGAGCCCCATGCCCCTTCTTTTTCAAGGAAAAAAATCTCTTGGCTCAATTCAGACTGTGGCTGTTAGAGGATGGCGGTGATAGTAGGTTTTGTTAAACCTGAGCCTTAAACATGATGAATCACAATGGCTCATCTGAGTTAATGGGAGTCAAACTAAGTAACGCAAGGAATTCTGGAGAAGACCTAAGGGCAGTTCTCTGGGCTGAAAGAGGGATAATGAGATAAAGGTCTTCACTAGAGGTCTCTTTAAAGGAGCCCACCTTCTAAGAGTTAAGATGCTCAGTATATAAAGTCTAGATCAGAAACTACAGTAAAGCTGAAAAAAAAAATCATTCATGTACTGTGATTCAGCATCAGTAAGGTTTTTGTAACTATCAACTGGCATCCTCTAATGACCTCACAAAATGCCAGACTCCTCTGACTCTGCATCTTAATCGGATGAGAACCAGAATCAGGAATATACAAGCATTGCTGCTTTGAGGAACCTGCCTCTGATGAATTGGACTGTATGAAGTCTCAAAGTTCAAAAGCTGCAGGGGAAGTTGATACTGTGAAATCTAGATGCTTATGAGAGCCCCAATTCTCAGTGTTGACACTGAAAACCAAAGACTTGTTCATAAAAAGCAGAACTCCATTTAGTCTTTCTTAGAAAAGGGAGCTGGAGGAAGCGGTTATTAAGAACCATCCCTAGAAATGCAGCAGAAACCCACTGAGAAACAGAGCTTGCCTTCAGAGGCCTCAGCCAGAACCAGTTGAACTGAAGTGCACAAAAGGTACCTCAAGCTCAAGCTTCTGCCTCTTTTAAAAGGGTTGTGGGGCCGGGTGCAGTGGCTCACGCCTGTAATCCTAGCACTCTGGGAGGCTGAGGCGGGCGGATTGCTCAAGGTCAGGAGTTCAAAACCAGCCTGAGCAAGACCCCGTCTCTACCATAAAAATAGAAAGAAATTAATTGGCCAACTAATATATATAATATAAAAAAATCAGCCAGGCATGGTGGCTCGTGCCTGTAGTCCCAGCTACTCGGGAGGCCGAGGCAGGAGGATCGCTTGAGCCCAGGAGTCTGAGGTTGCTGTGAGCGAGGCTGACGCCACGGCACTCACTCTAGCCTAGGCAAGAAAGCGAGACTCTGTCTCAAAAAAAATAAAAAAAAATAAAAAAAAATTAAAAGGCCTGTGGGAGCTGCCTTCTCTACCGTTCCCACCATCCTTATCTTTTTCTAGGAAAAAAGTGAAAAATTCTGAAACTCATTCCCCTATTCTCCTCCCCTGCTATGGATACAACCATTTAGAATTTGGCCTTGTCTCCACTGAGTAAGTGACTTGCCATTTCCTCAGAATGGCCCCTATTTGATCATGACCCCAAAGTCCTTTCAGTTTCTTTAGTTCAGTAAAAGTTATCCCTCAAAACAAAAGCAAAACCAAAATCTTTCCTGCCCCCATTCCCTAGAACTGTGAAAGCCCCACATCCCCCTCCCCCCTCTTCTAACTAAAATATTTATATACATACAACGAAAATTGTCTTAACAGCAACAAAACAAACTTTGGCTTGGTGGGGGGGCCCTTAAAAATGGCCAGTGGACTGGGCAGTTTTGTGTCCCCTTATTCTACATCTTCCTCCCCAGAATTAATCATAATTACATCGAGGCCTCTAGCTTCCTTGACGTCTCCCCTGGTTTCAGGCATAGCCTCTCCCCCAGTTATTAAGGGAAAGTATTCTGAAGGGGGAGAAGATATGTATTATATATGACAGGCCAGTGCCCTCCCAGATATATCACTCTGCTTACAAAGAATGCTTGATTCTATCATATGTCAGTCATTTTAATTCAGGGACATGAATCAGTTACCAGTCAAGAACATGTGTGGAGGCAGGAGTTAAAAAAACAAACCAAAAACAAAGCCATAACAAACCAGAAGCTCCATGTCTCTGAATTACTCCCTTTAGCAGATATCCCTTGGGTGAAAGGTCACCCTGGTACCAATGTGAACAGACCAGGGAGCCAAAAAGACCGTGCTTTCCTATATCCTAATGCCTTCATTTTGGAAATGCTGTAGGACACTTGCTTTTATCAGTTATATCTAATAGCTAGAAGAGAAATACTTTCTCCCCTACTTTGATAACATATAAAATTAAAGCCAGATAGCAATAGCAGTGACTCACTGCTGTGGCCACTGCATGACTCTTTCTGGCAATATATTATTAAGATCCTTGCCATTTCAGACCCTCCTTCCAATATGGGACGGGAGCAACCGCAGGGGCTCCGTATTTCATGTCCTGTAGTGTTAATGTATACCAAGTAGGACCTCAGTTTTTTTGTTTAAGGGTTTCAACTGATTGCACGAGCCCTACCCACATTATGGAGGATAATGTACTTTATTCAATATCTACTTATTTAAGTGTTATTCTCATCTAAACAAGTGCTTTCTCAGCTACATCCAGACTGGTGTTTGCCTAAATATCTGAGTTCCGTGGGCTCAGTCAAGTTGACACATAAGGTAAGTTGTCACATCACCCACCTAATTTCCAGATCTCAATTATTGATTTCTCATTTCCCATGACCTACCCACTCCAATTATGTGTCTGTTCCATGGTTACATTCTGAACCTGGAAATCACCAGTCAGGGGCTCCTTCCAAAGTTGCTAATTCAAATAGTCCACTCCCTGACCAAAGTCCCTTATTACACCAGCTTCTGTGCTCAAATACTTTTATGGTAACAGCTGTCAGAAGAAATAGGAACTGTCAGATCTTTACTTTTTTGCTCTGTTAGTCAGTGCTCTCCCTTGTCTATCTTAAATTCCATGGTCAAATTCTTAAATTACTTTCTTGTAAAAATATTAAACAATGTTACTTTTCTATCTTTCCATCATATCTTCTTGGTGAAAGCAGCATGGAATGAAGCCACGTATTTTCTCCATGCCTGCTTCTGCCTGTCTGAACATCCTGGGAGAAAAGACACAAGATGGACAGATTGACACCTCCACGAATTCATGTTCAGTAGGCTCAGTGGGCTCTCAGTTGCCTGGCAATTATTTATTTCTTCGGATAGCCACATTTCTCACTCTAAACTCACCATTTAATAATATGTCCATTCTCATCAAACTTCCACATTCACCTTTGCCTTGTCATTTTGTTATTTTTTCACCTTTGACTTCTTCAAGAAAACAGAATCCAACATCAGGGACTCCTCTACCACTGCCAGCAGTTCTAGTTGCTGCTCACGCCTTCATGCTCGAGAGTGGTAATGGTGTCTTACAGCTGCTGGTCACTGGGTGCTTCAGTGTTCCTCATTGACTGCCTTAATCCCTTCACCCATGTCTGTAACTACAGCCTTCATTAAACTCTCTTTAGTTAAAGTTTTGTGTGTGCATCTTTTTACTTATGGATAAAACCATAAGTCTGCCTTTTGCTCAAAGTATCCCCATCACTGTGGGCTCCAGTTGTATACATTTTAACATAGGTTTCTCTAAACCTAACTAGATCGTAGGCCTAGATGAAAGATTGGCACAATTTTCAACTCCATGCTCCTGGCCGATATAACAGATCATGGTATTTATTCCTACTGATCCTTCCCACCATCAGCTAGGCAACTCATGAATAGATTGGTTTGAATTTTGTTTTTTGCAAGTTGCATTCTTTCAGAGCAGTCTGCTTTTACATAGTTTGATCAAAATCTTCTTCTCTTGTCACCTTTAGTTTGATTCATAGATATTTTGTGATGTCTATAACTTTATTATTTTGGTATCTGTTGCTTACCATGGTTAATTCACTTTTCGAATTAACCTCTACTTTAGTATTGTAACTAAGTCTCAATAGCTGGAGAACCCAAGCAACTCTAAATTTATCCCTGTGCATGATCAGAACATTGATACAGAACATTTTATTGAATTTGCTTACGATTGGTATGTGTCCAATTATGTTGATATATTTGCCATGAATTTTAATAATAAATGTATCAAATATTTATTAATATTGAATGTGTGTTTTATTTTATATAACATTTATTTTTTGGGTGATTGGGTGACCAATGATGCCAGTTTAATGAAATCTCCATATGAAATGCACCAGGATACAATATCATTTCCTGAAAGGTTATTGGAAATATGTATGTACCCACATTATAACATTTACAGAAACTGCATTCAGAAGAATGAGCATGAATATGCTCATTTGGAGCAGCTGACTGTATTTCAATTTAACATTAAGCTGGGAGGATGTCTATTGTTGTCTAGCAAGGTAACTTGGTCATTTAAGGTCCTGGGTGTTCACTCTATTCATCTTCTGGTAGATGTCTGCTGTATTCCTGCCCTCTCGGTCCCTCCCACTTTCCTGGAATCCTAAAGAAGTTCACAGCTTATAAGGAAATGTACTTGTGCCTCTGTTAACAGTGCACCTGCCCAACAGTCCTTGTGCCCAGGACACCTGCTCCTACCCAACGAGTTTTATCATTTTCCAGACCTGAAGTTGAGGCCCTCCTTAGTAATATCAACCAAAATATTTTTGTCATTATTTATTTGTTTCATGGACTTGAGTCAACTGATACCTATTTACCACCTTCTATATGTCAGGCCCTCTTCAAGATGCCAGGTATTAAATGATAAAATAGGAGTCATTTTTGGAATAAATATGAAATGTATATCAAAGTTATATAGAAATACATTAATACAGAATTAAGTCTATGTTGAGAACAAGAAAATCTTTAAAATAATTCAGTACAGTCGTGTGTCACTTAACGAAGGGGGTATATTCTAAGAAATGCATCATTAAGCAATTTCATCACTGTGTGAACATCATAAAATATACTTACACAAACCTACACTACACAGCTGGCCTATATGGTACAGACTATTGCTCCTAGACACAAACCTGTACAGCACCTTACTGCACTGAACACTATATGCAATTGTAACACAATGACAAGTATCTGTGTATCTAAACATATCTAAACATAGAAGAGGTACAGTAAAAATACAGTATGAAAGATAAAAAATGGTACATTTGTTTAGGGCACTTACCACGAATGGAGTTTGCAGGACTGAAAGTTGCTCTGGGTGAGTTTGGAAGTGAGTGGTGAGTGAATGTGAAGGCCCAGACAGTACTGTGCCCTGCCGTAGATTTTATAAACACTGCATACTTAGGATACACTGAATTTTTTTTTTTTTTGAGACAGAGTCTCGCTTTCTTGTCTAGGCTAGAGTGAGTGCCGTGGCGTCAGCCTAGCTCACAGCAACCTCAAACTCCTGGACTCAGGCGATCCTCCTGCCTCAGCCTCCCGAGTAGCTGGGACTACAGGCATGTGCCACCATGCCTGGCTAATTTTTATATTATATATATTAGTTGGCCAATTAATTTCTTTCTGTTTTTATGGTAGAGACGGGGTCTCGCTCAGGTTGGTTTTGAACTCCTGACCTTGAGCAATCCACCCGCCTTGGCCTCCCAGAGTGCTAGGATTACAGGCGTGAGTCACTGCGCCCGGCCATGGATACACTGAATTTTAAAGAGTATTTTTCTTCCTTCAATAATAAGTTAATCTTCCCCAACTGTAAGGTTTTCACTTTATAATTTTTTTTACCTTTTTTTTTTTTTTTTTGTAGAGATGGGGTCTTACTCTTGCTGAGGCTGATCTCAAACTCCCAAGCTCAAGCAAACCTTCCACCTTGGCCTCCCGAAGGGCTAGTATTACAGGCATAATCAGCAGTTCCCATCCAATTTTTAAAACTTTTGACTCTTTTATAATAACACTTATTTTAAAACATAAACTTATTGTACAGCTGTAAAAAATATTTTCTTTCTTTATATCCTTATTCTATAAGCTTATTTATATTTAAAATTTTTTTACTTTTTAAACTCTTTTGTTAAAAACCAAAACATAAGCATACAGATTAACCTAGGCCTACACAAGTCAGGATCATCAATATCATTGTCTTCCACCTCCATGTGTTTGTTATCCCACTGGAAAGTCTTCAGGGGCAATAACGTGCATGGAGCTGTCATCTCCTAGGATAAAAATGCCTTCTTCTGAAATACCTCTTGAAGGACCTGCCTGAGGCTGTTTTATAGTTAACTTAAAAAAAAACAAAAAAACACAACAACTTGAACGAATACACTCTAACATAGCAATAAAAAGTCTAGTATAGGCCAGGCGAGGTGGCTCTCGCCTGTAATCCTAGCACTGTGGGAGGCCGAGGCAGGCGGATTGCTCAAGGTTAGGAGTTCAAAACCAGCCTGAGCGAGACCCCGTCTCTACTATAAAAAAAAAAAAAAATAGAAAGTAATTAATTGGCCAACTAATATATATAGAAAAAATTAGCCAGGCATGGTGGCACATGCCTGTAGTCCTAGCTACTCGGGAGGCTGAGGCAGGAGGATTGCTTGAGCTCAGGAGTTTGAGGTTGCTGTGAGCTAGGCTGATGCCATGGCACTCACTCTAGCCTGGGCAACAAAGCGAGACTCTGTCTCAAAAAAAAAAAAAAAAAACTAGTATAGTAAATACATAAACCAGTACCACAGTTGTTTATCCTTATCAAGTATTATGTACTGTGCACAATTGTATGTGCTATACTTTTGTACAACTTGCAGTACAGTAGGTTTGTTTATACCAGCATTACCACAAACATATGAGTAATGCATTACAGTCCAATGGCTACATTGTTACTAGACAATAAGAATTTTTCAGATCTGTTATAATCTTATAGGACCATCATTCTACATGTTGTCCATCGTTGACTGAAATGTAATTATCCAGTACATGACTGTAATTCCTAACAACTTTTGGGTGGGGAAATGAAACCAGCCTTGTTGGTTTATACATTTTTATTTTTATTTAATTTAATTTTTTAATTTTGGGGTATTATGGGGGTACAAATGCTTTGGTTACATAAATTGCCTTTGTACCACCCAAGGCAGAGCTACAAGCACTCCCATCTCCCAGAGAGTGTGCACTGCATCCATTAGGTGTGAATTCGCCCATCCCGTCCTCCCCCGCCCACTTGCCCAACACCCTATAAATGTTACTTCACATAAGTGCATGTCAGTGTTGATTGATTAGTACCAATTTAATGGTGAGTACATGTGGTATTTGTTTTTCCATTCTTGTGATATTTCACTTAGAAAAATGGGCAGAAAAATATCCAGTTTCATCCAGGATAATATAATAGGTAGTTCACCATTTTTTGTGGCTGAATTGTACTCCATGGTATACATATACCACATTTTATTAATCCACTCATGTATCGATGGGCACTTGGGTTGTATAGCAGCACAATTCACAATGGCAAAGATGTGGAAACAACCCAAGTGCCCATGAATACATGAGTGATTTATACATTTTTTTTTTTTTTTGAGACAGAGTCTCATTTTGTTGCCTAGGCTAGAGTGAGTGCCATGGCATCAGCCTAGCTCACAGCAACCTCAATCTCCTGGGCTCAAGCAATCCTTTTGCCTCAGCCTCCCAAGTAGCTGGGACTACAGGCATGCGCCACCATGCCCGGCTAATTCTTATATATATATATATTAGTTGGCCAATTAATTTCTTTCTATTTATAGTAGAGACGGGGTCTCGCTCTTGCTCAGGCTGGTTTCGAACTCCTGACCTCGAGTAATCCACCCGCCTCAGCCTCCCAGAGAGCTAGGATTACAGGCATGAGCCACCACACCCAGCTGATTTATACATTTTTAATAAACTTTAATATCATTGATTTCTTAAAAGAAGGCTAACAGTGGAGAGGAGACCAGTTTGCCCTGTGTGTCCACCATTCCCGCTGTCGTTCCATGTCCAAACTCTTATTCTGTGAAAAACAGCAAGTGTTTCCCTGCTCCTAGGCCCATTCTGCTTTATACTTTTGACTCCTGCTTTCCTTGGTCAGTTGACTTCAGTTGACTTAGTTCAAGGGATTAACCCTTGAACCAAAGCTAGACAGCTAAAATCCTGGCTATCAGCTCATGAAAATAAAACTTTGCCCAACAAGGGTGGTCAGTATTGGGTGGCGACTAACCCACAAAGCAGATCTCTCTTGGGAATTTGGAAAGAAACTTAAAAGGGAGAAAGAAGCCAAGAGACTCATTGAAGCCTCAGAAGTTCTAAGACAGTAAAAGCTAACAAGGGACTCTGGAGTGGAGAGAAGGCAAGTGGGGAAACTAGTGTTGGGAGATGTAGAAGACCTACGGCAGAGATTGAAATCAACTCAGTAACAAGTTGGGAAACTTTGTCACAGAAAGTAACAGAAATTTACTACTGAACGGATCTTTGCAGATGTGGCTGTTGAGTGTAAGAGCGGTTGTCAGTCCTCCAAGGATGCTGTGTGTCCTGAATGAGTTCCAGTTCCAGTTGCTTGGCTGAGTAGTTGCTAACACACAACCTCTTGGTTCTTACTTGTCTTGTGTACCTTTACTTTTAATTTTTATTTTATTATTTTTTTGAGACAAGGTCTCATTCTGTCCAGGCTGGAGTGCAGTGGCATAATCATAGTTCACTAGAATCTCAAATTCCTGGCTCAAGTGATCCTTCCACCTCTGCCTCCTGAGTAGTTGGGACTGCAGGTATGAGCCACCACAACCCAGCCCTTGTGTATCTTTAAATCTACACCAACTAAAGTAACTTGAAAGCATCATGGTTTTCTCAAATCCAAGTAAGACCGACAAAGAAGGGCATTTATAAATTGCAAATAAATTATTTAATAGCAAATTTGTCTCCATTACCATATTTTAAACAAACAAGATTTAAAATGACCCTAAAAGAGTCTTACCTGTGTACATATCTTTTCTGTTACTGTTATTTGAGATCTGGTAATACTTAATAATTCTATTTGTCTATTTAGCAGAAGCTATCAGTTTATTTCAGAATACCTCTAATCCAAAGAGACGGTAATAGTGCATATTCTCCAACTCAAATTGTTATTAATACCATTCAAATAATTTCAAGTGAATGGAGTGAGATAAGAAAGTTAAGGATATTATCTGAATTAATTCAATTCAAATTTTCAATAAAACAAGAAGAGTTTCAACTAAATTTGTGTCTAATAATCTCTTTCCTGTTAATAAAAAAAATAACTGATATTCACCATGACTGGGTTGTCATGGTGAATTTTTCAATAGATTATGTAGTTTAAGGAAATAACAGTTAATGCAAATTCATGGAATCCTTTGCTTTCTCTTTTCAAATATTCTAAGTCTAGTTTGTCTTTCTTTTTAAACTTTTCTGCTTCTTCTTCAGAAGTATTCACCTGCAGCAAACACACTCAGAAGCTTAATAAATAATACACAAGCAAGATCTAAAGAGGTTTATTGCACAAAGACAGGGCCCAAATCCTTTAGCTGGAAGACTATCCTTTATATAATTTCTGAGACCCTCAGGGCCTTTCCCTTCATTTTCCCTTAGTCTCCCTACTTAGCATTCACAAAAGGTGTCTTTCCTTTAGGTTAGATTAATTTAGGCCTAGAATTTTTCTTTTCTTTTCTTTTCTTTTCTTTTTTTTTTTAGACAGAATCTTGCCCTGTCATCCTGGGTAGAATGCTGTCTCAAACTCCTGTCTCAAATGTCTCAAACTCCTGGGCTCAAGTGATCCTCCTGCTTCAGCCTCCCAAGTAGCTGGGACTACAGGCCAGCCATGCACTAATGTTTCTATTTCTAGTAGAGATGGGTCTGGATTTTGCTCAGGCTTCTCTGGAACTCCTGAGCTCAAGCAACCCTTCCACCTCAGCCTCCCAGAGTGCTAGGATTATAGGTGTGAGCCACTACATGGGCCTAGAAATTTTTCTCTCACTTTTATTTTGTGGAGGATGGGAGAGGAATAGGAAAAGGAGATAAACTTTGAAGCATGCACTTATTAATGGAGAGAACACTGACTAGATTCTTTTTCAATGTAAAAATAACTTTTAAATGACTGCATTTTATGATCTTTGACAATTTATTTCTGTGTACACCACTTTTGAGTATTCCTATATTGAAATAATAGCACTGAGATGGTATTTTCCATTAGTAAACATAGATTCACAAAATATTATTATTGGCTTTACTCACTGGTTTAAATACTTACTATTGAAATGCAACCATGTAGCAGTATCATAGCACATAGTGGCAACTGAGAGTTTTGTATACAAGTAAGATTTGGGGGAACCACAAAGGACCATTGTTCAACACATAAGCTGTACTTTCAATGAGGTTAAACCACACAGTTCATTCAAATTTTCCTATTTTTCTCTCCCTCTATTATCAGATTGCATTTGATTTTGCAATCGGTTCAAAGGTAGGGGCAGAAGACGATAATGAGTTTGTTTTGACAAAATAAGGCTGGTAGGTTCTAAATTAAAAGTATGTTACATTTTCTTGTTTAAAAATGAACATAGAAACACAAGAAGATAAGTAATGAACCAGATCCAATATTCTTTCCTTTAGATCTGCAAATGTAGGATAAGGTTTTTTTTTTTTTTTCCTGTTAGCAGTAAGTATAAGAGTAGTACTAGAAAATAGATGGTTTTTAATTTTTTTATGATTTGTTCTTATAGATGTATTATTTAAGTTAGTTCTTTCACTCTCTTTGTCTTTTTTTTTTTTTTTGAGACAAGAGCCTTGCTCTGTAGCTAGAGTGCAGTGGCGTCATCATAGGTCACTGTGACCTCAAACTCCTGGGCTCAAAGGATCCTTCTGCCTCAGCCTCCTGAGTAGGTGGGCTATAGGTGTGTACCACCACGCCCGGCTATTTTTTTTTTTTTCTATTTTTAGTAGAGACAGAGTTGCTCTTGCTCAGGCTGGTCTCAAACTCCTGAGCTCAAGCAATCCTCCCACCTCTGCCTCCCAGAGTGCTAGGAAGCTCTTGAACTCTATGTGACTCTCAGCACTTTGCTTAATCTCTCTGTGATTTAGTTACCTCTTTTGCAAAGTAGGGACAATAATGTTCAATTTAGTTACTCACAGGGGTGGTTGTAAGAATTCAATCAGCTAATACTGATAAGGGTTAGCTCATTTGTTCTTCCTCCTTCCCTTCTTTTTCTTCCTTATCCCATTTGTATTTTTATCCTTGTAGACTAAGTACGAGTTACTACCTCCTGCACATTGTGCTTAAATATGTGCATACTAAGATGACTTTTGAGTGAATCTGCATGGTTATGCCGAAGATAAGAACATCTTCAATTCTTTTTTCTGTTCTTCTATTTTATGCTTTCAACTCTTTGGCTTATGCTTTTCTATAATTTGATGAACTTTTTGCTTGTTAGAACCACATTAGATTGACAGAAAGGACTCTGTCTTGTTTTTCCAAATGGCACTCCAAGCTAATTATCCCCTGGCCACTATTTATATTATTTATCTCTAGCTATAGAACCTCTATTAGTTTGCTAGGGCAGACTGGGTGGTGCAAATGACAGAAATTTATTTCCTCCATAGTTCTTGAGGCTAGAAGTCCAAGATCAATGTATTGATAGTTCTTCTGAGGCCTTTCTCCTTGGCTTATAGATAACTGTCTTCTCCCTATGTCTTCAGATCATCTTCCCTTTGTGCATCTGTGTCCAAATTTCCTCTTCTTATAAGGACATCAGCCATATAGGATTCGGGCTCACTCTCAATGACTTCATTTTAACATAATTACCTCCTTGAAGATCCTATCTTTGAATACAGTCAGTCATATTCTGAGGTACTGACTATTAAGACTTCAGCATATAAATCTTGAGGGAACACAATTCAGCCCATAATAGGACCTTACCTTGCTCATCAAGAAGCTCATGTCTTAATTTTCTGCCCAATTACCTAGCTTGTGAGATTTCTTAAACTTTTCCCTTACCTTCATCATTCACCGCTCAGAAGTCATTTTCAAATTATGAAATTATACTCGGCAGTCATCTTCTATTTCTAAAATTACTGACTAAAATTACTCTCAGTGCCAATCTCTGTGGCATCTCCCTCACTGCATATATTCTTCTATAATCTATGCTCCAATTTTTGGCACCATGGTATTTTCTTTTTATCCACGATAAAATATTTTCTGTGAAAGCAGTTGTCCTTTGGTATCTGTGGGGAACTGGTTCCAGGATGTTCTGAGAATACCAAAATCTACAGATAAGTCAAGTCCCTGATAAAGTATTTGCATGTAACCTATATGTATCCTTCCTCTACTTTATATCATCCCTTAAATTATTATTATACCTAATACAATGTAAACACTATGTGGATAGTTGTTATACTGTATTGTTTAACAAATAATGACTAGAATAAAAGTCTGTACATGTTTAGTACAGATGCAATATTTTCCGAAATATTTTCCATCAGCAGCTGGTTGAATTCATGGATGTGGAACCGATGGATACAGAAGGCCAACCATACAATCCAATAAATGATTCACCTTTAAGATAATCTCTGCTTGAAAGGTCTGAATTTAAAGTGTGAATACTTCACCTCTGCTTCTTGTCCTTATTTGTCTATTAATTTACTCTTTCAAAGAATCCTACTAAGCTGAGTGAGGTGACTCAGGCCTGTAACCCTAGTACTCTGGGAGGCTGAGAGGAGAGGATTGCTTGAGCTTAGGAGTTTGAGACCACCCTGAGCAAGAGTGAGAAACTATTTTTAGTGAGACTAAAAATAGAAAAATTAGCCAGGCATCGTGGCGCACACTTGTAGTCCTAGCTACTTGGGAGGCTGAGGCAAGGGTCCTGCACTGAGGATCTCTTGAGCCCAGGAGTTTGAGGTTGCTGTGAGCCATGATGACACCCCTGCACTCTACCCAGGGCAATAGAGGGAGATTCTGTCTCAAAAAAAAAAAAAAAAAGAATCCTACTAGAGAGCACTGATATCCCCTTAAAGAAACCGCATTACTCTTTTTCCAATAGATTACCTTCTCTAAATAGTTATTGAGAAAGGGGAGGAACTTGGATTTTTTTGGCTAAACTTCATGGCTGTGTTTACAGTTAAGGTATCCGTATAGTAAAGACCATTAAAATGAATTATTAGATACAAAGCATTTTCAAGAATGACATTTAAATTAACTGGTTATGGCTAGGAATATGGAAATCAATACCTGATTAAAAGTGCTACAAGGCCGGGCGCAGTGGTGACTCACGCCTGTAATCCTAGCACTCTGGGAGGCTGAGGCGGGCCGATTGCTCGAGGTCAGGAGTTCAAAATCAGACTGAGCAAGAGCAAGACCCCGTCTCTACTATAAATAGAAAGAAATTAATTGGCCAACTAGTATATATACAAAAAATTAGCCGGGCATGGTTGCGCATGCCTGTAGTCCCAGCTACTCGGGAAGCTGAGGCAGAAGGATCACTTGAGCCCAGGAGATTGAGGTTGCTGTGAGCTAGGCTGATGCCATGGCACTCACTCTAGCCTGGGCAACACAGCAAGACTCTGTCTCAAAAAAAAAAAGTAAAATAAAAAAAAATAAAATAAAAGTGCTACAAAAAGCAGGAAATGAGATTAGAAAGTTGTAGGTGAGGTTACCAAAATATAGGATCAGATAATCAGATGAGGAGAGTCAACCCCCGACCCCCCCCCAAAAAAAACCCCTCTGGAAATCACTGATATTCATTCTTAATGGCTTGATTGAGGTAAATGGGTTTGCAGGTGAGCTACAAAAAGGAAAATGTTTGCCCGATAGCATGCCTTTTCCCTCTAAACTTTGGCTTATAGATTAAGCTCCATGTGTTCAGTCTATCTATACCCACAAAGGGGCCCATCACAGAGTCTCTTATAAAGTTTCCATTGAACTTCCAACTAGAGAGGTAGAAGTCTATAATTCCAAGATGTCTTTTGATAATTTATAAATCCTTAAACCTCTGGATATTTATAAAATTAATTACAAATTTTATGTATTTATATATTTTCATCTTTTAATTTTTCAAAACTGTTAAGTGAATACTAGCTGGTTCTAACATATAAATATCTAATTTATTAATTGTGTAGAATAATGGAGATAGCAGAGTATTTGGTGTCAGAAGTTTGAGATTGGAGTCTCAAGCTTTCTATATAATTTTGAGAGCCTATATAAAATTGACACTTATATAATTTTAGGTGTCAGCCCTTTAGCAATTTGCCATTATTTGTAAATAGAGCATATTATAGATGTGCATGGGTGGGTTAGGTATATCAACTAAAAAAATAGGTTATTAGCTTATCTTTCTAAATTAAATATGCCTACATTTTGGAACTGGCCTTGGACTTCATTGTAAGTGTATGGATCCAGGATTGTAATTCCCACCTAAGAGAGACTAAGTAAGTATCTACTGGGGACATTTGAGAGTCAAATGCTTGGGAAACTATGGATAAGTTATAGATAAATTAAAAGCTCAAAGTCAGTTTGCAGGCAAACTTTAAGAGCCAAGAGTTTGGAGTTAGTTGCAAATGGAATAAGACCTAAGAACTTAGAGAGTAAATTCTAGAGTAACTGCTGAAAAAGACTTAGCTTGTCAATAGCTAAACTTTAGCCAAATGATTATATGAATAAGATGATTATGGCTATAATTTGAAAATGATTATATGAATAAGATGATTTGGCTATAATTAGAAAACTACACCTTAAAGAAGACAAGATTCCTCATGTAAGGAATCCTGGAGGCAGGGTGATCCAGGCTTAGTTAATCCAGTGGCTCAACAGCATGATCAAGGAATCAGGTTTTGGTTGTTTGTTCTTTTTTGCAGATGTGCCATATGGATTCTCTGCACAGTTGTAAGATGGCCAAAGCAGTTCTTATATTCCTATCCAGATATGAAAATGACCATAACAGAAAGAGTGCTTCCTTCCTTATGTCATTATTTATTTATTTGAATGTCATTTTTCAATGGTTGTATTAGATTGCTAGACTGCCATAATGAAATACCACAGACTAAGTGACCTAAAGAACAGAAATTAATTTTATCGTTGTTCTGAAGGCTGGAAGTCCAGGATCCAGATATCACAGGTTTGGCTTGACTGAAGCCATTCTTCTTGGCTTGCAGATGGCCACTGTCTCTCTGTATCCCCGTGTGGGGACATCCATGGTGTCTTTTTGGAGTGTCCAAATTTCACTCCAAAGGAGTGAAGGGACATCAGTCAGATTGGTTTAGGGATCTCCCATGTGACCCCATTTTATCTTAATTATTAATTAAGAATTAAATCTTAATTCTTTATAGACCCTTTTTCCAAAAGCAGTCGCATTCTGAGGTACTGGGAGCTTCAATATATGAATCTGGGTAGGGGAGGGGACACAATTCAGTTCATAACAATAGTGGAAAACCTTTCCCAAAATTCCTCCCATGCTCTCTCCCTTTATATCTCATTGGGCAGAAATATGTTATTAATATATGACCATGCTTAAGCCAACCCCTGGAAAAACAAATGGGACACAGACCCATCAGGATTTGCTACTGGAACCGAGAATGGGAAACCCTTCCTTGGTTCATGTGGCAGGAGGAGGTGGGCACCCCATGAATAAAATCAGGGCCCTTCAAGCAAGGAAGTAATGAGAGAGAACTGCTAGGATGGCAGCCAATCTGTGTCTATAATAATCAGGGGTTTGTGGTTTATGGTTGATTTGAGCTGGTCTAATGGGTTAGAAACAGAAAAGACCATAAATACAGTAAGTATTGGTGATGGCTAGGGAAATGATATCAGACATTTGAGAGCCTTTTAGAATGTCAACTTACGAGAGTGGTTAACAGAGAAGCTGGTATATGGGAGAAAATAGTAATGGATAACCAGAGATAAAATGAAGCAAAGAGTTTGAAAGGGTGGCTCCAGAAATAGTTCAACAAATCCCGACTCACAGGGCAGGTAGTATATTGTACCCTCAGTGAGTTATTTTCCCTCTCAGAACTTTATTGCTTTGTTTATAAAATAAGAATGGTAAAATCTATTGTTTCATAGATTTGGAGGATTAAATAAGACAACTAGGTGAAAAAATTATTAAAATATAAAGTACTAAGTACTTTGCCAGGAAGTGCTGACTGTTCCATCTCTCACCTGAAGCTAGAAAAGGAGCCAACACTGGCCTCTGGTGTCCACCCTCCAACCCCCACCCCACGTCCTTCTGTTGGTGAGACAATGAGGGGCTTTGACTGTTTATCCCGATGCATGTTCAGCCCCTTCCCCCACCACTGTTCCTCTTCTCCCCGGCCTGGGAAGTCTGCTCACTGTTCACTCCAAAGGGCTGGTGGAGCACAAGATGGGGCAGGACACCGAACCTGGGAGGAAGAGGCCACTCCACGCACAATGGGGAGAGATGTGAGCATCCCAACTCATTGGCTCCAACCCACTCTCCCATCTCCTTCTCCACCTTTCTTTCTCCCTTCCTCCCCACTAAGTGATTTCTTTTGTGTCAACTGTGCCATTTTTACTTTCTTCCTTTCTTCCCTTTTCACAGAGAAATACATGTCTAGAAATAAAAAACATATATAAATTGCCATATAGATATTAGAAGTCATTAAAATACATAATTAACAGTATTTAATCTAATACTTGACTTTGTCTCCAACTCCATTTGGGAGAGGAACTTAGTTCAGTAAAGACTTAGTAAAATGAGTATAATTTGTTGTGTGTCTCATTTTTATTCATGAGGGCATAATTTGCATGATGATAATCAGATAATATGGGATACTTGGATAAAAAATGTCTTGTTCAAAATATTGATCTCTAAGGTTTAGTCTATTGTGTTGTGGTGTATACTTAGCTTTGTGTGAATATGTAGATGTTCATGTACATATGGGTACATGCTTTGTGCATGCGATTTTTTTGTGTGTGTGTTTATGAAGGGTAAGCAAGGTTTATGTGTTCCATTCTCTGGGTATGGACTTATGAATTGATTAATTCCCCTTCAGTCATTGGGGAAAAAGTTTTAAAAAATCCACTCTTTTAAATGTTTTTAAAATTTTAGTTTTTTTTTTTTGTTTTTTTTTTTTGGAGACAAAGTCTCATTCTGTTGCCTGGGCTAGAGTGCTGTGGCGTCAGCCTAGCTCACAGCAACCTCAAATTCCTGGGCTCAAGCAATCCTTCTGCTTCAGCCTCCTGAGTAGCTGGGACTACAGGCATGTGCCACCATGCCTGGCTAATTTTTTCTATATATATTTTTAGTTGGCCAATTAATTTCTATTTTTAGTAGAGACAGGTCTCGCTCTTGCTGGACTCGAACTCCTGAGCTCAAGCTATTCTCCCACCTCGGCCTCCCCGAGTGCTAGGATTACAGGTGTGAGACACCGTGCCTAGCCAAAATTTTAGTTCTTAAAGCAAATGAAACCAGGAAAGGTTAAGCAGTCTTTCAAATTTGAGATCTATATGCCCACAGCTATTTCATTAGTTAGAATATGGATCTTACATGAATTCATGAAGATTATTGATCCAGGTAATCTCTGTTGTGTTTTCATGGTTAATAATGACGGTAATGATGTTAATTTTTACCCACTCTTAAAGTGTTGTAACTTGACACTATGTGACTACTGTAATCCTTACTATTTATAACTGTATGCTGTACAATGTATCTTAGGTTAGGTTTTCCAGGGAGCAGAGCTTGAGACAAAAACTTGTTTTCAAACACTTTACTGAGGAGTATATGTCCAGGGATCAAAGGTGAGTGATCAATGGAGCAAAACAGGAAAGAGTTGCAAAATGAGGATATATTAATATTATTGAATGTAAATCTCTACAGACAATTAGTTGTTCAGTCACCCCTCAGCATAAAATGTGTCTCAGGGCTGTCTTTCTGTGACAGGGAGAAGCCTTTACCTACTGTTGGCCAAATAATTGGTCTTGCCCTGCTGAGTAGCACAGGCATGGATGGGTACAGGTATGCTTCTGTGTCATCCACATAGTGGGATCAAAAGAGAACACCTGGGCAAAAGGTGAGAGGCTCCTGGAACTGGTCCAAGGCAAGGTGCTGTCTAGACAAAACAACCTTGAAATGGCTGGAGATGCACAGACTTGTTGCTTCATCTATGGCCAGAAGGAAAGACAGGTGAGGTGAAGTCTGAAAGGATGCATAAAGACATATCCAGGACGCTGTTTATGTACACAAATAATTTTGGTTAATTAAGGTTTTACTGTTAAACATTATTACTAGTAAGTATTTATGTAGAGAGATGTTTTATTTACATCTATATAGAAATATAAAGTTTTTAATGTGAATGCCATTCTCTATATTTTAAAATGCTTGACCACCAAATTGAACACAGTGACTGCCACACTAGAAAAAAATTTTTTTTCCTTGGGGCCACGGTGTTGTATTATGAAAACAGAATAAAAACTTTGAAAACAAAACAATCCTTTCTAATTTAATGAAAAATTTGTTATTTTTTGTTTTGTTCTGTGCATGAGTTATTTGCCTTTTTCTAAAACATACTTCAATAAAAAAGTAATATAAAAACTTGAACATTAGTGATGTAAAAAGTAATGTGAAAATGTGAAAAATAGCTCCTAAGGGTAAAGTGTTTTTCTTGACTTGTCAGGCTTAAGTATAATTTAAAGGTAAACATATATAAAAAAACAAAATTTATTGACTTCTATTTAATCCATGTTTTTAGAATTAAATTGTCAATATTAATTGTAACAATAGGAACATCAATAAGTAAGGTTTTCACAAACCAACTGCAGGGTTTTGCCCAGGGGGGGCATCCATCTCATAACATGTATGCTACAGCATGGCAGCCCACGTGGCTCCCAAGATAAAGAGACGTGTGAGTTACATATGCTTCACAAGGCTCTGGGCTCAAATCTAGTGTGAGTTAAATACAACTCACATGGCAGTTAATGTGTTAATATATTTTGCAGAGGAAATGCAATATTCAAGGGTCTCATTTTACACTTTCCATTTCCCCATGAAAATTAAGAGAAATATTAATGATTAAAGAAGAATGACATTTGGGGGATTGTCTTTATTTTTAAGTTACCAGGAAAATTAATACCTGATAGTAGGCCCTGCATGAGTATAAAAATATGATATAATGTTTAAGAGTTGTCACTTAGGAAGGAGACATGTTCTTTGGAATTAAAGAAGAAATACTATCCCTTGGTGATTTTTTTGTTGACACTGAACTAATGACAGAGAGATATTTCTGTTTTCTTAGAGGACACTATCCTTTCAGGTATATGTCATACTCTGGGGACAATTTCTTTTTTCTTTTTTTTTCTTTCTTTCTTTTTTTTTTTTTTGGTAGAGACAGTCCCACTATTGCTCAGGTTCATCTTGAACTCCTGAGCTCAAGGGATCCTCCTGTCTCAGCCTCCCAGAGTGATAGGATTACAGGTGTGAGCCAAAATGCCCAGCCCTCTGGGGCAATTTCTGAGCTCCATTGCTTGCTGTGTCTGGATTTTGACAAGATGCACTGGGGATGTCAACCAGCCACCTGTATTTTAATAAGATTTCTTACTGTAATTATAGTTATTATGGACATTAGACATTGTTGAGACAACCTAAAGTTTGTCCAGATGAATGAGTTACTTTGCAAATCTGTGGTGTTGAGGTAAGTTGTTATATCCATGGCTACCATTGTCTTTTAGAAACAACTTCAAATGGCATCAGCAAGTTGTTTGAAAAGGCTTTCTATTGAGTAATTTTTATGAAAGAAATACTGGTCTGTTTGATATTACTTTTCAGAAGAAGTTATTTTCAAAAAGGGTAGGGTCTGGAGAAGAAGGCAAAGTTTGTCTTGATATTGCCATTTTCTTTCAGTACCAAGGTCAAATATTTAATGATGAAAGTTAAGAGTGGTGGCTAAATTTTGAGCAGAGGGAGGAGGCATTTTAACAGCCAGCAGATTATAGTGTATTTGTGAATACCTTCTTCCTGTGGGGGCTCTGATTCTGTTTCCCTATGTGACTCGCACACACACTACAGATGAGTTTAAACTGACATCCATCTGTTTTATTTTCTATTATAAAAATGTTCTCTTAAGTTGGAAATAATTTTTGGATTTTTTTTTACCCTTTCCTTCAACAGCATGGCATATTTCAATCTGCCTCAACTACTAAGGACACATATTTAAAGAAGGCTAACTTACTTACTTTATTATAATTATTACATGTATTTTGTTTGTTTGTTTGAGATAGGGTTACACTGTGTTGCTCAGGCTGGAGTGTGGTGGTGTTGTCATAGCTCTCTGCAACTTCAAACTCCTGGGGTCAAGAGATCCTCTTTGTTCAGCCTCACATGTAGCTGGGAGTACAGGCATGCACCATGGACCACCATGCTCAGCTAATTAAAAAAAAATTATTAAAAAAAATTATTATTATTATTTTTGTGGTACAGATAGGGTCTCACTCTTGCTTAGCCTGGTCGCAAACTCCTGGCCTCAAGTGATCCTCCCACCTTGACACCCCAAAGTGCTAGAATTACAGATGTGAGCCACTGCGCCTGGCCTTTTGTTATATGTATTTTAAAATATAAAAGCAGTTTGTAGAAACATTGGAAAATAGAGGAACACTAAGACACTAACCTGCACCACTAAGAAAATCACTTTTACCTTTTTAAATATTTTTTTTCCAGTTACTTTCCTTATATGTAGTTTATATTTGAATGATTGCAAACACATTGTACATACAATTGTTTAGTCTTATTTTTTCCAGCCATGAAAATTTGTACTGGCTCTTCTGGTGTGATCAAAACTTGTTACATTCTACCTGAAGGCTTAAAATGCTCATACACTTTTGGTCCAGCACTACCTTGCCTAGAAAAATTTTGAAGGAAGTCAATGACTCTAACATATGCCTCAGGCATGAATCAGAATATTCATCAATGTATTCTAATAGTGAAAGTTGGGCAAAAACATGGGGGTCCAAAACTAGGTTGGTTAAATAAATTATGGTATAGTTATACAATGGAATAAGAGTTATTATAATTATTTTGTGGAAGTATGTATATTTACTAGGAAAAATGTTTATGGTCTGCAGCAAAGGGAAGAATCAGGCTAAAAACAGCATTTTAGTCAGTTTGAGCTGCTGTAATAAAATACCATAGACTGGGTGGCTCAGATTTCTGGCTAAATGGTTCTGGAGGCCGGGGAATCCAAAATTAAGGTACTGATAGACTTGATGTCCAGTAAGGCCCTGCTTCCTGATTTGCAGATGGTCATCTTCTTGTTGTATTTTCATATAACCAAGAGAAAACTCATCTTTCTCGTGTTTTTTCTTACAAGGGCACTAATGCCATTTACTCGATGACTCCATCCTCATGACTTAATTACCTTCCAAAGGCCTCACCTCCTAATACCATCACACTAGGGGTTTGGATTTCAACATATGAATTTTGGAGGACACAAGCATGCAGTCCATAAAAACAGTATATTTTATATAATTCCATTTAATAAAAACCTACATGTATGCACATTTGTAACATATATAACTATAAAGAGAGACAATTAAAAGTTAAAGTGATTGCCTCTGCTTTACCAGATGATTGTTAAAACAATGTAGGTTCAGTTGAAGATAACAAAAGCTAGTCTAGAAAAAAATTTAATGAGAGCGTTAAGTGCTTACAAAATCATTGGAAAGGCTAGGAAAGCAGTCTCCTGTCTGAGTTTCCAGAAATGACTCTCGGGCTTGCCAAGCTGCCTGCTTCCTCAGCCATGTTCCTGAAGCTGCAGCCATGATCATTGGCTCCAGGACCAGGCAAACTCAGCTGAGATCTACACAAGCAAAATGGTGACATCACCGAGCCAGGGAATAGACATTGTTATCTCTGTTACCACTGCCGCAAAAAAACCAACACCAGCAAAAACCAGAAGTGCAGATAGAACCTCTTTTCCATTTTCCCAATCTGTGTGGGTATATCTGCTTGGTGGAAGCTAGGACATACATAGAAACTGAGCTCAGTGAGCCTTCTAGCCTTTGGCTCTCCATTCTCCAAAATGCAGGAGGGCAGTTACAGGGGGTTGGGATAGAGTTGTTAACCAATATACCATAGTAGACTCAAAAGTTGATTTCAATTCCATCCTTTACACTTTTGACGTTTTCTAAGTTTTTCAGCATTAAGCATATGTTACCTTTGTGATCAGAAAAAAAAATCTTTATATTAAATAGTTTTCAATGTGATTACACAGGCTTTAACCATAATAGCTATTTGTTTGGCTCTCAACTGAAAAAGAATTTCCCATAGTTACCTTCTGAAAATCGAGATCAAATGTCAAATAGGGTTTCTGTGTTTCCATGAGATTTCTGAAAATATTCAATCCCATATGAAATGCAAGGCAAAATATATGCATGTAAAAGGCAAATACAACTCATAACATCTAGAATGAGGATACAGAACGCAAATATTAAGAAAAAAAGAAAAACAGCTCTTTTTCACTTTGATGCCACAGTGACACCCAATTTTACCCTGTTGACTAACCTGCAACATGACAAATAAAAACGCTCCTTCCACAACTTTGCTAGGAGGGTTGAGATAACTGTATTCAGACAGTGAATCTTATCAAGTCAATCACATAAGACTCTACCTGTCAAACAGCAGATTTATCTTGGTGATGCTTATGATGCTGTCTACCAAAAGAGAGCAGCTTGAACACAAAAATAGGTCTGTGCCCCGGGGAGAAGTGCTGTTTCCTTCCCCGTGATACGCGGCTGCAGACTCCTCTCCATCTTCAATACTCATTCGAATTGATTTTATTGCTTTCTGTTCTGTGTTTTTGAGATGTCTGCTGAATGCCTAGCAATGTGCATAGTGGCACACAAATTCAACAGTAGGAAGGCAGACTCTCTGGTTCTTGAAAAACTGTTTTTGAGAGAGATGAGTCAAGACAAAAACATTTAAATAATGAAAAAAAAAAAACCTCAAATGACTAAAAGCAATAGTATATCTTTATCTAGAAAATAATTTTATGGTAAATTGCTCCTACATTAACTAGAACATTTCCCAAGCCTGGCAATTTATGGGAAAATACAAACCCAACTTCATGGGTTCTACACCTGAGAGTTTGATTGGGTAAACTGAGTGCATACAAACTATGACTGTATTTTTAACAAAATTTCTGATAAATATCGAGTTATTGTCCACTGGGGCTAGAGGAGCTAAAGAGGATCTGCTACAGTCTGCTTTGACACACACATCATACAAATGTCTCTTAATATCATTGAGAAAAGCTAAAAAGACAATTTTATTGGCAATATAGATAAAGAAAGAAATGCCATCATTTGTGCTTTTATCTCCCTCCTATTTTTCCTATCATGTGCAAGTCACAACTAATGGGGTTGTGATTTTTTTTTTTTTTGAGATAGAGTCTCGCTTTGCTGCCCAGGCTAGAGTGAGTGCCGTGGCTTCAGCCTAGCTCACAGCAACCTCAAACTCCTGGGATCAAGCAATCCTCCTGCCTCAGCCTCCCAAGTAGCTGGGACTACAGGCATGCGCCACCATGCCCGGCTAATTTTTTCTATATATATTAGTTGGCCAATTAATTTCTTTCTATTTATAGTAGAGATGGGATCTCACTCTTGCTCAGGCTGGTTTCATACTCCTGACCTTGAGCAATCCTCCTGTCTCGGCCTCCCAGAGTGCTAGGATTACAAGCATGAGCCACCGCGCCCGGCCTGGGGTTGTGATTTACTCTGGATGCCACGCTAAGTCCTTTTTACTGGGATCTGACCATACTGGAGGTCTCCTGAGGGTTGTGTACAGAAGAAATGAAAGGATCTGTCAATAATGGCAGTTTCTTCTCATGCTTAGAGCTCAGGACTCATCGTACCCCCGTCTCTTAGTTCTGTCTACTAAAACATGTCTATGCTCAACTGTGCCAGACTTACCCATCTTCCCCGAAACTGCTACATTGTAACTGGGAGCTTAATTTTTATTGGGTTATTTACTCTCTGAGGCACTCAAAGAAGTACAGGCTTTTAATCAAGGGATGGGGTGACAATCGATCATTCTGTTGCTCTGAATCATCTCTCATTCTCAACAGCATTATTTCAAGGCTAGTATTCTGAAAGACCCGCATCCAGTTAGAGGTGACGAGAAGGCAAGAAGGGGCAGTGGGTCAGAAAACCCTATAGTACTACACAAAAGATAAAAATCTAGTTCTTTATCTTACTTAAAACTCTTCATTGGCTCCTCAATGCCCTCAAAACAAAGGAAACTCCTTAAACATGGCTTACAAAGCCATCAATACCATGCCTACGCCAAAAACTGCAGTACACATTACATATTTCATCTGCTCCCCTACATTTTCTAGGTCCTTGTAGTTTTGGGGTGGAGTGGGGGAAGCATATGACTGGTGCTAGCCAAAAAAGGCATAAGTGACATGTGTTACCTTAGACTGACACATATAAAAGGTATCCAGATGTTTGTTCCCCTGCTGTGGTGGTTAAGAAAACCAGATGTTCTTGGCCTTGCAGATATGAGATGGCGAGTCTCCATCACCCTGGACCCCTGAGTGGTTGTGGTCATCAGAGACTCTACCTCCACCTTCCATTGGATACACATCTTGAGTGAGAGATGAACAGTTATTGGGTCAAGTCACCAATATGTTGGTGTTTGCTTGTTACTTGAGTATAACCTAGACATCCTGACTAATATGCAGAACTTGCCTGTCATTTTCCCTTCATTGTGTGCTGCTATTCTTACACTTGATATTGCAGCCAAACTGAACTTTAAATTCCTTGAGCATGCCTACCTCTCATCCTTTGCACTCACATGGTTCTCATTCGAGATTATCTTTCCATTTCTTCTTCACTTGTCTACCTCTTTTCATCTTCCTTTCTCTCAGAACATCACTTCCTCCAGAAAGCTTATCTCATTCTTCTAAGTTTGCATTAGATATCTTTTCTGGAGAACATGAATTTACCGGTACTTATCACACCCTTAGGTAGTTAATTCCTGCTTGTTTATCCCTGTGTTCATATGGGCTGTAAACAAGTGTGGACAGGCACCATCTCCCTATTGGCCGCATATATCTATTATATTCCAAATGTGGAGAATACCAGCTGTAAGGTAAGTTCTCAACAAATATTTGTTGAATGAAGGATCGGGTGAACAAACTAAACCCCCCTAGGCTGAGTTTGGAAAGCTGAGGCAAAAGGCAGACTAAGGGAGGCAGCATGGCAGCAATTGGACAGCAAATGGCTGTTGAAAATTCACCTTCAGGGCATGCAGATGATAGTTATTAATGTCCACTCTACTGCCTGGGTGATTGCTGGGCCTTTTACACCCTCTGGTCGCTCTCTCCCAGTTGGCTTGCCATATTTCATAAAAGACATGTTAACATCTATTGCCAAAGATTAAAAAGTGCAACTGGCTCCTGAATACTAAGAGGCAAATGTTTACTATAAGCCAGATGAAGACAGGCTGTTCCCTTAGCAATATTTTGCTTCTAAGTAAGAGGAAAATTATTCTAAAATTAATTTTAGATATAAATTATAATGTCAGAGAGAATCAGTGCATATCTGTCTGCTTCTTTTTGAAGTATTATTTGCACCCAAAGTAATTTTCTTAATATGGGAGCAGTCTGTTCTAGATTAGAAAGGCAGAAAGAAGGCACTCCACATAGCATATTTTTCTTTTGTTCTGCTTCGTTCTGGGTTTGATGATCCAGAAACATCATTTCCCTCAGATGAATGATGTGTGGATAAGAATAGTGGCCACGTATGAATGTACACCAACCTAAAAATGCACTCTTTGTGTTCTAATAAAAGTTATTCACCCAAAAACCTTAACGCAGGTAGCAAACTGATTCTAATACTCAGAGAAGATGTGTTTAAATAAAATACAATTTCACACTTTCTCCTTCATTTTAGGCCTGTTCTCTAATGGTTCCTTTTTCATATTTAAAATTCTAATGGTCTCAAATAAGAGGCAGTCGGATAATTAAAAAAGAAATTAGAGAAATGCAATGGATGAATGTTTTCTACAAGCTCAGAAAAGGCTGAATGTATCCATTGCCATTTGCTTGAGTCTATTAGGGAGCTATAGTGCAGAATATTGAATTCAAGCACAGTGATTTTTCTAGATGTCAGCATCAGTAGCCAGAGGGCTTGCTCTTCATCAAGACAATCTTCACCCTTCATAAGCTGGGCCCTGAATAAATAGAAAGTATTGATTAAGAAAAGTGAGGATGGGGAATTATTTTGATGTTTTCTTAGATTGCAGATAGTACTGTTGGGTGTTTATTATCTGCATTGCTCTCTACTGAGAGCCCAGGGTGTCTCTTCAGAGATGCTCTGCATTCTGCCCATAATGGCAAGCCCTTCAGGCAAGTAAAAAAGAGAGAGAAAGCTTTGTCCCTGCCTTTGAGGAATGCATGAATGGTCAGAGAGACAAAACTCAGAAAATTCAAGCACAATTAGCAAGTATCAGGGGAACATGGGCAAGGTAATATGGTATGAAGTAGGATCTGAAGAGTAAAAAAATCACACATTGTGGGGTGAGTATAAGTATAGCACAGTGTTTTAGAACATGGGCTCTGAACTGCGTGGGTTTGAATATCATTACTAATATTTATGTCTAATGTGTGATTTTTAAGAAAATTATTTCTTAAGAAATAAGAAAATTATTTGATCTCTGGGCTAAATGGGGATAATACAATGTTCATTTCATTTGGTTGTGAGGATTGAGATAATACATAGAAAGTGATCATCATATCTAGAACATAGTATATATTCAAAAAGGTTAGCTATTACTATTAATATCATAGGCAATATTTTGATCAGGGAATTACCTTACATAGAGGTGGCAATTTTCTACCTGCTTCCTAACATGGTGTCTTTCTCACTTGTTTTTCTTAACTCATTTCCATACTCAGCATTTTTTTAGACCTTTTAAAAAGTTTATCCAAGTTGAGGTACCAGCCAAGTGCAAGCTTCCTTAAATGCATTACCCACTTAATCTTGCCAACAACTTATGAAGTAGATACAGACTAACATGTACATATCCACAAAATGGATATTTTAATATTTGTTCCATGTATCAACCTGGAATCTGAATAAAAACTTTTCACATATTATCTAGGTTTTCTTGCCATTTCAATGCAAACCAGCTGTAATATTTGCCAAAAAAGATCATAATGATTGCTATATAACAGTAGAAGTATAAATAATATATTATTAATTATAATATATATAATAATATATAATATAATAATATCTAACACTTATACTTGTTGCCACTCTTAATTATATGTATACATGTATACTGTATATATATTTTTGTGTGTGTTTATTAATTTAATACAGTTTCAGAAAGTCTATATTGGTCATGAGGATAGCCAACAATGTATTTTTTTGGCTGCAGTGCTTTTTATTGACTCTGGGCATATTTAACCCAATTAAAAAATTTCTGGGACTTCTTAATTACTGGCATTTGTATCCCTGGATCACCTTAATGGTTAAAAAAGCAAAACAGAATTATTATTTCTTGATGCCATGTTTCCTTATTGCCTCTCCAAATCAACAATAGCACTAATAACAACATTAGAGCCATATATCTTCAGTAGAGCTCCCATGATAATTAAGAAATATTTGTGCCAAAATGTCATGTTGTCTTCCTTGAGATCAGGTTTTCCTAACATTTTTATTATTAACAACTTTTGGTCTAATTTCCAGTCACAATTTCCTTTTGTTACGAGACCATATGTTTGTGCAGCAATATTTAAGCAAGAGATTGAGAAATAAAGAAGAAAGATGTGTAATACCCAAGCCATGTGTAGGTTTTATAGTCAGGGATGTTGTGCTGGGTAGAATAACAGAGAAGGGCCACGAGCCAAGGAAAGCAGGCACCCTATAGAAGCTGGAAAAGACGAGCAAAATGATTTTCCCCTAGAGCCTCCCTGTGGATCTGTTTTGATCTTCTGATTTCCAGAGCCATAAAACATTTGTGCTGTTTTAAGCCACTGAGTTTGTGTTACGTCGTTATAGCAGCAATAGGAAGCTAATAGCGATAAATACTGAATGGGAGAATCATCATCTGCTTAAATCATTGTATTCAAATTTGTCTAAAATATGTTCATTATTGTAAGATGCAAGTTTTCTCCATATTAATGGCTTAGAATTGGGATGCATCTTAGAATCAGTGACATTCTACAATTGCTGTTGGTCAGACAGCAAAGATGCTGCAGTGGGATTACCCACTCTTTTGGGAACCTAAAAGCACCATCAACCAAACTTGTAGAAGGGCTGTCGACTATTGGAAAGAAAATACCAGAGAAAATAATGGAGCTCTATTAAAACCATTTTGTTTTGAAATCATTTCGGACTTTCAGAAAACAATAATGAAAGAATTCCCTCTCATATAAACTTGACCCAGATTCCACAAAGGTTAACATTTTACCACACTTACTTTATCGTTCTATCTATGTAACAGATATTGTGTTTTTCTGAATAATTTGAGAGTAAGTTGCAGGCATGCAGACATGATGCCCTTTACATTTAAATAATACTGTACTTCAATGTGTATGTCCTAAAAACAAGATCATTCTCTTACATAACCATAATGCAGATAGCAACATAAATCAATTAGCATTTATAAAATATTCTAATCTGAAGACATTCCAATTTTGTCAATTGTCCTACAGATGCCCTTTTCAGTTAATGAAATAATAATTCTTGTCCAGGATCCCAACCAGGGTCACATGTTGTATTTAATTGTCTTGTCTCTTTATTCTCCGG
Organism: Microcebus murinus; assembly: GCF_040939455.1. Lineage (NCBI taxonomy): Eukaryota > Metazoa > Chordata > Mammalia > Primates > Cheirogaleidae > Microcebus > Microcebus murinus. Next base: position 86,855,730 of record NC_134108.1, read on the forward strand.
TAATCTGAACAATTCTTCAATCTTTCATTGTGTTTTATGACCTGCCATTTTTTGAAGAATACAGGCTAGTTATTTAGTCTAAATCTACTTTAATTTGAGTTAGTTTTGATGTTCCTTCATGTTTAGATCCAGGTTATACTTTTTTGGGGGTAGAAGGAGGGCAGAAAAATCATGGATATCCTTTTTTCAGTATAGCATATTAGGAATTAATTACCTGATGTCATTTTGTCTTGTTAACTTTGATCACTGGGTTAATTAAGATGATGTAACCAGATTCCTGCACTGCAGTTACTATTTTTCCTTTGGTAACTAACATGGATCATGTAGGAAGAAACTTTATGCTCACTTTAATATCCTTTTTCTTATAATTTCTTAATAGAACACTCTTTTAAACTGTAGGAACAAAATAGTTGTGGGAGGAGGTATGGGAGGTGGTGAATCACATGTGTTTGCAACACTTTTGAAATGGAAGTCAAAGGGATGCCAGCTAGCTTTATGTAGTCTCAAAGTTGGCACAGAATCTTACATCAATGCTTGCTTTTGATTCTTTGGTAGAAATGCTGTATAACAGTACAGTTGATGTAATAGAAGATATATTGTGGAAATAAATTAAAACATGGGCATTGGTGAGTCTGAGCCCAAAAGGTAGACTCTGAATGTTAAAAATTTATAGGGAAAAAGACCATAAACAATTTATTTGCCTTGTTTTTTGGGTGTGTGCACAAAAATGATGTATAATAAAAATCTGTGTATAATTAAGTCCAAAAGAACTTTTTAATAAGTATAAATAAATATTCTCAGTGTTAAGAAAGACTTCTGTCATAGTTTATTTTTCTTTATTTCTTATTTGTACATAATGGCATGTTTTACAATTATGATGTCTTATATTCCTTACTATAGGAGCATTGATATTATGGGATAAGGACTTGCTGATCTAATCCTTATTGTTTTATTTTTTATTGTTATTTCCTTCTAAATTATATTCTTATATTTCCTAAAAGAAACTCAGATAAAAACAATTTACAATGTACCATCAGCATGATGAGCCCTAGTCAAAAAATGAAGTAGAATCAATTATTTACTATTCTCAACCTGAATTTAGAAAATCCCTTTGGTGGCATCTAACCATTCCATCCCACCCCTCTCCTGTCACCCTCCATGCTTAGGAAACTGCTGCTCTTAGGAAAAAAAAATTTGATCAACTTATTTAAACTGAGTTAGGAAACACAATACCATCTCTCAGTATCTTCTCTCTGCATGTTTGGATTTTTGTGGGTACAGAGCTCTAGGTCAGCTTGACCAAAGAAACAAAGGCTAACTAAACACTTTCACACATCTTGGTGCTTGGTGGGTATTATTTTTAGAGAGCTGGGAAGATATATATATTTTTAATTTTAACACATAGTCAACTATCTATTCTGGCTGGGACTAAGAACTGCCTACGTGGGGTCTTCTGGACACAGTAACCCCAGAGGAGTCTGTGTTATTGGCTGTATCTCTTTTCCATGACAAATGTAACAAGAATAGCATAACCAGAAACATAGTAGTCACAAGTAGTCACATAGTAGTCACAAGTCACGTAGTAGCCTATTGACCTTCATGAGTTATATACACATAATTCCTGAAGTCAACAACTCAAGGAAGGTGCAGAGTAAAGAAGATTCTACAGACATCAATGACGATAAGCATAGATTAAAAGGCTTTATCATAAAAGTGAAATGATTCATGAATACTCTATTTACTCTGCAAAGGGAAGATTGAGGGGAAAATGTGTTTGGTGCTGTAAAAATACAAACTAGGAACGAGCAATAAGAAGGTCTTTAATAAAACTACTCTGGGCCTTTATTTTTCTTCCCCCATCATCACCTCGGACTTGGAAAATTACCTTGTTTGACTCCAGAAACTTAAAAGGACCAAAAGTCATTAGCATTGGGTTATAACAATGTAAATCATTCTCCATTTGGCTAGTAAGTCTTTACACTAACAAAACATCAATTGTTTTGATTGCTGGTTCTCATTTACAGGTAAATGTAGAAAAAAGTTGGTGACACTTCGGCAGCTGCAGTGAACAGAATTATTACTTTCTTCCTTTTTTGGCTCTTTGAGTTCTCAGGAGGCATAGCAAAAATATCAACACCAGATGGCTCTAAAGGAGATTATATTTATTTATTTTTTTATTTATGCCCTGTCTATTTCTAAAAAGAATTTAAGGTAGCTTAAAGTCTCAAATAATTATCAGAGTGGCAATTTTTAATTGATCTGAATATAAGCCTCCATAGGGGGGAAATGCCATTTTTAATGGTTTATAGAGCAAATCTCTCGGTTTAGTAGTTTATAGATGTTGCTGGTCCTCGTATAATGAAGACTTATCAGTTTAATTGCTATGGCAGAGACCTACTTTGGTCCTGATCCAAAGCTTCCAGAAAACAGAAATTATTGGAAGAAGAAGCACTCAAGATATGTTCTAGATTTTTCTCTAACTTCTTAGATAAATTTGGATAGAAATGGTTCAGTTTTCAATATATGCTTATTAGTAGTTTAACAACTTGCATTGCTAAAAGAGAAAGACATAAAGGAGATGAAAATAAACTAGCATTTTGAGAAACTAGCATATATGCTAGACTTTCCAGTCTGACAGAACCAATCTATTTGTCTCATATTTTCTTTTTGATGTATGCACAAAAAATATCTATGATAAAAATCAATGCCTAACAGGTCAAGCCAGCGACATAATTTTCAAGGCCCAGTGCAAAATGAAAGCGTAGGCTTATTCAAAAGGCAGGAAAAATGCTTTCCTTTTCTCCCCCCAAGGTTTCTTTCTCTACCTGTTATAATGGTTTTTATTTGCTATTTAATATTGAGTTCCCTCTGGCATGGGGTTACTTGCAGGGTGAGTGCAAACCTTCACAGGAACTCAAGGCCCTGACTTGAGACTTGGCGAGTAGACTGCTTCCATCCTGCCTCAACCCTCTCTGTGCCCATGACCAGGTCCCGACTGGGTAGTGGAGAACAGCAGTGGTTGCTAGGGGGTGAGGAGAGCATTTGGGGAACTCATCCTGGATAGATGCACAGGAAGAAACCCATGAGCCAAGACTCCAAGCCTCTAGTACCTACTCCATCATCCTGCAGGACTTGACTTACAAACCTCACATTCAAAGATAAAATTATTTTATTTATTTATTTATTTATTTGAGACAGAGTCTCACTTTGTTGCCCAGACTAGAGTGCCATGGCATCAGCCTAACTCACAGCAACCTCAAACTCCTGGGCTCAAGCGATCCTCCTGCCTCAGCCTCCCGAGTTGCACAATACATGCCTGTAGCTGGGACTACAGGCATGCGCCACCATGCCCGGCTCATTTTTTCTATATATATTAGTTGGCCAATTGATTTCTTTCTATTTATAGTAAAGACGGGGGTCTCGCTCAGGCTGGTTTCGAACTCCTGACCTCAAGCAATCCGCCCGCCTCGGCCTCCCAGAGTGCTAGGATTACAGGCGTGAGCCACCGCGCCCAGCCCAAAGATAAAATTATTAACAATTTTTAGGACGATGGCTGTAGAGGATTAAACCTCAAACATGAGGCCCATCTAAGATATGCTATGACTGCACTGGTTGTACGTCCCTGGTCACATATCCTTCTGAGTAGGTTTTGTATAGATAAAGACATTAAGCTATGGACGTTCACACCTCATAAGTGACAGATTTGGAAATTAAACATAGATTGATTTGACCTCTATGTCAGCACATCTTATTGGTTTCTCTCTTCTGGAATCTACCTCCAGCAGCAGCTGGTTCTGACTTTGCAATGTGAATTCTTACTTGAGGGGAATGCCATCCAGTGTTATTAGTTCAAATATCTTCAAATATTGCATTTCCACTATCAAAATGACGGTGTATGTAAATCTCCATGCTGCAAACACCTGAAAGAGAACTTTGACTTTTGCTTCTTTTCTGGAAAGCTTTTGATGACTCTCTTTCTTTTTAGACAGCGTGGTTCTGGAAGAATTCTGTAAACTCAATATATAAATCTAACAGTTCCCTTGGTCACTTCTTAGAGAATATTCAGTTCTTTATCGAATTGACTCTCCACCTACGTGCACATTAGAATCACCTGGGAAGCTTGAGAAACTACGAGGCCTTACCCTTCACCAATTAAAGCAGAACTTCTAGGGGGTTAAGACTGGCATCAGTGCTTACAAATTTTCCCAGGTGATTCTAATTTGTAAACAGAGCTTCCAACCACTGCTCTGGCTTTCACTTTGAATAACCTGATATAAACTACATGAGTTTTTTTAAATTTAAATTTAATTTTATTTTATTTCAGCATATTATGAGGGTACAAATGTTTAGGTTACATATATTGCCTTTGCCCCACCTGACCATTAGACTATGTGGGATGAACTACAATGGCTTACTATAGGAACCTTTTAGTATCAGAATAAATTTCAAGTCACCTGCCATCATTGCACCTAATATTTAATATTTTCAGTTATACCTGTGTATGAATGTGGCCAAGCTGATGTAGAAGTATTTCTCCCACATATATTTATTAATCACAGTAGACATCTACTTACATTGCAAAAAGTAGCATATAGTATGTATATGCAAGTCAAACCACTTTATCTAAAGATCATGCTGGATAGTTGGTGGTATAATTGTAAAAACTCCCTAGGCTAGGATCTCCAAGTTTTATCTGTGAATAAAGTTAAATCACCATAAAATTGCATGTCTCAACTAAGCTTCCCTTTCTTGTTAAGATTTCAAGACACACCCTTTATAAAGACCAATATGAGCAAGGTCAATTTGAAGGAAAGTCTCTGAATTTCCCAAACTGTAAATGAAAGTAGTGATCATAGTGTTAATATTCAGATGTGGCCCACCTGGGACAAGTTGATGGCTTTCAGTCAACTCTCTGAACTCCCTTTTAGCACAAACAGAGGAGATGCTGATGGATTAAAAGTTTATATATTCATTTTTTTTTTTTTTTGTTTTTTGTTTTTTTAGTGAGACAGAGTCTCACTCTGTTGCCCAGGCTAGAGTGCCATGGCATCAGCCTAGCTCACAGCAATCTCAAACTCCTGGGCTCAAGCAATCCTTCTGCCTCAGCCTCCCAAGTAGCTGGGACCACAGGAATGTGCCACCATGTCCAGCTAATTTTTTCTATATATTTTTAGTTGGCCAATTAATTTCTTTTTATTTTTAGTAGAGACAGGGCCTTGCTCTTGGTCAGGCTGGTTTCAAACTCCTAACCTTGAGTGATCCTCCTGCCTCGGCCTCCCAGAGTGCTAGGATTACAGGCGTGAGCCACAGCACCCAGCCTAAATATTCATTTTTTAGACAAATATTTATTTTGCAGTTCTGTCCCAGTCTTGCTTCTTACTCCAGAGGAGCAAATAAAGAAGGTAAAAATCTTCGTCTTCATGGAGTTTACGTTCTAGTAGGAGGAAATAGACAATAAACAAGTTAAAAATTGGAGGGTAATAGGTGTTTTGAAGAAAAAGAACGCAGAGGAGACTAACAGTTGAGGTGGTAACATGATGTAGGAGGGTTAAGTTTTAATGGGGTTACTAGGAAAGGATTACTGAGGTGACATTTTAATAAAAGCTTGGAGAAGAAGTAGTAAGCTGAAAAGATACTGGAAGAAGAGCAAGGGCAGAGTCTAGTGCTTTCTAGGAATAGTAGCAGGACTGTGTTTTTGGAACGGAGGGAACAAGGGTGGGAAAAGTTCCAGTAGATGGTGAAGTTGGTGAAGTTGGAGGGATTTCAAACAAAGTTTTTTTTTGTTTTCGAGATGGACTTTCTCTCTCCGTTACTCTGGATAGAGTACAGTGATGTCATCATCATAGCTCACGACAACCTCAAACTCCTGGACTCAAGTGATCCTCTTGCCTCAGCCTCCCAAGTAGCTGGGACTACAGGATGACAACCAGCTAATTTTTCTATATTTAGTAGAGACAAGTCTTGCTCTTGCTTAGGCTGGTCTCCAACTCCTGAGCTCAAGCAATCCACCCACCTTGGCCTCCCAGAGTGCTGGGATTACAGGCATGAGCCACCGTGCCTGGCTGATTTTGAATTTGTTTTTAAAGGTGTTGATGCACAAGTTAGTGCCATTTTAAGGAAAACATTATAAAAGATTCACCATCAGGTGAATACTTGGACCAGACAACCTTTATGTATCCTTATGAGATTCCATGATTCTTGATTGTTGTGATTTCATGTTACTCTTGCTGGGCAGGTGTCTTCAATTTCCAAACCAGTGAGGCTCAAACAGTGAAAAATCAAATTCAAATTCAAAGTTGCTCCCTATTGAAATGTAAACTCCATGAAGACAAAAAGTTTTATGTTTTTTGTTCACTCCTGTGTTCCCAGGAGCTATAAGTGTGCTTGGCACACAGTGACTGCAAAATGAATATTTGTTTAAGTAATAATCATTTACATTTACAATCAGTCAGCATCGTCTTTATTCTTGCTAAAGAGAAGTTAACCGAAAATCAACTTGTTCAGAGTTAATGGTTGTAATACTAATAGACTTTTATAACCCTATAGATATTTTAAAGAATGGAGATAATTGGTCATATTAAAATTGGTCATATTTTGGCACTTAAAATCCTGTATTTGCAGAAGATATCTCTTCTCTCAGTTATGTGCATGGCACAGTTCACCAGTTGTTTGTTCAAATCCCACTGTCTCCCTTCAAATATCACTTCCTTGACTATCTTAATCTAAACATGCCTCTCGACTGTTGCTTTCCATTATTTTAATGTCTGCTTCTTTTGTTGTTGTGTGTGGGTTATAAGTTAAATTGTGTCCCCCTCAAAATGATGCATTGAAGTCCTAACCCCCAGTACCTCAGGATGCAAACTTATTTGTAAATAGATGACACATCTTCAGGTTAAGATGAGGTTATTACAGTGGGCCCTAGTCCAATGTGACTGACGTCCTTATAAAAAAATTTGGACATAGACATAGACACGCAAAGAGGAAAGAGCATATGAAGAGATATGGAGAGAATGCCATGTGAAGACAGAGGGTTGGAGTAATGCATCTACCAGCCAAGGAATGCCAAAGATTACCATAAACCACCAGAAGCTAGGAAAAGGCCGGGAAGATTCCCCTACAGATTTTAGAAGGCGTATGGCCCAGCTGACACCTTGATTGAACTAACTTTGAGAACTGTTAAGACAATGAAATTCTGTTGTTTTAAGTTATCCAGTTCGTGGAACTTTGTTATGGCAGCCCTAGGAAACTGAATGATATTTTTTTTCTGTTGGTTAATTTCTGCTTGCTCCTACCAGATGTTAATTTCCATGAGGAAATAGATATGGTATATTTTGTTTACTTTTGTACTCCCAAATACCTAGAATGGTGCCTGACACTCAGAAAATATTTGTCAAAAGCATGTAGGGATAAATATTTTATTTTTCATTCTTTTCTTTAATTGATACATAATATTTGTACATATTTATGGGGTACACGTGATATTTTGTTACGTGCATAGCATGTGTAATGGTCAAGTCAGGATATTTAGGATACCCATCACCTCAAGCATTTATCATTTCTATGTGCTGGGAACATTTCAAGACCTCTTTTCTAGTTATTTTGAAATATACAATACATTGTTAACTATAGTCACCGTACTTTGCTATCAAACACTAGAATTTATTCCTTCTAATTGTGTGTTTGTATCCATTAACCAACCTCTGTTCATTCCACTCCCTTCCCAGCCTCTGTAATTATCATTCTACTCTCTATCAGTAGAGAACTAAGCTCATGATCTCTCCGTGAAATCAACTCTTTTCAGCTCCCACATAGGAGTGAGAACATGGGATAATTTGTCTTTCTGTATCTAGCTTATTTCACTTAACCTAATGACCTCCTGTTCAATTCATGTTCCTGCAAATGACATGATTTCATTTTTCATGGTAGAATAGTATTGCAATGTGTATATATACTACATTTTATTTATTGATCTGTTGATGGCACTTAGGTTAACTTCATATCTTTGCTATTGTGAACAGTGCTGTAATAAACATGGGGGTGCATGCATCCCTTTGATATGCTGATTTCCTTTCCTTTGGAAACTCAGTAGTAAGATTGTTGGATTGTATGGTAGTTCTATTTGTAGTTTTTGAGAAATCTCCATATTGTTTTTCATAATGGCTGTACTAATTTACATTCCCATTAGTAGCATGTAAGAGTTCCCTTTCTTTATATCCTTACCAGCATCTGTATTTTTACCTTTTTGGTAATAAACCTTCTAACCACGGTAAGATGATATCTCATTGTGGTTTCAATTTACATTTCCCTGATGATTAGTGATGTTAAGAACTTTTTTATATACTTGTTGGCCATTTGTATGTCTTCTAAGAAATGTCTATTCAGATCCTTTGACCGTTTTTTAATGGGGTTGTTTATTTTTTTGCTCTTTTGAGTTTTTTGTAAATTCTGGATATTAGCCGCTCGTCAGATAAATAGTTTGCAAATATTTTCTCCCACTGAACAGGTTTTTTCTTCACTCTATTGATTGTTTCCTTTGCTATGCAAAAGTTTTTTCATTTAATATAGTACCATTTGTTTATTTCTGTTTTTTTGCCTGTGCTTATGGGGTATTAGACATAAAGTCTTTGCCCAGACCAATGTCCTGGAGTATTTCCCCTGTGTTTTCTTCTAGTAGTTTTATAGATTTGGGTCTTCTGTGCTGTGGTTTGGATATGGTTTGTTTGGCTCCACCAAGTGTCATGTTAAAATTTGATCCCTAAGGTTGTTGGTGGGGCCTAGTGGGAGGTGTTTGGGTTGTGGGGGCAGATCCCTCATGAATGGGTTGGTGCCATTCCTGTGGGAGTAAGTTCTCACTCTTAGTTACCATGAGAACTAGTTGTTAAAAAGAGCCTGACATTGCTTCCACTCTTGCCATGTGATTGTCACATAATGGCTCCCCTTCACTTTCCACTAGAAGGAGAAGCTTCCTGAGGCCCTCATCACATGCAGATTTGGTACTATGCTTCTTATACAGCCTGCAGAACCATGAACCAAATAAATTATCCAGCCTCAGGTATTCGTTGATAGCAACACAAATTGACTAAGGCATTATATTTAAGTTTTTTACGCATTTCAAGTTGATTTTCATATATCATGAGAGACAGAGTTCTGAATTCATTCTTCTGCATATGGATATCCAGTTTTCCCAGCACCATTTAGTGAAAAGGGCATCCTTTCTCCAATGAATATATTCTTGATAAATTTGTCCAAAATCAGTTGGTTTTAAATATGTGGATTTATTTTTTTGGTCTTTATTATGTTCCATTGGTCTATGTTCCTGTTCTTATCAAAAATATCATGCTGTTTTGGTTACTATAGCCTTGTAATATATTTTGAAATGAGGTAGTGTGATGGCTTTACCTTTGTTCTTTTTGCTCAAGATTGCTTTGGCTATTTGGGCTCTTTTTGGTTCTGTACAAATTTTAGGGTTATTTTTACTATTTCTTTGAAAATACCATTTAAAAAAAATATTTTTTGCTACAATTTGTCTCTTTCTGAAAGAGACATAATACATGCCCAAGTATTAGTGAAGTAGGAGAAAATTTCAATAATTATAAAAATGTATACTGGAAATTTTCACTTTGTTTTCTATTATGGTGCCCTAAAAAATACTGTGTGGTAGAAACTATTTCTCTGGTAGGGAGAGTTTTAAACATCTCTGAGCATTTTCAGGAAGTCACTGTTGCCAGGGATGGAAACATTGCCTGAACAGGGGACCCTGTTGGGTACTAGTGATCATCCCTTGTATGTATGTGTGTGTGTGTGTGTGTGTGTGTGTGTGTTGCACATTGCCTCTTACCTGTTTATTCTGCCAAAGAAAGAGATGGCATGTTCTGGCCAGACTGCTCAATTTCCTTCCCCTTTGTTATTAGTGACCTCTGCTGTCATAAAAGCAGCCCTCTGCTTGCCTCTGTAGCTACTCCCTGGTTGCCAACAATGGAAACATTCAACAACCAGTCTCATCATTCTGAAAAATAAAAATGCTTTTGGAGCTCAAAAGCCACAGAGACTTTGCCATTTATTTCCTAAAATGTATTCTTACATTCAAAAGTTCATCTGTGAGAACCATATACAGAATCACACATTTGTCTTCAGCCTTCATGTTACACTGAAAAGCAGATAGAGAGTGTTGTGCTCAAAAGAGAAACTTGATGGAGCTCTCGAATTCTTTTGACTGCTGGATGTGCCCTCTACAAATTACGCAAACTTTAGTAATTGAGCTCATAATTAAAATAAATAAATAAATAAATGTATAAAATTAAAAGATAACTCTTTCCATGGTTCCATTAATTCTCACCCTTATCTAATTCAACTACGTCATCTGGCCAACCAATGTTAGGAAAAAAATTCTGTCCCTTCATTTAAGAGACAGATGAACAGTCTAACATGACTCACAAATAAAAAATTTTTAAGATTAATGATCTTGGTGGAGTCCTTCTGATAAGACATAAGCCTGATATTCTAAAATAGAAAGAATAAAAACAAAGAATGTGTGCATGTATAAATATCCTTTCTAATATGTGAGTTTTGGAAAATCCCGTATTTCATGAATCATTAGCTTATATTTTGTTTTTACGTTATACAATCATTCCAAAAACAAGTCTGTGTAGATATTGCCACCTACTGTTTGCCTGGAAATATACTAGTATAATTCACTTTATGTAACAATACTTCTTCCTCTAATTGCATTTCTTTTTCCATAAAGAGCATTTTTTTCTCAACCCCTTCTTCTTTTAAAATTCTTTATTTATTAACATACTCTTCAGTACTATATCTACCAGGTCATTACAAGAAATTCTTTTCTTTTACATTGCAAAATCCTGAGGCAGTTACCTAATTTTTCTTAAATTTTTCCTAATATAGTTGAAATAATAAAGCAGTTTCAGGTTTGAAAAGACTATATAGTATATATAATTGATATTCCATTTAAAAAATATATTAGTCTCCAATATATTAATAATTAAAAGTGGTCAAGATTACTGAATTGCTGTCAGTTTTATTTTGAGATTCAAATTCAAGATATTTATAACGCAAATATCTGTGTTTTCCCCTGTTGTCTTAGTCTATTCAGTCTGCTATAACAAAACACTATAAACTGGGTGGCTTATAAATGTGATAGATTTCTCACAGTTCTAAAGGCTGGAAGTCTAAGATCAAGGCACTGGCAGACTTAGTGTCTGGTGAGGGTCATATGGTGGAAGGGTTGAGGGATCTTTCTGGGCTCTCTTTCATAAAGGACACTAACCCCATTCATGAGGGCTCCACTCTCATAACCTAATCACCTCCCAAAGGCCCCACCTCTTACCATCACCTTGGGGGTTAGGATTTCAACATATGAATTTGGGGGGTGACACAAACATTAAGACGATTGCACTGTAAATATGTTTGGATGTCAGTGATTAAACAGCAAATTATTTTTTGAGATAAAAATCAGTTACTTACAATCATCTTCTGAACTGCTTACTTTGTAGTTAGTTTTGTGATGTGTATGTAGCATTATTTTCAGTATGGTATTGATTAAAACCAGAAATAAAGTAAAAAATTTAAAATTTTCACAACCATATTTTAGGTTAATTTAAATGCACTGAGATAATCCATGGTTTGTAGGCAAATAACTATGACTAGACCCAGTATTAATTAAAATCTGTAAAATTTTTTACAGTTTAAAAAGTCTTTTGTATATTTTAGTAAATTTGGTCCCAGTAATAACCCTATGAGGTAAATAGTACAGTAATTATTTTTGTACTACATATAAAGAAAGACCAAAAAAAAAATCAAGGTACTTGAATATTACATAACCAAAATAACTCTATAAATTCTATTAACTTTGAAGTTTATTCACTTTTACTGTTCCTTATGAATTAATTTAATTAATTTATATGAATACATAATGAGCTATTTTTCAACTATTGCTTGTTTAGTGAAGAATTTTATTTTAATTTTTATTTTATTATTACATTTTTTTGAGACAGAGTCTCACTCTGTTGCCCGGGCTAGAGTGCTGTGGCATCAAACTAGCTCACAGCAACCTCAGACTCCTGGGCTCAAGCGATCCTCCTGCCTCAGCCTCCCAAGTAGCTGGGACTACAGGCATGCACCACCATGCCCGGCTATCTACATATATTTTTAGTTGGCCAACTAATTTCTTTCTATTTTTTTTTAGTAGAGATGGGAACTCTCTATCACCCAGGCTGGTTTCGAACTCCTGGCCTTGAGAGATCCACCTACCTTGGCCTCCCAGAGTGCTAGGATTACAGGCATGAGCCACCATGCCCGGCCTGAAGTTCATTCAAATAATCAAGTGTTCACCTCTACTTTAAATTTTCAGGTCGGCCTCTAATACCTGAAATTGGCTGAAATGTATTCTTATTCTATGAGACTGACTGGGATAAGCAGGTCCCCAAATGCCACCTTAATGAATCTGGAAGTGGATTATTCCCCAGGGTCTCCATTTAAGAACTCAGCCTGCCCAACACCTCAATTTCAGCCCTTTGATAACTCAGCATAGAACTCAACCACATCATCAGGACATGTGACCTACAGAAGCTGTGAGCTCATGAATTTGTGTTATTTTAAGTCTAAGGTCCCTGTTTCCTTGCTGGCTGTTGGCCAGGGACCACTTCCAGTTTTCAGAGGCCATTAGCATGTGTTGCCTTGTGGCCCCTTCATCTTCAAATCCAGCAGCGGAAAACTTCGCTCATGTCAAATTCCAATCATACTTTGAATCTCTCTAATTTTCTTGTCCCTGACCTCTATACATCGATTAAAGGACTTGTGATCAGGTCAGGCTTTCCTGGGATATTTCTCTACCTTAATTGAATTGGAACCTTAATTGCATCACAAAATCCCTTCACAGTAACACCTAGATTAGTGTTTGATTGAATAACAGGGAGAAGGTGCGTTTACTCCAAGACCTGGAAATTTGGGGAGCCTTTTTAGAGTTCTTCTAACCATGCTTCTCATTTGCCTGTCTACAAGCATTTCCTAGTTTAGCCCCCAGTATCCTCCCTGCTTTAATATTCCTGTCAATTTACATAACAAAGTTGCCTCTCAATGAATCATTCTAAAGCACAGTTCTGATTAAGTTCATTTATTTATTTTTATTTTTTTATTTTTTGAGACAGAGTCTCACTTTGTTGCCCAGGCTAGAGTGAGTGCCCGTGGTGTCAGCCTAGCTCACAGCAACCTCAAACTCCTGGGCTCAAGCAATCCTTCTGCCTCAGCCTCCCGAGTAGCTGGGACTACAGGCATGCACCACCATGCCCGGTTAATTTTTTCTATATATATTAGTTGGCCAATTAATTTCTTTCTATTTCTAGTAGAGACGGGGTCTCACTCTTGCTCAGGCTGGTTTTGAACTCCTGACCTTGAGCAATCCGCCTGCCAGGCCTCCCAGAGTGCTAGGATTACAGGGGTGAGCCACCGCGCCCGGCCTGATTAAGTTTAATATCTTACTCAAGTCAGAAAAAACAAAACAACCAACAATTTAAAGGCCTCTCAGGGCATGCAAGTAAGGTCTTTGAAAATCAAGGTCTGAAACATGCTTGTTTCTCTTTATCTTTCTTAATGCATCATTTAATTGAGTATTCACCTTGTTTGTCCTGTGCACAGAGAGGTTGGTGCTTTGATTTCTCCCCTCTTTCCTTACCCTCTCCTTTATAAAAACAAATTCCAGTTGTTTCAAGGCTGCATTGTAATGCCAACTCCTCCAAAGAGCTTTGCATTAACCTCCTCCCCTTTGAAAGCCTTTATTATCTTGCTTTAGAAATCTGTATTTCTAGTGTAGTTAGCACTCCACCTTGGGTTATGATAATTGACAAATGACTTCTTGCTCCTACCAAATGGCAGACTCCTGTATGCCAGATCGGTATTTGGTTTATTTTTGTCTCTTCTACAACAACTGTAGTACCTTGTAGAGATGATACATTCTAAAATATTTGTTGAGCCATTAACTAAAATATCAAAATAGACACTAGAATGTTATACAAACCAGGGACTCATAGATCTGCACCGTGAATGCTTCATTTTATTTTCACATCTTTTGCATCAGTCTGATAGTCTGTGTTCTTTCTTTTGTGGCTGCTTTTTTCAAGGTCACTGTTTCCTGACATGCCACCTTTAAGTTAGATTGCATTCCTCTGCTATTGGCTAATAACCAATGACTAATTCATTTATGCTTTCTTCTATTATAAATAAATGGTTTTGTTTGTTTTTTGTTACCTGGAGAAAGAAGTTTCTGCTCCAATTTTAAGAAAATTTTCAAGAGCTAGAGGCAGACTTAGTCTTATATCTCATTTTCTTGTTCATACAGTTAACCTTTTTCTAATATTAAGAATATTTCCCGGCTGGGCATGGTGGCTCACGCTTGTAATCCTAGCACTCTGGGAGGCCAAGGCGGGCGGATTGCTCCGGGTCAGGAATTCAAAACCAGCCTGAGCAAGAGTGAGACCCCGTTTCTCCTATAAATAGAAAGAAATTAATTGGCCAACTAATATATATAGAAAAAATTAACCGGGCATGGTGGTACATGCCTGTAGTCCCAGCTACTCGGGAGGCTGAGGCAGGAGGATTGCTTGAGCCCAGGAGTTTGAGGTTGCTGTGAGCTAGGCTGACGCCACGGCACTCACTCTAGCCTGGGCAACAAAGCGAGACTCTGTCTCAAAAAAAAAAAAGAAAAAAAAAGAATGTGTCCCTACAAGTCATTCCTGACTAATGGACTCTGCTGTGTGAGTCACACATGACTCAGCCAGTATTTTGGATGTTTTAATGAGTTACCATTTATTTAAGCAGGCTTCAGACACATTAGTCATTGTGAGAGATTCAGCTTCTACGCTTTCGCTTAGTGACTAATTGAAAATAAGAACAGAATAGATATTTACCTGGTAACTTTCCAAATTTCCAAAGGACTTTGGCATCAATTATCTCATTTTGTTTCATGAAACTTGTGTCACATTGGCTGTGAAAAGCAGTACCTTATCTTAGAGACCCCTCTCACCTTTATAACATACTGGAAGAAGCCATCTTAGAAAAAAATGAATGAATGAAATGAAATGATGAAATAATGATGCATTAGAAGAGAAACTGAAACAGAAAAAAATAGGATTTAAAATTGAATGTCTGAACAACAAATAAAACCTTACCACTTAACTAAAGAACACAAAGAAGACCTCTATAAATAGATAACCATATCATTATGTTAATACTTCAAATTGTGAAGATATTAATGTCCCCCAAATATTCAATTGATGGGAATTCAAAGTACTAAAGAAGTTTGTTTGTTTTGTTTTGTTTTTGGTTTTAAAGAAGATTGGTTTGAAGTTTATCTGTAAGGGAGAATGGCACAAAACAAAGAAACGTTTGAAAAGGAACGATGAAAGTCTGTTTCTTCCCATACTACCCACACCATGGCTCATTTCTGACACTATACGTATCAATTTTCCAGAAAACACCAATCAGGCCTCTTATAATTCAATTCAATTCAATTCTGATACCATCTACCTGGAGCTAGAGTCACATCCCCCAGGTTAACTTCTCTACGGCTGCCCCCAGTCCAGATGCCAATTGCAAGCCAAAAACTTCCAAGTGACTGGCTATAAATTGAAGTTCCCGTGGTCCCCTCCTCAAGTTTGATCATTTGCTAGATTAGTCCGCAGAACTCAGGAAAGCGCTTTACTTATGTTACCTGTTTATTATAAAAAATATTAAAAAGGATACAGATGAACAGCCAAATGCATAAGGCAAGGTATGGGGGAAGATGTGCAAGGCTTCCATATCCTCTCCAAGGTTCACCATCCTCCCAGCATCTCCAGGGGTTCAGCAACCTAGAAGCTCCAAACCCCCATAGTTCAGGCCTTTTAATGGAGGCTTTATCAAATAGGCATGATCGATTAACTCAATCTCCAGCTTCTCTCGTCTTCCAGGAGGATGGGGTGGTGGGTGGGCCTGAAAATTCCAGGCTTCTAATCACAGCTCGATCTTTCTGGTGACTAACTCCCAGGCAGGTGTCCACCAAGAGTCACCTCATTAGAATAAAAGACACTCAGGTCACCCAGAAATTTTCAAGAGATTAGAATCTTTGTATCAAGAACTAGGGTCGAAGACTAAATATTAGAATGAAAGATTCACCTAGCATCCTTATTGCTTAGGAAATTACAAGGGCTTTGGAAATTATGTGTCAGAAATGGGACAGAGACCAAATATCCATTTCTTATTATATCACAATATCACAAAAGTATATTTTAAATTTGTGGTAAATAAAACAATGCAGAATTAGTGTAAGTATCAAAAATAGATCAACAGAATGGAATATGGAATCCAGAAACAGACCATTTAGTAGTTTTGGAAATTTAGTTTATAAAAAGGATGGTCTTTCCTTAATTGGGGGAAAATTTTTATGTGAAATATATAGGCCCAAAGATGGTTAGCTGGCCCCATTCTTTGATGCTTCCTTAGTTATGGAACCCGTGATTTCCAGCTGGGCATATTGCTGCCCACAGTAGAGGCAATACCTGCCAGTCTTCCTGCAGTACAGTGGCCATGTGATTAATTGCAGACCAGTGGGATGTAAGCACAGGTTAGTGCTATAATCTTTTTCTTTTCTTTTCTTTTCTTTTCGTTTCGTTTCGTTTCTTTTCTTTTCTTTTCTTTTCTTTTCTTTTCTTTTCTTTTCTTTTCTTTTCTTTTCTTTTCTTTTCTTTTCTTTTCTTTTCTTTTCTTTTCCTTTCCTTTCCTTTCCTTTCTTTTCTTTTCTTTTCTTTTCTTTCTCTCTCTCTCTCTTTCTTTTCTTTCTTCCTTTCTTTGTTTTTTTAGACAGAGTCATGATCTATCGCTCTGGCTAGCGTGCAGTCACCTTGGCTCGCAGCAACCTGAAACTCCTGGGTTCAAGAAATCCTCCAGCCTCGGCCTCCCAGAGTGCTAGGATTTCAGGTATGAGCCACAGTGCCCGGCCAATGCTATAATCTTCTTTTTTTTTCATGTAACAGAAACATTTGTACAATGCTATAATCTTAAAGGGTCGGTTATGACCACCTATGCCCTTAATCCTTCCTGCTGGCTGAAATGAGAACATGGTATTTGCTACTTGCAGCTATCTTGGTTCACGTGGAAAAAGCAATGGTTGTGATTGGTGGAGTGATAAAATAAAAAGACTAGGGATCCCTGACACTGTAAGCCCTGACTTTCCTATCTTTAAATTTTATTTTTGGAGGGAAATAAAATTCCATTTATTTTAAGCTACTACCATTTTAGATTTTCTGATACCCCTAGATTAACCCAATCTTAGCTGACACAGATGTAAGGCTGCTGATTACATCTTGAAAAAAATTAAATTTAAAATTTACGAAAAAGTAAAAAAATAAAGAAATAAAAAAACTACCTTATCAAAATCTGTTAAAAAGGAAAGAATTTCCCTAATCAAAGACATATATTTTTGAGTCTAGGTTTCATCTCTCTATTGCTAATGTAATAATTCTTTAAAGGGATATCCATTTATTATTGTGGAATAATAGTGTCAGTTTGAAAAGTTCACTTGTAAATTTCTTGCTTAGCACATGGAATATATTTTCCCATGGAATAAAAGTTATAGATGATGGCTGTGTTTCCTGTGAGTCAGTGCTGTGCAGGGTAGATTCTGACGAACACATAGGACTTTAAACCTGATACTGATAGTGGTGGGCATTTCCAGGCCCCTATGCTTCTAATGTAGTCATGATGTAACAAGTTTACAGTATTGTATGTATGGTATGTATCAGTCCATTTTGCACTGCTCTAAAGGAATGCCTGAGGCTGAGTAGTTTATAAGAAAGAGGTTTATTTGGCTTAGAGTTCTGCAGGCTGTACAAGAACCATGGTGCCAACATCTGTTTCTGATGAGAAGGGAGCCTCCAATCAAAGTGGAAGGTGAAGGGGAAGCAGGTGTGTCACATGGTGAGAAAGGAGAGAGAGAGAGAGAGAGAGAGAGAGAGAGAGAGAGAGAGAGAGAGAGAGAGAGAGAGAGAGAGAGAGAGAGAGAGAGAGAGAGAGAGAACGCAAGAGGAGGAGGTGCCAGCCTCCTTTAAACAACCAGCTCTCATGTGAACCAATACAGTGAGAGCTCACTCTTCACGGGGTGGGGACCAAGTCATTCATAAGGGATCCGCCCCCCCATGACCCAAACACCTCCCTCTAGGCCCCACCTCCAACACTGGGGATCAAATTTCAAACCAGATCATAATATTATGACTATAAATACTATGTATGGCTTAGCCAAACATCATATTACAATTATTTTCCCTTTATTAAAACTTTTTGTTCTCCTTAAGGTTGGTTACTATTCTTAACAGTTTATTTTTTTTACTTGCTTACCTTTGTTTATATGAACCATCAATTTGACCCTAAACTTTGCAACCAATTGTTTAAATCTCTTAATACATTCAGACACACCAGGTATTCTTACAATGTCCATTATTTTGAAGAATCTCTCCCAGGCCTTTAGGTTTCCTTGGAGGCCTTGTGTACACCCACCATCTTGGGAACTCTCTTCACCACTCCCATGAGTAGAATCCCGTGTTTCTTGAACTTTGTTGTTGTTGTTTTTTTTCTCTTTTTGGTTTACTTTCTTTGTAGTGGAGCACATCTTCTAGCCACCTCCTAGGAAAGGCTTCATAATGAAGGATGCTGCGTCTTTGGAATATCTTGGTGTATTCTCACGTTTACTTGCCGGTGTGACTGGATAGATGGTTTTAGCTTTGTAATTGCTTTCCCTTGGAATTTCAAAAGCACCATTCCATTTTCTTCTAAATTATAGTTTTGCTGTTGAGAAGTTCAAGCCTTTGTGATTCTTAATCCTTTGTAACTGTATTCATTTTCTACTGCTGTGTAACAAAATTGCCACTAATTTGGAGACCTAAGATGACAACTGACAGCTATTTATTATCTCATAGTTCTACAACTCAGAAGTCAGGCTGGGTTCAACTGAGTTCTCTTCTTTCAGGGTCTCATAAGGCCAAAATCAAGGTTTTTATTTTGGGCTGGGCTCTCACATGGAGGTTATGGAGAAGAATGCAGTTCCAAACTCTTTAAAATTTTTGGCCAAATTTGACTTTCATTTGTAGGGCTCAGGTCCCTGCTTCCTTGCTGGTGGTCACCTGGGGGCTGTCCTCAGCTTCCAGAGGATGTTCTCACTGCTTGTCATGCAGCCTCCTCTGTCTTCAAGCTAGCAATGGTGCACCGAATCCTGATGGCTTCCAATCTCTTTAGGTTTCCCTTCTGCTACCAGCCAGAGAAGGCTGCTTTTAAAGGGCTCAGGGGATTAGATTAGGCCCACCCAGATAATCTCTGTATTTTAAAAGCAGTGATTTGGGATTTTTATGACATTATCAGAGAGAGTCCCTTAGCTGAAGTACCTATTGTAGTTTGGTTAAATAACTGGAGGAAAAAAATCTTGAGGGATCTCTCTTTAGAATTTTGCCTAGCACAGTAACCATTTATAACTTACAAAAGAGCCTTCTGTCTCCTAGGAAGTCTTGATACTCCCCTTGGTTGCTTGTGTAGGGAATGATTTTAAAGGGATTAAAATAATTTTAAGGGGATTTGCAAAAATATACAATGGCATCAATCTTCTATTTTATGCTTTAGAAAAGATAGGTATTTTTAAAAATGTTATTTATGTTAACATGTACTATGTTCATTAAGATTATATTTTTAAATATGGTAAATATTGATTTCCATATTTCATATGAATAAAAGGTTTTGGGGGCTTTCAATAATTTTTAGTTACTATACCAATAAATAGAATGTAATTAATAAAAAAGAGGAAATATGGACAACACCAGCTACTAAATTTCCTAAATTAATAGTGTTATAAAAATGTATTCTGTGGCACTTTCCTTCTTAAAAATAGCTTGGGCTGTTTTGGAATAATTTTTAACTCATTATATGTGATTGCAAGCTCCTTATGTGCTTTGGAATTCAGAATTTCATGCTTCCACATTCTCAACTGACTTCATTTAACTTTATGAAGTTTGTGCTAAATATATAAATGCTTAAGGATATGTGCATATCATTGAAAGTGCTGAATTAAAATGATTTTAAACAAGTTCTTTATTGTATCAACTTGACATAATTATCATGTATTTTTTTCAGGGAGTTGCATTGTTTTCTACACATTGCTTAATTAGGTTTAAAGAAGGGGAAAATGACAGGGGAAATTAACTTTATAGAGTAAATGAAAGGGACAAAAAGAAGTTCTTCAGGTTCCCTGCCAATGTGTGTTCCTTCTCAGCCCTGAATTCACTAATCCTCTGCTTGTCCCCACTCCAATTATTTATTTATTTATTTTTACAGATTTTCAATCTCAATCCTGTAAAAAGATCTACCATTTTCTTAGAGAATCAGCTGTTTCTGAACAGAACTAGGAAGTGGTAGGAGCTGAGTATGTGGAGAGGACTTTTGGGGGCTTTTGTGAACAGGTGTTCTAGAACTACTAGGACATTGAAATATTACTCTTCATAATTTTTGCACCACATTCTCCATAATAAAAGGTGTCATTGCAGTCTTCCAGTTGTCTATGTCACATTGGATGCATATAAAGGAAGAATAAATCGATGCAGCTTGTAAAACAATCACAAATTTGGAGAAAGCTAAGGTGGAAGTATTCTTCTGTCATGGTTATTATGGCCTTATGCTCACCTGAAACTACATTTCTGTGATAGATGAAGGTTGTGGGAAAGACTATTCCCTTCTTGGACTCATATATTATTCTCAAAAATCATTCCCTTGGTTCCACTGGGCATGTTTTTATCCTATTTCTTTAACAGTTAGTGCTGGGATGGCAAAAACTTTGTGTTGCATACACTATACTGTAACATATAATTACATAAACATAAAACAAAACCAGAATTATTGTGATTGCATTTTCCCCCACAATAAAAAAATAGGTTTAATCCTTTACTTAATTTGCATCCTTGCTCCTCCAATCCTATTTCATAATTCATTAGTAGGGAGTAGCTTAGTCATAAACAACATACTGTTTCCCCTTGTTGGTACTTAGTAAACTTTAGCTTCTGTAATCTGTTCTCATAAAATGAATCCCATAATTCCTTTAATCATTTTAGTCACTCTTCTCTAGATCCATTCAATTAGATTATAACTTTTTGGCAAGAGAAGTACTTGAGTTGAACAGTCTTCCCATATGTCGTCTCAGAAGAGTGGTTGGGGAAAGGCTTAAATCTTTTACATTTATGGCTCAATGGCTACAGTCATTTTGACTGATGTAGCTCTCGGAATATAATAGGTATTGAACAGATGCTTGTGAATGAAAAATGTTGAATATGGACTTATTGACAATTTATTATTTTTCCCATCTATCTCTTAAGCCCTTTACTGACATGTAGTTTCTCCTTTGGAAGAACTCATTTTAAATAACAGAAAGACTTTTAATGTATATCATGCTAATATCATAGATTTTGTTATAATACCATATGTACAACAAAGCTTTACAATATTTTTACAAAAGTGGTCATAAGAAGTGTTAGTATTATACATTGGTATGAAATCAAGGGCCCAGGAAAGGATATTAGAAAAAACTCATGGGTACACATTGAGAAGATGAGATTGTCAAAACAAGGTATGGGAAACAAGACAAAATTAATCAAATTGGATATTAGAAGATGATAAAATTCCCAGGAAAAAATTTGGGTAAGTAGTGCTATAAAGAGAGAATTTTGTTTTTAATGTGGCCTAATATGTAACCCAGCTTGGATAGTTCTTTTCTTTGACATAGGGAAGCATTTCAGAAATGGAATGAAATGAACATTTTCCATAAAACACTTCTTCTTAGCACAATGGCACCTATTTTGCATGGAGATGAGCACAAGCTGGAAAGAGTTGTAAAAATGGAAGTAACTATTAGGTTTTTAAGTATGAAATGTCCTATTTCCTTAAGTATTCAGTTTGACAGTTGTTATCTCTGACATTTCACTTTGACACTCTTTGTGTTATTTTTATTGTACATCCTCAGTCTTTCAAACACACATTTTGGTTTGTGATTATCTTTAAAAAAATTTTTTTAGAGCAATGTTTGTGAAACCGTGGATAAGTAAAAAAATTGTGTTTTTCAAATATGGGTTCTGTCATGGAACCAATGCTACGCAGACAGCTCAAAATATCAACAAAGTGTTTGGGAAGTATGTGGCTAATGAACATACAGTACGTTGATGGTTTGAGAAGTTGTGTTCTGGTGATTTTAATCTTGAAAATGAGCCATGTGGGTGGCTTGACACCAAGGTAGATAATGATGACCTGAAAGCTAAAGTGGAAGCAAATCCATCTCAACCTATGCCTGAATTAGCATCAAGGCTATTTTTTTTTAATTTTTAAATTTATTTTTTATTTTTTTAAATTTCAGACTGTTAACAGGGGTACAAATGCTTTGGTTACATAAATTGCCTTTGCACCACCTGAGTCAAAGATATAAGCAGGCCCAGACAGCATGCACTGCAGCTGTTAGGTGTGAGTTTATCTATCCCTTTCTCCCCCCTTCCTCCTGCCCAACACCTGATGAATGTTACTTCTATACATATGCATAAGTTTTGATCGATTAGTACCAATTTAATGGTGGGCACATGTTATATTGGTTATTCCATTCTTGTGATACTTCACTTAGAAGAATGGGCTACAGCTTCATCCAGGATAACACAAGAGGTATTAGTTCACCATTTTTTTATGGCTGAGTAGTACTCCATAGTATACATACACCACATTTTATTAATCTGCTCATGGATTGATGGGCACCGGGTTGTTTCCACATCTTTGCAATTGTGAATTGTGCTGCTATAAACATTCATGTGCAAATGTCTTTTTTATGGAATATGTTTTTTTTCCTTTGGGTAGATGTCCAGGAATGGGATTGCTAGGTCAAAGGGTAGTTCTACCTGTAGCTCTTTGAGGTATCTCCATATTACTTTACACAGAGGTTGTACTAGTTTGCAGTCCCACCAACACTGTACAAGGGGGCTTCATCCCAGAGATTCAGGGATGGTTCAATGTATGCAAATCTATGAATGTAATTCACCACATCAATAGAAGAAAAAATGAATATCATATGATCCTCTCAATAGATGCAGAAAGAGCATTTCACAAAATTCAGCACCATTTTATGATAATAATGCTTAAGAAAATAGGCATAGATGGGACTTACCTAAAACTGATACAAGCCACATATGACAAACCCAAGGCCAACATCACACTGAATGGGGAAAAATTGGAAACATTCCTGCTTAGAACGGGAACCAGACAAGATTACCCTCTATCACCACTTCTATTCAACATAGTGCTGGATGTCCTAGACAGAGCAATCAGACAAGAGAAGGAAATCAAGGACATCCAAATGGGGACAGGAGAGGTCAAACTATTGCCCAAAGAATCTGCCAAGAGACTACTGGAATTGATAAATAAATTCAACAAAGTCTCAAAATCAATGTACACAAATCAGTAGCATTCATATATGCCAACAACAGTCAAACTGAGAACCAAATCAAAGACTTAATACCTTCCATAATAGCAACAAAGAAAATAAAATACTTAAGAATGTATTTAAGGGATGAAAGACCTCTACAGGGAGAGTCATGAAGCATTGAGGAAGGAAATAGCAGAGGATGTAAACAGATGGAAAACTATACCATGATCATGGATTGGCAGAATCAACATTGTTAAAATGTCTAATAGTACCCAAAGTGATCTACAGATTCAATGCAATCCCTATTAAAATATCAACAACATTTTTTTGCAGATCTAGAAAAAATAATTCTACATTTGTATAGAACAGAGAAGACCCCATATAGCCAAAGCAGCCTTAAGCAAAAAGAACAGATTTGGAGGTATCAGTTTACCAGACTGACTACAAGGCTATAGTAGCCAAAACAGAATGTTATTGGCATAAGAACAGAGAGATAGACCAATGGAATAAGACTGAGCACCCAGATATAAAATCATCCTCATATAGGTATCTGATCTTTGACAAAGCAGACAAAAACATACATTGGAGAAAAGAATCCCTATTTAATAAATGTTGCTTGGAAAAATTGGATAGCCACATGTAAAAGATTGAAACAGGATCTACACTTTTCACCACTCACAAAAATCAACTCACGATAGATAACAGACTTAAACCTAAGACATGAAACCATAAGAATTCTAGAAGAAAATGTTGGAAAAACTCTTATAGACATCAGCCAAGGCAAAAAATTTATGAAGAAGACCCCAAAAGCAATCAAAGCAACAACAAAAATAAATAAATGGAACCTAATTGAATTAAAAAGCTTCTGCACAGTCAAGCAACTATCATTAGAATGAATAGACAACTTACAGAATGGGAGAAAATATTTGCATGCTATATATTTCATAACAGGCTGATAACTAGAATCTATATAGAACACAGGAAAATCAGCAAGAAAAAAACCATACAACCCCATTAAAAAGTGGGGCAAAGGACATGAAGAGAAACTTTCAAAAGAAGATAGACTAATGGACAACAAACATATGAAGAAATGCTCTACAGCTTTAATCATCAGACAAATGCAAATCAAAACCACAATGATATATCATTTAACTCCAGTGAGAATAGCTTTTATCACAAAGTCCCCAAACAACAAATGTTGGCATGGATGTGGAGACATAGCATAAAGGTTTGACATTATTATTCCAACAATATTGGACCATTTCAAACAAATCAGCAGGGCAAAGAAGCTGTATGGATAGATGGGTTCTGCATAAATTAAATGAGCATCAAAAGAGAAATCATCTCGAAGCTTGCCTTTCTTTGCTGTCACAACATAAACGTGAACAATTACTACACCATATTGTTAAGGGTAATGGAAAGTGGATTCTTTTTGACAATCTTAAGTGTTTGGAACATGCTGAGATAAAGATGAAGTGGCAAAATTCAGTCCAAAACTGAATGTTCATCCAAAACGCTAATGGTGTCTTTTGGTGGTCCAGCGCTGGTATCCACTACAGCTTCATGAAACCTGGTCAATTGATGACAACAGATGTCTTCTGCAACCAGTTGGATGAAATTATGAGGATGCTTGCAATTAAGCAAAGCTGCTCAAACTAGACAGGCTGAACTTGGAAAGTTTCTGTCATCCACTGTATTCCCTAGACCCCACACCAACTGATCACCACTTCTTCCAGGCTTTGAACCACTTCTAGCAAGGAAAAATATTCAATTCTTAACAAGCTGTGGAAAATGCCTTTCACGATTTCATAGCCACTCACTGTCTAGGTTTCTTTGCTACTGGCATAAACAATCTACCATTAACATGGTAAAACTGTGTTGCTAGTTTAGGCACATCCTTTGATTAATTGTACTGGTTCTTGTTTGAAATATAATGAACTAAACTTTTGATTCCAAATCAGACATTTTATATTTAATATAATCTCGGAATAGGATTGGCAAAAACCCAGGTGAGGCTCTGGCACAAGGCATTGTGGGAATTAAACACCCTACCAGAGATCTGGAGAAAAGCACTAAGAGCAAGTCTAACACTAAGATAGAAGACATGGTCTTTTTTGGGTGGGAAGATCTAAGAGTTCACAACAGCCATGTTGAGGATACAGTTTTAGGTGGTAATCAGCATCAGAACTAGGTGTAAATCCAAGATCTGCATGTAGGTCAGGTTGCACAGAGCAGAAGCTTTATAGTCAATCATAGAACCAAGGTCAATGAGATGAAAATAGAGACAGTTATCACTGTTATTAGGAAATGAGACTTTTAAAATGGACCAAGAGAGTCAGGCATGATTGGCTGATTGAAGTTCTGGCTTGGTATTCCTCAGGCCCAGAAGACCTGGACAGAAGTGATCAGCCATGGATACTGTGCACTCATACGAGGGTCTGGTTTTGATTCAGAAAAAACTCCCTATCGTTCTACTCCAACTACTTTAAATTGCAGTTGATGCAGCATAAGTGAATTTTAGACTCCTTTTACTAGTGAAGAGAAATCATTCCCTATTTCCTCTGAGTTAGTATTGTTTCTGGGACCCCATGGGGCAGCCTGTAGATGATTCCATGTTCACTGTGGACAGCTGGGATGGGCTGGGAGTTGTCAGAAACTGACATTTAGAGAATTGGAAGGCTAAAGAAAGATAGCTACAGTTTTATAATGAAGGACCAGAATTAATTTGGAAGCCAGAAGGGACCCGGAAAAGAGAATAAAAATGGGAATTACAAATGAGTGGATCTTTGCCATTGGTAAAAATCTGGGTCATTTACAGCTGTATTTTTCCATTCGTGTTTTTGTCTGTGGGCTTTGATAACACAGTTGTCTAATAAATGTTTCATCATCTGATTCTGACAATAGATTTCTTTCTAGAATACAATTGTTATATAACAAAAATTCAGTATGTTGGAGAAAAAAAGTCAATCAACACAATTTTAAGCTTTGTATGTCCTTTGTTTGCAGGGAGTCAGGCATAAACGAGCATTTGTCATTTGACTCTTCCAGTGCAATCCTAGCACACTGTGCCTTGGGCATGACACATCAGAGTCTGATGTTCATCTTTTATTACCTGCCAGACCCCTCTGGAAAAAGCCTCCATGGAATTCATCATCTGCAGTCTTTGTTGTAGGTATGCATATAAATACACAGTGAACGCATTTGTTGAGGATATTGTGGCTTCCAAAGCTGACTTAAATAAAAAAGTGTTGAGATGAATGATGAAGGGGACCTTCTGCAGGAGGTATGAAGCTAATAATTAAAATGTTATTTACCAAAATACTGACAGCAAACCTTTTATTTTTCTATGTCTACTATTTGAGTGCCAGTAAGAATAAGGGCAGCATGACTATACCTGTTATAGGTCTGCTTTGGAGAAGTCTGTGAAGAAACTCTCTCGTCTATGACACAGTGAGTTTATAAATATAATAAAAACCAAACAATTCAAAATTTTTGTCTAGGAAAGTTCAGTTAGTTTGAACAATCATTTAAAATAACTTCATCAGGCTCTGAGTTGCAGCAGCATAAGTATGCTGTAAGTATGCTATTTATTCCTGTTTTGGTTGTTATTGAGAGAACAATCTTTGTTTTTCTCTTCAGGTTTACTAGTAAAAATGCTTTGAGGTTAAATGACTGAAGTTGAAAACCTGTTTTCAAATTTTATCTGGAATGCACAGCATATTAAATAGTGATAGCCACTCATTTGGTCTAGAATATATTAAAGTAATTGATTGTCAACAGGTAGCACTTCTCATCAGTTCTTTATGTGTATGTACCCAATTTCTGCTCTTCTATTTATGACAGACCATTCTGAAAGACTGAAGTGTAGACTTGGAGTCAAGCTGTGGTAAAGTCTGAGAGGATACAGGTTTTCTTTAGGTGAAATTAAGAAAATATAATGCAAGAAGCATATCCACAATGTGCAGCGTGCAGTGGGAGACCAGTGTTTTGTGTATGAAATAGTTGCATATAGAGGGTAGATCTGGTCCCCATTCCTCCATCTAGTGGGAAAGGTAGCTGAAATATAAGAAGAATGGAGTCACTGCTACATATAATGAATATAAGCAGTGTGCTTTGGGATGAAGACAAGAGCTAATGTACTTTCCACAGGGGAACTGGGCAGGATTATGTGAAGAAGGGACTCAATGAGGAGGAGCTGTGGCTTATCCTGTATTGTCATGTCATTGCCTTTGGCACAAAACGATGGATATGTTTGTGTAAGTGAATTTAGCTGAAAGTAGATTTTTAACTGCAAATGAAGGCTTACAGAAAGAAAGTAAAGGTGACCACTATGTGCATTGTTAGCTATTTGGGATTTTGATTCTAACTATTTAACTTCTTTATGGACTAGGTTTTACTTATTATTCCTGAGCGTATGGCAGAACTGTGTTTTCTTCCAAGTTCCCACAATTTTAGCCCAGAATTCCAGGTGATGTAGCTTCTGTGAAAATCCTTAAGAGCCAGACCCTCTTCAAGACCAGTCCAGACCAAATGTTGATTCTTTACTCTTAGGAGAATAACAAAAACCAACAATGTGATTTCAAAGTACATTATTTTCATAGTAAGAGACATACTCTGTCTTTTGGGAAAAGGTTTCTTGATAACTAGAACAGAACATTATATCTAATAGAGGAAATAAAGGCGAGCGTTTGCTGGACACTTGACCCACCTCTCCACTGAATAAGCTCCTTCATACTCTGCTGCTCAGAGTCATACTCTCAGCAGGAGAAAGAATACGGGAGGAAGAAGAGAGATGGCATGTGACACTCCTTTTCTAGCTAGCTAATGTTTGTAAAAGAACGATGATTTTGTTCCATACCAGATGCTCTGGTAGCACGAGCAACAGCAGCATGAAGTTAACTGCAAAAATGCGGCAGCTGAACAAAGGTGTGATCGATTTAGAAGGGCAGATTGTGTGTGTGAAGAAAATCCCCCAGGATGATCACTTCCCCAACCTGAACAAATTCTTTGTCAGAATCTTCAGTAAAATGAACGCTTACTAATCTTAGATTTGGTACTCCCCTAAAGAACACTTTACTGAGATTCCCTGTTCAAAGCAGTGCCATACAGTCATGCAGTTAGCCAAATTCTTAGCAGTGGTGAACAGAAAATAGGTCAAAAACACATTCTTTTTCCTCAGAGTAGACCCTCTGGGCGAATAAAGTTGTGAAATTGAGGGAAATGGCAGCACATAATACTAATTAAAATCTATTTATCAAGAACCTTCTATGTGGTGCTGAGCTGGGTGATATGCCAAGTGAATTGGGTAAGAGCTGTTCTCCGTTCTGTAAATACTTATAACTCAACACAGAGAAGACTGGAACAGGTAGACCTAAAGGGCTGACGTTTGCACATCACGGAAGGAAAGAACACCATCTGGGGGGAGGGGACCAGAGATTCATCCTGCTCTGCAGCCTTTATCCATTGGGGGCACAGAGTGCAGATGTATGGGAAGCTCTGACTGACCTTCTAGCGGCTGGCCTCAGGGCTAGAGATTTACTTCCTTCAATTTACCCTATATTCCCTGCTTTATGCCATTTATGCTTTGTGTCTGTGTGACTCTAGACACCTCCTGATCCTTTTTTAATATTTTCAATGTGTTTTGTCTCTTAGGATTCAGAAGGTTTGCATCCACATTTCAAGTTTTATAGTTCATTTTATACTTATTTTTATTTACATCAAACCTACCTACTTCCATTTAAGAAATCTCAATGTTAAAAATTAGGTTTGTGTTTCAAGTGCAGAGGGGAAGTTCACATTCCCCGAAATCAAAATGCCTGTATTTTAATCTTGGCTCTGCTATTTAATAGCTGTGTGACATGGGCAAAACTTCTCTGTGCCTCATTGGGATATTAACAGTGCCTACAGGAAGAGATTTTACAGACATTAAATGAGTTAATACATGTTAAGTACTTAGAACATAGCACTCATTAAAAAGGAGTCATTCATTATATATTCTTAATTGTGTTATGCTGACCATTAATAGCTACCCTAAGTTTTCATTTTTACAGCTATAAAGACTTTTACACATTTTCCTTTACATGATAGAATTTTATTTGCCTATGATAATAATGATAACAATTATATATTATATACATTTATATAAATAAACACATAGCTATCCACTTCTAGCCCATTAAGGCTTTCCTAAGGCTCAATGACTAGAACTATTTTTAATATTCTAGTTATAAGCACATTATAATTTTTTAAGGATAGAATGCTTTCTCCTATCATATTTAAATTATTCCTATTTTTATCTGTAGCAGCTCATTAGCTGATAGCTTCACTAATAGTTCAGTGATGTTCTTGGATCTTTTTTCACACCATATTTAGAGCCCATTATCATAAATATATATTATATACACATGGCATAACATTGCTCCTTCTTCTAACATTCTATCCTTTTTCCTTTCTCTGATAGCAGAAGATGTATTCAAATTAATCCCTTCATTTCAACCCTAGTTTTCATCCTTCCTACCCTCTCAGGGACTTCACTTTATTCTTTATCTCTTCTCATCAATATCTTTTTTTATTGGTTTCTTTCATTAAGCATTTAAATGTGTAAATCATTCTTACCTAAAAGCAACATAAACTTTTCTTGAACCTCTCTGTACTCCTCCAGTGGCCATCCTTTCTGTCTTTTTCTCTTCATATTTTGATTGTATTTCCTGTCTTCATTTGATAATATTTCTGGTGTGCTTACTGTGTGTACATCCTGGGCTAAGCACTTCTCATTCCTCTTCAACTCACTGTGTCTAACAGCTGCTCCCATTCTTCTACTGAAACTGCTCTTACCAAAGCCTCCAGTGACTTGGGTTGCAAAATACATTGGTCAAGTCTTAATACCAGCATTATTTATCATTTCAGCAGTGTGGTCCATTGGCACTTCCTTTTTTAGTATAGCTTTTATCTCTTGATGTCAGTGAAACCACTCTGTCCCGGATTTTATCACCTTCTGGTCATTTCTTCTCTGACTACTCTCTGAGATTCCTGTTTATTTATTAAATATGCCTATGATAATAATGATAACAATTATATATTATATACATTTATATAAATAAGCACATAGCTATCCACTTCTAGCCCATTAAGGCTTTCCTAAGGCTTAATGACTAGAACTATTTTTAATATTCTAGTTATAAACACATTATAATTTTTTAAGAATAGAATGCTTTCTCCTATCATATTTAAATTATTCCTATTTTTATCTGCAGCAGCTCATTAGCTGATAGCTTCACTAATAGTTCAATGATGTTCTTGGATCTTTTTTCACACCATATTTAGAGCCTGGCCGATTTTTTCTATTTTAGTAGAGATAGTGTGTTGCTCTTGCTCAGGCTGGTCTGGAACTCCTGACTTCAAGGGATCCTCCTACCTTGGCCTCCCAGAGTGTTAGGATTACAGGTGTGAGGCACCATGCCTGGCCCAGCCTCTTATTTTCTTGATCTGCTCTTTCCCTTGATGATCCCAACCACTGTTCAGGCTAGGTTTTTCCACTTCCATTTTATCTTTTGGATTCTGACTCATTTGGTCAATGCTTGCTGGACACCTCCAAATGACAGTCACCTTAGATTCCATATGTCCCTAACAGAATCCAGTATTTTGTCTCTTAAGTCTTTTCCTTTTTGAGTGTCCTAGTTCAAAACTTGACTGTCATTTTTGACCCTTCTGTCTCTGTCTCTTTCTATATCCAATCAATCACTAAACTGCCAAATCTACCTTCCAAGTTGTCTGCAGTATGCTCATTTTCCCTCCACCCCCATTCCCACAGCAATTATCCTGGTTCATATCAATGTAATCTGTGCCCTGCATTGCCCAAATAAATACTGGTGATCTATGTAGTTCCTTGGTTTATAGTATCCTGACCTAGCTGCAGTGTTTCTAATTCTACAAGAGACACCTAAATAAATATTAATATATACATGACACTTAAGGGATCATAATGCCTGGGCTAAACTAATTATTGCCTTTTGGTTTGGAGAAAAAGAATGTAGTTAAAAGAAATCCACTTTAATGATAATGAGAGTTATTTAAAAAAAAAAAAAAACACTAGGTGAGATCTCTAAAGGGAGACTATACAGTTTACCAATTGTAAAGAAGACAACAATAATTATGAGTTATTTGAGCAGACCACAAAATTTAATAAGAGCTTTACTTTCACTGGGGACTGAAAAACATTAATCATCTATTAAAAATAGAACTACCATATAATCCAGCAATCTTACTACTGAGTATATATACAAAGGACAGGAAATCAGCATATTAAGAGATATCATGCACTCTCATGGTCATTGCAGCATTATTCACAATAGCCAAAATGTAGACTCAACCTAAGTGTCTGGTAACAGATGGATGGATCAGGAAAATGTAGTATATATACACAATGGAATAGTATTCACCTTAAAAAGGAAGACAATCCTGTTGTTGTTGTTTTTTTTAATAGATGTAATTGGCTTTTATTCAGATTTCATGAAACAGGGCAATCTCTATTGCACAAAATAGAATGAGAGTGATGACTGGGCAATGGCAGAACAAAGGATTTTGTAAGGTGGGGAGAAGAAAGCAGAACAATAGAAAAAAAAGCTGATTGGTTAACATCAGATTACTTCAGGTTACTTTTTAAAAATTTCAATAGATTTATGGGTACAAGTGATTTTCAGTTACATAGATTAATTGTATGGTGGTGGTGTCTGGGTTTTAGTGTACCCATCACCCAAATAGTGTTTATTGTATCTGATAATAGTTTTTCATCCCTCAAACCTCTCTCAATCTCTCCCTTCTGAGACTCCAATGTCAATTACAATATTCTGTGTGGCCATGCATACCAATAATTTAGTTCTCACTTATAAGTGAGAATGTGCAGTATTTGGTTTTCCATTCCTGAGTTACTTCACTTGGAATAATGGCCTCTAGTTCCCCTCAGGTGGCTGCAAAAGATATTATTTTATTCATTTTTATGGCTGAGTAGTATTCCTGGTATCTATCTATCTATCTATCTATCTATCTATCTATCTATCTATCTATCTATATCACATTTTCTTTATCCACTCATCAGCTGCTGGGTACTGAGGTTAGTTTCATATCTTTGCAATTGGGAATTGTGCTGCAATAAACATATGAGTACAGGTGTCTTTTTAATAAAATTCCTTCTTTTCCTTTGGGTAGATTCCTACTGGATTGAATGGTAAATCTATTTTTAGTTCTTTGAGAAATATATATATATATATATATATATATATATATATATATATATATAATAATTTACATTCTCACCAACAGGGTATAAGCATTTCCTGTTCACCCCATGCATATTAATATATATTGTTTTTTGACATTTTAATAATGGTTATTCTGACTGGGGTAATGTGGTATCTCATTGTGGTTTTAATTGGCATTTCTCTGATGATTAATGATATTGAGCATTTTTTCATGTGTTTGTTGGCCATTTTCATATCTTCTTCTGAGAAATGCCTGTTCATGTCATTTGTCCATTTCTTAATGGGGTTATTTGTTTTTTTCTTGTTGATTGGCTTGAGTTATTATTTGTAGATTCTGTATATTAGTCCTTTGTTAGATGTATAGTTTGTGAATATTTTGTCCCATTCAATAGGTTGTCTATTTAATCTGTTGATTGTTTTCTTTTGCTGTGCAGAAGCTTTTTAGTTTAATTAAGTCCAATTTATATATTTTTGTTTGTATTGCATTTGCTTTTGGGATCTTAGTCATAAATTCTTTGCCTAGGCCAATGTCCAGTAGAGTTTTCCCTAAGTATTTTAAATAGGACTTTTATTGTTTCAGGTCTTACATTTATGTCTTTGATCCACTTCAAGTTAATTTTTGTGTATAAAGAGACATATGAATCTAGTTTCATTCCTCAGCATATGGCTATCCTATTTTTCCAGCACCATTTATTGAATAATGTGCCCTTTCCTCAGTGTATGTTTTTGTCTGCTTTGTCAAATATCAGTTGGTTGTAGGTATTTGGATTTATTTCTGTGCTCTGTATTCTGTTTTGTTGTTCTATGTGTCTACTTTTATACCAGTACCATGCTGCTTTGGTTACTGTTGCCTTGTAGTATAATTTGAAATTGGGTAATGGGATGCTTCTAGATTTGCTCTTTTTGCTTAGGATTGCTTTGGGTATTCAGGATCTTTTTGGGTTCTATATGAATTTTAGGATTATTTTTCCCAATTCTGTGAAGAATGACATTGGTATTTTAATTGGAATTGAATTGTATCTATAGATTGCTTTTGGTAGTATGGATATTTTTGCAATATTAATTCTTCTGATCCATGAACATGAGATGCTTTTCCATTTGTTTGTGTCATCTATTATTTCTCTCATCAGTGCTTTGTTGTTCTTTGTTTCACCTCCTTGGTTAAGTATAATCCTGTGTATTTTTTTTTTTTTTTGTAGCTACTGTAAATAGGATTGAGTTCTTGATGATTCTCAGCTTGGTCACTATTGGTGCATAGCAGTGGTACTTATTTGTGTGCATTGATTCTGTCTCTGAGACTTTACTGAATTCATTTATCAATTCTAGGAGTGTTTTCAAGTAGTCTATAGGGTTTCGTAGGTATAAAATCATATTATTGACAAATAGAGATAGTTTTATTTCCTCTTTTTCAATTTGGATGGGCTTTATTTCTTTCTCTTGCCTGACTGCTCTGGCTAGAACCTCTAGTACTACGTTGAATGGTGGTGGTAGTGAATGTAGGCATCCTTGTGTTTTTCCAGTTCATAGGGGAATGCTTTCAATTTTCTTTACTCAGTATGATGTTGTCTGTGGGTTTGCTATATATGGCTTTTATGAATTTGAAGTATGTTCCTTCTATGTTTAGTTTGTTGAGAGTTTTCTTAAATCATATTATGAACAGATGTTGGATTTTATTGAATATTTTTTCTGAATCTATTGAAATGATTATATGGTTTTTGTTTTTAATTTTATATATATGGTGAATCACATTTACTGACTTGTGTATGTAGGATAGTGCTGGGGAAACTTTTCACGTTGGTAGCCCACATTAATTTAGCTATTATGAAATAAGGCCACATTAAAGAAACTTCAAGTAGATATACTTAAAATGTACATTATTTTGTAAACATCTAACTGGTACATACTTAATAATTTCAAAAAAAGGAAAACTATTTGTTAATTTTAAAATTAACTAACCTTGTAATGACCTTGTTGTGTCTACTTTTTGTTGGAAAGCATTTGAATATTTGGTTGCAGCATGGACGTCTGCAGTTTTAGTTAATCCTCTAGATGGGTATCAGCCATTTGTGATGTTAAGGGCATCTTGATTTGAGTTAGGTAGGAGAATGTAGATTTACAGCAATAAGTGGTTGAAAAGCAAGAAAGCATTTTTTGGGTTTGTTGTCGAAGGTGTGGGCATTCTACTGCATTTTTTTCATATTTCAATTGTATCTTTCTTGGCATCAAACAATGACTTTAAAATGTCATCTACTGAGAGTTCAATCAAATCCATCTGTAGTTCTTTAGGTGCCTTGGTGATATCAACTAGGTGAAGCTGAAATGCTAATTGGAGTGTGATGTCATAATTCTGAAAGTCAGTGAATCTTTCATTGTATTCTCCAATTAATAGGTCTATGACAGCTGTGTATTCTTCAAATGATTTGCATATATCATGCTGTTCATCAATGACCTTTGCTAACTGGGGAAAATGTTCATCCAAAAATTCCTTTTGAAGAAGTGCTTTGAAAAAAGTTACCTTTTTCCAAAATGCTCACATTTTTTCCACATATCTCTGAGACTTTACTGTCTCAGAGATATATAGACTTAGTTTTACCTTGCAAAGAAATATTCAAGTCATTTTGATTTGACATAATATCACACAGAAATGCTGCATTCCTATAGAAATCTTTCAAAAAAATCTTCTTTCAATAATTCACATTGCTGATTCTGTTCTTCATAAAATTTAACTATCTGTTCTCTTTAGCAGAAACAAGATAATATTGCAATTCCCAATCGTCATTAAAAAATATGTTTTCTTCCTTCAGCATTCTCTTGGTCTTCTTTGCTGTGACAGGCTGTTAAGCAGACAGAATTAAAAATACTGTTGAGCTGTACAACTATCACAAATCCACTTCAAACAGAAACACAGTGCACTATTATCAAAAGCTGATAACAGACTGGCGTACTTGACCTCCATAAACTCTTGCTGACCAGCCTCGTTAAGTGGTGGTGCCAGTCAGGTGGGGAAAGTTAGAACTAAATCATGAGAAAAACAGCTATCAATTTAGCCCTTATGGCTTACTAATGTTCTAATTGTGCTAATCAATCTGGGAGGATTGTTTTTGTTGAAATTTATTTTATTCTTTGCTATTTAAAATACACTCATTTTAAAAATAAAAAAAATATAAGAGAAAAAAGTATTAATAAAAATAAAAGGATTTGTTCTATAAAATTTAGATTCAGTCAAAAGGCTGCACTTAAGGACCTAGAAGGCCACATGTGGCCTTAAGGCCTCAGGTTCCCCACCTCTGATATAGAGCCATCCTTGCATACTTGGTATAAAATTCACTTGATAATGATGAATTATATTTTTTGGATGTGCTATTGGATTTTGTTTGTTGCTATGTTGCTGAGGATTTTTGTGTCTATGTTCATCAAGGGTGTTCAGCTGTAGTTTTCTACTTTTGTTGTGTCTTGTTCTGGCTTTGGTATCACGGTGATACAGGCTTCATATAACGGGTTAGGGAGGATTCTCTCCTTGCTCTTTGGAACAGTTTCAGTAGAATTGGTATCAGTTCTTCCTTGAATGTCTGGTACAATTTGGCTGTGAATCTTTCTGGTCTTGGGCTTTTTTTGTTGTTGTTGGGTGATTTTTTTCAGTGCTGATTGTATCTCACTACTCATTATTAGTCTGGATTTCTGTATATCTGTTTCTTCCTGATTTAAGCTTAAAGAGTTGTAAGTTTTTAGGAATTTATCCATTTCCTCTGGATTTTCTAGTTTGTGTGCATAGAGGTGTTCATTGTAGTCTCAGATAATCTTTTGTGTTTCTGTGGCATCAATTGTAATGTCTCCTTTTTCATTTGTGAATCAAGTGCTATATGGAGCCATCCAGGGATTTAATTTTTAGTTGTGGCCAGAAGAGCAGTTAACTATTTCATCAAGAGAGGCCATCAGCAGTCCCCAACCTTTTTGGCACCAAGGACCAATTTTATGGAAGGCAATTTTTTCATGGTGCGGGGGTAGTGGTGGTGGAGCTTAGGTGGTGATGTGAGCAATGGGGAGTAGCTGCAAATACAGATGAAGCTTCGCTGGCTCACCCATTGCTCATCTCCTGCTGTGTGGCCTCTCCTTTCTTAAGTTCATGAAAGACAGATTTTTCATGGATGGGGAGGGAGGGTGGAGCTTTGCGTCTGGTCCCTAACAGGCCACAGACTGGTACCGATCCACAGGCTGAGGATTGGGACCACAGGGTTAAATAATCAATAGGAATCTAGGCAAGAGTGACATAGTGTGGGCCCAAGGAATGACAAAACTGGTTTTGTCTATAGAGGTGGAGGTAGGGTTCGTGTGTGAAAATGGCCAGATGTGAAGGCTGGAGAGATTGGTAAGGAGGGATTATTGCAGGGCCTCAGAGAATACTAACTTATATGTTTCCTGAAGGTAATGGGGAATTGTGGAGGTATTTTCAGGAAAGAAATAACAAAACCAAAATTGTGATTTAGAGAAATAACATGGCAATAGTCCAAAAGATGGGTAGAAAAAGGGTAACACTGGCTGTAGAGAGAGCAATTAGATAAAGATTGTGGTGGTGTTGGTCAAAGAATGCAAAATCAGAGATAGGAGGAATAAGTTTAAGAGATCTATTATACAACATGGTGACTATGGCAAATGACTACAGACTGTATTCTTGAAAAACACCAAGAGTGGATATTAAGTGTTCTCACACAAAAATGAGATGATGCATTTGTTAATTAGCTAGATTCAACCATGTTACAATGTACATATATTTTAAAACATCATGTAGCTAACCATACATACAATTTTATCTATCAGCTTAATGAAAAAAAAAAAAGAAAAAAAGAAAGAATACAAGAAAGTCAGGTGCGGTGGGTCAGCTCACATCTATATTCCTAGCACTTTGGGAGGCTGAATGGGAGGGTCACTTGAGTCCAGGAGTCTGAGAACAGCTTGGGCAACATAGCGAGACTCTGTCTCTACAAAAAATTTTTTAGAAAATGATCTTGGCATGGTGGCACCTGCCTGTTGTCCTAGCAACTCAGAAGGCTGAGCCAGGATGATTGCTTGAGCCCAGGCATTGAGATAGCTTAGCCCAGGTGACAGAGCAAGACTCTGTTTCTTAAAAAAAAAAAAAAAGAAAGAAAGAAAAGAAACCCAAAAGGGCAAAAATAGATGACCCTAGAAAAATGGGCAAAATTTTAAAAAGACACTTCAAAACAGAAGATATTTTAAAAGATTTGTGGTAATCCAGGTGACAAAAGAAAAATGGAAGCACTTATTTCTAAGTGGTGAATCCATTGAAAAGAATCACCACATGCATTTAACTCTTCCTACTTTGTTCTGTGCTGCTTTCAAGTTTTCGCTGTTATAGCAAAGATGACACTGGACATACATGACTTTAAATATTTTGGATTATTTTCGTAGACCAAATTACTAGAAGTAGGAATACTGGGTTAATGGGTATGAATATTTTTTAATTAGTTGATACAAGTTTGTGATGTATTCTTTAAAATATCTCTCTGTAAATATTTTAAGTACATTTTCCTTCCTTTTTCTTTGAAGAACATACTTTAAGGAAACTGAAGGTACATTCTTTTCTCTTTGACATATTCTTTACACTTGATTCTAGCCAAAAGGCTGAGAAGTGATGATATACTTTCAAATTAGATAATCATTGATCCTTTTTTTCCACTATTTCTAAATTAAAACTGGATGAGATTTTCTTTTGGTTGCTTTCTTTTTCATTCACTTCTATCATCACACAATCAGAGTGTTTGGTAAGTGAATTAATGATTACACCTCAGACTATGGCTGCTATACAGGGGTCAAAATAAAGGTTTTTAAAGTATTGACATTAAAAAGGTAACTGTTAGAGAAAATGAAAAGTAAATGAATAAAATCAGTGATATTTAGAATCTAAATAACACTGATTACTATATTGGGAAAAACTTATTAAGTCAAATTGGGGTCTAAATTTAATGCTTGGTGGATTCCTTTAGGTTAAGTCTCTTTGAGTCAATTTGACTAAGCCACTGAATTGAAATGCAAAATGACAAATTTATATTAAGTCATACAATTGCCATTTTGAAAGGAATACCATGATGAGAAAAACATAAATTATGAAAATGTCTTGTAACATGAAACATTCTTTATGGCCATTGCCGTATATGAGATAAAAGAGCCATCTGATGGAATGACAGCGAAAGCATTTCTGAATTGAGAAAAGCTGCTCTGGAGGAAATGTCAAAAATGACCAGAATCAACCTTTCATGGTAGAATTTTGTGATTGTCTAAATTAAGCATGAATTAGATTTGTATATTTGTGCCATGTGATCAAAATGATATTACATCTCTGTGCTCATGGTTTGTTTTATTGTAACTCACCCTTTCTCTATCATCAGCTCAAATGCTCCCTCTGGCCATCTGAAGATTCTATTAGATGTTCTGCCTGTTTAGTAATAATAGCAGTACTGTAGAGTCCAACCAAGAGTATTTTGGTCACACTGTCCCCTCTGAGAATCCTCAGACTGGCTTGACATGCCCTCATCAATCTGAGAGGTTCTCTTAATTTATTGCGTTCAGAATCTAGAGCTGCTTACATAAGGGATTAGAGCCTGACCTAATGAGAACCATCTCTAGGCTGGTGAAAGACCCATAAGTAACCTAAAAACAGGTGTCTTCTCAATAGAGATCACCAGTAATTCATGATGCCTGGGTGTGAAATAATCATGGCTAACATCTGTTTAGTACTTACTATGCATCAGGCATTGCTCGTCAACGTAATGGTGCAACCAGGGAGAACTGTATTACTGACTGCTAAATAAATGCCGAGGTGTTTCTAAACGGATTGATAATCAGCTGCTAAGAGCTTTATAATGATCTCTTCCTCCTAAACTCTACCTGTCCTACTATTTCCATGGGGCCTTTGGACCAGTATACCATCAGTCAATTAAACAGTTAAAGAGTTAGCACCTGGCCCTGCAAGGCCCTTTAGGATCTTGACCCAAATTCCTGACACCCAGCAATTGTGAGGGGGCATTTGGACTGAGTATCATTAAGAATACATTAAGTACTTGCTTTGGAGCCAATTGACTGGGTTCAAATCCTAGCTCCACCATTTATGACACCTGTGACCTTGAGCTAGTTAGTCTTTGACTTAGATATCCTGATCTCTAAAACAAGGATGGTAATGTGTTTATTTCAAGGGATTGTGTTGAGACTAAATGATTTAATACACATAAAGCATCTAGAAGAGACCTGACACATAGTAGGTGTAATAAAAGTGTTGGTTATTTTTATAAGCTGTACTAATGGCTAAATATTTTGACCATCACCATTTGATACCACGCTAGATACCACTCCTGGGGAAAAGACAGGTGGTCACTTTTGACATAATAGTGCCCAGTGGCCCTCTAAGGTTGCTGCATATTTTGAACTTCACTTCAGTTGTTTTGAGAGCAGTTATATGGTATTAATAGTTGAGAAACTTTCTTTTCATCTTTGCTCCCTACCTTACATTTTAAATTAATGGCCAATATTTAACTATCATAAAATTTCAAATAAAAATCCAGATTTCTGCCATTACTTGAAAATTTGTAAAACTGGCAATACTGGGGCCACAATTTGACATGGCAACAATTGGCTGACGCCAAGGGATGGCTCCATTTTGAGAAGGAGTAGCAACTCTTGTGTTCACCACCCAGACTACTGAGTCTCTTTGTTATCTGCTTGATATTTGAGTTTGCTAACCTCAAACTAGGGTAACCTAAGCATATCTCTTTTGATACAGCATGGAAGTCCTTAACTGCTATAACAACTCATTATTGTCTGTACTAGCTTGTAAGAGCCTTTGTGAATCATGTTTTATTTATTTTCGTGTCTTTGATTTTGAGGTTACATACTGACTTTTTGGACTAATGAAATTTAAGCTGGTGGTAATATGAGTTAAGATAGGTTTGACTCTTATACAGGAAAGAGTTATGAGGTATAACAAATACAATGGAAAAAGAATATATAATTGGACAAGTTGACCCAGTTTGTTTTTAATTTGTTTTAATTTTATTTTTTAATTGACCAATAATAATGGTACATATTCATGGAATATGTAGTGATGTTTTGATACATATAATATATGATAATCAGATCATGGTAATCAGCATATCCATCATCTCAAATATTTATTATTTCTTTGTGTTGGGAGCATTCAATCTCCCCCTTTTAGCTATTTGAAACCAAATATTATTGTTAACAGAATAACAGAATCTATTATACAGAATAGAACTGTTATAGGAAACAGAATCCTATAGTGCTATAGTACACTGAAAATTACTCTTGTTTTCTAAATGTACCTTTTGTATCCTTTAACAAATCTCTCCCATCCTCCCCTTTCCCCTATACTTCCTAGGCTCTAGCGTCCTCTGTTCTACCTTTTATTTCTATGAGATCTACTTTTTTTGACTTCCGCATGTGAGTAAGAACAGTCAGTGTTTAGCTTTCTGTTCCTGGCTTATTTCACTTAACATAATGTCCTCCAGTTCTATCCATGTTGCTGTGAATGGCAGGATTTCATCCTTTTTTATGGCTGAACAGTATTACTGGTGTGTGTATATATATATATCATATATATATATATATATATATCACATTTTCTTTATCCATTCACCTGTTGTTGGACACCTAGGTTGGACACCTAGGTTGAGTCCATATCTTGAATATTGTGAATAGTGCTGTAAAAAACATGGGGGTGTAGCTATCTCTCCAATATAGTGATTTCCTTTCCTTTTCATAAATGCCCAGTAGTAGGATGGTTGGATCATATGATAGTTCTATTTGTAGTTTTCTGAGGAACCTCTATACTGTTCTTTACAGTGTTTGTAATAGTTTGCATTCCCACCAACAGTGTATAAGAGTTTTCTTTTCTCCACATCCTTCCCAGCATTTGTTATTTTTTGTCTTTTTGATAATAATCATCCTAACTGGGGTGAGACAACACCTCAATGTGGCTTTGATTTGCATTTTCTTGATGATTAGTGATGTTGAGCATTTTTTCATATATTTGTTGGCTATTTTTATATGTTCTTTTGACAAATGCCTGTTCAGATCATTTGCTCATTTTTAAATGGGATCGTTTTTTCCTGTTGAGATGTTTCAGTTCCTTGCATATTCTGGGTATTAATCCCCTATTGGATGAGTAGTTTGCAAATATTTTCTGGAGAAATAGATTCTGTAGGTTGTCTTTGCACTCTGTTGATTGTTTCTTTTGCTGTGCATAAGCTTTTTAGTTTAATATAATCCCATTTGTTTAATTTTGCTTTTGTTGCTTTTGCTTTTGAGGTCTTATTCATAAAATTTCTCAAACCAATGTCCTGAAGCATTTCTCCTAGTAATTTTATCATTTTGCGTCTTTCATTTAGGTCTTTGATCTAATTGAGTTGATTTTTGTATAGGGTGAGAGGTGAGCATCTAGTTTTATCCTTCT
The DNA here is from genome assembly GCF_040939455.1 of Microcebus murinus. Lineage (NCBI taxonomy): Eukaryota > Metazoa > Chordata > Mammalia > Primates > Cheirogaleidae > Microcebus > Microcebus murinus. The sequence goes on from NC_134108.1 coordinate 86,897,938, forward strand.
GCATATGGATATCCAATTTTCCTAGCACCATTTATTGAAGACATGATCCTTTCCCTAGTGATGATGAGAATATCAAGGCCCCAGAAGGACTTGCTATTTAGTGGAAAACTGAAAATTAGAATCCAAACCTCATGTATCTTGGCTGGTAGGTTTTTTTTTTATTTATTTATTTTTTTTTAATTTTTTTTATTTTTTTACTGAGATAGTCACATTGTACTTAAAAGCAATTTAATGATTATGGAGAATTAAAAAATACTCTACCAGAGAAGGGACAAGCCAGGGATACAATGAATAAATTTAAGCTATTATAGCTATGTCTATACTCTTATCACCCTAGTGTATAAGAAAATCAAAGGACTGAATGAAATATATTCTTCATTTTAACCTCCTTTCTTCCCTTCCCTTGCTTTTTATTATTGAACTTTTTTATGGAGTAAGAGGCATGTACTACAACACAGTTTTCAGGTTCTTACTGGTGAAACTCTCAGGTTAGTAACTAGGTAAATTGTCTTTGTTGTTTTCTTAAAAAACTTTTGCTTTGATCTGGTTTAAATGAAGGCAGGTGAATGTTTTTAAAATGAATTTTCTCTGGTCTTGGATCTCTGGCTTTTAGGAAACAGAACTGCATTTTGGAAATCGGAAGACCTTTTTGTAAACTGCATCTTCCGTTCACTATTGTGGCCTTGGGCAAGTTACTCTGGGTCTAATTTTTCTCATTTGTAAAGTAGAGATTTTATTACCTTAAGGGGTGTGCTGAGAAAAGGCATCTGACAATGTGCTTAGCACATTGTTATTCAATTGCAGGTTAAAGTTTGAAGCTGAAAAGGATCTTAAAGTTTATCTCATCTGATTCCTTCAATTCATATATGAGGGGACCTCAAAAGGGTCAAGCTATGACAAATGTTAGTCTGCTCAGATTTCTTTTATATTTTATATCCCTGGCCAAATATTACATTTTCTCAACAAGACTTCTTTAAAAGACCACAAGGCCAGGCGCGGTGGCTCACGCCTGTAATCCTAGCTCTCTGGGAGGCCGAGGTGGGCGGATTGCTCAAGGTCAGGAGTTCAAAACCAGCCTGAGCAAGAGCAAGACCCCGTCTCTACTATAAATAGAAAGAAATTAATTGGCCAACTGATATATATATAAAATTAGCCGGGCATGGTGGCACATGCCTGTAGTCCCAGCCACTTGGGAGGCTGAGGCAGTAGGATCGCTTGAGCCCAGGAGTTTGAGGTTGCTGTGAGCTAGGCTGACGCCACGGCACTCACTCTAGCCTGGACAACAAAGCAAGACTCTGTCTCAAAAAAAAAAAAAAATAAAAAAATAAAAATAAAAAAAATAAAAGACCACAGACGTCTCTATATAAAAACATTTGATAAAAATAAAATTATATATTTCTGGCAAAGCAATTTTAGAAATGGTGAATGTTTATAATAGGGCTTTATGTTATGGCCAGATTCTACCAGAAGTATACTGGGAAAATTTATGCAACCATTTGAACAAAATCCTAAACTACTAGAAAAAGATAAATTACTATATCACATAGTAAGTACCATATAATCCAAATTTAAGATTATCTGGATTGAAAGAGGCCGCAGTTTTCTAATAAGAGAAAACTTTAACATCATAGAAAAGACTTTGTTCTATGAAATATATCTTTGTTAATACAGTAACAATAACAACAATGCATCATAAGTACATATAAACACAAAAAAATGAAAATCCTTCCCCCCCCCTTTTTTTTTTAGCCTTCAGAGGCTGAATTGGTTTATATGGATAAATTGATGCAGTTGTTCCCCAGCTCGTGCTCTGGACATATATTTATATAACTTGCCTCCAGATATGGAGCCTCTCAGAGACTGCCCTTCAAAAAGACAAGAAGCTCAAAACATTTAGAATATACTTTTTTGACCCTGACCCTGTCACTTTCTTTTTCCTTCAAACCACAGTGAAGAAGTTTGTAAAAAGCCTTAAAAATACTGCTGTCAGTTTTTTTTTTTTTTTTTTTTGAGACAGAGTCTCGCTTTGTTGCCCAGGCTAGAGTGAGTGCCGTGGCGTCCTAGCTCACAGCAACCTCAAACTCCTGGGCTCGAGTGATCCTTCTGCCTCAGCCTCCCGGGTAGCTGGGACTACAGGCATGCGCCACCATGCCCGGCTAATTTTTTTTATATATATATCAGTTGGCCAATTAATTTCTTTCTATTTATAGTAGAGACGGGGTCTCGCTCTTGCTCAGGCTGGTTTTGAACTCCTGACCTTGAGCAATCCGCCCGCCTCGGCCTCCCAAGAGCTAGGATTACAGGCGTGAGCCACAGCGCCCGGCCTGCTGTCAGTTTTTAAAACAATTTTAATATATATTTTTTAGTGACAGATTTTGTGTCCCAGGACTGCAGGGATGGTTTTGTCCACTGTTAGTGCTGAGACACCCAAGCTCTCTATCAGCAGCCCCTGCCTCACTGCCCACCTCCCTGCTGGGAATACCCTGTCAAGGATTATAAGTAGATTGTAAAAGTTGGGTTGTTTTGTTTTAAATGTATTTCTTTAGATTTTCCAAAGCTATAAAATAGTTTGAGTATGACATCTGTTTTACACATATAAAGCACAATCACAAAACAGCAGTTTATTGGTGGGAGTACTTTTTTGAAACAAAATAAATATTGATGTAATAAGGATGGAGTTAAGGGAAAAGAGAGGAGAATCCAATTTTCAGGTGCTTATTTGGTCAAAAAGGTTAGAGATCCTAAAAAACATAGAAAGCATAATAAGTAAACTTTCCAGCTGAAATTGGTTTTGTAAAGGGATTTAGAAATAAATAACATAAAATTTCCCGAAGTAAAAAAATAAAGATAGAAATTGAAAGGGGAGGCCTTGCAAAATTAACAGGAAAATATCTCGTTCCGCAATTTCCTAGTAACAGTTAAAGATCAATCCTATGAGTTCTCTCACTAACAGGCAGTCTGTAGGAGTTCTGTTTTGCACAACTTCTGGAAAGAGCTGAACAGATGAGATGTAAATCTTTCTCTTTTAAAATTGCTTTCGAGGATCTGTTTTTACTGAGTTCCAGAGTGGGCAGCAGGGTGCAAGTTTAAGGCCTCAGCCCTATCTTGAGGGCAGAGTCACATCTTCTGTGACAATCCCTTCTCCAAGGAAAGGCAAGAGAGCCAGCTCTTGGACTTTGACATCCTGCTGCCACTTCTGCTATATCATCTTGCCACCAAGAAGAGACGAGTGGAGGCAGCAGTCTCACAATACCCTGTTAATTTGGCTACAGCCGTAAACCTTCTTCACCCCCTACATAAAAAGCCTCAATCGCTGGTTTTCGAGGCCAGTACATTCCTGCTTTCTCCACCTCTGTGCTGGCCGCTTTTCCTGGCCTTATTTTCACCTAGGAAAAAGTCAACAAACTTCTTCTTCTTATCCTAAACTTTGGAGAAATCTTTCTCAAAACCCGCATGCACTAGCTCATACCCTAACAGAAATCTTGAATAAGTAGACAAGATCTTAATTTTTTTAGTGATATTTTCTGTATCACATATAAAAGGAGATAGAGAAAATCTATTCTGTCAGCACAATGTTGGGCTTCTTAATTTTGAGTTATTTAAGTGACTGTGGAGGTGATAAAATTTACCTCATTATAAAAGTCTCTTACGCTCATTTTAAAATCTAGCTATCCAATTGTCATAGGTTTTTGACATCGAAGTTTGTTTGCATGATATGTCATTTGCCTTTTTGTTTATTAATTATTATAGGATACAACAAAAGATGAAGTCAATGAGACTGAAGCCAGCAAGATGAATAAATTAAGAAGGACAAGAAAGAAAGTCACTAAACCGCATGTTTGTTCAACTGAAGTGGGAGACATGGATATATCCAATTCAAGTGGTATGTAACTACTATTATCCCTCAAAAATGGTTCTTTCGGCCGGGAGCTGTGGCTCACGCCTGTAATCCTAGCTCTTGGGAGGCCGAGGCGGGCGGATTGCTCAAGGTCAGGAGTTCAAAACCAGCCTGAGCAAGAGCGAGACCCCGTCTCTACTATAAATAGAAAGAAATTAATTGGCCAACTGATATATATATAAAAAAATTAGCCGGGCATGGTGGCGCATGCCTGTAGTCCCAGCTATTCGGGAGGCTGAGGCAGGAGGATCGCTTGAGCCCAGGAGTTTGAGGTTGCTGTGAGCTAGGCTGACGCCACGGCACTCACTCTGGCCTGGACAACAAAGCGAGACTCTGTCTCAAAAAAAAAAAAAAAAAAAAAAAATGGTTCTTTCAATAACAATCTCTATTTGGTCTTCCTTTTCACAAAACATTTTCATTTTTTCTTTGGGAGAAGCAAAAAGACAAAGAAAAAATTTATTCCTACATAAGTGACATAAAAGGTGACAAACATAAGCTTACAATGTAAATATGTGGGAAAAAAATCAAAATATTCAGAATTTAAAGAGGGTGTTAATGGAAAAAAGCCAAACTTTGTAAAATAATTTTAAAGAGATTTATTATGAGCCAAATTTGAGGACCTTGACCCATAGCCACGCCCAAGAAGGCTTGAGCAAGTGGACTTGCTATGGCTGGGTTACAGTTTGGTTTTATATATTTCAGGGAGACGGAGGTTACAGGTAAAGTCATAACTCAATATGTGGGAAGCATACATTGGTTTGGCCTGAAAAAGTGGGTCATCTCGAAAGGGGGTGGGGGCTTACAGGTTGTAGGTGGGTTTAAAAATTCTTTGACTTGTAATTGGTGAAAGACATGAAGCTTTGTCTAAAGGGTTGGAGTGTTTTAAGATAATAAGCCATAATCAGAGATAAGACATAAGTTTGTTCTATCAATTGAGGATCTGAGGTTTGTCTTGAATACACTTAGGCCTGTTAATGGGTTACAAAGGGTATCCTCAATAAAGGAGGGGAACATGATAAGGCATGTCTGACCTCTGTCCTCCTGGCAGGAAATTTAGTGTTAGGATATTCCTTTGGCCATGGGGGTGTCCATGCAATTCAGCTGGTGGGGAGGTGAGCCTTAAAATTTTATTTTAGTTCACAAGAGTTAGAAGTAGGATGATAGTAATAAGAAAAAAAAAGGACAAAACAAAGCAACATATGAGTAGGAAGAGAAGCACATTTCTGCACTGAGAATGACTACAAAGATCATTACTGACGATTTGGGAAGCCATGAGAAAGTTTATGGAACAAGTTTTTATACCACATGTTGGAATTCCAACTGGACTCCAATAGATTTGAAACAAGGCGAAAACTAGGAGTTAATTTAAACAACAGAATCAATCCTAGGAATGACGGTCTTCCAAACCAGGAGCAGTAGGAATTGACAGCATAGGGTAACAATAAAAAGCAGTCAGACTTTTTGTAGATTTTGTTATTGTTTTAAAATCCTCTACAGATAATGCATTCCCTTATGGTCAGCAACTAGGGTGACACCTTCCACTGCCTCTCCTTTGGTATGTCACTGCCTAGGAATACAGTATTTTTTTAAGTATTCCTCTCCATATCATATTAAAAGACAACTGAAAACAATGGCAACATGTGCTTACATTTTTCCTTATTATTGCAGAGAGGATCAGAAACCAAATGGTGTGCCACAAATTAGGAGATACAAGCAAACCGGTTGTGGGACCTGACTCTGCTAAGTCTCATCTATCACATGATGACAAGGACTCCCAGGATCAGACAATAATGATAAAACCATCATCCCCCCAGACATCAGCCAGTGCTTCTAGTGGTGAATCTAACCCAAACTCTGGTAAGGATTTACTGGTGAAAGTTCTGGAACAAATTGGCATGTGGTTCTAGTCACTAATCCCAAATTTGTATTTAAATTAGAGATAATGTGATTTTGGTTGAAGATTGCTAGCCTGTGAGTCAGATACTTATCATTTATAAAGTATTTTGCTGTTTTCTTTACCTCTGGGCTGCTCATCTGGAAAACAGAGGGGTTGCAATGGAAGATCTAACAGTCCTCCCCCACCCCCAACAATCTTTTCTAAAAGTGAAATTCTATTATTTTAAGTTTCTAGCTTATTGATAGTGTTGTAACTGCTTTCATACATGAGTGTGTTGGTTAAAACTCTCTTAGATGCAAATGATGGAAACTAGTCAAAAAACGAAAGCTACAATGAAAGGGTTAAACAAATATGCTTTGGAAAGGTGGGAATATACCAGGATGTGAAATCAGAGGAGCAGTGTCCTTCATGTTACCCTCACTCCTAATACCAATTTTAAGTTTTGGAGTTTCCCAAGACGAACCTTAGTTTAGATAATTTGAGAGAAGTACTCACAGAATACACCGAAAGCTGTTATACTCAAGGCTGTAGTTTATTACACTGAAAGGAGACAGATTAAATTCAGCCATGGGGCAGTCTAGGCATGTTCTAAGCACAGAATGTTCACTTGTCCTCTCTCAGGGGAGTCAGGGACTGTGCTAGTCTCTTGGCCATGATGTGTGGTAATATGCATGGAGTGTTGCCAGCCAGGAAAGATCACCTGTGTCATGACATCCAAAGTCATTATTGGGGCTCCATGGCTAATTGGGTAAGTGGCTTACTCCAGTCTCTAGTTCCTCTGGGGATCAAGTTGATATTGCATGTCTCAAAGTCCCCACTACAAATGACACTGTTAGACTTTCTGGCATGGCCTAGAGCCCCCAGGTAAACAAAGACACACTCTTGTCAGGCAGGACATTCCAATGGCTTAGAGATTACTTCTCAGGGACCAAGGGCAAAGGCCAGACCTCTCTTTGGGCAGGGTTAAATTCTTTACTGTTAATACCTACAGAGCCTAAGGAGGAACTGGAGCCTGGGAGGTAATCACTATCAGGACCTCACATGTATAGTCTTCTATTGCCATCATAACAAATCACCCAAAAATTTGTACCCCCATAATATGCTGAAATAAAAAAAAAACCATAAAAGATAAAATACAACCCCCCCACCCAAAACAAAAAACAAACAACACATTTCTCCCTTAATATGTTGAAATAAAAAATTCTTATTTGGGGTCTAAAAAAAATACAAATGTATTAATCTGCACTTCTGTATGTTAGAAGTCTGGGTTGGCTCATCTAGCTTTCTTGTTTCAGATTTTGCAAGGCTGAAACCAAGGTGTTGCCATCTGAGTTCTTATCTAGAGACTTTAGGGAATAATACACTTTCAAGTTCATTCATATTGTTGGAAGAAGCCAGTTCCCTGCCACTGTAGAACTGTTTCCTTGCTGACTGTCAACTGGGATGGCCCTTAGTTCCAAGGAGCCTCTCTCAGTTGTACATTTAGAGACCATACCTCAAATTCTTCTCATAGGTGGAATCTTTCTGAATTCCCCCTTTTTCCACATTCCTTTTCTGCCTTCAGCTGGAGAAACTTCTCTGCATTTAAGGGCTCAGTTTGATAATCCAAGATAATCTCCCTATTTTAAGATCCATAACCATAATTTCATCCGTAAAGTCCCTGTTGCCATGCAAATTAACATACATAACAATCACAGGTTACAGGGATTAGAGGATGGTGCACATCTTTTTGGGGAGGCCATTCTGCCTACCACACCATCTCTCATCTCTGAATTTATCTCTGGTTTGGCTTCATGAATTTCTCCATGAAGTGAAGAACATGAGCATTGACAGCCTCTTAACATCAGAAGCTGTCAGCACAAATGTTCACAGGGGTCAGGCAGATACAAATGTGGGCTGCTGTAAGGAAATAGGGAGTGGTACTGGGCATGACATACTAGAGTAGAGGGCAACAAAATATGGCCCAAGGGCCAAATTCAGTTTGCTGGCCAGTTTTTGTAAATAAAGTTTATGTATTATTTATAGCTGCTTTTGTGCTGAAGTGGTGTAGTTGAGTTGTTGTAACAAATACCACGTGGCCTGCAGAGTTGCAAATATTTATTATCTGGTCCTTTATGGAAAGTATTTGCCACCCCATGAACTAGAGGGTGCATGCCCCATCCAGGCTACCTCAGAGCTCCAGCCAACAGTTGCTGTGGAGAGATATCCACTCAGTGTTGCCAAATCTAGTTTTAAGAGAAGTGTGAACTCAAGATTTTGACATAAAATTTTCTAATAGTTAAGTGTTGTCAACTAATTCAAGTTCTGCTCAGCCACAAAAAACAATGATGATCTAGCACCTCTTGTATTATCCTGGGTAGAGTTGGAGCCCATTATCCTAGGTGAAGTATCACAAGAATGGAAAAACTTGCACCACATGTACTCACCATCAAATTGGTATTAACTGACTTAATGGATCAACACTTAAGTGCACATATAGCAGTAACATTCATTGGGTGTAAGACTGATGGGAGGGTGGGAGAGGCGTGTGTATATTCACACCTAATGGGTGCAGTGCACACCATCTGGGGATGGACACACTTGAAGCTCTGACTCGGGTGGGGCAAAGGCAATATATGTAACCTAAACATTTGTACCCCTGTAATATGCTGAAAAAAAAGTTTCTAAACACTGGGAAGACTAATCAGAAAACATCTGGCCATGTTGGCTCCTCCAGTTTGTGATCTTTGTTTTATATATCCTAGTTTTAGCCACAAGAGAGATGGAATCGACCATTTCTTAGTCTTAAACCAAAAATATGGAGAAAGAACTTGTGTCATGAGCTTGCTTTGCACCATCAACCACGGCTGAAGAGTGTGGGTACCAAATTCACTGAACTCTACAGGCCCTTAGTACCAAAAAGATTATAATCCCAATCAAACCACTAATACATAATTTAAAAGTAAATTTAAAAATTAACCTCCAAAAGAAGTCTAAGAAATTTTGGTGTAATATTTTCTTCTTTGTGATAACTACCCTGAGTTTTCCCCAAAATATATTTATTTTTTAAGGTAAAAAGCTCCCTTTCCCTTCCACATTTTTTTTTTTTTTGAGACAGAGTCTCGCTTTGTTGTCCAGGCTAGAGTGAGTGCCGTGGCGTCAGCCTAGCTCACAGCAACCTCAAACTCCTGGGCTCAAGCGATCCTTCTGCCTCAGCCTCCCGAGTAGCTGGGACTACAGGCATACGTCACCATGCCCGGCTAATTTTTTATATATATATCAGTTGGCCAATTAATTTCTTTCTATTTATAGTAGAGACGGGGTCTCGCTCAGGCTGGTTTTGAACTCCTGACCTTGAGCAATCCGCCCACCTCGGCCTCCCAGAGAACTAGGGTTACAGGCGTGAGCCACTGCGCCCGGCCCCCTTCCACATTTTGTTTTGCTTTTGTTCCTGCTTCATGCCTGGTTCTGTCTGGCTTCTGTCACCTGAGCTTTCCAACACTGTCTGGGCTAACATTATGGGGCCAGAGTGTGGAGTCACATTTGCACTAACAGGGTGGCTCCTACGGTAGCCATGTGGATGAAAGACGGCAGGCCCTTGGAAAGGAATGTGGTTGATCATCGGAGCGTGCAATGAGCTGATTGTGTTACAGAGTGTTGTCTCAAATGCACGTTTCCCTTTTTTTTGAATTGGTATTTCTAAAGGCCCAATGTCTATTCAATTTGTCTTTTATAAGTGACCATGGCTTGTTCTCTATAACTGAAATATGTCCTCATTGTCACTAAACACGGACAATATTTCTCCGAGGCCTTCTAGTTGCTATAGAGCTTTGAGGGTTTATTTATTTATTTTTTAATATTATCTTATTTTTTTTCCCTAAACGTTCAAAGCAGCAAAACTTCCTCTGTAAGAACACATTGATTTAATTTATTAGTCCTCTGAGGGGCTAGGAAAGGAGAACACCTCCCAGAAACCATGCTGTAAGAAAAACAAATGAGCCCCTGAACTGGCAATTATCTTCCTGCTATTCATCATGTGCAGCTGGCAAAGGCTGACCAAAAGGTTTAATTGTAAATAACAAGTATGATTTATTTGAAGAAAAGAAATTCAGACAATGATGCAGCAAGATGAGTTGATGCCGTGAAAATGAAATTAGATTGGATAGGGTTCTCCTAGTGGGTGAAAGAATTGAACTTTGAAATGAAAAATTGATACTTAGGATACACACTAAAATATGTGATGCCAATTTTTGCTCATTAATTAGACAAGGTCAAACCATACAGGATGTATTAATTAATTCGTTAATTTATTCATTCATTTACTCACACACTCACTTATTAAAGGAATATTTATTAAGTATGCCTGCACTGTTACAGGGACTGGGATAAAGCAATAAGTAAAACTAAGCCTGTGCTCTCAGGGAGCTGATATGCAAGTGGGAAAGGACAGATAGGAAACATAGGAGTACACGATATGGCAGGTGGCAGTGAGGAATCCGAAGAAAATGGAAACAAAATGACATACTGTTATGGGCTGAGTTGTGTCTCTCCAAAATTCTTTTTTTTCTTTTTTTCTTTTTTTTTTTGGACAGAGTCTCACTCTGTTGCTCAGGTTAGAGTGCCGTGGCATCAGCCTAGCTCACAGGAACCTCAAACTTCTGGGCTCAAGCAATCCTGCTGCCTCAGCCTCCCAACCTCTCAGGTAGCTGGGACTACAGGCATGAGCCACCATGCCCGGCTAATTTTTTCTATATCTTCTTAGTTGGTCAATTAATTTCTTTCTATTTTTAGTAGAGTCGGGGTCTCGCTCTTGCTCAGGCTGGTTTTGAACTCCTGACCTTGAGAGATCCTCCAGCCTTGGCCTCCCAGAGAGCTAGGATTACAGGCATGAGCCACCGTGCCAGGCCTGTCCAAAATTCTTACGACAAAGTCCTAACCCCCAGTACCTCACAATATGACTGAATTTGGACATGAGGTCTTTAAAGAGGTAATTAAGCTTACATGGGGTCAGTAGGGTGGACCCGAAACATACATTTGTTAATGGCAGCCCTAGTATTTGTTAATGGCAGCCCTAGCAAACTAATACATACATAGCACTCACTGTCCAGCCCCAGTGCAACTTTGAGATCCTAAAGTAAATCGAGGGTTAGATCTATCCATGTTGTGATCAAGTCTCATACAATTAATATTCTAGGTGATAATGGTTTATTTTTTTCAGCACTTTCCTCATATGAAATTATCCCACCTTTGCATTTGATGGCATGTTTATTGCCTATAGTCACCCCACTCAATAATATAAAGTTTTTTGAGGGCAGGGCTGCTTCCTAGATATAAATCTCGTGTGAATAGCATGTGGTGATGAAAAAAATCTATCTTGAGTGGATGGATATAATTCTTATTTTAAAATAATACATATTTATTGTAGAAAATTTAGAATATACAGATAAGGTAAAGAACTATTGATAATAAGATTACCTGTCATCCTTTTACTGGTGAACCAATAAAATGTACCTTTTTCCTTTTATGGGAGATGCCTTCTTTATAGCATGTATATAATTGCTTATTATGTTTAAAATGCTGATTATTTGAAAATTTCCATGTTTTAAAATACCTACAAATTTCATTTTATTTAAAAAACATTATTCATATTGGGCTGAACACCCAATATTTCATAATAGATTGGGAATACAGCAACTGTTAATTTAGCATGAAACATTGTAATTGCTAAAGCTTAATTGTTTGTGTTAAATGGAAGGTAGTAATAAAGCCTCAGGAGTCTCAGAGTAGCCAAATGTATCAGTGACAGGACATTATCTGTAATATATTTGCATAGGTGGAACCAGTAATTTGTTTTCCTCATGCTTCATGTACTTAAAATCTACTTCATCTGTGTTTTTAAACTGTCAATCTTTATACTCATTTTTAAAGCCTAATTATATCTTGAAAAAGGATACTCAGGTATCACTTTAAAATTATAGCTGTTCAATGTCAGCAATCTGACAGATTGATGGGTGTTTGGATGCAGACATGATCATGGTACCATTTGTGAGGATTAGCATAATTGTGCTCACTTTACGTGGTTAAGTAGCACTTATGTGGTGCTTACTGTCTGCTAGTAACTGTTAAATAACTTGTTTAATCCTCATAATAAGCCTATAAAGTAGGTAATATTTTATCAATGAGGAAGCGAGGATAAGATTCCTGTCAGGGCAAAGAGAATTTGGAGGGAGGCAGACGGGCTTCAGTGTTTTATGCTGAATCACTACTTTTTGCTGCCTCTCCTAAAACTTCCGACAGTAACTAACATTTGTAATGTGTACTATGTACCTGACCCTTTTATGTGCTATATTCAATTCAATTTGTGGTAATAAGCCACCCAACAGGAGTTAAGAAGTCTGAATTCTCTTTTCAATTTTGGCAATGAATTGATAGTGTGACTTAGAGTAACTGTATCACTCTGGGACTCAAGCTAACGAGTTGGCTAGATTAGATGATTTATCTCTAAAGTCTCTTCTAGCACTAAAGTTTTAGACTTTGCAGACTATCTTAAAAGTATTTAACATTTTTTTATGTTTCTACTTTTAAAATTGAGTATGCAGTCCAGATTTTTCATCTCCTACACTCTCATTCTTAAAAAAGAGACTTGGTTTGCTTACTTACATTTTATATTTGACAGAGAGATATAGTCTTCTTAGATTCAGATGTCATTATAAAGATATAAAACCCTTTTGACAAAAACAAAAAACAAACAAAAAACACAAAAACCTCAAACCAAAACAAAAATCATACAACAGAAAATAAAAACAAACAATTTTACCTTCAATCATAAAGAAATTTTAAATTTAGGAATTAGCAGTTTGTTCAAGATGCCTAAAATCTTTTCAATGATTGTCATCTACATACAGACTTTTATGGTGCCAGTTATGCAAATTTGTTCTAATTTACATAAGCAAAGGGATTTTTGTAAGTACCTACATATGGTATTGCTATATACTTATGCAAATAATGTTAACTTTAACCCAGTCCCAACTGATAAACAATCGTCCACTTTTAGAAACATGATCTTGGGAAGATGATAAAGGCAGGAGGGTAAGAAAGGTAAGATCGTCAACTTCAAGCTAATGAAGTGATAAACCATACAATGCTTTTGTTGTAATCATAGTGACTAATTCACTACTCTCTAGTCTCCTTTTGCTTCTCAGTCCATCATGATCTAGTGACTTAGAACCATTCTTTATTTTACAGATTGCACCAGGGACATCAATCAAATTTTGACCACACCGCAACTCTCTTCTAGAATGAAATACATTAAACAAGCAATGGCCAAAAATCACCTCCAGTTTGTGCGATTTGAAGCAACAGATCTCCATGGTGTGTCCAGGTCTAAGAGTATCCCTGCACATTTTTTTCAAGTGAGTTTTACATACAGTTGTGATTGAATGTAATTTCATGACCATTAGTAAGCAAATGGTTCTTATTACCCTTCCTTATTTTCTTGTAATCTATACAGCAATTCAAGCTGAAAATCAATAATTTGTTTCCTCTCTTGTTCCTCCCCAAACACATAATTGCTCCCCAAGGAGCTGAACATATACTCTCAGTTCTCAAACATCAATTCCTTTACCCAACAGAAATACAAAACTAATTAAGACTGGTAATTTTAATTCTTCTGCCTTGAATAGTTTCCCTCCATAGAATTTTCTTTCTTGTTGCAATTACGAAGATTATATTTTATTTGACATGAGAAAATTGTAACAGAAGCCCCAAGAGCAAATATGAAAGGGAAAATTATTAAATAGGCAGAATTTGTTAGATGAAAAGCATATCCCTTTTAGCAACTAATTCTGATAAGAAAATACCTCATTGAATGAATTAATTAATACAATTAAATTCCTGAAAATGGTGACATCAAGAAACATTATATTTTTATTGTTTTGAGGCATTTTTAGATTTTATTTGGTCAGTTTATGTCATGTTTTTATTTTGATGACTGATTTGTTGTGTAAGGATTTCTTAGGAAGGGACATTAGTCAGTATTATGTAAGAAAGTATAAAAGTTAAGCATCCACTGTATTTAATTATTTAAAAATAAATAGTATATATAATATTTTTATCACTTTAATATCAAATTATATTTTTTCTTATTTGCTTTATTTTGTGAAAAACTGGGGATCTTCACAAATACTTTTTTAAAGAATACCAACAGGTTCAAACTTATTTCTTAAGAAATTCTTTGGATCTACCTATAGATATTGTTTCCTCTTCATAAAGGCAAAAACACATGTTAGTTAATTTTGATAACAAAATGTAGGCCGGGCGCGGTGGCTAACCCTTGTAATCCTAGCACTCTGGGAGGCTGAGACGGGCGGATTGCTTGAGGTCAGGAGTTTGAAACCAGCCTGAGCAAGAGCGAGACCCCTGTCTCTACTATAAATAGAAAGAAATTAATTGGCCAACTAATATATATAGAAAAAATTAGCCATGCATGTTGGTGCATGCCTGTAGTCCCAGCTACTCACGAGGCTGAGGCAGCAGGATTGCTTGAGCCCAGGAGTTTGAGGTTGCTGTGATCTAGGCTGACGCCATGGCACTCACTCCAGCCTGGACAACAAAGCAAGACTCTGTCTCAAAAAAAAAAAAAAAAAAAAAAAAATGTAAAGTTTCCTGTGGACAGGCCCAGAATATAATTCACATGAATCTCTTTCAGTCAATAAGAAAACATATCTGGCACTTCAGGCCCTTTTCAGAGACCTCAATATAAAACCATTTTCTGTTTAGTTTTTGCCAAGTTTTAATCATTTTTTTCACTAATGGCATCTAAAAGCTACATATTTAGAATATTGCTCTATTTCTTCAGTGGCATCCTTTTACAAAAAACTTAATATGCTATTTATCTTTGCAGAGGATTGATATTATTTTTTAATTTCAAAATATTAATTAAGGGGGCACAAGAGTTTACATGGATAATTTGAATAATGGTTAAGTCAGGCCTTTTGGTGTGCCCATCACTGGAATAGTGTTCATTGTACTCAACAGATAAGTTTTTATCACACACTTACCCTCCCTTCCCCTTTCTTGGTTTTTAAAGTCTTGGTTTTTAAAGTCTTAGTTTTTAAAGTCACTTTTTGCCCTTATGTACCCATTGTTTAGCTTCTACTTACCAGTGAAAACAAATAGGTATTTGGTTTTCTATCCCTGAGATACTCCACTTAGGATAATGATCTTCCAGTTCCATCCAATTTGCTGTAAAAAACATTATTCCATTCCTTTTTATGGCTGAGTACTCCATGCCATATATACACCACATTTTCTTTATCCACTCATGAATTGATGGGCACTTAGGTTGATTCCATATTCTTGCAATTGTGAATTGTGCTGCAATAAACATTGGCATGCAGCTTTCTTTTTGATAAAATGACTTCATTTCCTTTGGGTAGATACCTAGCAGTGGGATTACTGGATTGAATGGTAGGTAGATCTATGTTTATTTCTTTGGGGAATCTCCATTCTATTTTTCATAGACATACTAATTTGCAGTCCCACCAGCAGTGTGTAAGCATTACTTTCTATCTGCATCCACACCAACATCTATTGTTTTTTGACTTTTTAATAATGGCCATTCTGAAAATGGCCATTAGGGGTATGTGTGGTGGTATCTCTTTGTAGTTTTAATTTGCATTTTCCTGATGATTAGTGATGTTGAGCATTTTTTCATATGTTTGTTGGAAATGAACCTATCTTCTTTAGAAAAACTTCTGTTCATGTCTTTTGCCCACTTTTTGATGGGGTTGTTTGTGTTTTTTTTTTTTTTTTTTTTTTTTACGTGATGTGATTGAGTTCTTTGTAGATTCTAGATATTAGTCTTTTGTTGGATGTATAGATTGTGAATATATTCTCCCATTCTGTAGGTTATCTATTCACTCTGTTGATTATTTCCTTTGCTCTACAGAAGTTTTTTAATATAATTAAGTCCCATTTATTTAGTTTTGTTGTTGCTGTATTTGCCTTTGGGGGTCTTAGTCATAAATTCTTTGCTTAGGATGATGTCTAGAAGAGTTGTTCCTTTATTTTCTTCTAGAATTTTTATGGTTTCATGCCTTATATTTAAGCCTTTTATCCATCTTGAATTAATTACTGTAAATGGTGAGAGATAGGTGACCTGTTTCCTTCTTTTGTGTGTGGCTATCCAATTTTCCCAGCACCATTTACTGAATAGGGCATCCTTTCCCCACTGTTTTGTTGTTTGCTTAGTTGAATATCATTTAGTTGTAGGTAGATAGTTTTATTTCTGGGTTTTGTCTTTAGTTCCACTGATAGATGTCTCTACTTTTATATTAATACCATGCCATTTTGGTTACTATAGCCTTGTAGTATAATTTGAAGTCAGGTAATGTGATGACTCAGATTTGTTCTTTTTGCTCAGGATTGATTTGGCTATTTGGGCTCTTTTTTGGTTCCAAATGAAGCTTAGGAGTCTTTTTTTTCCCCTGGATCTATGATATATGACATTGGTATATTATTTTTCTTTTTTCTTTTTTTTTTTCCTTTTGAGACAGAGTCTCACTTTGTTGCCCAGGCTACAGTGAGTGCCATGGCATCAGCCTAGCTCACAGGAACCTCAAACTCCTGGGCTCAAGCAATCCTTCTGCCTCAGCCTCCTGAGTAGCTGGGACTACAGGCCACCATGCCCAGCTAATTTTTTTATATATATTAGTTAGCCAATTAATTTCTTTCTATTTATAGTAGAGATAGGGTCTTGCTCTTGCTCAGGCTGGTTTTGAACTCCTGACCTTTAGCAGTCTGCCCGCCTCGACCTCCCAGAGTGCTAGGATTACAGACGTGAGCCACCGCACCCGGCCTAACATTGGTATTTTGATGGGGATTGTGTTGAGTCTGTAAATCACTTTGGGCAGTATGGACATTTTAATGATGTTGATTCTACCAATCCATGAGCAAGAGTTGTTTTTCCATTTGTTTGTGTCATCTGTGATTCCTTTCATTAGTGTTTTTTAGTTTTTATTGTAGAGCTCATTTACCTCCTTTGTTAAATATATTTTTATATATTTTTTTCTTTGTAGCTATTGTGAATAGTATTGATTCCTTGATTTGACACTCTGCTTGACTTTATCAGTATGTAGGAATGCTATTGGTTTGTGTGCATCGATTTTGTAACCTGAGACTTTGCTGAATTCATTTATCAATTCCAGTAGTCTTCTTGTGGAGTCCTTAAGGCTTTCTAGATACAAAATCATATCATCAGCAAACAGGGATAGTTTGACCTCCTCTTTCCCAATTTTGACATCCTTTTTTACCCCCCTTCTCTGATTGCTCTGGTAGGACTTTAAGTACTATGTTGAATAGAAGTGGTGATGGTGGGCACCCTTGTCTTATTCCAGTTTTTAGGGGGAATGCTTTCAACTTTTCCCTATTCAGTATGATGTGACTGTGGGTTTGTCATATACAACTTTTATACTTTTCACATATGCTCCCTATATGCCTACTTTGTTGAGGATTTTATTTTTTATCATAAAAGAGTACTAGATTTTATTGAATGCTTTTTCTGCATCTATTGAGGTGATCATATGGTCTTCGTTTTCTTACTGATTTGTGTATGTTAAATCAAATTTGCATCCTGGGATGAAACCAACTTGATCATAGTGGATTATCTTTTTGATGTACTGTTGAATTTGGTTTGCTAGTATTTTATTGAGGACTTTTACATGTATTTTTATAAGGGATATTGGCCTGTAGTTTACTTTTTTCTTATTATGCCTTTTCCTGACTTTGGTATCAGGGTTATACCGGCTTCATCGAATGAGTTAGGGAGGACTCCTTTCTTCTTGATGTTATGGAATAGTTTTTGCAGGATAGGTACCTGTCCTTTTTTATAGACCTGGTAGATATCAGCTATGAATCTGTCTGGTCAAAGGATTTTTTTTGTGTTGGGAGATTTATTACTGCTTCAATCTCACTGCTCATTATAGAAACCTTCTGGATTTCTATTTCTTCTTAATTCATGTTTGGGGGATTGTGTGTTTCCAGGAATTTGTCCACTTCCTCTAGGTTTTCTAGTTTGTGTGGAAGTTTTTATAGTATTCATGGATGATATTTTGTATTTCTGTGGTATCAGTTGTAATGTCTCCTTTTTCCTTTCTGATTGAACTTATTTGAGTCATTTTTCTTCTATTTGTGGTTAATCTGGTAGTGGTCTATTGATTTTGTTTATCTTTTCAAAGAACCAACTTTTTGTTTCATTAAGCCTTTGTGTTGTTTTATTGGTTTCCACTTCATTTAGTTCTGCCCTGAGTGTAGTTATTTTTCTTCTGCTACCTTGGGTTTGGTTTGGTCTTCTTTTTCTAGTTTCTTAAATTGTGACAATAGGTTGTTAACTTTGTGATTTTTCTGTATTTTTGATGTAGGCATTTATGAACATTCACAATACTGCATTTTTTTTTTATTTCGGCATATTATGGGGGTACAGATTTTAAGGTTTCAATAAATGCCCATTTCCCCCCTCCCCCCACAAGTCTGAGTCTCCAGCATGACCATCCATTAGATGGTGCACATCTCACTCATTATATATGTATATACCCCCCCTCCCCCTGCCCAATACCCTATTACTGCAGTACCTATGTGACCACTTAGGTGCTACTCAGTTAATACCAATTTGCTGGTGAGTATATGTGGTGCTTGTTTTTCCATTCTTGGGAAACTTCACTTAATAGTATGGGTTCCAGCTCTAACCAGGAAAATATAAGATGTGCTATATCACCATTGTTTCTTAGAGCTGAATAGTACTCCATGGTATACATATACCACATTTTATTTATCCATTCTTGGATTGATGGGCACTTGGGCTGTTTCCACAGCCTTGCAATTATGAATTGTGCTGCTATAAACATTCGAGTGCAGGTGTCTTTTTTGTAGAGTGTCATTGGATCTTTTGGGTAGATGTCTAGCAATGGGATTGCTGGATCAAATAGTAGATTCACTTGTATCACTTTAAGGTATCTCCATATTGCTTTCCACAGAGGTTGAACTAATTTGCAGTCCCACTAGCAGTGTAGGAGTATAGAATTTTTTTATTTCCATCTTGATTTCTTCATTTATGAAGTAATCATTTAGTAGGAGGTTGTTTAATTTCCACATTTTTGTGTAGAAATGTGAGTTTCTGTTAGGGTTGATTTCTACTTTTATTCCACTGTGATCTGAGAAGGTACATGGTATGATTTATATTTTTTAAAATTTCTTGAGATTTACTTTGTGTCCTAGGATATGGTCAATCTTAGAGAATGTCCCGTGAGCTGATGAGAAGAAAGTATATTCAGTGGATTTTGGGTAGAATGTCCTGTAGATGTCAGTAAGACCCACTTGTTCCAAGGTTTTGTTTAAGTCCATTATTTCTTTATTAATTTTCTGTTTGGAGGATCTGTCTTGTGCCGTCAGTGGGGTGTTGAAATCTCCGGTGATTATGGAGTTGCTATTAATCCATTTGCTTAGATCCAGTAAGGTTTGCTTTATGAAACTGGGTGCACCTAAGTTGGGTGCATATATATTTAAAATTGTTATCTCTTCTTGTTGAAGTGTGCCCTTCACCATTATATAACTACTTTTGTTAGTTTAAAAACTAAATCGTCTGAAATTAGAACTGCCACGCCAGCCTTCCTTTGGCTTCCACTTGCCTAGAATACTGATCTCTACCCTTTTACTTTTAGTCTATATGCATCCTTGCAGGTTAGATGTGTTTCCTGAAGACTGCATATACTTGGCCTGTATTTTCTTATCCATTCAGCTAGCCTATGTCTCTTGAGTGGAGAGTTTAAGCCATTCACATTTATTGAGAGAACTGATAGGTAAGGTAGATTACTGTTCATTCTGTTGGGTTGGATGTTGTTGCTTTGATTTCTATCTTGAGCCATTGTATTATCTGGCCTTTAATCTTTGGGTTTTGGTTGTTTTTATATTCGTGAGTTTTTATTATGGTGTTCCGTGCGTAACATTGTTTTGAGTACTTCTTGTAGGGCTGGTCTTGTCTTGGTGAATTCTCTGAGACTTTGCTTGTCTGAGAATGTCTTTATTTCTCCTTCATATATGAAGCTTAGTTTTGCAGGGAATAAGATTCTAGGCTGGGCATTGTTTTGTTTCAGAAGAGTGAGAATGGGGCCCCAGTCTCTCCTTGCTTGTAAAGTCTCATTAGAGAAGTCTGGTGTTATTTGAATTGGCTTTCCCTTGTATGTCACTTGCTTCTTTCGTCTTACAGCTCTTAGAAGGGCCTCTTTAGTTGATATTTTGGTCAGTCTGATGACTGCATGTCATGACGTCTACCTGTTTGCATTGAATCTCCCAGGGGTCCTCTGAGCTTCTTGAACTTGTATGTCAAGATTTTGAGCAAGGCCTGGGAAATTTTCCTCTATTATATCTTCAAATAGCTTGTCCAACCCTTGGGTGTTGTCCTCTTCCCCTTCTGGTAACCCTGTGACCCTCACATTAGGTTTCTTCACATAATCCCACATCTCTTGTAGGCTTTGCTCTTTTCTCTTGTTTCTCTGCTCTATCTCTGGGATGGTTTTATTTAGTTGGAGGGTGTTATCTTCAATCTCTGAGATTCTTTCTTCTGTTTGATCTACCCTGTTCTTGAGACTTTCCACTGTATTTTGTAGTTCCCTGAATTGATTCTTCATTTCCAGGAGTTCGGTTAAACTTTTCTTCATTGTGTCTATATCTTTAGTGAACTTTTGTTCTAGGTCCTGGAGGCTTTTTGTGGTTTCTTTGTGTTGGTTATTGAGTTGTTATTGCAGGTCAGTGAGTGTTCTTATGATCCACATACGAAATTCCTCTTCTGTCATTTTGGTAGCCTGATTTGGGTTGGTGTCCGTTTCTAGAGGGCTGGTGCTCCTCTTTGGGGGTGTGTTTTCTGTTTGGTTCCTCATATTTTCGGAGTTCCTCCGCTGATTTCTTCCCATGTCGATCAGTTGTTGCTTCTTTCCTTTAGATTTTTGTTTGGGTATTCACACGCCTTGTTTAGTTTCTGGGCCGTTAGGTGGTGTCTGTGGGTGAAATTGGACCACTCCCTGTATAATGAGTCAGTGGGTGCCGTGAAAAGGCTGTGCAGGATGCCGTCCCTGTCAGTAGGTGGCACTTGCTTGGAGGAACAGGCTATGCTGTTGTTCTTCTGTCCTGTTATCAGCTCTTGTTCTGGGCGGAGCTGGGTTGGGTAAGTCTGCCCTCAGGCACCACCAATGCCATTAGCAGGGGTCAAAGTTCTGTTCTCTGCTTCCAGGAAAAGCTGTCAGGGCAGGGCTGGAATGGTCCCGCTCAGCCAGAAAGTCTGGGGGTGGGGGTGGGGCTGTCTGAGACCCACAGTCTGGAGCAGGCCTCGCTTCTTTCCACCCTCTGCAACTCCGCAGCTACTCCTGGGCCTCTGCCAGCAGGCCAGACCACACACCACCACGCCTCCCCGGATTGTGATGCCAGCGGGGAGGATCCCTGGGCAGAAACACTCCCTGGGCTGGGCGCATGGCCTCCCTTTGGTGGGAGGGTTGCCCTCTAGGATGCTGATCTGCCCCTGGAGGCACACACACCTCAGCAGCCTGTTCACAAATATCCCTTCTGTGCCCTGGGCAATGCTAGACCTCGGTGCAGGGGATCTGGTCTGCAGGTCGGACCTCTGGGTCTCAGAGTTCAAACTGTATCCCCACCAGGGAGAGGAGTTCCAGTCCCAATTCACTCACAGGGAGCCCAAGCTGTGTCTGTGTCTCTCAGCCTCTGAGTCGGCACCGTTCTCCTAGGAACACCATGCCAGCAGCACCTGGGAGGGCTAGCGGGTAGGGAGCTCACAGTCTGAGTTCCCCTTAGTCAGCTATAGGGTCCCAAAAGGGAAGGTCCCGTTCCCTGGAGGTGCCTCCGGCTGGTGGCTGTATTGTCTCTCTGGGCAGCCACAGGTAGGGTCGGCAGAGGGGAGAAGGAGTCAATATGGTGCCTGCCGCGTGGCTCGGGTCTGTGCACACGGAGGTGCCCCGAGGGATTTGGGAATCTGGTGCCGCGTCCGCTACAGGCTCACCGCTAGCTGGCGGCGGCCGTCTCTGGGCTGGTGACCGCAGGTCTCTCCACCCGCTGGGGAGCCCACCAGCAGTCCCAAATGCAGGGGAGGAGAAAGGTGATTTATCCACCTACCCTTCCCGCTGGTCTCCGGGCTGCTCCGGCGGTCTCAGCTTCCAGTTCTCCTCCTCAGCCTCCTCCCGTGGAGTCTCCCGGGGTCTCAGGTAACCCTCCTTCAGGCCCTCATCTCTGTATGCTCGCCTTCTTGCTTCTTTTTTCTAATTTCTGCTAGAATCTGTCTTCTCTGCAGAGACACTCTTTCTGGCGGTGTTTCTCGTCTGCCATCTTGATCCTCCTCCCACAATACTGCTTTGACTGTATCCTATAGATTTTGAAAACTTGTGTCTCCTTTGTCATTTAGTTCAAAGAATCTTTTAATTCCCATCTTAATTTTATCATTGACTCAAGGATCATTTACCTTTTGGTTGTTTAATTTCCATGACTTTGTATAGTTTTGAGTGTTTCTCTTGAAATTGATTTTTAATTTTATTTCACTGTAATCTGAGAGGATACATGGTATGATTTTGACATTTTTGAATCTGATGAGACTTAGTTTGTTGCCTAAGATATGATAAATTTGAACAATGTTCCATGTGCTGATGAGAACAATGTACATTTAGTAGTTTTAGGGTAGAATTTTCTGTAAATGTTGTTAGGTCCATTTTTTTTCTAGAGTTGTATTTAAGTCCAGTGTTTCTTTATTCATATTCTGGTTCAATGATCTGTCCAGTTCTGTCAGTGGGGTGTTGAATTCCCCAGCAATTAAGATGATACTGTGTATTTCTTTACTTAGATCTAGAAGAGTTTGCTTTGTGAAACTGGGAACTCCTGTGTTAGGTGCATATATGTTTAGGATTGTTATGTCTTCTTGTTGAATTGTTCCCTTTTCCATTATATAATGATTATCTTTCTCCTTTTTTTTTGTTGATTTAAAACCTGTTGTTAAAACCATTGTTGATTTAAAACCTGTTTTATCTGATATGAGAATGGCCACACCTGCTCACTTGTGGTTTCTATTTGTGTAGAATATCTATTTCTATTCCTTAACCTTGAATTTCTGTCAGTCCTTGTGGCTTACATATGTTTCTTGGAGACAGTAATTACTTGGGCTGTGTTTTTTAATTCATTCAGTCATTCTATATCTCTTGAATGGGGCATTTAGACTGTTCACATCAAGTGTTAGTATTGATATGTGGAATATGGTTTTGTTCATCATGTTGGATGATACATTATTGTTTTGCTTTCCCTGTTGTGCTGTTGTTTTATAAGAGTTATGAGCTATGACACTTGGGTGTTTTTACACTGGTGGGTATCTATCGTGCTGTTGCATGTGTAATGCACTTTTGAGCATTTTCTGTAGGGCAGATCTAGTAGTGATAAATTCCATTCGTGTTTGCTTATATGGAAAAGTATTTATTTCTCTATCATTTATGCAGCTTAATTTTGCAGGATACAAATTTCTTCGTTGGTAGTTGTTTTGCTTAAGAACATTAAAAATGGGGCCCCAATTCTGTCTAGTTTGTAAGGTCTCAACTGAGAAGTCTGCTGTTAGCCTGATGGGATTTCCTTTGCAGGTTAGTTATTACTTTTGTCTTGCAGCTTGTAGAATTTTCTCCTTCATTTTGACCCTGGCCAGGTTGATGACTATGTGTCTTGGAGAAGTCCTGTTTGTTATAAATCTTCCTGGTGTTTGATGTCCATCTTATATCTGCATAGCTGAATCTCTTGTGATACCAGGGTAGTTCTCCTCAATCATTCCCTCAAATAGGTTTTCCATGCTTTTTGCTTTTTCTTTTTCTCCCTCTGAGACACCTATAATTTATATATTGGCTCATTTCATATAGTCCCATATTTCTCTAAGTGATTATTCATTCTTTTTATTCTTTTTTCCAAATTTTTGACTCATGGGGGATATTCATTGATACTGGTGTATTGGTCCATAGTCCATTGTTGGACGCTCAGGCAAGGGCTGTGCAAAACCTACTCCACAGAGGCAGGTGGCATGACCTTAGTCAACACCTGGATGAGTCATAGGAACTTGGCTGGTGCTTGGGTACATCATTGGACCTTGGCCAGTTCCTGGGCAGATTGTGGGACCTGGACCAGTGCTGGTGGATCTTCATGTGAAGTAGGAGTGGTGGGTTGGTTCGTAGTCCACTGTTGGAAGCTTGGGCAGGGAACTGGATAAGTCCTTCTTCACTGAAGTGGGTATTGTGAAAAATTGTTCTGCCCAGATCTCCCCACAGTGGTGAGAGTGGCTCTTTGGTAAGGATATCTAGGCAGTGGCAACAGGTCTCAGGGTTCCAGGTGTTTAACCCATCCCAGTCTAGATGTAATGGCAGTATGTGGTGGGGGTCAGCTTGTGGCTAGCAGGTCTGGGGTGGAGAGATAGACCACAGGTGAGGCATCATGCAATTCTGTGGGAATGTGGCCCACTGGCCAGTGTGCAGGACCAAGAGTTGTCTTGCTGGTCAGTGCTTGAGGACACAGAGTGTGTCATGTTAGCCAACAGGAATTTCCCAAGGACTGTAGCCTTTGTAGGCCAATTGCCATGAATTTAGTCCAGGACCCAGGCTGCTTTTTGTTAGCCAGTGGTGTTGCTAGCGGTAATTTGGGTTTTGGGGTGTAGGATTTCCCTCTGGCCAGGCTGGTCTAAATGCTCTCTCTGTGGACACTGGCAGAATTCTGCCTTGTGCTGTACTTCCCTGTGCCAGGTTGGCCCTGAGTTTAAATGCAAAGTCTCACAATCACTTCATTTTCCTGGGCACACAGATTCTCTCTCCACTTGGTGAGGGATGGCACAGCACTGCTGAGGGATGGGGAAGGGGTGGTATAGGCAATGCAAGATTGTCTTTTCTGCCCTCTTCAGTGCCTCTTTCCTTGATATAAGGTCAAAACCATGTAGTATAATCATTCAGCTGATTTTCGGTTCTCATGAAGTTGTTTGCTTGTGTGAATAGTTGTTGAATTTGGTGTTTGTGCTGAGGGACAGTAGCTGGAGATTTATATTTGGCTGTCTTGCTGTGTGCCCTCTCTTGAATATTTGTAATTTAAGATTAAATAATTGATTTTGGAACATTTATTGTGAATAGGCATTAAAAATAAATCCATTTATGCATGCTCATCTAAACAATGCATATATATATGTATATATGTACATGCACACACACAATTCTACATGGAAAATTCATTAAACAAAGAGTGGAATCAATAGTTTGAGTCTTCACATGGCTTAGTAAAAAGTAACTTCAATCTTTATAAAAATAATTTTAAGTTGTTTTTGTTTTCTATTCTATGTATTCTACTTGTGAAAAATAAAATATCAATTTGAACATTATTGTTAGACCATGAAAGCAAATAGGTAATATAATCCATCTTCTTCATTTGTAAGTGAGGAAAGTGAGACCCAGAAAAACTACAAATAGCTTTCCTAAAATTGTGGAGGCAGTTAGTAGCAAAGCTCAGATATTTATCTGTGACTCCTCACTTCCAGTTCAGTGCTTTTTTTTATTGCACCTACTGTCTCCAGCTTTAATATGTCCTTTTATTCTTCATTTGAGCTATGTGTTCTTTCTTATTAAATCAAAAAAATATTGATTTTTTAAAAAACAGACCATTTACTAGGAATGGAAAAAAAGACTATTATATAATTGGAAAAGGCCAAATAGGGAATCTGTGATAAAATGGTGTCTACTCTTTTTAGAGAGCTCACCATATACCTGGCTCTGTGCTAAACGCCTTGCAAACGTTAGCATATTTAAACCTTACAACCAACTTATACTGTCTTTGTTTGATCAAAGAGTTGATTTTTATTTAAATTATATGCAGATAATGTGAGCTCTTTCTTTGATCTGATGAAAACATGATATATTTCTATAGAACTCATAACTAATTTTTGGCTTATTTCAAAAGGTAACCTTTACTATGATCCAAATTTCAGTTGTCATAGGGATTTAAGTTATTCTGAAAAAGTTTTTATTGTATCCATAGTGATCTGTATTGGAGTGTGAAGTTGTCCCTGTGATTTATATCTATAAATACAATTTACAATAATTTGTCATGAATATGTTCATATATATTTGCATGTTTCCTACAACTAATGGAGAGAAGTTTGAATTCTGCATGTCCCCCCCCTGCCAAAAAAGCAAATGACAGTGTTAGAAAAGAGTGCTCACAAAAACATGGATTACATAGCCTGAAGAATAAAGTGTGACTTTTTACTATTCTTCAAGTCCATGAAGGACTATTTGAGTGAAATGGGAACCAGCCGTTCTCTACTCTTCACAGCCAAGTGAATACAAACACAAATTTACATTGCAGAAACTCTTAGAAGTCTCATGAATAAAATAATTATTTCTCATTTTAGACACATACAAAACTAACATACAAATTGTCAAATTAAAAACTAACAAGAAGGGAAATAACGTTATTTCCTACAGTGAAAATTTGAATTAAAGGATTCCATACCACAGTATTCTAAAATTCCACAGTGTGTGTGTGTGTGTGTGTGTGTGTGTGTGTGTGTGTATAAAGTTTACATGTACAGGTCCTTGACTGAAATGAAAAATTAAGTAGCCACTGGACTAGTGCTTGGCTCACTCAACTTTATGACCAGTAAAAGCAGAATTGGATCAGTCATTTCCAAATAGCATTTGAAAATATGTGTAGATAATCCAAAAGATATGAAATCAACCTAAGTGCCCATGAATTGACAAGTGAATAAAGAAAATGTGCGGTATATGTACCACGAAGTAGTAGTCAGTGATAAGAAAGGATGAAATAATGTCTTTTGCAGCAACTTGGATGGAAATGGAGGCCAGTATCCTAAGTGAAGTCACTCAGGAACAGAAAAATAAATGCTGCATGTTCTCACTTGTAAGTGGGAGCTAAACTATGGCTACATAAGGACACACAGAGTGATATAATAATGGACATTGGAGACTCAAAAGGGGAAAAGGTGGGAGGGGGTGAGGAATGAAAAATGATCTATGGGGTACAATGTACACTATTTGAGTGAGGGGTACGCTAAAAGCCCAGACTCCACCATTATACAATATATACCTGTAAAAGAATTCAACATGTACCTCCTAAGTCTATTAACATTTTTTAAAAAGGGGAAAAAGTAGCGTGAATAATGAGTAGAGAAGGTGGAAAGTGAAGAAGGCAGCAGCTCATGGCCAAAGGCAAAAGAGTGGACCAGCAGATTGCCTTTGCTAGCACCAGCCCCTCCTACGTAGCCATGCTTCTCGGGATCAGGAGAAAACATAGAAGTAGGCTGGCTTGTAGAATGTTAGGATGTTTTATTAACTTCCCATGGAGTCCTTTATTACAGACTCCATGGGAACCAAACTTTGTAGTCAGGGCTTTTTCTCCACCAATTAATGTAAAATTTAACCTTGTTGCTATCTCTAATACACAATTTTTAGAAATTGTTTTATGTGTCTTTATAACCTCATCTCTTCCCCGTTGCCAAGCACACAGCAAAAGTTAAATAAATGACCAAATCTGTTGAACCCTAGAGAGAGATGGCTAGAAAGTGCCTTAGCAATCATCTAGTCTAACACTTTATTTTACACACATGGAAGCTGAAGCTTGTGGTCCAGACACTTGCCTAACACCACAGAAGCAATTAGTGAAAGAATTAGGGACAGATGGCAGACTTGCTGACACCTAGTTCATGTTGATGTGAAGGCTACAACATTTTAGAAACAATAGCTTTGAAGCTTTAGGTCCATAGTCATAGACAAGGTTTCTGGGACTGTGAGACAGCGAGGTAGTTGATTCTTAAATGAGTTGTAACAGTAAATAGAGGAGTGCAGCTGTCAGCCAGCCTGTCTTCTCTGGCTTGAGGACAGTCCTCCATGTGCCACAGGACTGACCAGTCACCTGTGCGAGGAAAATTAAGG
Source organism: Microcebus murinus (assembly GCF_040939455.1). Taxonomy (NCBI): domain Eukaryota; kingdom Metazoa; phylum Chordata; class Mammalia; order Primates; family Cheirogaleidae; genus Microcebus; species Microcebus murinus. The sequence goes on from NC_134108.1 coordinate 86,925,716, forward strand.
ATTCTTTACTGTAGACTTTTGAGAGTCAGTTAACTCAGGATTACAATAGAATACACCAGAATAAAGTCTTATCTGAAGTGTTAGCAATTATACTATAAATAAGAGCTTTAAAGAGTACTTGTGATTATGATTATTTCAAATAATTTCATAAGGCTTTGCCTTAGTCTTCTGGTATAAAGAAATTTTCTTTATCATTATATCTCTTATTTATGATGGCTATTTTCAGATCGAAGAGCATATACTTACAATATTGAGTTGTTTATCAAGGTACCTTTGGGGGTTTTATTTTAAAATATTTAAAATTTACCTGAGATCAAGTTAGTGTTAACCAACAGATGCAACACACATTTATTTTCCCCATTAGCCAGGCTCTTTTCCAATGTTTTTGTTTGTTTTTCAGGTTTCAAAACCTAAATAACTCTATCCTTTTCCTTCTTTAGGAAAAAGTGGTCCATGGGGTTTACATGCCCCGAGGTTATCTTGAATTGATACCGAATCCTAGGGACAATGAAGTGAATCACATAAGAGCCACCTGTTTTAACAGTGACATAGTCCTGATGCCAGAGTTATCGACCTTCAGAGTTTTGCCCTGGGCTGAGAGAACTGCAAGAGTGATCTGTGACACCTTCACTGTGACCGGGGAGCCTCTGCTGACGTCCCCCAGGTACATCGCAAAGAGGCAGCTGAACCAGCTGCAGGACTCTGGCTTTTCCCTGCTCTCTGCCTTCATCTATGATTTCTGCATTTTTGGGGTGCCTGAAATCATCAACTCAAAGACCATATCTTTTCCCGCAACGACGTTACTAAATGACCACGACCAGCCCTTCATGCAGGAACTCGTAGACGGCTTGTATCACACAGGGGCCAACGTCGAGAGCTTTTCCTCCTCTACCAGGCCGGGTCAGATGGAAATCTGTTTTCTGCCCGAATTTGGCATCAGTTCGGCTGACAATGCCTTCACTCTCAGAACAGGTGTCAAAGAAGTGGCGAGGAAATACAATTACATCGCAAGCTTTTTCGTGGAGACCGGCTTCTGCAATTCAGGAATTTTGTCTCACAGTCTCTGGGATGTCGGCGGGAAGAGGAACCTGTTCTGCAACAGTTCTGGAACTGAGCAGCTCACGGTCACTGGGAGGAAATGGTTGGCAGGACTCTTGAAGCACTCTGCTGCTCTCAGCTGCCTGATGGCACCTGCTGTTAGCTGCCGAAAGCGTTACGCCAAGGAGAGCAAAGACCTGAAGGACAGCGTGCCTACAACATGGGGATACAATGACAACAGCTGTGCGTTTAATATCAAGTGTCATGGTGAGAAAGGCACGCGGATAGAAAATAAACTAGGCTCAGCAACGGCAAACCCTTACCTGGTGCTGGCTGCCACTGTGGCTGCAGGCTTAGACGGACTTCACGGTAGCGATGAGGTCGCGGCCGGCCCGGATGACAGCACAGACCTTCACCGATCAAAGCCTTCCGAGATCCCTTTGAAACTGGAAGATGCCCTTGTGGCACTGGAGGAAGATCAATGTCTGAAAGAGGCTCTAGGGGAAACTTTTATTCGATATTTTGTTGCCATGAAGAAATACGAGTTGGAAAATGAAGAAACGGATGCTGAGAGAAATAAATTCTTAGAGTATTTTATTTAGAATTAGAACAGTTAACTATTCCTGTAGAGATGTGATGATTACTTAAGTAGCTAATTACCAGAACCAAAAGCCAAACTTTTGTAATTAATGACAACAAGATTACAAATGTTTTTGTGATTTTTTTTTTTTTGTCCCATGGAATATTTGACAGATGAAGTGGGACTGCTGAGAGGATTCTGATAACAGAAATAAACAATAAAGTTGTGGTGAAGCTGTAATATGCAAATTTACTAGATCTCGACAGTCATTTTTCTGTGTATGTTGACCTACATAGGAATATTCCGTTTTTTTGGGCAATAAATATATTCACAAACTTTAAAAAAGACTTAAACATTAGAAAGCAAAATTTAAATGACTACAAGAAAAACAAGAAGGAATAATTTCTTCTTCTCTTTTTTTGAGACTCACTGTGGCTCCAGATGGAGTACAATGGTATGATCATAGCTCACAGCAACCTTAAACTCCTGGGCTCAAGCGATCCTCCTGCTTCAGCCTCCTGAGTAGCTGGCACTGCAGGTGTGTGCCACCACACCCAGCTACTTTTTCTATTTTTGGTAGAGACAGGGGTCTTGCTTTTGTTCAGGCTGGTCTTGAACTTCTGACCTCACACAATCCTCCAGCCTTGGTATCCCAGAGTGCCAGGATTATAGGCATGAGCCATTGCACCCAGCCAAGGAATAATTTCAATTATACAACTAGATTGCAACTGCCAGGGTGACAAATATTCTAATATAATCTCACTAATCAAGATATAACCTATATCAAGAGGATGCAGGTTGTAAGCATCATTATGCTCTTTCTAAATAAGTTAAGAAAAGTTTTGCAAAAATAGGTCATCATGACAAGTCAGCAGAATTTTTCCCAGGAAGTTTTCTCTTTTCACCCTTCTCTGTTAGCTCCTGACAGGCTTAGAAACTTCAAGGTTATAACATTCTCAAGAAACAAATCCATAAGCAATAGAATTAGGGCTGAGCACAATGAGGTCAGATTTTAAAAGTAGTCAAAGCCTTTCATTAAACAATACCCCATATAGAAGTCCAATATATAAAACATAGATGGAAGAGTATGTGCATGGGGGTGAGTGGGCTCTGCCAGCTCTGCTTGGTTCTTTGAAACTAGACATCCCTCTGACTCCCCTAGTGCTCTGCGGAGTGTGAACAACTGCCTAGCTAGCCAGGGCTGTGTTTGCAGCTTAAATTTGTATTTAAATGACTGATTCTGCTGCCCACAGAGGTTGATCACTCCCTAGAGAATATTAAAAGTTGCAGGCCTTTGTTTGAATGATATAACACCACAACTATCACTAAAGTTTAGCTTCTTTTGGGAAGAAGTCCAAAATCCACTTACTAGCAAATGAAAACACTGTTCTGCTGCTTAGGATCAAACAGGAGATTTTATGTTCAATTAAAACTGACCGTGGTCTCAATTTAGATAGCAAACTCACAAGCAGAGAATTAGGATTTGGCTCAGATCCTTCTATTAAAATTCTTAGTCCTCAGTAGTTTAAAGAGTGAAAGTTAGTCTGTCCTTCACTAATTGCTCCCCTCTTTTCTCCTTTGAGCAGAAGTGTGTCTGGATACACAGTAAAGTTTTTGGGTGGATTAAGGGGTAGAGAGAAAGGCAATGTAGGGTGGATGAAGAAGGAAAGGAATTTGCCCTGAAACCCCTGAGAGAATGAAATCCCACACATAACATAGATAAGAAGGAATCCTGCCACAGCTTGCTAGGTTGGCTGATGTTCATTTTTTGCACTGTTCTCAGTATTATAAAAGCTCAATGTGTCCACTTGGAAACACAGTGAAAAATAAAAATGACATTTCTGAGCCTTCATGTGGTTGACTGTGTTCATGTTATTAGGTTCAGGCCAAAGAAATGTAAGTGGAAGTGTTATATGGGACTCTAGGACATTTCCTTAAAGGACAAATGCTGTGTACCCATCTGTGTTCTCCATCTTTTTGCCTTTATCCTTCTTGCTGACTGACCTACAGATAACGTGGCTGGGATAATGTCCTCGGGACGGGAGATTTCCTCCACAAAGTGGAGGAATAAGGTGGAACCTCCACTTTGTGTCACAGTTTGACTAGACTACACTCAGATTTTTACCTGAGAAAGAATCAAACTTCTATCACCTTTAGGCTACCATGATTTTGGTTCTTTGTTACTTGCAATAAAACAATAAAACTCTCTTTCATTAGTGTGTGTGAGTGGGGCATTTGAGAGATTTGGGCATGAAAGAATAGAAGTAAAAGAACAGGGAAAGGTCACTTCCTCAGTGTTTCTACTTCTAGAAAAGAGAATCTGCATTAATCAGAGGGATCTACACACTCAAAAAAATTCTATTGTCTCTCATCCTAGTAGAGCTGTGTAGACCCCTTCATAATCTATGGGCTTTCATGAAACATGTTGAATGCTTTGGCTTGAGTTTATTATAATGAATAAAAGATGCTATAAAAACTGTGCTAATCACCGTGTTTGTAGCCTTTATGTTTTCTTCTTATACATTATTAGCATAACTTAAAAGACACAATACTTAGGATACTAGTGTGAAGAAATTATATAACTGAGAATATATCCTTCAGTGTTACATGTACAGTAGTGAGCTGACAGAAAATACTCAGCCATAGATTACTAATCAGTTTGTAACAGAGGGCTGGTGTGGCAGTCTCCACAGATATTTCAGCTCGGTGTGTCTCAGGGTGTATATTCTCGGTTTTTAAAACAAAACCGAAAGGAAGCATTGGCCAAGATAATTTAGGGCTAAAGAAAAATTGGGGTATATAGATGTAAAAATTCAGTTATATGCTTTTCTGTTTCTTTTTTCTGTTCACAGGCTTTCTATTGTTGAGGGGACTTTCTGCTGATGCTTCTACCTTCTTGGTTTAGGTGAAGAGGGTCAACATTTATTCAACAGCATTTCTTGAGCACTTTTTGTGTGCTAAGGATTCTGCTGGGAGCCATTGTACTAAGGGAGACCAAGACAAAGAAGAAGAGCAGACAATGAAAGCGTTTAGGATCTGTGTATCTTAAGCAGAACAGAAATAATTTTTCTATAGGCCTAATGCTGGAAAAAACTATTTCGGAGCCTGCTTTATGACTTGAAAAGGGTGCTTTATGAATCTCTCTGCAGAAATTACTTTCTTATTTTCATTTACTATAATTGTTCTAATCAAAGCTTAGGGGAAAATGTGATTACTGAATTTAAAGTTGGTTATTAAATGAGTATACATAAGAAATGTAAATTAAAAATGATAATGTTTTAAGACTAGAAACTAAAACATTAGTATCATAGTAAGAAGTTTCTATTTTCAAGGACGTTTTATGTTCTAAAATTTCATTTTACAGTGTCTGAATAACAACAAAGCTTGAAATGATGATTTGAAGGCAATGAAAGATCTAAAAACTTTAAGATGAATAAAAATTGAAGGCACTCAGTAAAATCTGAGCTTATCAGCAACACAGAACAGTCTCTTGACATATCTCTAGTCACTTGTTTAACAAAATAGACTTACTAATATGTTTATGATATAGGTATTCTTGGACAATATCTTTAACCTTGGGGTCCCTATTACAGGTGTAAAAATTTATATCTTCAAACATTACCTGTGTGCCCAGTGACATCCCTGTTAAAAATCTCTTCTGATGTTGCCTATAATTAGTGGTTTACATGACATTTCCTAATTAGGATGTGAGTTCTAAAAAGGAAAGGAACAGATCTTACTCATCTTCATATTTATATTTCTTGTTCCTTGCATATGTTTTGGAATTCAGTAATATTTAATCAACCAACAAATCAATCAATGTATATGGTGTAAGCATAATACAATACTATGCCTATCTAGTATAACACACACATTCATATACCGAGAGAGTGAGGAATAGAGATGGAGACAGCTGAGTGTATCAATGATTTGTGGTTCATCATCAGTCCTATAAGTTCTGCCATTAGATGAACTTCTTTAAGTTTTCTGTTTTTAGAAGCTCCTGAGAAACACAATTTGATCAACTTGATGGAGATCATTAAAAAACAGAGCATGGCCAGGCCTGGTGGCTCACGCCTGTAATCCTAGCACTCTGGGAGGCCGAGGCGGGCAGATTGCTCAAGGTCAGGAGTTCGAAACGAGCCTGAGCAAGAGTGAGACCCCGTTTCTACTATAAATAGAAAGAAATTAATTGGCCAACTAATATATGTAGAAAAAATTAGCTGGGCATGGTGGCGCATGCCTGTAGTCCCAAGCCACATGGGAGGCTGAGGCAGGAGGATTGCTTGAGCCCAGGAGACTGAGGTTGCTGTGAGCTGGGCTGATGCCACGGCACTCACTCTAGCCAGGGCAACAAAGCAGAACTCTGTCACAAACAAACAAACAAACAAACAAACAAACAAACAAACAAACAAAGAAAACAGAGCAGGGGGAAGTGGTCCTGCTTTTTGGCCATGTGGACCCTTTCAATAGCTTTCTTATGTTTGTGAAATTCCTCCCCTTTGGACTCCTGTCTCCCAAAATAGAAGTCAGAACCTCACCTTCCCAGTGTTTCTTGTAGCTGTAGTACAAATACTCTTGTCAATCAGGGGTAGTCATAAAACCCTTGTGGACTCCTCTCTGGCTAAGCGTGAGGGAGGCCCAGCAACAGGAGTCCCAGTGGAAGCATCTGGGGTGGCCTTGGTGGTGCCGTTGCCCAGTGTCAGTGGCTGTAGAGTCTTTCTGGAACAGTCTGGCAGAGCTTCCAGACTTGATTTTCTGGCCCCTCCCCAATTTGGTGTACTACTGAATATCTTTTAATAAATTTCTTTTCTGTGTAAAGTAGCTAGAATTTGCAAAAAAAAAAAAAAAAAAAACCACCCAAAACAAACCCAAAGCCTGATTTAAAAACAGTATATAAACAGATATGCAAAGAGCAAGAAAACTGTGATACAGGAAAGGGAGAAAGAAAGGCAGAGAAAGCTCCTTCATCAGAAGACTAAGAACAATTTCATGCTTATATTAGATTTGATTAAACAAAGGTTTATTAAGCTCCTGTGTATGACATACATCATGCAGGGTGCTTTCTCATCCATTGCCTTATTTCATACCCTCTACAATTTTATAGGATTGGTATGCCCATTATTTTAAAAGTAAAAGATTTAAGACTCAAAGAAGTTAAGTGTTGAAAGAACTGGGAATCAAATTCAGATTTCTACCCTTTGAGTTCCATGGTCTCTGTGCTATACCAAAATGCCATTCACTATATACAGTTCCAGCTGAGCACAACATCAAAAATTATGCTGCACTTTATATTTTAATTTTAAGGCTTCTAGGCACTAAAGTGCAGGGAGATAGTTAAATAATTGGACCTTTTCTTTTTGTTAATATGCAGTTCAATTAAATATGCTTTCACTGAACTGTAATATGTTAGACTACAAACAGATTTCAGCAAACCAAGTGTGGAATTGTTTGTGTTAGTAGCTACCTACCTGATAACTCTATCCAGGCTAGAAAATCTCATCACAAAGGATTATCATAGCATCATTTCAGAACTTTTCTCAGAGAAGAATAGTAATTCAAACTTTAAAGAGTTTTATAATTTTTGAACATAAAAATACTTTGTTGAAATTTCTGACAGTCCTCAGAATTTGAACTGGTGCCATTTAAATTATTTTGTTCCATCTTTGGAAAATTCTTTCACAAGTACTCAGCATTCATTGAGATTATAAAAGATTTGATACTTCTCTCTGGCTGCTTAAGGAGTAGCAGATAAGAAAACACATTGATTTTTGAAAACAGCCAACCTACATGAAGGAGAAAGATGCAAATTAAGGTGAACAAGAAAATTGGCTGAGAATCTGCCACACAATGAGATAATAAGAATTTTTTCATTTCTTTCCTTTTTAGGTTTTTTCCTAAGATTACGAAAACCAGGAAAGAAAAGAAAAATAATACTTCAATTAATAACCCTACAAATTTAATCTTTATAAAGGTGCTAATATATGATTCATTAAAAACGAATGGATATCAATTTATTGGGTACATACAAGAGACTTACTGAATAAATTGTTACAATGTAGGGAACCTTTCAAACATAAGCTAGAGGGCAGCAACGTACCATTAAACAATCAGTATTGGTGGCTCAGAATTCATCACAAAACCGACTATTAAACGTGAAAGTAACTCGATCTTAAATGAATGAGAATTGAAATAATGTATTTGAAATACTAACGACAGAAAGGCATTTACAAACACATGACTTGTATTTGAATATATTTAGGTTAACAGTTATTAAATGTAGGCTCAAAGTCAGCAGGGAGGGGAGAGGATCTTTGGAAGGATATGATGTTACCGACACCGAAGAGTATATTCAAGAGATATTAGAAATATGAAACCATGGAAACATTAGCTGCATTATATGATGCCTGAAATTAACCTGGGTTTCTTAAATTCTGGATGACTTTGCAATGGATTTGACATAAACAGTTCTAAAAAAAAAACTAAAGAAGAAATGTTTAATATTTAATAAACTATGACAATAATAATAGAAAAATCTAGCTATCATTTGTTACTTATTTGGAGGTTCATTTAAATGAATCAGGTTATAAGAGCCTTTAAAACATCTATAAATTAAACAAATCCTACAAAGTGCTGGTTTTCTTTTTATAACCACTAGAAAACATATATCAATTCACATTTTAGGAGGTAAGCAGAAATTATGACACTTGAGTGTCTGAAGTGAAAAAGGATGGTTAGATATTAAATTGTTGTTGAACACTAAATAGCCTTTCTATTAAATCTAGTAAGAAATTTTTATGTTGTTGATTTACTTTTTTTAAAATTTCAAACTATTACGGGGGTACAAATGCTTTGTAAAAAATTGTTTTTGAGAACCATTTGTACCTAAATTACTGAAGGGGAAGATGCAAAACTGGACAATGCATATTTCTCTCCCACAAAGAGCTTTCAACTTAATTGAGAGAATAAGACATGTTTCTAAACGTCTGTGGGGAGAGGACAGAATTTATGTGTTGAGAAGGAGAATAAAACAGCATAGAGGAAGACAACAATGATCAAATAATACGAACGCCTTGGCTGGATCACAGATTTCCTTGGCTCCAGCCATATGGAGGATGGATGGCAGGGGTTGTCAGGTCCCATGCCCCCAGGACTTCAAGAAGCAAAGGAAGTATGGCTAGGAAGGGGAGGAGAAAACTAACACTAATGAGGCCGTGCTGGGTGACCCCACTTCCTTGATTCCTGCCAAGGAATGGGCATCTCACCTCAGCTCCTCATCGTGTTTCTTCCTTCCCCTCACTTGCGATACAAGAGGTGTCCCTGGGGTGTTCTCAGGTCCCCACCCCTCTGGCCGTCTCAGGCCCTGACACTACCAGTGCTCCTTCTCTCCTGTGTCTTCAGTGTGTGTCTCACCTTTTGTTTCTTTCCCATCGGAATTTAAAAATGTTGGGCCGGGCATGGTGGCTCATGCCTGTAATGCTAGCACTCTGGGAGGCCGAGGCGGGAGAATCACTGGAGGTCAGGAGATCAAGGCCAGCCTGAGCAAGAGCGAGACCCCTGTCTCTACTAAAAATAGAAAGAAATTAGCTGGACAACTAAAAATATATATAGAAAAAAAATTAGCCGGACAGGGTGGCACATGCCTGTAGTCCCAGCTACTCGGGAGGCTGAGGCAGAAGATCGCTTGAGCCCAGGAGTTTGAGGTTGCTGTGAGCTAGGCTGATGCCACCTCATTCTAGCCTGGGCAATAGAGCGAGACTCTGTTTCAAAAAACAAACAAACAAACAAACAAACAAAAAACCCAACAGAATTTAAAAATGTTGGCATGGTTCCAATGTGTATAATACACACATACACCCCCCCTCCGCCCCCTGCAAGGGAAAAAAAAAAAAAAAACAGACAAACCTCTTTTCATCCCAAGTACCCTTTTCACTTCTCTCTTTCTCTTTCTCTTTAAAATCAAATGTATTGATTGGGAGACATATCCTTGCTCTTTCTACTTCCTCTGACTATTGACTCCTTTCCATCACTGCCCCCAAATATTTTGGTGTCTACCTCCATCAATCCACTCCAACTGCCCTCACCAAGGTTAGCAGTGACCTTCCTGTTACTAAATCCGGTGGCCACATCTCATTCATTATGTTCTGTGACAAATGGGCAGAATTTGACACTGCTGACCTCTACCTCTTTGTTGAAATGATTTTCTCTTGGCTTGTAAGATAGCGGAGGTTCTAGGTGTTCTTTTGTTTCTGGCCACTTGCTCAATCTTCTGCAAACACCTCTCTGCTGCCTGAAATTTAATGTTGGATCCTTCCACTCTCTCTCCTCTCCTCACAGAAGAAAGCGTACTCACAACGTCTTATCTATTATTAATGCTAATTTTTGTTGATTAAGACTTTTGGTTTGAAGTAATAAAAATCAACTAGAACTTGATTAAACACAAGAAGACTTTTGTTTTTTTTTTTCAAAAAGATAAGAGAGTTCCTCATGAACTTTAAAACCTTCAGTGCATCTAAATCTTACGAATGGATCTAGTCAGGAACTGAAGCACTGTAGACAGGACATCTTTTCTTTTCTTTCTGTCTTTTTTTGAAACAGAGTCTCACTCTGACACTTGGGTTAGAGTATTGCAGCATCAGCCTAGCTCACAGCAACCTCAAACTCCTGTGCTCAAGTGATCCTCCTGCGTCAGCCACACAAGTAGCTGGGACTACAGGCGCATGCCACCATGCACTGCTAATTTTTTCTATTTTTAGCAGAGACGAGGTCTCACTCTTGCTCAGGCTGGTCTCCAACTCCTGAGCTCTAGTGATCCTCCTGCCTTGGCCTCCCGGAGTGTTAGGATTATAGGAATGAGCCAACCACACCCGGCCCAGGATATCTTTTCTATCTACTTCAATTCTATGTTTTTTTCATGCTAGCATCATATTTTCTCTTCTGCTGTAGACCGGATTTTTATGTTTCCTTCACTGCATGAAGGATAAAAGCTGCTGAAAAAACAGCCCAAATTAGTATCTTTTATGTTGAAGAAGCAACCTGTTTAAAACTGGACTCTCCTAGTCCCACCTCCAAATCCCCCTACCCTGGTTCAGTTTAGGCATTGTAGTCACTCCTCGTCCAGTTAATCATAGCCTGGAAGGGAGACATCACAGCATGTGAACACGGTGGCCCTCTCTGTTACAATGTGGATGTATCAGGCAAAGGGAATCATTGTGGGTTGGCATGAAAACTCAGTGTGTGTTGATGGTACATCCCATACATTCAGTTTCCATTTACAAGCAGATGGTTGCCAAATTGATTTCTCAACATGTACCTCTGCTTGAACGTCCCACATGCATCTCAAACTCAACACATCCAATGTTTAATTTATGACCTGTTCCTTATTCTTTTGGCTTAAAGATCTACATATTGGTTCTTTCCCATTTTTTAAGTCTTCACTAGCCTCCCTTTAGGAGAAGTCTCTTGTCTCACTTCGTTATTGGTCATCTACTGCTATCTATTGTTTACGTCCGAGGGTTAGTGAGACATGTGGTCTCTTTTCACATGGTCAGGGCACCCCCTAGATCCTTCTCTTGTGCGGACTCAGTGGTACTTCAACTCTTCCTGAAACTATTGATCCTCTAGTCTCAGCCATGTCTTCCATCCAGTGAAAGACCTAAGGAGCCCACTGGGCAGCATCAGCTATGGCTTCACCTCACTCCACACACTCAGTGTGGCCACAGCAAGCCTGCTGTTTCTCTATGCTCTTAGCATGTGGTCTTAAACAATAACTTAATTTTTGAGCCATAATTCCCCCATCTATAAAATGAGGATATACTTTTCCCATATAACAGCAAATCTGTTACACTAATTATTTTTTTAACTTAAAAAAACTACTACATATAAAGTCAGACCATGTTGCTAAGATGCTTCCCAAATGTATTATTATTATTTAATTTTTATTTTTAATTATTGTGGGTACATAATAATTATATATATTTATGGGATACATGTGATGTTTTGATACAATCATACGATATGTAATGATCAAATCAGAGTAAGTGGGGTATCCATAATCTCAAGCATTTATTATTTCTTTGTGTTATGAACATTTTAATTCTAGTCTTTTAGTTATTTTTAAATATGTAATAAATTATTGTTAACTATAGTTGCCCTTTTGTGCCACCAAATGCTGTTTTTTATTCCTTCTATCTGTGTTTTTGTACTCGTTAGTCATTTCCACTTTATCCACCCCCTCCACTCCCGCAAACTACCTTTCCTGACCCCTGGTAAACATCATTCTACTTTCTAGCTTCATGATTTCAATTGTTTTAGCGCCCACTTATAAGTGAGAACATGTGGTATTTGTCTTTTTGTGCCTGGCTTATTTTACTTAACACAATGTCCTTCAGTTCCATCCATGTTGTTCCAAGTGAGAGGATTCCATTCTTTTTCATGACTGAATAATATTCCACTGTGTATGTATATCACATTTTCTTTATCCAGTCATTTGTTTATGGAAACTTAGGTCGACTCCATATTTTGGCTGTTGTGAATAGTGCCGTATGAAACATGGTAATGCAAGTATCTTTTTGATACACTGAATTTCCCTCCCTGAGATATGTATCAAGCAGTGGAATTGCTGGATCATATCGTAGTTATATTTTTAGCTTTTGAGGAACTCCCTACTCTTCTCCATAATGGCTATACTAATTTACATTCCCTTGAACAGTGTACAAGGGTTCCCATTTCTCCATATCCTTGCCAGCATTTGTTATTGCCTGTCTTTTTGATAAAAGCCATTTTAACTGGGGTGAGATGACATCTCCTTGTAGTTTTTTTTTTTTTTGGAAGTAAACAGCGAAGGAAATATCTCCTTGTAGTTTTGATTTACACATTTCTGATGATTAGTGACACTAAGTGTTTTTTCATGTACCTGTTGACCTTTTGTATGTAGTCTTTTAAAAAATGTCTATTCAGATCTTTTGCCCATTTTTAATTGGATTTTTTTTTTTTTTTTTTGCTATTGAGTTGTTTGATCTGCTTATATATTCTGGTCATTAATCCCTTTTCAGACGGGTAGTTTGCAAATATTTTCTATCATTCTGTTGATTGTCTTTTCAATTTGTGGATTATCTTTTCACTTTGTGGATTGCTTCCTTTGCTGTGCAGAAACTTTTTACCTTTATGTGATTTTATTTGTTCATGTTTGCTTTGGTTCCCATGCTTTTGAGGTCTAGCTCAAGAAATATTTGCCCAGACCAACGTCCTGGAGTGTTTCCCTAATGCTTTCTTCTAGTTGTTTCATAGTTCCAGGTGTTAGATTTATGTCTAAAACATAGTTTCAGGTCTTAGATTTATGTCTAAAGAGAGCTGTTTCTCCGTCTTATTAGTATGAAAGATAAGAAAAGAATAGTGAGAAAGTGAGATAGTTTCAGGAATCACAATGGTCACAAGGGTGCCTTAAAACAGCAGTGTTCAAAGTGGCTCAAAGTGGGGTCCTTGTAGCAGCAGAAGCATTACCCAACAACAAATGTTGGCGTGGATGCGGAGAGATAGGAATGCCCTTACACTGCTGGTGGGACTGCAAATTAGTACAACCCCTGTGGAAAATAATTTGGAGATACCTCAAAGAGCTAAAATTAGAAATACCATTTGATCCAGCAATCCCACTACAAGGCATCAACCAAAGGAAAAAAAGACATTCTGTAATAAAGACATCTGCACTTGAATGTTTATGGCAGCACAATTGCAAAGATATGGAATCAACCCAAGTGCCCATCAATACATGAGTGGATTAATAAAATGGGGTATATGTATACCATGGAACACTACTCAACTACAAAAAACAATGGTGATATAGCACCTGTTATATTATCCTGGATAGAGCTTGAGGCCATCCTTCAAAGTGAGGTATCATAGTAATGGAAAAACATGCACCACATGTACTTGCCATCAAATTGGTACTAACTGATCAACACTAAGGTGCTCACATGGTTAATATTCATTGGGTGTCAGTCAGGTGGGGGAGTGGGGAGGGGTAAACTCACAACTAATGGAGATGGAGCGTACTGTAAGGGGGAAGGGCATGCTTCTAGTCCTGGCTTGGATGAGGCAAAGGCATTACATGTAACCAAAATGTTTGTACCCCCATAATATTCTGAAATAATAATAATAATAATAAAAAAGAAATGGAAACTCACAGGCCCATAGTTATGTGTTTTCTCAAATGCTCTAGGCAATTTCTCTGCATGCTTAAGTTTGATAAGCACTGTCCTGCAAGATCAAGACCTGTCCAATAGTTCACAGAGATTTCCATAGCCCTGAATCTAAGGGAAAAAGTAAAAAATTCACAAAGGCTTCTACTGCTTTTAAGATGCTACTTCCATGCTTCTGGTTTCTTGTGCCCCTGGGGCTAACGTTTGCTATTCTAAACTGCTACAGAAGCCAAACAGCTGTTCTCACACCTAGAATATCTTCTTAATACCCAAGAAAGGCTTTTACATGCTTTAGAAAAGTATGTGATCTGCTGTGCTATTAGGTCCAACGTGATGACTATTAATCAAGTTCGCAGCTAAGACAGTTAAAAGCTTCTTGACATGTGAATGATCTCATTTCATCACTTATTCCTTTTAAGAGGGAGAGAGACTCCATAAAGAATAGTCTCCAATTGAATGGATTCCAACTTATTTGGTTTGGGATATTTTTAAGAATAGAATTTTGGCATCACATTCAGCCTTATTGAGCTATCTGATATTTCCAGGAGGGAAAATTCTTGCCAAGAGGTCATGTGATTTTTGTTTGATACTGGCTGGAGTTATACAATGCTTCTTAATTCTCTTTAGTAATAAGCTCAGTTTTTCATAGAGAATTAGCTATGTCAGAATATGTACTCACAACAGGAAAACACATTTTACAAGTTGCATTTGTCCATATTTCTGTAAAGGATTCTGAAATGCATTGTTTACATAAGATTCACACACATACACACAGAGTAACAGAAGAGAGGGAAATAATGTATTTATCCATAATAAATCTAAATCTCTACATAAAACACACACAACTGTACATTTAAAAAAGTTATATCATTATGCTTGTTGAGGAAGTTTAGTGTAGTCTTGTACAGCACAGTCTCTGGAATTAGACTGTTAGAGGCCCATTACACACTATCTCTGAGTCCTTTGGGAGGTTTTCTAAACTTTTTTTTTTTTTTTTTTTTTTTTTGAGACAGAGTCTCGCTTTGTTGCCCAGGCTAGAGTGAGTGCCGTGGCGTCAGCCTAGCTCACAGCAACCTCACACTCCTGGGCTCAAGTGATCCTTCTGCCTCAGCCTCCCGGGTAGCTGGGACTACAGGCATGCGCCACCATGCCCGGCTAATTTTTTTTTTTTATATATATATCAGTTGGCCAATTAATTTCTTTCTATTTATAGTAGAGACGGGGTCTCGCTCTTGCTCAGGCTGGTTTTGAACTCCTGACCTTGAGCAATCCGCCCGCCTCGGCCTCCCAAGAGCTAGGATTACAGGCGTGAGCCACAGCGCCCGGCCAGGTTTTCTAAACTTTTGGTGTTCAGTTTCTGCATCTGTAAAATGAGGATCATAATAAAACCTCAAAAATCAATATGAAGATTAAATTAGTTAATGCAGGTAAAACTATCTAAAATAGTACCTGGCATTCATTAAATAGGCATTAAGCGTTTGAAAGTGCTCTACAGAATTTTTTGTGTGTGACGAGAGAGAAAACATGCATTTCTCTTTACCCCATCCATATGGTTTGAGACCTCTTAAGTTGAGGGCTATAGTTTAAAAAAAGGATTTCCCTTGGGAAAAGCTATGCTGGGGGTGGTATTTAGGGAAAGCAAGGGCAGACTGTTTTAGGCTTTTAACTCCAAGATCTTCTGGACTTTAGGTTTGATTTACTGCTTTCCATTCTCAATAATTGTCATTGCTCTGGACAGAATAAGGGAGCACTTTTTTGTGTGTATGTGTGATTTTTAAAAAATTTACTATGTTACTTGTAATAAATAGACTTCAGAGGTATTTAGTCTTTGGCTGACAGAAAATATAATGGTATGTCAGATTCGAGCAGTCCCTCAAACATCATTTTTTGAAGTTATATTCTATATACATGTAAGAAGAAGAGAATATTCACAAATGGAACTTTCTGGTAAATCTAATGTAGCCTGGATTTTTATCTGCCTATAAAGTTGGAAGAAATCTTTCTGGTACACTAAAGCATAATGTATTTCTTGAACAATAGAAAGGATTGAAATGTAGGGCTATTCACTCATTTTCTTACTACTAAGTACATTTTTATGATAAGTCAGAGAAGAAATATGTAGGGTTAAGAGAAAGGCAGATTTGAATAATTTATACAAATGACAGAAACTTACCATATACAGAAAATGATTTTTGACACTGAGGTTTCTTCTGAAAAAGCTCATTTTATTAGATTTCAAGGAAAATTTTCACTCTAATGAGTGAAAGATTTATGATAACCTTTTAAACAAAAATGTTTTTCCAATGAGAAGTATCTACAGTTAAATTTAGAAAAAAATTTTAAATTAATCATGGTATTTAGATAAAAAAACATCATATGATTATTTTCATTTCATGGCTTCTTCTATATAATTTTCAAATTTGGAAATTCTGCCAAACAATATGCATCTTTTTCCTGAAAACTTTAAAAAAATCATCCCTAGAATAATAATCTACTTTATTTTGTGCTACCTCATTTAGTTCTGTAGTTCAAATAATGATGAATTGGTTTTTCTAAATAGAAATTAAAATGTGGCAAATTAAAATATTCACAAGCAATCTCAAAGTATTTATAAAATATAGCTAATCTTAAGATGGATGAACATCGAAGATGATCACATTGTTATTTGCCATTTCAGATTTGACATATTTATACTAGAACTTTGTTATTAATGATTTTTTGATGAGGGCAAAATCTTTCTTTTTATTGAGTAGATTATCAGTCATCAGGGAAATGCAAATTAAAACCACAATAAGATACCAGCTTACCCCTGTCAGAATGGCCATTATAGAAAAAGTCAAAAAACAACAGGTGCTGGTATGGATGCAGAGAAAAAGGAATGTTTATACATTGTTGGTAGGAGTGCAAACCAGTGTAACCTCTATGGAAAACAGTATGGAGAGTTCTCAAAGAGCTGATCCCGCTACTGGGTATCTACCCAGAGGAAAATAAGTCATTTTATAAAAAAGATACCTGCACTTGAGTGTTCATCACAGCACAATTCAAAATTGCAAAGACATAGAATCAACCTAAGTGCCATTCAATTCATGAGTGGATAAAGAAAATGTGGTATATATATGCCGTGGAGTACTACTCAGCTATAAAAAGAAATGAAATAATGTTGTTTGCAGCAACTTGGATGGAACTGGAAACCATTATCCTAAGTGAAGTATCTCTGGAATGGAAAAACAAATACCACATGGTCTTACTAATAAATAGGAGCTAAATGACGAGTACACACAGGCATAAAGAGATGTAAAGGATGTTGGAAACCTAAGAAGGTGGGAGGGTAGAAGGGGAATGAGGGATAAAAACTTACCTATCAGGACAATGAACACTGTCCTGGTAATAGGCACACTGAGAGCCCTGACTTCAGCATTATATAGTTGTATCCATGTAACAAAAACATTTGTACCCCCTTAATATTTTGAAATTAAAAAAAGGATAATTTTTACTCTACTTCATAGGATTCTTATAAGAGAGAGAAAAAGTGGCTCTGAAATATTACCTGTTCAAAAATATAAAAGTATGGATATTTTTATTATTAAATAATAATATGACAAAAAATAATAATAAAAAATGCAAAGATTGTTAGTAGCACACATGTCTTAATTCAGAAGATGTTCTCCTGAGGTTGAGTTTTCCTGACTTCCACATAATAAGACTGAGCTTGTCATTGTCCATGGTTGGCTAAAGCCACATTTCAGGCTACAGAAGGGCTTTTACTGAGAAAGTCACAAGGAATTAATGAAATTTTGAGTTTTATTACCATAGCAAGACACAATATAATCCTTTGGGATCCATATTAAATCAGAGTTTCACCATAAAGTGAATCTGTAGGTTTCATGCTACTGCATAGTGAGAATCTCACAATAAAGCTACACCGTGAACTTCTATATATCGTACAGCAAATCAATAGCGTTTTACATCAGAATTACATGGTTAGCTTCTGTGTGCTTTACTCTAAATCAATGGAGAGTCGCAATAGGATTCACCTTTTAGCTTCTGTGAATTGCATGGTAAATCAGGAATCTTTATTCATTTCAAAACTGGAGAGTTGCCATCACATGAGACAATAAAGCTAAAGACATACCATTACTGATAAGGAGGAGGTCCTATTAGCAGGACTTGCCTCAAGATCACTAATGAGTTTCTGAAGAATAAAGGTAGTTACCTCTAAGATGTCAAATATTTAAATCACTTAGAGGAAAGGAGTTAAACCTACTGGAAAGGACAAGGCAGTTTTCTGAACTGCAAACTCATGAAGAAACTGAGAGCTAAGAAAAGTCTTTCTGTGGGTGGGACGTAAGATGAGGGTTAGGAGAAAGGATTCAGGGGGAATGAGGAAGTTACAAGAGGGAAGAGGATAGTGTGCTGGTCAAACACTGGACAATCCCATCCATGAATAGTAAAAATCTTAATCTTTCTTGCCAGAGATAAATAGTTACTTGATTTCACCGTCTTCTTTAATTAAAACATTTTTGGGATGTGGTATCAAGGGGAGACACTTTCTATAAAAATATTTTACCTTGAAACATTTTCTCAATCCCAGAAACTTTCCTGACTTTCAGTAGAGCCTGATTAATTTTCTATAGACTAAATTTAAGCAGAGTAAATTCAGGTTGGGTTTTAGTTTATTAATGAGGGAGGGAATTATAAGTATGAATTTCAATTTTAAAGTAATTTCACATAAAATAATCAGATGTGCAGACTTTTCAGACAATGCAAAGTTTGAAGTTTCTGAGTATATATGGAATGAGAAATTTTGGGGATGTAAAAGATACTAATTATTCCTTACATCTCTTTTAAGTATAAAGAACCTAAGGCTCGGAAAATTTTATATGACTCACTGAGCTGTTGGCTACTGGTTGAGCTAAAACTGTGTCAGTATCTGCTAATACCCAGTATGGTGCTTTTTTTTTTTTTTTTAAATGCTGTACAATGTCAACTTCCTACCATCCCATATTTAAATAGGATTTTTGTACTGTCACTGGAACTTGTAAAATATTTTTACCCTTGAATCTGCCCTTATATAATATTTGCATTTTGCCATGTTTTAAACTTCTATTTTTTTTTTTTTGCCTAAAAGAAGGTTGAACTATATCATCTTTTAGGTCCAAAATTTGTTTTCAAACTTGTTTTGAATTGGCTTATAAAACTTTGAGCTTGTCCTGCTTGGGTTTGGGCTCATCCTCTGATTTCAATTGACTTAGACGTAATTGGGGATAATTTTCAATTTTTCTCTACTTTCCAATCACCAGTCAGACTCTTGCTATCTTATTTTGTGTTCTCATGACAGAAACTGAGGAAAGCATCCCAACCCTTGAGGTGATTTTAGAGCACCTTGGACCAGATTCCAACACATTAGGAGAAAAAAAAAATGGAGGTAGATTTTAGATAAAAAGCATATTCAAACCTGTTCCAGAAAAAGTGCCAGCAGGTGTTGATGACTCATAATCCTCCAATCCTTTGTCACCTCATTAAGCTTTGATGGCCTGACCCTGGATGCTCACTGCTGCTTTGTGTCAGCTGCTGGCTTCCGATTTTCTCTGAGGAGTCTCAATTATCCCCTTAACTCAGCTTAAAGCTTTTATTGAGAATGTCCTTTGAGAATTGGATTATCAGAGAATTGCTACGTAAACATGTTGTATCTGTTTTTGACACCTTTACCCCTAACATTCAATAATCTTTGACATTTTAATTTTATCCACCGTGTGTTCAGTCTTACGCAGACAAAACAGGCAGATTTATCTGGACTCTAGCGTTCTTAAAAATTCTGCCCACCTTTCTTCCCATCACAGTCCTGACCATATACAAAGGGACAAACTTTTAAACAAGAGTTTGCAAGAGAGATCATATAACTCTGTGTGTGTGTGTACGTGTGTATGCATCTCGCAGAGTTTGTGTGCAGATGTGTGTAAGCAAGTTAGAAATAGAAAATCATCTATATCTTTTTCTTCTTTTTAATGTATTTTAATTTTTTTTTTTTTAAAGACACGGGCTCACTCTGTTGCCCAGGCTGGAGTGCAGTGAAGTAATCAGAGATCACTGCAGCCTCCAACTCCTGGGCTCAAGCAATCTTCCCACCTCAGCCTCCTGAGTAGCTGGGACTACAGGCACAAGCCACTGCACCTGGCAGAAAATTATCTCTATGTCTTTAAGCGAGTGAAAGGTAATGTTTACATTCAGCTTAAATATCTGTTGCATAAATGAATGAAATTAGGATACATTTTTCTTTCACATTTCAGTTTGGGATACTTAAATATTTTGATCCAGTGGCAGACAGGCCACCCAGAAGCTGCGACCCAGTTCCCTGCTCTCTGTTGGAGCTACAATCAAACTGCAGACAGATGTTCACATATCATCACATTCAGAGTGACAGCTCCACAGCTGCAGCCCGGAGAGTGGAACAAGGAATAGAGAAAGCTGAACCAGGAGATAAACAAAACAAAACAAACTTGGACTGATTATTTCCACCCCTTAAAGCAGTGGTTCTCAACCTTGACTGCACATTTAGTTACCTGAGGAGCTTTAAAAAATGCTGATGCTCAGGCCCTACTTTGAAACACCCTGATGGAATTGATCCGGGCTAGGGCCTGAGCATCAGGATTTTAAAAAAATCTCAAAAGGTGATTCTGATGCGTAGCGGAGTCATTCTTAATCTTGGCATTAAGGAATTATGATCGATTCTGCTTTTGCTTTAGCCAGTGGTTTTCCAGCCTGCCTGTGAATGAGAACCATCTCAGAAGGCCATCAAAGAGAATTCCCCAGCTTCTGCCCAGCTCAACTAAACAGAATCATTTGAAGGAAATGCCCTCAAAATCTGCATTTAAGAATATACCTTTCTGGTGATACTCTATGTAGCCAGCCATTGAGAAACAGAGAATTGTTTATCTGCTCTGACAATTACTAAATGAATTGCTATTGGGGTCATGTCTGGAGAGCTCCACAGGAACTTTAGCCATCAGTACTATTCATAGCTGATGAAAGGGAGAGGGGTACGCGGAGTAGAAGTTATGCTGAGAAATACCTCCCAGGTATGAAGAAGAAGAAGAGGAAATATAGAAAAGGAGGAGAAAAATTTCGTGCAAATTTAAAACTATCTAGTAATAAACCTATCTTTTGACTTATGTAGAAATCAACAAGTAACTCTCCGATGCTGTAGAAAGAGCTGGATTTGCACTTGTGAGATCTGTTTTCAGCTATGAAATGAAAATAAGACTGCCTTTTCATGGGGTGGTTGTGAAATGACGTCTGTGAGGCGCGTAGTGCAGTCTTCAAGTGGAGGATACTCAGTAAGAGGCAGCCATTATTTTTACGCTAGATGCATAAACGTTTTTTGAGCGATAACACATGTGGCGAGGATGACAAGGAGAGAAAGATAATTAAGCAGAAGCACATCGAGCCTGGAACAATTGTAAAGCTTAATTGTTACCTATTAAGAAAAACAAAATTTTCGAGGTTATTTTTTATTTCAGTCTTATTATATTGCTTCTAAAAATGTAGATGGTCTCAAAAAATGAAATTTTATGTTGAAACATTTTCTTTAAAATTTATTAGTGTCTGCTAGCTAATCATCTAAAAACCTTTGCAATTATCACCATATGATAATTATCCACAGACTTATTATTTTTCCAACTTAGATATGCAAAAATAGCCCAAAAGATCAATTTTGGCTTCACTATATTATGTTTTCCTTTCTCTTTTCCAAAACCCTACACGTTTCTCAACTTACAGGAAAACATAATAAGTGAAGTTTGAGTCTGATATTTATTATATATCTACTTGATATGATACCTCAATTTTAATATATTTAGGCCTCTTAATAGTCTACATGAATAGCAGACTGCCTATATTTGTTTTGATTCATTGATAAATCCTATAATTATAAACAGCAAAAAGACTTAAAATACCTCCTGATCTGGCAACAGAAAACCATTTAATCTACTATCCTCATAGCCTAGTTTCAGGTAGGTAGATAGAGGTGGAGAGATAGGGACAGAGAGAGACAGACAGAGACAGAGATAGGGACAGAGAGAGAGAGAGAGAGGGAAAGAACAAGGAAGGTACGTTCCTACAGCCATGCATTGCTTAATGATGGGGATACATTCTGAGAAATGCATCATTCCATAACTTTGTCATTGTGGGAACATTATGGAATATACTTATGCAAACATGAATGGCATAATCTACTACGGGGCCTAGGCCATATTGTGTAGCTATTACTCCTAGGTTATAAACTTGTACAATTTGTTTCTGTACTGAATAACTATATCTAATTGTACCACAATGGTACATATTTGCGTATCTAAGCATATCTAAACATAGAAAAGGGACAGTAAAAATACTGTATTATAATCTTATGGGACCACTGCTGTACATGTGGTCTGTCATTGACCCAAACCCTGTAACATGGTGCATGACTGAGTTTCTGCTTTTCTTAGCATAACCCCCAACATACAATACCCTTAATACAATTGTCCCTTTATAAAAATATACATTTGTGACCTATTTTTAAAGCATCATTGGTAACTACCACAGGTTCAGAAAAGCAATTAAGAAGAATTAACAAGAGAAAGAAGACCACCAAAGCCCCAGTGGTAATAGGGAAGTGGAAATGACAGACATTTGTTCTTTAGGTGGAAGTAACTCCAGGGGAAGAAAAGGCAGAAGAATTGGAATTCACAAAATATTTTAAGGTTATAGTATAAGACTTTCAAGCTTTAAACCACACTGCAAAGCAAATATAAGATATTAATTGGTTTCAAAGATAAGGAGAGAAAGGAAGACTTCAGGTAGACCTCTCTAATGAAGGAAATTTATAATGTATATTGTAATGTTGATGGGGAATAGTTTATTAAAAGTAGTTTGTGTTTCATTAGAATTTTAGAATAATTAGCTTAATCGTGTGGTTCATTTTCTAATGATTCCCACACTATTTCTGAGAGACAACCAGGGTGAGGTGGACCAGAGCAATTACATGGTAGGACGTGCTAAGAACGCTAGGCATTTTCCACAATACCCAAATAGCAGTTGCTGGGTGGGAGCTTAACAGGCCTTCCATTGTTCATGCAAAAGAGTAATATGTCTCTGAGACTGGACTCATAATTATCAAAATGACAGATTGTTTCAGGCTGGAGGTTTTAGGTCTTCTCAGTGGGTGAGTTCTCCAGAGAATTTTTCAGTCAGAATAATGAATAATCCAAGAGCCTATTAGCAGTTGAGGTTTCCCAGGGTGGCATCAACCTGGTAGTTCTTCTTGATAGAGGAGTAACTTAGGTAACCTCTGCCAAAGTCCTGTGCTACGTTTCCTACTTTGGATCGTGGATACCAAAATAAGTGTATATCTTCTTATAATAAGTTTCATGTGTTTATGTGGTGACATCTTATATTTGTGATATTTTTCTCACTTTTTCCACTAAAAGATTAATATATATATTAATCCTTCTTACACACAGATTAATCTTTTTGAAGGATAGTTCCTATACTTCCCATTATTCACACCCTGAACAAAAAACAATAGTGGCTCACAGCTGTCTATAGAAAAATTTCATATTTTTAAGCTTTTAATCCACAGTCTGCATTCTCCTTCATGACCCCATAGCCCAGCACAACTGAACTATTCACAATTCCTGATTTCACTTGGCATTTCTCATCATTGTACCTACATTTTCTCTTGGTATTCCTTTCAGTTGAACTGTCATTTATCCATGTCTCTATCTGTCCAGATCTTCTATCCTTCAAAAGCCTGCTATAATGTTTTCTTCTCACCTGATCTCTTAGTCTCTTCAAGCCAAAGCTTAAATTGAAAACATGTTTTTTTTTCTTTGAATTCCTGGTATAGCTTGCACATTAAAGGGAGATTTTGTGGATGTCACAAGCTCATCCAGGCTCTTATGAGTATTCAATGTAACATCCTATGCCAAGCTCAAAGCAGTAAACATTTTATTACATCTGATATTGACAATTCCATGTCAATGTGACAATGTCTTCTTCAAAGACTTATTAGTTCTTCCCATAAGCAGAAAAACCTAAATTCTTGTTTGGAAGAGGTCTACTAAGAAGAAACTCAATGGATGAAATGTTTAATATTTCTTCTCAGGTATTTCATCTGGTATGCTTATTTTGTAATGTCATGTCTTAATATATTTGTACCTGCTGTTTCTGGTACAAGTTCTAGATACTTTGGAGAATGCCTGAATTCTTGCCCTGAAGTATTCTATTTATTATTCATTTTCCTCATGTCCATAGTCCATAGATCAAAGGATAATGAGAACCCACCTTACAGAAACCCTGAAGAACAAATAGGATAAGGACATTGGAAACATTTCTGACTATATATCCTAACTACAAGGTGTAAAATATTTTAAGACAAAGCAGAATGTAGAAAGTCTTTCATTATCTTATATAATATAATAACAGGTAAGATATTAGATAAGGTGTTATTTATGCTAAAATCTTCCAACCAGAAACTATAAACTGAGCTGAGGTAGGTTGGCCAAGACAAAGGTTAAGAACTCTGCATGTTTAGCCAGGTGACCAGTCAGATCCTACCTCACTCTTTGAATGTTCTCATTTTAAAACTTATCAGACAGTAAGCTCCTTGAGGACTAATTCAATATTTTATTTCCCTTTATGATTCCTGCAGTATGATATTTTATATGGTTTAGGTACTTAGCAAATAATTATTAAATTTAAAAAAAAGAAAACTGGTATTGCTGTATGGAATGTTGTTGGAAAATGTTTATAATTTTGAGCTTGGGTTTCAGCTTGGTCATATATATTATATGAGTAAATCTGTATTATTTGAGTAAACCATTTAACTTCTCAAGGTCTTAGTTTAGCCATTTGTAAAAATAAGTCAGTAATGACATCTAATTTACAGTTTTGTTGGAAGGATTAAAGTGCATGTTTAAAAATTTCTGCTGTTAGTTTGTATTCATTTATTCAACATACAGTTAATGAATGCCTGCTCTGTCCCAAGCAGAGTTTTATGAACTTGGGAGACATCATTAATCAGAACAAAAGCTTCTGCTATTATAGAACTTGTATTATAGTTAGGAAAAAACAAATTAAAAAAAATCAATCTATCTGGCTGGGCACGGTGGCTCACGCCTGTAATCCTAGCACTCTGGGAGGCCGAAGCAGGCGGATTGCTGAAGGTCAGAAATTCGAAACCAGCCTGAGCAAGAGCGAGACTCCGTTTCTACTAAAAATAGAAAGGAAATTAGTTGGCCAACTAAAATATATAAAAAAATTAGCCGGGCACGGTGGTGCATGCCTGTAGTCCCAGCTACCTGGGAGGCTGAGGCAGTAGGATCGCTTGAGCCCAGGAGTTTGAGGTTGCTGTGAACTAGGCTGACACCACCTCACTGCGTGAAACTTTTTTCTCAAAAAAACCCCACAAAAAAACCAATCAATCAATCAATCAATTACATAGAGTATTAGAAGGTCATAAGTGCCCTGGAAAGGAGAAAAAGAGCAGGAGAGAGGATGGGACTCATGTGCGTGTGATGCTGAGGCTATATTACAGGTCGCACAGGGCAGTCAGACAGGCCTCATTGCAAGGGTGGGGTTTAGGCAAAGGTTTGAAGGAGGTGAGTGCATTAGTTAAGTGGATACCAGGGAGAAGAAGGTTCCAGGGTAGGCCGGTCCATTTCCTGGGGCAGGAGCCTTTCTGGGTGTGGGGTGGGGGGGTGGTAGGGACGGAGGTAGGGGGTGGTGGGGGGTTTGGGGATGCGGGATGGTGGGGATGGGGGATGGTGGGGGATGGGGGGTGGGTTCCAAGGAGACTATAGTTGGGTGAGTGAGCAGAGAGAGGAGCAAATTAGTCAGAGAAGTAAGGGTCGGGGTGGGCAGCGGCAGACATTCAGGGCCTTGTAGGCCCCTGTCAATATCTCAGCTTTCTTTTCCTTTGGGCCAGACTGGGTACCATTGCAGGAGCTGAGCAAAGATGATACGATCTGCCTTCTGTTTCATTCGCATTGAGTGTGTAGAACACAGTGGGCCCTCAAAACCCATCTGTATTTCTGTTAACTACTACTGATTTTCTTTGATCAGAATAAAATTGCATCTACAGCATGCCAAAATGGTCAACCAAATAAAACAACAAAACAGGGAATTTTCATCAGCCTATTTCCAACAGTCTAGGTTGACTGAACATTTTGAATGAAATATTTGAATTTTTATTTTCCAAAGAGTTAGATCTTAGAAAGTGAAAAAATTCTGACTTGTATAAAAGTCAGTATAAAATTTCCTATATTCTCTTCTTCAGTGCTCTGGAAACTTATAAGAACTGTTGGGAGAACTTAAAGCAATTTGTTTTTCTTGCAAATTACATGATTTTTCTATGAAGAGAGATTTTTCTGACCTATGTCTGGTAGAAGTGACAAGAGAGACATTTACTTTAGTGACTGAACTGATTTCACTGATTTTAGTCTGGTTATTGTGCTATCTGGAGTATAGTTGCAATGTTTTTCCCTTTTCTTTAAACCACTAATCCAGGCTGCTCTGTTCTCCATGCTGCTTGGTACTACCAGGAAAAAAAAAATCAGATTCAACATTAGAAATTTCACCGAGTGCTTAATTTTCTTTTCTTCTGACGTGCCACTACTCTCTCCCAGCAACTCCCTTATTTCTAATCAGAAGAAACAATTTGAGTCATTCTTTTCTTGTTTTGAAAGGGTCCTAAGGCTATAGTCACAGCAACTATACTAGTTACAATTTAATTAAATGACATTCTTTGCCGAATAAATTACTGACATCCACAGACATTTAGTCTTAGAATTGTCTTTAAAGACTCAAAGGGAAAACATTTCTTAAAAATTTGGAAAATGCTCGTAAAACAATGGTTTGAATACCTTTATCTCTAAAATCATTTTATTGACACATCTTTGGTCCACCAAATGATAACACTGTGTGAAATTTATTTTATGCTATTGAAAAATATTGATGATATATTCAATTCAGTGAAAAGAAATATTGTATCTTGCTTAGTTGCCTATATGTTTATAAATCTTACTCATATCTCTCTAATTAGTTTCAAAGAAATAAAATACTATTACTTTGTTAATACCTATACTGCACTATGCTGAGGTAGACAGAATAATGGTCCTTCACGTCCAAGGATGCTCATGTCCTAATCCCTGGAACCTGTGACCATGTTACCATACATAGCAAAAGGGAATTCACAGATGTGATTCAGTTAAGGATCTTGAGGTGGTGAGATTATCCTGAATTATCTGGGTAGATGTAATTATAAGGGTCCCTATAAGAGGGAGGCTAGATAAGTAGATACTAGGAAGAAAAGGGTCCCAGGGTAGGCTAAAGAGGATCAAAGTTAAACAAGGTGAAGTGACAAGAACAGAGGCTGGAGTGACATGGCTGCAAATTAAGAAATGGTAGTAGCCTCCAGACACTGAAGAAGGCAAGAAACAGATTCTTTCCCAAAGTTTCCAGAAGGGCCTCATTGGAACCTGAGGATAACCTTGATTTTGGCCCAGTTGGACTGATTTTGGACTTCTGATCTGTAGACCTGTAACATAATACATTTGTGTTGTTTTAAGCCACCAAATTTGTGGTAATTTGTTATGGCAGCAATAGGAAACTAATAAAGCATATCTATATAATTAAAACAGATTCACATTTTAAAAAGTTGACAACAAACAAGTTTATGTAGTAAATACAATTGATGGTACAAAAAGAGTAAGAAATGCGATAGCTTTATTTTTATGCCATTAATATAGATGTAAAACTAAAGAACCTCTCCTAAGATCTTTTTGGATACACAATTAGAGGTATAGCCGACAGTTAAGCACTGTATTAAATTGTCCTATGGTTAATGTTTGAATGAGAGGTCAGAGACCATTGTAGTTAAAATTGGGATGAAGCAAACTTCATGGCTGATGCCCATCACTACACCTTTCTGGGATCTTTGATCACGAGTGCTTCTTTCTCCATCTGACTCTTACCTTCTGCTCTATGTTAGAGTAAAACATCTCATAGGTTACTACTGTGTTATTATGGCTCAGTTTAATTTGTTGTGTATAACCAGAGGTATTTATATTTTGGCACAAATATCTACATATTTTGAAAAATTCCTAAGGAAGAAAACACCAATGGGAGAATTTTAGGCACCACAACATTTTTTTCCAGAAGAGAAACTGAGCAGAGCTGAAAGGCAGGATGGGGTTCTCAAATCTCAGTGTATGATGGTATATTACCATACTTTGCATATTGTAGAAATTTAACACTAATCATATACCTATCATATTTATTGCAAATCTTTTCCGAGTCTCTTATGTGTCTTATACTTCTAGTTATGTGGGTTTTGCTATGTTAAGATTCAAATTTTATGTAGTTCAATCCATCAATCATTTCTGCCACAATTTGTGTAATTATTTTTAATCTTAAAAAGATTTTCCCTGAAGCTATAAGATAAATATTCATCTATATTTTCTTATAATTTGAATATTTAGATTTTAAATTATTGGTTTTATTGATTTACTTGATATTAATTTGAGCACACTTAGGATTTATTTGGAGGTGTGTTGAGAAATAATCCTATGGGTTTTTTTTTTTGATTATGCACATTTCGTATGAGAGGAACTAACTACTGTTTGTTTCACACTCTCTTCAAGGGTGTTTATCTAGCAAGCAAAGGACAGAGCAAAGGACAGGCATGCTTACTGAACATTATAAAATATTCAGGTACCTGAACTCAGGGTTCCGCTCCTGTATTGCAACCCACTTTGTGTGCAGGTATCAATATGGTTCCATTTGCACCTCTGCTGTGGCACTTGGTGGCAAAGAAAACTGATGCAAGTATGCTTGGGCTAATAAGGACTTGCTGGTCTAGGAGTAATAAAACCCCTCATTTTTAAAATAGCATCTGTGAAACTGTGGCAGGCTAACTTTTTGGCTTGCAGTAGGTTATAATCTTAGAAATTTTGCTGTTCTTGACAAATGTACTGCTTAATTTTAAATGAAAACCAATTAAGTATTTGCTTATTAAGCAGGTCATATCATTTTATTATATTTTCTACATATATTTTAAAATATCCAAGGCTTATGCCTTAGTCAGTTTTGCATAGCTACAGCAGAATACCTGAGACTGGCTAATTTATAAGGAACGGAAATTTATTTGCTTAAAGCTCTGGAGGCTGGGAAGTCCAAGATCGAGGAGCAGGCATTTGGTGAGGGCCCTCTTGCTGCATCATCTCATGGAAGGGCAATGAGAAGGTGAGAGAGAGCAAGAGGGGGCTGAACTCATGATTTTATCAGGACTCTACTTCCTTGATAATGACCTTACACCTGTGATTAATCCATCACATTAATCCATTTATGAGGGCAGCACCCCCATGACCTAAACACCTCCCATTAGGCCCTACCACCCACCACCACTGCATTGGGGATCAAGTTTCCAACACACAAACTTTGGGGGACACATTGAAACCATAGGAGCATGGTTTGTGCCTTTAATCCTACAAATGTATGAATGTTCTGTTAAAAGAATTAAGGGACTATTTTCCAATAGTTGGCTCTATAAAATGAGCTAATATTTTGAGATTCGTTTGATTGCACTTATAAAAAATTTATTAATAAAAATTAGTGGGCCACAGTTTTGAGACTTATTCTCACTTAAAATTGCTTGGCTAAGGAATGGGTCATACTTAATCAATAACTAAACTAATATATTTTAGATAATGAACCAGAATCATAAAAAATTCATTTAGGAGACCGTAGACCAGATATTTTCAGGTGAAGAAAAAATTACTAAACATTTAGAACCCCACAAGTTAACACAGTACATCACAGTTTTCCATACTAGTGTATACATATGCACATGTGCATATATAAATATATACATACATATATTCAATACTGAGGACAGTGACAGACAGAAATTATCATGTCTTCTACTATAGGAACATAATACAAATATCTTTGTGGCTTATAGCAATAATTTTTTGTTGTTCACATTACATGAAGACTTGGGCTAACTGTGAGTTGTACTGAGCTGGGTTAGGGTCTAGGCTGTGGGTCAGGTTTGGTTATCTGCCAAAATATTTTCATTTCAAGATCCAGATGGAAAGAGAAGTTTCTATCTGGGACAGTTCTTTCTTCTGTCAGAGGGCGTAGAAGCAAGAAAGACCAAGCCAAACCATACAAAATTGTATTTGAAGCTTTTGCTCAGACATGACAAATAGTATGTTCAGTCACATCTTAGTGGCCAAAGCATGTCATATAACAAGCCCAAAATCTGTGAGCTGGGCAAGTAAACTCAGCATGGCTGAGTTGGCCAGAGAACAAATAATTGCAAGCAAATAATATCTACTGTAGCAATATGTTCATGGTACATGGAATAAAGTTGTAAAACTCTGAACTGAAAATTGTGTAAAAATTGATTGGACTAACAGTACATTGATTGCATCTGCAGATCAAAGGCCACTGTCGTCCTCATTTCTCATCTATATTATTGTATTTCTGTCATATCAATCTGAATCTGTTATTCCTCTTCTGAAATATCATCTATAAAATTTCTCAGTTGAGAAAGTAATCAGATTTTTGCATTGCGTTAAACTATGGATAGTTTAATGCAGATAGGAGCCATGTTTCTGTTAAGCCATGATTTAATCTATATTAAGATTTTCAAACCTCCTTTCAAAACTTGTGTAAGGCATTTGTATCAATCAATCAATCCAGCTGGAGAGTAGGGTTTTTGTGGCCCATTGGGAAAATAGGTTGGAAAAATAGGTCAGAGCCAGGTTGTGTGGGCTTTTCAGTATCAGTTTAGTTAGTAATTTACAAATAGCCAAACTAAAAAAAAAAAAAATATCTTATTCCGCCATCATCCTAAAAGTTTAGTGACTTTTAACTCAGGAAGAGAAATAAATGTTGACCTAGCCATATTCCTTTTCTGTTATCTAAACCCTGTCCTATTCCTTCCTCAAAAGGCGCTACTAAAATTCTATCCAGATTAAGGAAGCTGCCTCTAGGCCAGAGCAATCTCTTTATTGCATTAGAGGCCAAAACTTCAAACTTCTTAGTCCAAGGATTATGCTTTAGTCATTAAACAGATGAAAGAAAAAAAGCTTGAAAACTAAGACAAATTATGAAGTTATGTTTCTGAAGCCACCATTGACCCACTGCTTCCCTGCTCTGAGGACAATTAAGGAAAAACACACTTTTTCCATTTTAACTTCCTCATTATTTTTGATGCCAATATTTAGAAGCCCCACCAAAATCTTAGGTAAGATCATTATATTTATTCTCATATATATATATATGTATGCGTGTATGTATATTTGGTATATGTATGATATATACATATAGACACACCAAATATCTAAGCCATATACATACACACACATAGACATCATATGTAATATGTATATATTTACCATATATATACACACACACAGGTTGTATTGTATACTAATTTCATTTTGGATGGTAAAGGGAAGTTATGAAATATTTACAAAAATATGTTATTGATTTTATAAGATTGGGGATTACTGTACTATAAGATTATACATTTATACATGGGGAATATATTTAGAAATATCCTTCTGGCATTAAGATCAAGGGTGGACTACTTGGTACTAAGAGCTGAGACAAAGAACAAAAGTGATGAGGGCTTTTGCTAGGTAACTTTTAGCCATTTTATAGATTAGGAATCTTACAAAGCTTTAATTGAACAAAGAATGCCACTATTGACAAAAAACTTGAAAATCAGTATTTAAAGAATGTTTTTTATAAATTATTAAGGTTTCTAAGAAACTTTAGACAAATAGAAAAATGTAAAGGTCACTTATGAGACCTCATACTCAGTTACCATTTACTGTAAATATTTTTGTTAAATTTTTTTTCTATAAATTTTTCAAGCATTTAACACTATATTCAGAAATAACTTTTGAAATAAGAGACATACCTGCATATGGACCAAAAAAAAACAAACAAGCAAAAAACAAAAAAACAAACCAACAAACGAAGCAGAAGATTCTGATATAAAAAAATGAAGTTTTCCCATCCTCAGTCCCAATTCCTAGAGATAATTACTTTTGTTTTATTCTCCTTGTGCACAAGATAGCATGGAATATTTGGAATTCCAACTGATACAAGATCTCTTGGTCTGTTCCCCATATAACATGTGTGTGTATGTGTATATGTTCAAAACTGACATACAATAAATTTCACATATTTTGAAATGTACAATTTGATAAGTTTAAAAATATAAATATACCCAACTATCATCACAATCAAGATAATGAACAATTTCATCACCCAGAAAGTTTTCTTTCTAATCTATGTTTTCCCTCCCTCCTAACCTTTCTCATCTTGTACCTCTCCCCAAGTGACCATTGATTTGCTCTCTGTCACTGTAGATTAGGTTACATTTTCTAGAATTTTATGCAATGAAATGATATGGTATGTGCTCTTTAGGTCTGGCTTCTTTTACTCAGTATAATTATTTCAAGATTCAACGCATTGTAGTGAATACCAATGCTTTATTCTTTGTTATTGCTGGAGAGTGTTCCATAGTCTGCATATCCTATCCTATAATTTGTTTATCCACATTCACTTACTGATGGACAATGAATTATTTCAAGTTTTTGGCTATTACTTGTAAAACAGCTATGTAAATTTATAGTTAGTCCTTTTTTTTGTTTGTTTGTTTTTTACAAGACCAATCAGACAATGTGGTTAATTTTTTGTACAGACATATGCTACTTTAATTTCTCTTGAATAGATACCTAGGAGTGAAATGGTTGGATTATTAGATAAATGTATATGTGCATTTAGATGCACAGAAAGATATCTAGAAGGATATTCACCTGGTGGTCACAGAGCTGTAGCTGGCATAAGAGCATGCGGGAAGGGAAAAAGGGGGCTTAAACCATGTTTATTCTTTATTTTTATCTATCTTGTTTAGAATCTTTAGGATAATATGTTTGTATTTCTAGTGGAAAAAATATCCCTCAATATTATGGAATTCTTGTAGAAAAAAATCTTGTTGAAAAATTCTCTCAACATTATTGAATGCTTGCAGAAAAGACAATTTTGTTATACAAGACTGACAATCTTAGTCCCTAACTTCTTTCCCCCATATTGAGTCAGTTCTTTTAATTATAAGATTATAGACAGGATTTTTATCAAGTTGATATTTCTTAAGAGCACATTTATAGTGTTAGAGCAAAGTGAGCTGTCAGGTTTTATATATGTAGTTGCGTGTACATGTGTATGTATAAGAATATATCTGGTAATTGGAATTAAATTATTATTTTTTAAACAAAATTTAGGGAAATCAGTCTATCTGTGAAGATGCAACCTCAGAGAGTACATCTGCTTTTTAGATAAATATGGGTAATCTATGTATATTATCTTTAAATTGTGCTCATCTCTTTAAACGAAGCTGCTTTATGCAAATAAAATGGCATCAGACATGGCTAAAGTAAGATATGACAGAGAAAACTGCCTCATTTTCAAATTACACACCTGTTTTCATTGGAGAAGAAAAGGCCTTTTCAATTTTTAAAAGAAACTGTCCAAAAATAGGGATTCACATCATGGTGCAGTCATTGAGTATAAATTCTCAAAAAGCCACAGTTCATTCTGACTACCAAAATCTTCTAGAAGTGTAATTGTAACTTTCATTTCTAGAGCAATTTCCCTGGAGGAAAGTAGGGCCTGAGTCTGGGGTTCACTGTTGGTTCTTTCACTTAGTGTGTGACCACTTATTGGAACTTTCACATAGGTAGTTTCATTGTTAAAAAGGGTGACAAACAATAAATTCTGATAGGTCATGAGAACTAAATGCAAAAAGTATATAAAATACCTAACATCACAAGTACTGTAACAAATATTTGGGATTGTCAGCTTTCTTGAATGTAAAGTAATCCTAAGTATTTCTGGATTCCTGGAATGACCCACATTCCAGGGATGACCTACATACTCCAAGTTACCACACCTACTGCAAAAGTGGCACCTCTGCCCCTATGTGTTTCTGTCCATATTTTGTGACTTCCAAAATGAGTTTCAGTATGAAAGGTAGCAGGGTGCAATGGTTAAGAGACCGATAACCTAGGTCCTCAACCTGGCCCTGCCACTAATAGTGTGCGAACTGGGTCAATTATTTACTTTCTGTGACCAGCTTCCTCATCTAGTTTTCTATTTGAGGGTTATGAAGAGCCTCTAGGTTAATATGTGTGCTTAGTGTTTAGAACAGTGCCACATTCATAGTAAGAGTAATACAATGTTATTGTTTGCGCTGTTTTTTTTTTTACCAAAAGTTGAACCATGTCACTGTTGCAATGCCTTGATGCTGAAAGAGAGAATACACCTTCCTTCCATCTCTGCCACAGAAAACTCTGCGAACATTATTCTAGTGTACTGATGCCCAAATAGAGTACATTGTCCTTCTAATGATGTAGAGAGACATTGCATGGCAATATATCTTTAGGTAGCTTCCCACATCTCCTTTCTCCAGAGGAATTAGACATAAATCCACAGGGTCAGTCTTTGCCTTTCACTAGTGCTTAAGGGACGAGCCCTGCAACCTGTATGTTTCTACCTCAAGCACTTCTTCTACCAGCACGTTTCTATTAGGTATAGGAACAAGGGAAGCATTCTCATGATAAGCATAAAATGAGGTACAAGCCTGTCATATCAAGGATTGGGGGGAAAATGTTTCATTTCTGAAAACCTTCCAGAGTTTCTGCCAGGGCATTTTCCATGCCTAGTGAGTGGCATTTCCAGACATTGGGCACATAATTATACTAAAAATTATTTATCGTTTATATGAAATGCAAAAGTAGGTTGAGTGTCTTTCTATTTGCTAAATCTGTCAACCCTGTAAGGAGAGTAAGGTTTGCAGTTTTAAAGGATCAGATAGCCAGAGAAATTAAATCGAATATGTATGCACCTTGTGAAATGGGCTCTTCAAGAGCTGCAATGTCCCCGGGTAAACTGTGTTGGATTTCTGTTGCACTGGCCTTTGCAAGAACTGTATAAAGTGAGCTTGTGATACTCTTAAAGTTAGCAAACTCATTTTTTTTTGCATGATTTTACTGGTATCTACAGCAGAATTGAAGAAAAATTCTTCTAACAGAAACTTCATGAGTCACCAAAATCTGTTTTACAAATGTCCCCACCAGAAGCAAAAGCTCTGTCCACTAAAAATTCTACTCTCTCCTTCAGGCTATCAATTTCACATCCCTTCTTATTCCTTCACATGCTGGTTCAACACAGGGCTTGAATTTCATTTATAACCTTTTGCCTTATTAATAGAGATACAGAATGTCTAAGTTAAGGAAAAAGTGTCAAATAAGAAAAACAAATAATTTTAAAGTAATATTTCAAGCAGAAAAATAATTCCACATGTCACATAACAAAATAGATATCTGGCATCTATTCCATCGTTTGCAGGATTCAATAAGTTCCTTATTTTTGATGTCTTCATATCTTGACACGGCTTCCCTCTTCTTGGAGCATTCTGTCTCCTGCCTTGACTCCAAGTAACTCACTGATACATGCCCTTCTATTCTCAGCTTGTATGAAGCTTCCTCTAAGAAGAGCTTCTAGA
Organism: Microcebus murinus; assembly: GCF_040939455.1. Lineage (NCBI taxonomy): Eukaryota > Metazoa > Chordata > Mammalia > Primates > Cheirogaleidae > Microcebus > Microcebus murinus. The sequence goes on from NC_134108.1 coordinate 86,961,153, forward strand.
ACCCCCAAATCCAGGTGAGGTGCCGTGACTATGTGTTTCCTTACCTTCTATTCTTCTCAGCTCTGTCACACTACGCTGCAATTATCCATCCTCAGGCTGTCATCCACTGCCAAACTCCAAGCTCTATGTGGGCAGGGATGGTTTTTGTAGTATACAGTGCCTAGCACACAGAAGTTGCTGAATAAGCATTTAGCAGCAAGTAAATGAATTTGTAATAGTCTTCTATGGCCCTACCTCTTATTTTTAAAATGAACAGGTTATTCCTTCTAAACACAAATAATTACTAAGTTAAGGATGGAAAAGACAATTTCCCATTTCATAGGGAGAAAAGAATGAATTGTTTTCTTTAAACAAGGGGTGAAGAATTTTTGGAGTGAACTCATTTCTAATTGTCAACTCCTGAAATAATTTTTCAGAGGCGTGGTTCAAGCCAAGAGACACTGCTTCCAGTTCCATCAGGTGAAACCTGAGCCCTCAAAAGCATTTGAGAAAACAGTTGGCTCAAGCAAGAAAAGAATATCTTTGGAGGCCAATGATATTCACTGCTTATCACCTGAGGAAAGAAATCTATTCCAGTTCACAAACTTCTTTAAACAATATTCTCTTTTCTATTAGATGGCACAGACTAAAGTGCTATAATAAATACATCACAAAAGGTATTGGCTTATGGCTCTATCTATATAAGTTAATTTCTTGCTTCTGTAAGAGTTCAGATTGAGTGTTCAAGTGAATCGAATTGCTCTCCTCCACATGGTCATTCATGGATCTAGGTTCTTTGTCTTGAAGCTCCACCATCCCCTAGAGCTGTAGTCCCTAATTCCTGGCATGCAGACCAGTACTGGTCTGTTAGGAACCAGGCTGCACAGCAGGGTATGAGTGGCTAGGGAATCTTTATCTGTATTTACAGCCACTCCCCCTCCTTGGCATCAACACATAAACTCTGCCTCCTGTCAGATCAGTGGAAGCATTAGATTCTCCTAGGAGGACGAGTCTTACTGTAAACTGCACATGTGAAGGATCTAGATTGTGTATTCCTTGTAAGAATCTAATGCCTGATGATCTGAGGTGGAGCTGAGGTGGTGATATTAGCTCTGGGGAATGACTGCAAATACAGATTATCATTAGCAGAGAGGTTTGACTGCACAATAAATGTAATACCCTTGAATCATCTTGAAACCATCCCCCCCACAGGGGCGGGGGTGGGGGGAATTGGAAAAATTGTCTTCCATGAAACCAGTCCCTGGTGCCAAAAATGTTGGGGATCGCTGCCTTAGAGCATGTCCTTTGTGTCCAGCTGGATTGGTGAAGACAATAGGCTAGAGGGGAGAAGAAAGTGTAATGGCAGTATTCCTACTCTCCTAAAAGTCCTGGTCCAGAAAGTGCACATATCATTCCTGCTCATATTCCACTGGATAAAATTCAAGTCACATAATTAACTGCAAAAGGGATTGGATGATACATGTGCCCACTATGATTCTATGACTATGGAGGAAGGAGAGAATGGATCTGGATGGAGAGCAAGTGGTTTCTGTCCCATAATGTTAGGTCTCTGGCAATACCAGTTACCACAGCCTGTTCCTTCAGGGAGACACAAAATGGGTCAGTTTCACCATTTCCTCTCTAGGGTCAAACATCACACAAAATATAAGGAATAAATCCTCATATTTCTTTGATTCCTACTGTCTGTCACTCTTGTTCTCAGAATACTGGTACTTTCTGTACCATGGGCCATCTTGTTACTTCTGTTTTCTCTTCCAACAATTCCCACCAAGCCTGTCATAGTAATTAATCAATATGTGTTTGCTGGAAAAAATGAAGAGAGAATATTCCCTGTGTGGTTCCAGATCCATTATAAACACATATTCCTCCATCTGTCATGTTTTCACTTTAACTGGAAAGTAGCACTGAAGAGACTAATTCTTTGTGGCTCCTTTGAATGGATGCTACTTATTCTCCATGTTCCAAGATGATAGGACCAGGAAGTGCTCTGCTTATTTATCTGTTGCCACTTTGCTCTAGTGAAATTACAGCAGGAGATTTGTGATACCCTTGCAAGTCTCATGCCATCTGTTGTGTATTTCTACGAATCATCACTGTCATCTTTTGAACACCACCAGCATGCCCATATTAATTGAAGAATTTAGCACTGTTTGGCATTCCTTATCTATTGTTCACCCATGTTTCTTTGCTTTTTGTGTCGTGGCTGCAAAACAGTAGTATATTTATTTTTATACGCTAAATTATTATGGCAAGGGGCTCTACCAGCCTGATGGCAAAAAACTAGTCCTCTGTCATGGTAGCCCCCTCATCCATTTTTGCGAGTTTCCTAGAAGGCTTTGTTGCTTCTGTCCTGGAAATAATGTCTCACAATCCATCAATCTGGCTTTCCTGTCATCCTACCAGGATGCTACTCTTAGTACTGTTACCCTTGGAGAGATTGCCACTTCTTTGGGCACAGATGTCCTCTGTCCAAGACAGCTGTTGACACACATCTCAGGGAGTACCCAGTGCTCTGCCCATGGAGAATAAGGCCCAAGCACCAGACAGGGCTTTCCCACTTATTATCACAGCACAGTAATAATAACCAACTTGCAACTTTTAAAAAGACTTTAATAAAGGTTTAAGAATATTGAAAGGGAAGTACACACAGAGAACAGGTACAAGTTACATACCTGTTCTCAGAGTCTTGTAAAAGACCGCCTGCTTAGCTCCTTGCATATATATGTTCATATATATATGAATTGCCTTGCATTCTTTCGAAAACGAATTGACCATATATGTGCAGATCTCTTTCTGGAGTCTCTATTCTGTATCATTGCTCTAGTTGTCTATTTTTACCCTAATATCAAACTGTCTTGACTATTATAGCTTTAAAATAAATCTGAAAATCAGGTAGTGAAAGTCCTCTCTGTTGGTGATGAATTCTTTCTGCTTTTGTATGTAAGGAAAAATCCTTATTTCATCTCTATTTTTGAAAGGAAATTTTTTCTGTGTTCAAAACGCTAAGTTTGCAGATTTTTTTCTTTCTTTTGTTATGTTAAAGATCTTGCTCCACTATCTTTTGGCTGGCATGGTTTTCCATGCTAAGTCTGCTTATCTGTGGTCTCTCTACATAATGTATCTTTCTTTCTCTGGCTGTTTTTAAGAAACTCTATTTTCACTAATTTTAATTAATTTTATTATTACTTCCTTGGTGCAGTATTATTTCTGTTTTGTGTGCTTAGGGCTCAGTGAGATACTTGGATCTGTGAGGTTATAATTTTCACAAATAAAAATATCGGCTATTATTTTTTCAAATGTTTTTCCTTCCTTATCCCATTCAACAACTTCAATTACATGTGTATTAAGTCACTTGAAACTGTTACCCAGTTCACTAATGATCTGTTTACTTTTATTCAGTCTTTTTTCTTTCTTTTACTTTGGGCAATTCTATTGTTACATCTTCAAGTTCACTGATTTTTTTTTTTTTTTTGGTTATGTCTAATCTGCTTTTAATCCTCTTAGTGTAGTTCTCCTATCAGACATGGTAGATTTTATATCTACAAGTTTAATTTGAGTCTTTTATATCTCCATGGCTCTTCACATGCTCAATCTCTCCACTAGCTTTTTGAACATATGAAATGCAATTATAATAATTGTATTAATGTTGTTGTCTACTATTTCTATCATCTATGTCAGTTCTGGGTCAATTTCAATTGCTTTATGTGCTTTTGGATTTTGGGTTGCATATTCTAGCTTCTTTGAATACCTGATAAATTTTTATCAAATATCTGGCATTGTGAATATTACCTTTTGGGTTATTGGATATTTTTGTATTTCTAAAAATATTCTTGAGAATTGTTCTTTTCCATGGAATCTAGTTACTTAAAAAGACATTATATTGGTTGGTCCGAGTGCAGTGGTGTTTACAACTAATTGATCACAACCAGTTACAGATTCCTTTGTTCCTTCTCCACTCCCACTGCTCCACTTGACCAGCCTTAAAAAAAAAAAAAAAAAAAAAAAGACATTATAGGCTGGGTGCTGTGGCTCACGCCTGTAATCCTAGCAATCTGGGAGGTCGAGGCAGGCAGATTGCTCGAGGTCAGGAGCTCAAAACCAGCCTGAGCAAGAGCAAGACCCCGTCTCTATTATAAATAGAAATAAATTAATTGGCTAACTAATATATATAGAAAAAATTAGCCAGGCATGGTGGCACATGCCTGTAGTCCCAGCTACTGGGGAGGCTGAGGCAGCAGGATTGCTTGAGCCCAGGAGTTTGAGGTTGCTGTGAGCTAGTCTGACGCCATGGCACTCACTCTAGCCCAGGCAACAAAGGGAGACTCTGTCTCAAAAAAAAAAAAAAAAAAAAAGAAACATTATATCTTTTACTGTTCTTTTACTCTTTGTTAGATGGGATCACAGCATGGTTTACTTTTAGAGTTAAAGCTTCCTCAACACCGAGGCAAAGCCTTTTAGAAAATTCTATCCAATGTCCCATGATTTATAAAGTTTTCTACTCTGGCTCTTGAGAAGAGGGACTATTTTGTGCCCTGTATGAGTTCTAAGTATTGGTTTCTCTACTCCTTTAGTGTGGTTTTATTCCTGGCTTTGGGTTCTTTTTTCATGTGCATATTCTGATCAATACCCAGCTAAAGACTGGAGGGGGGCCCTGTTTAGATGTTTAGAACTCTTTCTGTACAGTTATCTCCTCCCTGGTAACCTCCCTTGAAAATGACAGCTGCCTTAACCTCTCCATATTCTTGGCCCAACTCAATTTAGGGGAGACCACTGGCCTCCACCTCTCTGGGCTGCAGCCTGGGAACTTTCTCTAGTCAGTAACCTGGAGCAATCATAGAGCTCATATTATTTTTTCTCTCTCTCTTATTGGTCTATGCCCTTTGTTGCCTTATATCCATTGTATTAAAATAATGTTTCTAGAAAACATTTCATATAGTATGTTATTTTTTGTTAGTATGCTAAGTAAAATTTAATTGCCAATCAAATTTTTAAAAATATCATTGTGAAGCAATAAGAATTGACCTGCATTTTAGTTAAAATAGAGGCATTATTTAATTTATTCATTGCATTAATAATGCTTAAGATAGACTCAGATTCCTGGTCTGACAGAGCTTGGTACAGTATCAGTTCTTTTCCTTTTTGATCACCTTCTGTTGGGAGTTTAAGATGCTTAAAATAGGAAAATAAAATGGATGTGTTTATCAAGCTGATGTTTTAATTATTTAAGTAACATTTTTAATTTCAGCATGTCAGCGTACATGCGTTGGTAAATTCTCATTAAGATTATTATAGAATTCATGCTCTTCCAGTTTATCTTTGTTTTTCATTTAAATGCACTGAGCTTCTTCCTACTTTTGTCATTACAAATTACTTGAGTGTGCCTCTGTGAGTCATTACAAATACGTAGTATTTCACCCGTGAAGGGTGAGTATAATGTTTTTGCTTTTCTGAAACATGTGGCTCAGATTTTGAAAAAAAAAATTTTTTTCTAAAGAATGTAAAAAATTTGCTTATAGATAACCTATTCCACTTGTTTTATTAGGATTCAGTACAGGTGAATAATTTGGACATATTATCTTTGAGTTCTTAAAATAAGGTTGCATAATCACCTAAATTATTGTTTGGTTTCTCCACCAGAGAATGTAATGCTGTTTAGGTTCAATATAAATGTTAGGATTAAAACTTGAATGCCAATTAATACAATACCAAAATTCATCTTCAACTATTATTTCCCAGTGCTAAAGCAGTGCTAAAGCCGACATTGGTTGTGTTACTAATGCTTTTCAGTTGTAGCTAATGCATGGTAGATTCCCAGAGCCCTTTTAATATGTAATGGCAGGAAGAACATTAGACCAGAAGCCTAATACTTTGGATCATAATCCTGGCTCCGAAGGATTTGACTATTTGATCTTGTTGGAAGATCTTTTGCACATTATCTAGTCTAATTCTTTGATTTGTGGATTTCAATATGGGAATTAAAAAATGGGAGTACTGACTTGAGGATGGTGACTTTTAATTTTAACAAAAAAAGGACATTAAAATATGTTACTAGTAACTATAATCAATGTCTCATAAAATAAAGAGCATTGCAATATAGACACACACATACAATCATGGACTCACTACTATAGAATAAATAATGATATTTTATGACAAATAAATATAGTTTCATGAAAAAAAGCCTTACAGAGTACAGTGGAAAAAATTAATTTCCATTTATCCCCATCTTTCCTTCCTTCTTCTTTATCCCTCATAGAACATGAAATTTTAGAAGACAGATAACTTATCAACATAATAATACATAGATAGCACTCAGGGAGGCTGAGGCGGTGGATTGCTCAAGGTCAGGGGTTTGAAACCAGCCCGAGCAAGAGCAAGACCCCATCTTTACTAAAAAATAGAAAGAAGTTAATTGGCCAACTAAAAATATATAGAAAAAAAATAGCTAGGCATGGTGGTGCATGCCTGTAGTCTCAGCTACTTGGGAGGCTGAGGCAAGAGGATCGCTTGAGCCCAGGAGTTTGAGGTTACTGTGAGCTAGGCTTACCCCTTGGCACTTTAGCCTGGGCAAAAGAGTGAGACTCTGTCTTAAAAAAAAAAAAATAATAAAAATACATAGAATTACCCTAGGAGAGGCCATCAAGAAAAATATTTGTTTGTCTTGCAGACACCTCAGATTGAAGACCCTAACTTTCCCCTACAGATATGCACTAGAGACTTCACATAATGCTCACAGTGAGGAACTGAGGAGCCGGGAGAAGGAAAGAGAAGAAAAGGTCAGAATGGTCCTGAGGGTCAGGAGGATAGAGGAACAAAGAAAGAGGGAGGCAGGTGAAGACAGGGAGAGGGGAACTAGTGGACGTATAGGTACACCTGAACTCACTAAATCTTGGTTTACAAGGTAAATAAATAAAACATTTGGATTATGTACATGATGTTTGTTCCATAGTATACATCTGGGCAGTGGATCATATATAACTGATGTCTAGGATGTTATGGACATACATTAAGGACTATGGTACTTATTTTTAACATTTTCTGCTAGTTAAAATACTTTGTGGAGTACTAGCATTGTACTCGCATAATTCAAAAATACTTTTAACTTGCCAGAAAGTCAGGGTTTCATGCTTTCACATACATTTTCTCCTTTGCTTCAGATGTCCATCCTTCCTTCCTTCTCCATCTAGGTAATTTCTGTTTATTTCTCATGATTCATTGTAAGTTGTAAATTGTCCCCAAAGCCTTTTTGAACTTCTCTTTCTAAATTTGATACCCTTTCTCTGAGCTGTCACAGCACTTTTGTCAATTTTTAGCTTCTTATGATACTGAATCATACTTGTCTTGTTTTCTCTTCTCATCAAAAGTTCCTGATACTGAGAACTGTATTTTAGCTATTTTTTTTTAACCTCACTTCTTAGTGTTGAATGTATAAGTGCTATTTTGCATTCACGAGTCTTTATGCCTGTTAATTCCTCTGCCTAGAATTTCTTTCTTCTTGTCTGCTAGGAAATTTCCTACTTTTCTTTTAACATTCTTTGTGTTTAGTTTCTCTGTCAAGTTGTTCTTGATCTCTTCTCTCACTGCAGATTGAATCATATGATATATGTCTTAATTTTGCACCTGTACTAAAGAATAACTTTCAAAATGATAAAATTATGTCTCTCATACAAATATAAAATGTAAAATATTTTATTTAGTTAAATCAATTATTAATAATGAGCAAACAAGTAAAATGTTACAACCTCTTCAAATAAGAATTGGACTTACAGGGATTTATGTATCTACTGAAAAAATTCATTTGCATTGCCATAAACAGAAGCTGTTTACACCACTGTGATAAAAAAATGTCTGCATCATTATCATTTTTCTGTAGCTTAACTGACATGTCTACAGAGCTATAGAATATTCTAGTCAAAGACAATGAAATACACAGATCCTTGTAAAATCAGATAACCCCCAGCATTCCACTGAAAAAACACCCAGTAAATAATTTTTCTTGCCCATATGAAAGTCATTCACACTTTTTCCTGACACTTACAAGAGTCCGTCCTTAAATTTTTACCCTTTTGAAATTATTTTCATATTTCCTTCCACCTCTTCCTCCCTGCCACACTGTAACCTCTCAGGAAAGGGACTTGACCCTCACCTCTTCTGCAGGCTGAGTCAAGAATTTACAATTTCCCCCTTCTGTTTGCCTGACACCAGCTATAACAAAGAAGGCCAGTTAATTAGTAAGAAAATGTGAGTAACTTTTAGAAGGTAAGTGTGGGAAAGCATTGGGGAAATAGGACTGGAAGGATTGGTTGATAATTCTTGCACTTTGTCTTTCCAGAGTTTTTCTTAAACCTCAAGTGCTTAGGAATAGTTGAAACCTCATTTCTCCTAGATTGAGAGAGAGTAGAGGATCATGCAAGGAGCTGAGAACATAATTATAAGTGACTGCAACAAAGGCAACAGTAAACATAACAATAACATAACAATAATCCACTACGGGCCAGGTTTTTCACAAGGTAGTTTTATTTTTATTTTATTTTGAGATTGGACTATTATCAGCATCCTCCAGAAGAGAGATTATGTAACGTGTAGAAGACCACAGAGGAGTTAGGTGGCGGACTAGTGTTTAAATACAGCACAATCGGATTCTGGGTTCCCACCAATTAGCCATTCAGCCTGGGAGCAGCCTGCGCACAAGAATGTTTGCACCAGGATGGGTTGTGGTGTTTTGGTATTTGAGTCTGTACTCACTGTACTTCCTAGAAGACACACAGATGCTGGGCCTTTGAACTGTTTCACCAGTCGACTCCACTAAACTGATCAAATGACTCCCAAAATAATCATCCATGTGGGAGATGTTGAGTTAGACACAGTTGTCCTTGTATTTGGTGAGCTCTATTATCCTCTGTACCAGTGGAAATGAAGAGGGGATGGGCAGCAACACTTGTCATTGAGAATATTAGATAATCTAAATGCCCTAGTAATTACTATTAAATAATAAACTTATAAAATTATTTGAATATATCTGCGGCAGATATTTTAGAACTCGTTTTTCAATAATAGTGTTCTATAGTACTTACTCAGTTCTAGGTACTGTTCTAGCTTTTTGAATATTTTTAACTAATTTAATTCTCAAAACAACCTCATGGGGTCGGTACTATACCATTGTATGGGTGGGAAAATTGAGGCACAAATTGTTGGAGCTGGAATTCAAACACATGCACTTGGGTTCCAAATACATATACTCATCACTGCAAACCTACCTCATGATGAGACCATATTCAGTAATACCAATTCACAGGTGTTGAGAGCTCCCTGTTTTTTCCATGAATTACACATCTATCCTCATCTTGTTACTCTCCCTTAGCCTGCAATAGATGACTTGTTCTATAGCTTATATAGGCTTTATTCTTTCTGCACCTTCTGTGGGTCAATAAGAGGTTTGGGTCTTTGGAAATTTTGTTTTATAACATAAATAGGAGTTGACCTGTCTAGAAAATGACAGTGAACAAAAAAGAAATTAAAATAGTAAGATCAAATTGGTGTCTTTATTAAGTGCCAACCCAATTAACTGGAGGCAAAGCTAAAGAAAATGTAGTTAATAAGATAGCATGACTGTACATATGAATACCTATTATTTTAAAGACCAGCTATAAATCAAGAATAATAGAAATAGGGAGTGACTTTTAGGCATTTGACAGAATTCAATGCACCCATCACACTGCGTGAACTGGAGCAAACTAAATAACCCGTGTAAGCCTCAGTTTCCTCACCTGTAAAATGGAGATACTGAGTACCTACCTCATGGGGACAATGAGAGAATTAATTGAGATAACGTTTGTTAAAGTGCTTGGTATAGGCCTGGCACATGATAAATGCTTGGTCCTTGCTAGTTATTATAAATGACTGCAAAGTGCTCTTCCTCAGCCACTAAAAATATCTTCAAGGATATGGAGGAGAGATAAGAGCAGAAATTTTTACTTCACAGCCATGCAGAAATGTGTATGAGGAAATCTTGAAATTGAGGCAACTCTTGAAATGAGATCCAACTTGACTGTGGCAGAAAAAAGTAATTCGACAGAGCTGGAATGAGCTGGTGATCTATATTTATATACAGTGTAGCTCTCTGTTGCTAATCACGTGATAGGACACAGTACAGAACCCGTGACAAAGACATACAGAATTCACATTAGAGTTCCCATCACATCTCATAAAATTCCCTTCGATAAATGGAATAGAATATTTATCAGCATATATGTTTTTTAAAAATTTGCTTCAATCTCTACCAAATAATTAAGGAAAATATCTGCTTTTATTTTATAAGCACTTTTATATTGCCCATTTCAACATAGAAATGAATTCTGCAAGTTTAATTTTTGTTTTCTATCATTTTTAGGCCTATTGTAATTCATGAGATTTGGGATAAATTATCCATTCAATGCCCAATTTGGTCCAAAAGCTGAAATTTCAGCTTAACAGTTGGCATGGAAATTAATTGAGGCTGCAGTATAACTAAGCTGATTTCTTTAGTAACTTAGAGACTCATCTGAATCTTTAATATTTTGAGGACATGACTTTAAGAGTCTATTTTCAAGATTTTATTTATACTTTCTGTTTTTGGATTAAGTTTTCTTTATAGCACATTTATGTTCTTATTTTAGTTCCTACTGGAGAAAATTTAAAGTGCTGGTAAGTCTTTCCAAGAAAATATAAATATTTGTGCAATTGCATTCTGAGGAGATATTTTCTAAGTAGAAGAATTTATTACTTATTGCTTTTAGGCTTGTGAAGGCCCTGGGCCAATATTGTTGCTATTGTTATTTTTGTTGTTTTCGAACTAGATTGACTGTGATTTTCAAAGGAATAAACGTAAAGCTTTAATGAAAATTGTGTAGTATAATTTCATATTGTTAGAAATATAACAGCATTTAAGTTGTTGCAGGTCATAAAAAACATGAAAAATCCCTTAATTTGCTTTATGAAATAATATTAAAAACCAAATATGATAAAAATGGAAAGCAAAAATTTCTGCAAATATAGATCATAGGCCACGAAGGAAGAGGACACCACAATTTCAGAGCTAAAAGCCATTTTAGAGAAAATTAAGTTCAACCGCTCTACCTCATAAGGAGTAAATGGGAAAAGTTTGGCTCAGTGAGATTATATCGCTGGTGAAAAATGATGCAGCCAGTTGACCAGCATGATGCATTGGGATGAGAAATTAAAAGATTAAACATAATGTTATAGAAAATTAATTGCATAAGAAAATAATTTTATTGCATTGCCAGGAAACAAACCCTAGCAACCCAGTTACGGAAATGAATGATTCTTAAAATGTGAAAAATTGCTGTACTGTGTTACTGCAAATTATCCACGCCTTTAGACCTTGTTCTTTAGTTCTCAATTAGTATTACCATTGTGATGAATTCAGTCTGTTAGTGCAGCCACATTTTAGTCATTCAGTCAAACAAGGTGCTCTTTAAATGACCAGTTATTTAATAAAATGCACACTTATTTTGTTAACCAATGTTGAATTGATGGGTTACTTAGGCAGTTTCAATATATTTTTAAAAAGGAGCTTATGAAATGGATTATTTATCTGTATGGATTAAAAAACAAAAGTTATATCAGCATTATGACATTTTACAAATTATTGGAGATTGATATCTGTCATATTCCTCAAAACAGTTTGTACAAAATGACAAAAACAATGTTGAAAATTCCATGGAATAGTTGGCTAAATTTTGAATGGAATTGAATTTGGTGTCAGTGTAGACATTGCCAAAACCAGAGAACTGTCAAAATGTGAATACTTTACCCATGTTTGGAGCTTTTAATATGGGAAGGTTGATAGACTTTAAATTTAGAAACATTACATTATTTCTTACAGTTTAAAAAAAGCTGGTCAATGAAACATTTCACTTCTTAAGCAATTCAATTATCAGAAAAATGTTAATCAATAGAAAAAAATCACCAATTAAAATAATAAGAAATAGAATTGCAGGAGAATGAATCACACATGATACAGGATATATTTAACATTATCTAACCTAATATTTTGGCTAGCTATCTGCAAATACAACGATGTACTGTATAGCGCAATTTGAAGATTTGGCTAATTTGGCATATCTCAATCAGTTTACAAGAATGTGAAAATATCAATTCCTGTAATTTTGGGGTGATCTTTTCTACCTTGTCCCTCTGTAAACGCTTCTCCCAATTGATTCAAATAGAAGATCTTCCTATCACACGCATCTGCACTGTGGTTGAATATTTTAGGATTCTCATATTGTCCTTTCTGTCCTCATATTTCAGCAGCATTCCAAGTACAACAGCTGGATGATCATGAGTTTTTTGTTCCCCATAGCCACTGGCTGCTATATTTTTCTTTATGTTCTTAATGGCTGTAGATAGCTGGTAGGCCAGCATCTGCTTGAGACACAACTACAGTGAGAAATTCACAACCACCACTTTAAGCCTCTGGGTCTTTGTAACTTACACAGTAGCTGGGTCTCAGATTGTTATATACATCTGAAAAATGAATATCTGTTCACCAGGGAAAGTAGGGGAGAAAGCAGGGAAAGAATATGGAAAATAAATGAGACGTTAGCAGTCTGTTCATTTTACATTACTGGACAGAAAATCTTTTTTGAAACAGCATGAATATGACACAAATGTGGTTGTTTTTAGAGCTTCCAAACTCAGGTAAATTCTCTAGAGAACATGTTCAGCAACTATGTTCCATTTCAGGGCATGCTAGAAGCTCTCATTACTTGAAAGGTCTCTCTGAATAGCAGACCCCCATATTGGTTAGAAAACACTCTACCACAGTTACATAAATTCACTTTCATGTATAAATCTGCATATATGAATTTTTAAAACATTTCTGTACTATATAGTAGAAATGATATAAAAACTTGGCCTGTGTTTTTTTCTGTGAATTAATGACATTTTATACTGTATTGATGTTACAGTAATATATATTATAGAAATTTATATAAATAAACTGTATTTTTCCGAGTTCTGAAAAATCACAGTTTTATTGAGAAATATAAATAATAAGGCTGGTTATAACATTTTAGCTGTTTGAAGCATTTGATTTTAATTTCTGTTGGCTTGAGCATCTGTCTCCTGTCATGAACTAAGTTATATTGCCTGTGTTTGCACCAATCATCGTTTACTTAAGAATGAGGAAGGAAGACCTGTAAGAAGGTTTAAGCACCACTTAATCCTATTTGATTTGGGCAATTTCCATGTGTGATATTTTAGATCATTAAAGTCAATGGTTTGGAGTTATTTAAGAAAAACGTAAGAAATTAAATTTTCATTTGATTAACAGTATATGTAATTCAAATTATTTACGTGTAGCAAATTATAGCTTTAAAAGACACTAAGATAGCCAAAAAAGCCCTAGAAGATAATTTTAATAATATTCTTATGATTGCATGCACAGTGCTATAGACTACATTTTTGCATTTCCCACAAATTTCGATGTTGAAATCCTAACCCCAAATGTGATGGTATAGGAGGTGGGGCCTTTGGGAGGTGATTAGGTCATGATGGCAGAGTCCTTATGAATGAACGGGATCAGTGGCTTTATCAGGAACATCACAAAGAGCTCTCTTTCCCTTTTTCTGCCATGTGCAGATACAAGGAGAAGACAACCACCTATGAATCGGGAAGTGGGCCCTCCTCACTAGACACCAAACCTATTGGTGGCTTGATCTTGGACTTCTTAGACTCTAGAACTGTGAGAAATGAATATGTGTTTCTTAAGTCACCCAGATTATGGTATTCTTGTTATAGCAGTCTGAACAAACTAACACACTTAGATATGTATATTTATTTTTTCATATCTACTCATTTATTTAGATATCTGCATAAATTATATAATATAAGAATATTTCTGAAGTTTTTCTAGATAATGTGGATATAATCCAAATATCTAGATAATCAATGGACATTTTCAAAAAATAGTAAACATAAAACTATATAATGAAAAATAATATGAATAATTTTATAAAATAACTTTTTTCTTTTTTTTGAGACAGAGTCTCACTTTGTTGCCCAGGCTAGAGTGAGTGCTGTGGCATCAGCCTAGCTCACAGCAACCTCAAACTCCTGGGCTCAAGCAATCCTCCTGCCTTAGCCTCCCAAATAGCTGGGACTACAGGCATGTGCCACCATGCCTGGCTATTTTTTTTTTTCTATATATATTAGTTGGCCAATTAATTTCTTTCTATTTATAGTAGAGATGGGGTCTAGCTCTTGTTCAGGTTGGTTTTGAACTCCTGAGCTCAAACGATCTGCCTGCCTCTGCCTCCCAGAGAACTATGATTACATAAAATTACTTTTTAATGGAACAAAACAAAAATGGAGAAAGATACAAAACCTATACATTATTAGGAAAAGATTGATAAATATGCTCACACAAATTTAAAGAAAAATCTACAAAGAAAAATAAGAACAAAGTCTAAAGACAAATGGCAAAGGTCTGTATACTTTTAAATATTTAAGAAACTCTTATCTTTCAACGGAAAAGAAGGCAGAAGATGCACATAGCCCTTTCACAAAAAAGAAATGCAACTATCTTACAAATCTACAAAGAGATGCTAAGTGAGGCTCATTCATAATGAAATCTTTTCAAATTAAAGCAAAAAAACCCATTTCTTTCAGAAAAAATGAGTTTGATAATACACAAATTTGGCAAGAGTGTCAGGTATGGGAGGTAAATTTCTGCTAACTTTTTGAAGGGCAATTTTGCAATATCTGTGCAATAGAAAAGGTATGTGATTTTTGTTCCAACAACTTTATTGTTAGGAATCTACCTCTATTGATGTATTTGGAACTATTATGTCAAAATACACACACACACAGCCATAATCATACATAATTCTGTAGCATTATCTATAATACCAAAATATTGGAAACCTCCTAACTATCAATAGTAATTACATGAATAGATTATCTATATAGAATACCATAGATTCAATACAAAACGATGAGGCATATATGTATATGAGGCATATATGTTGATTTGGAAATATGTTAATGATATATAGTTGGAAGGAAAAAGAACAAAGTTCAGGAAAATGTATATATTATGCTCAGTTTGAGGAAATAAATAAGATTAATAACTAAGATGTGCTGTGTATACTCTATACCACGATTTATACTAATTACTTAATAAATTTCAACATCAAAACAACTCCCCCCCCCCAAGTCTTTCCACACTGAGGATTAGAAGGGATTTGTAATTTTACCAAGCCATGCAAGTGGCCAAAGCCATTTAATTTCATGGAATTCAAGTCCCAGTATGTAATTGTTAAGTTTGTTGGGGGCAACTGCTTAGGAATGTCCCTGCAATTTAATAAATTGCAGCTACAGAAAGAACATGGGTATAACCTCCACAGAGAATGTCGTATAAAAATGAATTTATTTGACATTTCTTGCCATATTTTATTTAAGTATCTATGGTAGTTTCTTATCAAAAACTAAAGTAGCACATACTTTTGTGTCTTTTCTCTTTAAAAGAAATAATACTTTTTTTTGTTTGTTTTTTGGAATTTAGCTTTTAAGAACTAGTTTTGGGTCTACTAACAGTCACAGAGAGCATAGTGCCTTGGAGATGGGCAAAGCCGTGGTGCCCTGGGGAGTTAATAGGTTCCTTACCTTTGACATCAGATGTCTTGCTTTACTCTTCTTGAAATGATGCCTTTGATGTAGGGCATGAAGTAAGGCTCAAGGGCTTTACACCAAAGTGCTTCATCAGCTCAGCAACACTTACTAACACTTCTTAAAGAGAAAGGGCAATTGTTTCTCGCCTTTTCTTTCTTTTTTCTCCTTATGCATAATTCATGCAAGATTATTCGTCTGTTTATCATGCTGCTCTATGATCTAACCGAAGATTAGAAATGAGAAAATAAAACTCTTTCTTGCCACAGATTCAGGAATAATATTTTGCTTTTAAACATAATCAGTTTTATTTTGTTCCTTGAAATGAAAGTCTAATAATTTTGAAATCTGAAATAGTCTCGTTAAGAAAGTGATACAATAATGGTGAATAATAGTGGAATATAAATGTGTTAGTCTCACAAAAGAATTTGCAACTAAGAGGACAACATATTTTTCTAATCTTCATAAGTTAAAATTTCACAATAATTTAAAAAATAATTCATGTACTTGGATGACATAGATTAGTTAGGGTATAGGATAAACTGTGATAACAATGAGGCCCTAAAGTGGTGAGGCTCAAACCAGACAGCACATTATTTTCTTTTAGTTGACCATCCAGGGTGGGGAGGTGAGCTTTGTCACTTGAGGTCAGCCAAAGGTTTCAGGCCAACAGGGTTGCTCTTCCATCTAAAAAATGAGGGTCTTAAAGTTATTGCAGCCACTTGTAGCTGGAAAGAAAAGCAAGGAGAAACAATCTTTCTTTAAAGACAAGCAATGCAGAAATTGCATTTCTATCCTTATACAGTCCATTGGTAAGAATTTGGACACACGGCCAGTCATACCTCTGAGAAAAGATGGGGAATTTAGCTATCTGGGTGGCTGTGTGGCTAACTGAAATATTAATAGCATGAAAAAAAGGGAAGAACAGATTTTGGAAGGAAGGAGTAACATACAGCCTGTCATGTGTGCCCTTAATTATTTTACAATTTTAAAATTTATTTTACAATTGCACATGACTTCTAAGGAGATGGAGATCAATAAAACATAATTTAAAACTGCCGCAATATGAATTAAGATGCATTTTAGCTGCAAGCGTTTAATTTAAATGTGCTGTGACTTGGGGTGTTGAGTAATTGAAACTGAAAAGTCAGGAGTCAATAGTTTAATCCAAGTCATTTACAGGAGGACCTATAAGCCAAGCCACATTAGCCCTCTTCATTATGAGAATTTTACAGTTGAAAATTCAGACCATGTTTTTAAACTCTACACCTTCTTTGTTAGTACCTTCTGAGAAAGTTTTTTTGAATTTGTCATGAAGAATCTCTAAATAGAATTTTTTCCCCCTTGTACTTCTGGGAATGTGTTTATTTTCTTGTTAAATTGTGTTTACAGTAGTCCTGCCTTATCCCTGGGGGGTACCTTCCAAGACCCTCTGTGGATGCCTGAAGCCACAGATAGTACCAAACCCTATATATACTATATTTTTTCCTATACAAACATACCTATAGTAAAGTTATATAAGTTAAGCAAAGTAAGTGATTAACAACAATAACTAGTAATAAAATAGAACAAATCTAACAATATGCCAGCATCACCACTCTTGTGCGTTGGAATCATCATTAAGTGAAATAAGGGTCACTTGAATACAAGCACTTTGGTACCTGGACAGTCAATCTGATGACCAAGTTGGCCCCCAGTGGGGAGGGTGCACAGTATGGAGATGCTGGTCAAAGGTGTGATTCACATCCTGGGTGGGAGGGAGAACAGTGGGAGATTTCATCACAGTACTCAGAACAGCCTGGAACATAAGACTTATGAATTGTTTATTTCTGCAGTTTCCCTGTTTAATATTTTCTGACCACAGTTGATAGTGAGTAACTGAAATTGCAGAAAGCAAAGTCGTGGATAAGGGAGGGATTACCGTATATACCTGAAGTTAAATACAAAAGTTTAAGACAGACCTCTAAAGCTTTTTGCTTTAACAAATTCGCTCACTCATCTAAATAGAGTGCTGTGATTAGTGTAACCACCATTGTCAAGTTTCTTCCAGAAGTATCAGTACAGATAGATGAAGCTAGACATTTTAAAGAAAAAAGGAAGGATATATAAAGTCTGGAGTTGTTCAGTGCTTTGAGCGTGGACTTATGTTTATATCATTCTTCCTGTGTGTTCTGCCATGTTCATGTTAATTAAAAAAGCTTAAAGATGCTTTGAGTCTGTTTTCAAGGACAGATGTAGAATGAGCAGTTCGGACTTAACAATTCACAAACCTTTTAGTGATAGAAAACACTAGGTGAATCAAGAAACTTTAAGATAAGCTGCTAGAGTTCTTGAAAAATACGTTTAACTCTTTTTATGTAGAAAGAGAATATTTTTTCATTCTTTGTCAAATGATACTGTAGATGTCCGTGTGTGTGTATCTTCTATTTTTGTAATTTAAAAAAAATAGTGAAATTGTGGATTTCTCATCAATTTGTGTTTAGATCAAATACATTTTATGTAGCTTATGCTTGCCATTAAGGCTAAGAACCTAAGTACATTTGAAATAGAATCATATTTGACTTACGAAGCAAAAATTTTTGATTAGAATTCTGATAATACTTCACACATTCCATAGCCATCTATATGCTAATATTTCCAACAAATTATCAGATGCTATTACTACATAACCTTTTTCTCAACAAATGACCTGTCATGTTCATAATAGCCTCAAATTTTGGTGGCAGTTTTAATTTTATCTAGCAAAAAATTGAAGGCTCATAAAGAAACTAATTACATAGTTTCACAGTTAATAATATGGTTTCTAGTTTTAAGACTTGTAATGTGCAAATTTATTTGGTTAAATTTAATCCAAGGCATCTTCTTTTTATTTTTAAAGCATATAGAAACCCTTTTAGAAGCAATGTAGAAATTTTCATAGCATGGACTTAGAAAGATTGAGTGTTGATTTTTCATTGCTTTTGTTGAATTTTTTTGTAAGCCTAAACTTCATCTAAATCACATTTTCATTACACACACATTGTCTTGTTAAGGTTCTCTCCTTAAAGAATTAACAACTTTCCAAAATGTAATCAGGGAAACTGAAAGAACAATTTATTAGTGAAAAAACTATTTAGAAAAAAGAAAAAATAATAAGGAGACTGAAACAATGTTGAGGTTTACTAAACTCTTTATGTGAGATATCCTGGCAATTTTTTAACCTACAGAGATCTGACTTCCTACATTTCTTTTCTGAGCATATAAGAACTCTGCTATTCATAGGTCCAACTGTGAATCCTGCACAAGGATTTCCATATTGATTCCAGGATGGTCTAAGCACATGTTCTCAACTTGTTATTTTGCTTTTCAAATCTAATCTGAAAATATACTTTCTTTCGTTCTATTCCCTTAATTGCTTTCTCTCATAATTGGTTTGGTGAGTGAATGGCTTAAATTTATATTCATTGTGTAAATGGCATTGCACTACTTTGCATAATTTATATGATTATCCCTTATATTATTTAATTGTTTTTCTCATTTTATTTCAGAAGGCTTTTGGGGCACACAGCTTCTGAAAGACATATGCAAGAAAAAAATAAAAGCTCACACATATTGTACTTTAATGTCAAAGTACGGTTTCCATTAAGCTCAATGGTCCTTCAGAGAAATTGACTTTTGAGTATACAAACCTATTTTATCATTTTGATTGAAATAGTTTTAATTTGGGCACTTTGTTGGCTGCAGTGTACTGAATGCTTGCATGATTGGGCTTAACTGCACACACTCAGTGGGGCTATCTGCAAATTGTGAGTTTTATCATCTAGTCTCATTACTGCTGGTTGGCTTTCAAATTTTCAGCTCCAAAAAGCTAGTATTACTCAATGACTGTAGTACATTGATTCAGAAATAAACTTTCTAGTGTTTGAAAATTTCAGAAACGAGTTCTATTCCTTTTCAGCATAAGGAGTTTTAAAGTGCAGATTGAAATCTCACATGACTTAAACTGTCATAATATTGTAAATGTTTTGCATAGTCACACACGTTCGATGTTACTAAATTAAACATTCACACCAGTATTAAAAGCAATAAAGATTTGAGCTCTGGATTATGTAGAAAAACAAAAGATATTTTCTTCTACGTGTGAAAATGATTAATTTGTTTAGAAGAAAGAGACAAAGGCAGTTTGTAAACCTGATTTTGAAGAGGCAATTTCTTTGACAATTTTTGCTTCCTTCTTAAAAAGCAAATTGCCACATAAATGACTGTCCCATGGCTGGTTCAAGGTGTTGGCCCAAGTTTCCATCTCTTCTAACCCTCAAGACTTCATGAAGATGGTAATGAAACAATAAAAAAATGTGACAAGAAATGTTTTTGAATTTATTGATAGAAATTCAAAAGATATTCAGTGAAAAATAATCCTTGTTCTTAAAAAGCTTGCATTCTTGTGAAGAGGGATAGATAATAAGCATAATGCATTAGTAAATAAAATCATAGGCTAAAATGTATTATGAAGCAAGTAAGAGAGAAGAGATATTGGAGTTGTCAAGCCTTATTCAGAAGCTGACCTTTGAGAAAAGACAAATGAAGAAGGACAGAAAGTGTGTAGGCAAATATCTGAGGGAAGAATTTTCCAGGTAGAGGGAAGAGCCAGTGCCAAGGTCCTGAGGTGAAAGTATGCCTCGTGTGTTTGTGGGACGAAAGGAGACCAGTGTAGCATGAGCAAGAGGGAGAGGGGCAGGAGATAATGGGGGCTTGGGCTTTTGTTTTGAGAAAGGAATGACATGACTTGTATTTTAAAAAGGTTACTTTGGATGCTGTTTTGAGAACAGACTGGGAGCAATGGTGGAGAGAGGAAGCACTGTTAGGAAGCTATTGCAATAATCCAGGTCAAAGATGGTGGTGGCATAGACCAAGGTCATTGGTTGGAGGTTGGATGAAATGGTTGTTTTCTGGATAAACTGTGAAGGTAGGGCTAATAGCATTTCTTGATTGACCAGAGGAGGGGTGTGAGAGAAAGAAAGGGGTGAAGGATGATTCCAAGATCTTTGGCTTGAGCAACTAAAGGATGGGATTGCCATTCAATGCCAAGCAATGCCTTGCCATTGCTAAGATGGGAAAGACTGTGGAAGGCACAGGAAGGTGCTAAGAGTTCAGTTCTGGATCCGTTACATTATAAACATCTACTACTCATCTAATTGGTGATGTTAAGAAAGAAGATGAGGCCGTGTGCGGTGGCTCACGCCTGTAATCCTAGCACTCTGAGAGACTGAGGTGGGCGCCTAGCTCAAGATCAGGAGTTCAAAACCAGCCTGAGCAAGAGTGAGACCCCCGTCTCTACTAAAAATAGAAAGAAATTAGCTGGACAACTAAAAATACATAGAAAAAATTAGCTGGGCATGGTGGTGCATGCCTGTAGTCCCAGCTACTTGGGAGGCTGAGACAGAAGGATTGTTTGAGCTCAGGGGTTTGAGGTTGCTGTGAGCTAGGCTGATGCCACAGCACTCTAGCCCGGGCAACAGAGTGAGACTCTGTCTCAAAAAAAAAAAAAGGAAGGAATATGAAAGAGACTTCTCTCAGAGGAGAGGTTTATTCTTCACACTTAAATTGAAAGTCATCAGCATATAGATATATATAAAGCCAAGTGAATGAATGAAACTACTAAGAAGGTGAGAATAAATAGAGAAGAAACTTGGTTTGAGGACTAAGCTGCGCACACCAATGCTAACCCATTTTTTTGGTAACTAAAGACCCAAAATTTAGGAGGATGCAGCCCAAATCATGTGTCTTTCCCAGCAGAATCCTGGTGAGATTCCCAATCTAGACACTGCATGATAGAAAGAGGCAGGCAGGAGGATGCCTAGTTACTGCCTTTTGGGATTGCAGTTGAGATTTGTAAACCTATATTTTAAATGACTTAATGTTCGTAAAGCATTTAGAAACAATGCTTGACATATTATGTGCCCTTCGTGTCTATTAAATAAATACACATATTAACTAGTCGTCAGTTCCCTTCCCCTCCTCAATCCTTTCCTCAACACCTCCATAAAAATAGCTTGGAGTCAGACTTTTATCCTCAAGTTAAGATATTGGAGGAATCTTATTTTCTTAGTAATAGATTTTTGAAGCTAAGAGGTGTTTTTCAGCAAATGCTTTGGTAAACCATTTGCATAGGGAGTCAGAGCTTTGAGGGGCTCAATTAAAGATAGATGATCACTCTTTACTACCTGGGTAACTGGTAAACTATTCTTTTGTAGAATGGGTTAAGCCAGCTGAGAGAAGAGCTGGACTATTCTGCACAACTGTGGGTGTTCCTTGGAAGCTTTGTATAGGAACAGGAAGAGGAGAAATTAAATGGGAGAAGAATTTGAGAATGGAGCAATGAAACATAGAAACATCTAATAAATTTCATTAAGTTTTTGCTGTGTGATATATGACAAAAAATGTTTCCCCCCCCAATATCCCCACAAAATAGTCAGTAAAATTGCTATTTTTAAAAATGTGGTGGTGGATTAGATGTTTCCGTGAATGTGGCAAAGTACCTCCTACTCCATGGAGGATTTCAAGTGATATCAGAGAATGAGATGTTAGACTTGAATATTTTTCTTTCTTGCTTGCTTTCAGAGAGGAGAGCTCTATTTCTCTTAAAAGGGCTGTAGCCTGTAGGTGGGAATGCTGACAGCCTGGGAAGCAGAGCCTCCAGAAACCAGAAACCTGTGCTTCTAGACTTATAAGAAATATTTTTCTTACTTTCTCAGGCCACACAGATTTTCCTGTCTCTGAATCTTCATCTTCTGATAGCTATTTTAGCACTCTTCTAATATTTTCTACAGAAACCACTATGAAAATGCTAAAAGTGTAATTTGAAAGTATATGGGTTAAACACAATTAAATAGCTTCCTTTTCTGTTAGAATTCTCAATATTTACTATATTATTTGGTACTGTGAACCTTGAAGTAATGGAAAATTATGTATACTATTTAAGAAAAAAATATATATTTCATAGGATTCATGTTCTATGGCACACTTTTAAAGAAGCCATGCAATTATAAGTTATTTTTAATCAATTTTTGTGTGTTGGTTTTACATTTTTTGCAGCTACAACATTCCCACCAAATGCAGTAAGTAACCTGGGTCCAAAAATAGATTATTTTGAGATTTATTAAATAAATGGGTATATTTTGAGATTAATGAAATGAATGAGCTTGACGACCTCGGGTTCTGGGAGACTTCAGGTTCTGAGTTGCATGAGACAAGAGACAAGACCAATCTTTGCTGTATTTTAGCGCCATCTGGTGGCAGTTATCTGACTTAGCTGAACTGTCAGAGGGAAGGATTGGGAGTCCTGTTACTCAGTGGGACTGTGAGCACGGTGGTAGGGACTCCAGACATCTTCCAATTCCTTGGTGCAGGAAAAGACTGGAAAGGAGGAACTCCCCTTTGCCTTTTCACATCCCCTGCCTATATCCTGAAATATATGACCTGTCATTTCTCTGAGTTTATCCTTCCCTTTTTGTTCCCCTCTCCCCACAGAAGATAAGAACTTGAGTCTGGCCGGGCGCGGTGGCTCACGCCTGTAATCCTAGCTCTCT
Source organism: Microcebus murinus (assembly GCF_040939455.1). Classification (NCBI taxonomy): domain Eukaryota; kingdom Metazoa; phylum Chordata; class Mammalia; order Primates; family Cheirogaleidae; genus Microcebus; species Microcebus murinus. Next base: position 86,984,390 of record NC_134108.1, read on the forward strand.
GGGAGGCCGAGGCGGGCGGATTGCTCGAGGTCAGGAGTTCGAAACCAGCCTGAGCAAGAGCGAGACCCCGTCTCTACTATAAATAGAAAGAAATTAATTGGCCAACTAATATATACAAAAAATTAGCCGGGCATGGTGGCACATGCCTGTAGTCCCAGCTACTTGGGAGGCTGAGGCAGGAGGATCCCTTGAGCCCAGGAGTTTGAGGTTGCTGTGAGCTAGGCTGACGTCACGGCACTCACTCTAGCCTGGGCAACAAAGCGAGACTCTGTCTCAAAAAAAAAAAAAAAAAAAAAAAAAAGAACTTGAGTCTGCCCTCATTTCCTCATTTGAGAATGGGTACCAGGTGGAAGATGGGGACCATCACAATTGAGACATATCTCAACTTCAGTTACCATGGAGTTTGCTATATAAGTTCTTGGAATTCAGAAAACATGTGCTATACGCTGTGGTCTCATCAAGGAGGAATTATTTTGTGATGGGGTAGAATGAATATAACTTATTTTCTAACTCCAAGTGTTAACAGTATGGTAGGGTGACTGCAAGCAGGTAATTTCAATAGAATAGGAAAAATATTGTACCATTGTAGCTACATAATTTGTGGGGCACAGTATAAAATAAACATGCAGGACCCCTTGCTAAAAAATAATTAAGAATTTCAAGACAGCAATAACAGGTAATTGAATCAAGCACAACATCCTGCTAAGCGCAGAACACTAAGTGCACAGATTGCATGACCAGGAGGTTGGCCCTGCTAACACTAATTGAATTCACAATATATTAGAGGTGACTGTCTGCTTGTTTTTACATATAATAATTTATTTAATTATTACAAGGACCTTGTGGGCTAGGAACTGTTGTTATCTGCATTGTACATATGAGAAAACTAAAATATGGAGAAGATAAATAACTTGGCCAATGTTCCACAATTAGTAGCTAGTATTCAAACCTAGGTGTTTTCGTTTCATAGAATCCACTTTAACCACTACGTATTACGACTTCTCTATTCTTTCTTAAATTTAACTATATAAAACAACTACCTACCGCCACACACATGTATACACCCTCACCCTAGCCCCCACATTTGTTCCCTGTATTGATCCTAAATGGCTAATGATGACCTATTTCTGCCTATTTCTTCAATTTTTGTTTGTGATGAAACTCTTTATGTCACTAGTTAGCTTAATAAGCAGATTGAAGCGCTAGACAAAGTCCTTGTATACCTCAGTGTCTTCCTCTCCAGCCCACCATCAGCTACTAAAGTCACCAGAAGATGTAAGTTAGGTGTCCCTTAGAAGTAAAACCTACCTATCTTATGAAAGATTAATTGTGGATAAACCAGGAGTGGCCACTGAAATTTTTGATTTTCTACTATGCCAGGAGTTCCCTGGACCTGAGTACTGTGAAGAGAGCCTTTATACAAATCCCTCTCCCAAGAAGTTCTAATATGGCTTCTATATTCCTATCCTCAAGAAAACTACATTTTTGGAGAGAGGAAGGAGTTGACATACAGAGGTTGAGAATACTTCGAGAAGATATATGAATGCTAAATTGTTAACACCGCACGAGGGGAGTGATTATCACTCACCTGGCTATTTGAAGAGTTCTGCTGAGTGGCTTCGATGGCATGTTATCAAACCTCCTCATTTATTAGGCTCCTCTTTTTGATGATGGAGAAAGCAGATACCTAGGGAAGTGAAATGCCGAGTTGGTGGCAGACCTACGATGACACCCTGGTGTCTCATTGCCCACTTTTATATTCTTTTGAATACATCAAGAACTTTGCCCCTACTCAAATCAGTCTTTTCATGGATGGTATGCCTTGCTTAGTATCTGCCAAAGAGGACTCATTTTATTTGATAAGGTAGACAGTTAGTATTACCATAGCACTTTCTACTAGTTTAGTTATTAATCCATAGTGGAAATTCTAGAAATTTATCGGCTAAGTGGGTACAAGTGGAAAAGATAGTTCTACAACATCTTGCCTGGTATTCCATATGGGAAATATTAAAAGTTTCCTTCAGTTTTGTCTCTTCCAGGTGAGTGTAAACCTAGCTTTTGGTTTTGAAGAGAGCACATGACATCTATAGGCTAGTAATGTATTTCTTTGAAAATGGAAGACTCTACTTTAAAAACAGTTAGTAGTTTATTTATACTTTACTCACAAAGGTTTTGATTAATTTCAGTTTTGCTTTGAGCAGAGAGTTTGGTTTAATTTTATAAAGTAGTAATTTATAAATATATGAAATTATAATATATAAATTTATAAATATATGAATTTATGTAAAGTCGTAAAATTGAATAAAATTGATTCTACAAAAAGAGAGTCAGTCTTATGAATCATTGTAAAATAATCTACTTTATGAGAAAGGATAGAGATTTGAATGTGTGGACATAGCATTCTTGTTCAAACCCTGAACATAAGAGTTTTCCTTAATTCCTTTTTTATCACTGTTAATGAAAGCAGATCTAAATCACTATGCAAATATTGCGGATATATTTTTGATTTATTATGAGAAAATTTTGAAAATGCAGGAAAGAAAAGCATAACACCAACTACCATGTTTGCTTTTAATAATCTGGGAGAGGGGCTATAAATAGGTTGCTTTTGAATGCACATTCTTCTTTATTTTCCTTGGTGATAGGAATTAATGAATACTTTTATTAATTATAATTATAGTCCAGAGGATAGGTAATGAAATTAAAAGTATATGTCACCAAAACAGCCTAATTTCCTTGGGGAAGGCTGTATTTATCAGATTAGCATTTTCTTATCAGGCATTCAATTCTTGATGCATTGAGGTTGTTTCCTTCAAAGAAAAAAATGAAAAACATTCATTTAAAACTCATATCATCATTTTTCTTAAAAAATCTCTGTAAAACACTAGACATAAAAGTCAGCATTTCTCATAGGTTTCAATTCTGTTCTTCTCAGCATTTTGTACAAAAGCCAGTGAACACCCTAGTTATAACTTTGCTGAAAAACAAAAATGAGAAAAAAGTCTTTGAAATTCTGCCATCAGTCTTAAGTAGCTTTCGAAGGGGTAGTTCATATATATTATGTGATAAGGAAATAATAAAAAAGAGACATTTTGCTAAGGTGATTGATTTTTGAAAATACTATTGAATTCTCCAGATTCAATTTGGAGAACTATGCTGCTGTAGAGAATTAGTAAGAAGACAATTTATGTAAAAATCTGAAACCAAACATCACACCTATAACATTCAAAGTAGACATAAGCCTTCTACTGGATAAGACAATAATATATTTCTTTTATCTGCTGAAAGAAGTACTGTCAGTTTTCTATAATGAACTCAATAGTACCTGGAGGCTTTTTAATCTTAGGACTTCTGTAGTCATGCATCAGTGATGAAATTATAGATCTCATGTGTTTTATGATTGAAGAGCACTCTGGACATATATGATTGGATATTGCTAACATCACATTGAATTCTCTTGCTAGCAAGTTTTCAGTGTAATTTAAACTCTTTTATTAACAAAAGACAATAGTCTGAAAGCAAAATTCTAAGTGCTAAGTATGCAATGAAAACTTGAGGAAAAATACAAGTACAATTGAACAGTCTAAATTATTAACTCCATATTGACCATTTAAGAACACAAAGAAAGTAAATTATAATTTATGTTAAGCTCAAAGCCGTTAATTTCTTATATAATTTGTGAAACTGTGCTTTGCAGAAATGAGCTGTTCTTGAATATTTTATACTCATAAACAAAACATTTTAATATTATATTACAATATAGTTCATCAAGCAATATAATGATAAATATGGCATTTATTTAAGAAAGATAAAGATTTTTATTTTCAGCTAAAAGTATTCAGTTTTTAATCCATCCAAGTGTTTAGAATGGAAAAATATTTACTTGTAATATGTAGCCAAATACTTTTTTAAAAAACCCAAAACCCAAGAATATAAAAAATAGATAGACTTTACTGATACAAATGGAATGACAATTTTTGTTGGGAATGTTTATTTCCAGATCTTCCTGGGAGATGTGTTAGGAGGGAGAGAGAAGACAAAGAACAAGGAAACATAATGTTGCTTAATAGGATTTCAAACAACTAAATGCCAGAAAAGTCATTTTTTTTTTTTTTTTTTTTTTTGAGACAGAGTCTCACTCTGTTGGCCTGGGCTAGAGTGCTGTGGCATCAGCCTAGCTCACAGCAACTTCAAACTCCTGGGCTCAAGTGATCCTCCTGCCTCAGCCTCCCGAGTAGCTGGGACTACAGGCATGTGCCAACATGATCGGCTAATTTTTTCTATATATTTTTAGTTGGTCAATTAATTTTCTTTCTATTTTTAGTAGAGATGGGGTCTCGCTCTTGCTCAGGCTGGTTTCGAACTTCTGACTTTGAGTGATCCTCCGGCCTTGAAATCCCAGAGTGCTGGGATTACAGGCATGAGCCACCGCGCCGGGCCCAGAAAAGTCATTTTTATTTTCCTTAAAATTTCTGAAAGTTACTCATGAGAACTCAAATCAAGCATGAAGACACTTTCAACCCTGTACCATGGAAACTTGTTGCACATAATGTGTCACCTTTTGAAAACATGACCCTACAGTAGTTTACTTTGGTGCTAAAAGCTTATCATTAAAGCATAATATTTCTTTAGCTAAAAACAATTATAGGTGAATAGTAGCAATATCATTGAGCACAATTCTCACATTTCATGGATTCATAGTTGAAGAAACAATGATAGAGAAGATAAAGTTTAATGTTCTTCAAGACTGTTGCTTATGTGTCATTTAAAATTTTTGAAAAACAATGTCCTTCCTCAGACATTTTTAAGTTGACAGTGATTTTTTAAAATCATAATTGATTAATCAAAATAAAATCAAAATAGATGTAAGGCTATAGTTTCTGTATTTTATAAATATTAACATTTAAAAATAAAACTGCTATACATTAAAGCTGGTGCAAAAGTAATTGCAGTTTTAGCATTGTTGAAATTTGCCATTTGATATTGGAATACATTCTTAAATAAATGTGGTTATGCTATATACATCATTTTGATGTGCATTTCTCATTTTATGTGTTTTGCTAATGACTTATTACTTGCTATTTATATTTATTTTACACTATAGAAATGATGTTAGACAAAAAGCAAATTTGAGCAATTTTCTTATTCAAGTTCAAAATGGGTTGTAAAGCAGGGGTGACAACTCACAACATCAACAACGCATTTGGCCCAGGAACTGTGAACGAACATACAGTGCAGTGTTGGTTCAAGTTTTGCAAAGGAGACAAGAGCCTTGATGATGAGAAACACAGTGGCCAGCCATTGGAAGTTGACAATGACCAATCTTTGAAGGCGATCCTCTTAGAACGACACAAGAAATTGCCAAATAACTCAACATTGACTATTCTACAGTCCTTCGGCATTTGAAGCAAATTGGAAAGCTGAAAAAAGCTTAATAAGTGGGTGCCTCATGAGTTGACCAAAAACCAAAAAAATCATCATTTTGAAGTGCTGTCTTCTCTGATTGTATGCAACTATTTCTTGATTGGATTGTGATATGCGATGAAAAGTGGATTTTATATGACAACTGGGGATCACCAGCTCAGTGGTTGGACCGAGAAGAAGCTCCAAAGCACTTCCCAAAGCTAAACTTGCACTGAAAAAAGATCACGGTCACTGTTTGGTGGTCTGCTGCAGTCTGATCCACCACAATTTTCTGAATCCCCGGGAAACCATTCCATCTGAGAAGTATGCACAGCAAATAGATGAGATGCACCAAAAACTGCGACTACATCTGGCACTGGTCAACAGAAAGGGCCCAATTCTTCTCCACAGCAATGCCTGACTGGAGGTCACACAACCAATGCTTCCAAAGTTGAACAAATTGGGCTATGAAGTTTAATCTCATCTTCCATATTCACCTGACCTCTCGCCAACCCACTACCACTTCTTCAAGCATCTTGACAACTTTTTGCAGGAAAAATGCTTCCACAACCAGCAAGATGCAGGAAATGCTTTCTAAGAGTTCCTGGAATCCTGAAATACGGCTTTTTTATGGTATAGGAATAAACAAATTTATTTCTTCTTGGCAACAATGTGTTGATCGTAATGGTTCTTATTTTGATTAATAAAGATGTGTTCAAGCTTAGTTATAATGATTTAATTCACAGTCTGAACCATAATTACTTTTGCACCAATGGAATGCAATGGAATGCAAATATGCAAATATTAATACTCCATTCATACAACAGAATGCAAAATATGTAGTGATCTGATAGTTAGCCTTATTCATTTAAAAATACATGAAAAAGCTCCTATTTAACATTTAGAAATTTCTTTCTTCTTAAACTTGTGTTTTCAATCATTTCCCCTCAAAAATTTTATATTAATGTAATACATCTTTAATGCATAGATTATCCTATCAACTTTTTTCAACAAAATATGTAAATAAATTAAAATTTGAAATAAAATTTTGTTTAATCAAAGAAAATTTTTGGCCAAGGATTCTAAGTGTTAAAAATTTTCTTCATAATTATTTTACATTCATTAGAATGCAATTGATCAAAATAAGCTAAACAAATTCAAAACATAAGTAAATGTTATCTCATAACAATATGGTAAGAATTTAAAAATAATTCCTATATCTTTGGTTAATAAATGTTACTTTTTTGTAAGAATGACATTGCTCAGCATCAATTCTATGTTTTTCTTAATATAAGAACTTAGACTTCCTTACTTAAAAAAAAGATGTGTATGAGAAATGCCACTAAATTCTCTGTATCCTTCCAAGATACATGCAAAATACTATGATGCATTATTAAAAACTATTTTTAAAGATCAATCAGCAGACAGCTCTATCAGGTTTTCTTTCAATTTTGTTGATTACCTGGATTAGATATCAGTTGACCAGCATATGGATTTATCACCCAGTTATGAGAGTTAAGTTACACAATATTATTTTAATTTTTTCGTTTTTGTTCATGTTCAGAAAGTTTTAACACCTTCATTCCCAGCCCATACAACGTATTATAATAAGAGTTAGATAAGATATATGCTTTTCTTTTATATAATGAGAGAACAGCTATTGTGAAAAGAAGAGCTGCAACATGTGTGAATCTTATCAAAATATTGTTTTTCTCCAGCTTTTACATTTCTTGCAGGCTTCGCTCTTTTATTTCTCTGCTCTATCTCTGTGACTGATTTGTTTAATTGAAAGATATTGTCTTCAAGATATTGTCTTCTACCTTCTGCATGATCTAACCTATTTTTAAGGCTTTCCACTGTGTTTTGTAATTCCTTGAATGAATTTTTCATTTCCAGAAGTTCTGTTCAATTTTTCTTTAATGTTTCAATTTCTTTAGTGCTTTTTTCCCCATTCATTTCCTGCATTGTTTTTCTGGTTTCTTTATGTTGAGTTCCTATTTTATCTTGCATTTCATTGCAAGCTTCCTTACAATCCATGTTTAAAAATCTTCATCTGGCATTTCAATATTCTGATTTTTGTTAATAGTCATTGCTAGAGAGCTGGTGTTTCCTTTTGGGGTGTTCTTTGCTTGATTCTGTCTTTTTGATTCTTCCTACTTCCAGAGTTCTTTCCCTGAGCCCTTCTCATCTGTAGCAGCTATTGCTTCTTACCTTTGGATTTTCTTTTGTTTAGATAACGACATGCCTAGTTTAGTCTCTGAGCCAGCAGGTGGTGCTTGTGTGTGGAAACCAACCACAGGCTGTATGATGAGTCAGTAAATGCAGTAAACTGCATGCACATTGACCTCCCTGTCAGTAGGTGGCGCTTGCCAGGAGGAACAAGTTGCAATGTTTTTGAGTCCTGTGATCAGCTCTATTTATTTCTTCAGGGGGAGCACTCTAATGCCCCAGGTGTTGGGTGGGCCTCTGGGACATCCAGGTATGTCCTTATTCACCACCTCAGCAGGGGCAGGTGGGGGAGTAGGGCTGGGCATGGCTGGTTTGGGTGAGCCTGCCCTCTAGCTCCACAGATGCTTTTAGCAGGGGTCAAAGGTCTGTTCCCTGCCTCTGGGCAAAGCTGCCAGGGATGGGCTTAAATGGTCCCACTTAGCCGAAAAGTCTGCCTATGGGGGTGGGGCTGTCTGAGACTCTCAATCAGGCAGTCTGGAGCAGGCTTCACTCCTTCCACCATCCCCTCCCTATTCCGTGGTTTTTCCTGGGCCTCCCTGGCAGGCAGGACCTCAAGCCAGCTGAGCTCCTCCATGACTGTGATGGAGGCTGTGAATTTCCCTGCCCAAGATCCTGGCCTGAGCTGGGAGCTCTGCCCTACTGTGGGAGGAGGGGTGCCCTGTGAGCATGCCGCAGCTAGGACCCACACTGCCGTCTCACCCCTCATCTGCCCCTGCAGGCACCCACACCTCGGGACACTAATTCACAAATATCTTCTCTGTGCCCCCAGGTGATGCGTTTGGGTCCTAGGTATATGGGGATCTGGCCTGCAGGCCTTCCCCTGGGCCTTGGTGATCAATTCCTGACCATGCCAGGGAGAAGGATACTTGCCCCAGGTCTCTCATGGGGTGCCCAAGCTGGATCAATGTCCCTCCACCTTTGGGTGTGTCCTGCTCTGCTGGAGTTGCAGGGCGAGCAGCACCAGGGCTGGCTAGCAGGCAGGGAGCTCACAGTTCGAGCAACCCTCAGTCTGGTGCAGGACCCCAAAAAGAAAGGCCTGAGCCCTGTTCTCTGTGGAGGCCTCCGTGTTGTGGCTCAGTTGCCTCTCTTGGCAGCTGCAGGTGTGGGAGGGGAAGGGGAGAAAAAGAGTCTAGGTAGAGAAAAATCCTCCCTCTGGTCATTTCCCACCCTCTCTGTGGAAGGCAGTCTGCCCAGAATGACGGGGCTCTGGAGTCACGCAGATCACCCAGGACACACTGGGCCCCGATGGCTCTTGCAATCTGGGCTGCGGTTAGGAAATGTCTGTGTAGGGATATGCAAGATGGAACCTCAGGGGTTGAGCCCCCCTGGGGAGGACAAAGGCACCCTGTGGGTAGAGAAGCACTATGGCCCTGCTATCTGGCTTGGGTCTGCGGGGTGGGAGGCACCCCTGTGGGGCTGGGAGCCTGGGGCCCTGTCCGCAAGAAGCTCTCCACTCACTATGGCAACTGTCTCTGGACTCGTATCAGCAGGTCTCTCCAGGAGCTGGGGTGCCCAACAGTCTGAGATGCGAGGGAGGAGCATGTTAACTGATTCACCTACCCTCCTGGCTGGTCTCTCAGCCTTTCGTGGCTTAATTCCCACTGATGTCTTCCTACTTCCAGTTCTGCTCTGCAACCTCTTCCTGTGGAGTCTCCTGTAGGTTCAGAAACCCTTCCTCCAGACTCTCTTTTGATCTATGCTTGTCTGTTTGTTTTTTCTCTTTCATCTAAAACTTCTCCTTCTTACAGAGACACTCTGGCTGCTGGTGTCTTTGGCCTGCCATCCACTATTTCAGTGTTTTAAAAATTTTATTAACTGCTCTCACTCAAATAGTTGGTGATTAATAACAAATCTGGATTCTCTTGAGGAAATGGAAGTTCTGGGGGTGCTGGCTTGGTATTCTAAAGGATCAACCGCCAGCTACCTTTTTTAGAAAGGTCATGTGCCGTCTGCTTCATGATTGTCATCGGTTTATTCCAGCTGAGCTCCTGTAGACATACAGGATGTAGAGGCATACATGTAGGGGCAGATAGGCAAGTGCAGTGGGTGGCGTGGAAGTTTGTGATGACTATCATGTTGAATGTAGTATAGAGTTGTGCCCCTTCAAGGTCTCCCTTTAAGAGAACCTGTTGCAGAGAGCACAGTAGCCTGACAGTCTTCAGCTGCCCCGCACTTTTGGGTAGACTTTGGCTCTCATGCATAGACCACCCTCTTTCTGGCCTGTTCTCAGCCATTTCTGCTAAGTGTGGGATTCCTCTAACAGGCAACCTTTGCTCAGGGACTCTCCATCAGCCTGACTGTAATGTTCTCTGAACAGCACTACTCATACCCTGGCAAGGTGGCTTTCACATAGAACTCTAGTCTGAGTGGAACAGATATGGCATGGAGAGTCTCTAAACCACTGTGGGCAGCCCAAGTGGTGAAGATTTAACTGGTCATGATCTGGGATCATGCAGAGAGGAATGTCTCACTGGAATGATTATTGAAGCAATGGAAAGCTAAGCGGTTGGGAGTGGGACAAGGCAATGCCTACAAGACAGCAGAGTTGGCTGGTTACTAGACTACTAAGTTGTCTTGTTGCCTTGCACGGGGATTTTGAGGAACTGAGGGTGGTTACACACTGTTAAAGGCTAAATGTGAGAGCCAGAGGACATATTTTATGGATTACAGGTAGGACCTTATCTCTTTCTGACGAAGAGTGGACATAAGTGAGGAGCAGACAAACTTGGTGGTCAGAGTCACAGACCTCCAAAGACATTTGAGTGTTTAGTGAACACTGTCATGCTAAAGTCTGGACTGTGGTTGAGAAAACCTAGGGCCCTTGCATGGAATATGGAGAAATATGGATAGATGCTCCTGAAGATTTTGGCTTTGCAGACACTCCCTAACTACCACGCCTGCCTAAGCTCTTAGGGCTTATAGAGGTGCCCCACCCCTCCCAAGTAAGAGTGAGCATTTCTCCTGTATGCAATGACACTGCAGCAGCCTCTCCCGCACAAAGCCACAGTTATCCCACTTTGGATGTCTCCACCCCTCTCCTGCCTCCCAGGCTGGTAAGTAGGAATAAATCCTGGCATAGGCCTGCAGGGGCATGCTGGGTCTGACAATAGAGGAAAGGGATGAAACCCAAGTGAGCTGTAGAAGTTAGCTAGTGTGTGTACCAGCATGAGCCAGAGGAATGGCCCTGCCAATGGGATTTTAATGGTGATGAGGGGAGCTGGAACCCAGGCTGGATAAGCAAGAATTCACTGACTTGGGCTCACTTCCTCAGGACATTGGGTTTAACACCTTGGCAAGAACTCCAAGGGATAAGGAAAACTCACCGCTAGGGAAACTCTTAGAAGCCTTGAGAAAAGGATGATGGCCCATTCCGAACAGAGTGAAAATGCTCGAGTTGTCCTTGAAAATGATAAACAAAGGATAAAGGGGCCAAGGGAAGTGAGCACACAGGAACAGATACATTATATGAGGCCAGAAGACCCATTGGAGGTTTACGTTTCCCCAGGAGACCCCTTCCCCCCAAAAGAATATGCCACTCACCATGCTGGTGAGAGGGACACCCGCGTCTCCGAGCAGGTAAGTGGTGTCTCTCCTCTGCTGCGACCCAGGGCTGACAGTGGAAAGAGCAATCACAGAGTCCGGCTTGTTAACAGTCTGCGGATGATGTAATGATAAGTTACATAAATTAAATGTAATAAATTCTGACCTGGAATGATCTTATTGTCAGTGGCTTAGGCTCCTCTGAAATGAGGTTTTGGGTAACACTACCAGGTAGTCTGCCTGTTGAGGTGGTAGTTTAAAGTGAGGGGGTGTTGGATTTAGAAAGGAGAGTGGAGAGGTGGGTGACGCATAGCTGTGAGGCCCATAGACCATGTGCAGTGATGAGGGATGTAGTGCAGACTGCTAACTTTCCCCTTTCTCAGTTTCTCCTCAGAAGGCTGGTGTGTGGGAGCCATGGAGAAGCTGGTCCCTAAGCACGCATGGAGGAGAAGTGGATCTGTGCAGCTGTGCAGCACACAGTCCCCATGGACTGTAGAGTCCATGCAGCTGTGTTCCTCAGATCTTCCTTAAAGAGAACTTCCTGCAAAGATCACAATTAATGACAGCCTCTAGCTGCTATGCCTTTTGATCTGCTGAAGTCCGCTCCCAGCCAAAGACTGAGCATGGTGGAAATACTAGAATGGCACATTTTTGTCCAATGCAGGAATCCTTTGAAAAATTTTTCTCGGGGACTGACTGCTCACTTGCCTTGCACGGACTTTTCTCAGAGCTGCACTGCAGTCTGAGGCTCTTTCTGCCTAAACCTTGAATCCTCTTTCCTTTCTTCTTTCACAGTTGTCAGACTTGCATTGTTGTTTGAAGGCTCTACAATCCCATTCTTGCATCCTTCACCTATATCATCGATAGGAATTTTGCCAAATAAATCTCTTGCACACCTATCCCATCTTTGTGTCAGTTTCTGCAATGACCTATATTGACACAGTGGGATTCTGTAATCCTGGGCTTAGCCCAAAGCAGACAAGAGTACATCCTGGGTAAAAAAAAAAAGCAAGAAGAGAAAGAATGTATTCAAATAAAATTAACAGCTGTTTGCAAATGCATATTTTTCATTTTTAAATATTAGCTATTTTAATGTTCTTCAACAAAATTGGAAAGCCAATATTCTTCCAATTTAAAAATGATTCACAACAGGAAGAAATACTGGTTTTGTATAATTACTAGATATTCTCCATAGTCCACTGCAAAGAAATGTGCTTCTTGGGCTAGGATTTAAAAGGAAATTAAAGACTCATTAAGGTTAACTAGGTCAGATGGTTAAAAAAGTGATGATGCTAATTATTCTTTACCTTAATTAAAGTAACGGATTTAGATGGAAAAATGAAAGGATCTGCAGTTAGGAATATTGTAGTTTACTAAAAACAAGGGAGGTAAATTGCTAGAATTCTTAACAAAAAATTTATTCATTTTAAGTTAAACACATGCTGTGTATTTTGTGTACCCTTGATGTAACTGAGAAAATATCCTACTCTGCTTTCTTGAAGTTTATACTTATACAATCTCCTATTTGATTCTACTCAGTGTACTTAGGTGTAAGAAATATGCATCCTTGTTCCTGTGCAAACCTGTGGAGAGAGCTCTTCTGTTTCACCTCTCTTTCTGCATCATTTCTTACCTAGAGTGATAATGGCTTCACCTTCCCTAGTACAGAACCCCTCCTGGGTCCTCCTCCCACCACTCGGAGAATGCATGCTAAAAGAGATTTAACTTCTTACCCTTCAGAATTCTCATTTTCTCAGTGACCATCACTTCAAAGGTGATCAAGTCTGAAACTTTATATCATCTGCTGTGAGTTGTTAAAAATACCATGTCTTAACCTAGAGGGTTAAAAACCTTAAGGAAAAACTTCAAAGTATCTGCTGCCATCTGGTAGGATATATGACAATGGGAAAATTCTTGTTCCTCTGCCTTTGAGCTGGTCTTACCTTGGATATCCACAGAGCTCACCACCCAGAGTATAACACATATAGAGTGCCTATGAATTATTTTTTTCTTCATAATTCTATTTTTTTTTACTGATATTTCTACCTCACTTTTTTTTATATAGACAGAGTTCAGAATAATTTTAAGATTTACTCACATGGAGAAATAAGTGAGGAGTTGAATTTTGCACAAGTAACCTGCAAAGGTAAAAGGGATAAGAGAATCTCAGACTTGTGGGGGGAGGGGAGAATGGGCAGTTATTGAAACCTTAAAATTTGTACCCCCATAATATGCTGAAATAAAAAGAAAAAAAGGGATAAGAGAATAAACGATGCAGTTGAGGAAATAATTCAGTTACCAAACAGAAGGAGTGACGAAGGATGATAGATTAGACTGAATAGGAAAGGTGCACAAACGGCATATCCTAAGGTGGTAGGGATCAATTTGTATTTGGGCACATACTTCTTGAAGCTATGAGCCAGATAGAGGGCTAGGCTGCATCTTACATTTTTCTAGGCAGTAAATGGAAAGAATTTGAACTCGATGCTTCTATATTGGATGAATAATGTGATGGTTAATTTTATGTGTCACTGAGCACCTAGATATTTGGTAAAATAGTCTTTCTGGGTGTGTCTTTGAGGGTGTTTCTGGATGAGATAAACATTTGAATCAGTAGACTGAGTAAAGCAGATTGGCCTCCCCAGTGTGGATAATTCTGTGGATAATTCTCATCCAGTCACTTGAGGGCCTGAATAGAATAAAAAGGTGAGCAAGAAAGAACTCTCTCTTTGGGTCTGTCTTCAAACTAGAAGAACATTGGTCTCCTGCATTTGAAATTGTCCTTGGATCAGAGCTTATACTATCAGCTTTGTTGTTTTTCAGTTCTTCCATCTCAAACTAGAACTATACCATTAGCTTTCTGGGTCTGGACTTCTCATCCCCCATAGATGAGCCAATTTCTTATAATAAATTTTTCTCTCTCTCTTTGTATATGTGTGTGTGTGTCCTACTGGTTCTGTTTCTAGTTAGAACCCTAACTAATACTTTTAATAATATTTTGATACCGAGATGTGGGGTGCTGCTATAACAAATACCTAAAAATGTGGAAGTGGTTTCCAAACTGGGTAATGACAGAGTTTTGAGGTGTATGCTAGAAAAAGCCAAGACTGCTGTGAAGGGATTGTTAAGGGACTATGAAGAGATTTTGGTGTGGGCTCAGAAGGAAAAGAGGAGGTCTGTAAAGAAAGCATTTGTGCTCTTAGAGAATATGTAAATAACCATAAAGAACAGAACATTAGTAAAAATATGGATGGCAAAGGCTACTATGGTAAGGTCTTAGATAGAAATGAGGAATGCATAATTGGAGAAAACATGCTCCACATTATAAAGTGGCAAAGAATTTGGCTGAATTGTGATCTAGTGTTCTGTGGAAGGTAGAATTTGTGTGATGAAACTGAATATTTAGCTGAGGACATTTCTAAGCAGAGTATTGAAGAAATGGCTTGGTTCCTGTTGATTGCCTATAGCATAATAAAACATGAGAAGAGAGAAATGAAGTGAAGAAAGAATTGTTAAGCACAAAGGAAGAAAAACTTAAAGACTTGGACTAACTTAAAGACTTCAGCCTATCCAAATTGCAAAAAACAAGGAAGTTTGTTCTAGAGAACACTAAGGATGTGGCTGAAAAACAATTCGATAGGGAGACGAGTGTGGGTGTGAACTATGAGTGTAATCAGCCACCCCAGCAGAAACACTGCCAGGATGAACAGATGGGAACAACAATGGGACAGGATAAGGGAAGGCTGCTGAAATATTTAAACCTTACAGGACCAGAACATAGAGCTATTTGGCTGTGAACATGCACTGTTCTTCTAAACGGGGAAGACTGCCCCCAGAGGCAATTCAGAGATCATCAGTGTTGCCTCCTCCTTTCAAAATGGAGGGGTGGGGCAAGGTGGGGCAGGATCACCTGGGTTTTAACAGGCCCAACAGTGGCTGTCTGGAGGCTTGCAAGTGGAAACCCCACTGGAAGAGTCACAGCAGTGGGACAAAGGCCCCAGAACCAAAGGGAATCATTCTTGAGCCTTAAGAGCTAATGGGATTTACCTTGCTAGGTTAGTAGCTTGCTTGGAACTCAGCACTCATAAATTCCTTCTGATTTCTTTTTTCTGGAATGAGGATGTCTATTCTATGCCTGTCCTACCACTGTATTTTGAAAGAACATAACTTATCTGGTTTTACAAGTTCACAGCTGTAAAGGAATTTTTTTCTCAGAATGAATTATACCTCGAGTCTCACTTGTGCCTGATTTAGATGATATTTATTATATGTTTAATTCTACATATAATAATAATTGTACATATTTATGGGGTACATAGCAATGTTTTGTTACATATAATGTATAGTGATCACAGGGTAATTAGCATATTAGCATATTCACCATGTCAAACGTTTATCATTTCTTTGTCCTGGGAACATTCAGTATCCTTCTTGTAGCTATTTGAAACTATATATTATTGTTATATAGTCATTCTACAGTGCTATAGAACACTAAACTTACTAGTCCCATTTAGCTGTAATTTTATATCCTTTAACAAATTTCTCCCTGTTTTTTCCTTCTCTCTACCCTTTGCAGCCCTTTGCATCCTCTGTTCTATTTTTTACTTCTATGAGATCAGCTTTTCTTAAGTTTCTACATATGAATGGGAACAGACAATGTTTAACTTTCTGTTCCTGGCTTATTTTACTTTATATAATATCCTCCAGTTCCACTCACATTGCTGTGAATGACAGAAATTTATTTATTCTTTATGTCTGAAGGGTATTCCATGGTATATATTTACTACATTTTCTTTATCCATTCATCTATTATTGGACACCTAGGTTGATTCTATATCTTGGCTATTGTGAATAGTACTACAATAAACATGGCAGTGCATCTATCTCTTATATCTACTGATTTCTTTTGGATAAATGCCCAGTAGTGGGATTGCTGGATCATATAGTAGTTCTATTTATAGTTTCTTGAGGAACCTCCATATTGTTTTCCATAATGGCTACACTAGTTTACATTCTCACCAACAGTGTATAAGAGTTTCTTTTTCATATTGTTGCTAGCATTTGTTATTTTTTGTCTTTTTGATAAAAGCCATTTTAGCTGGAGTGAGATGATACCTCATTGTGGTTTTGGTTTATATTTCTCTGATGATTAGTAATGTTGAGCATTTTAAAAATATATTTTCTGGCCATTTGTTTGTCTTCTTTTGAGAAATATCTATTCAGATTTTTTTTTTACCATATTTAAATCATATTGGTTTTTGCTGTTGAGATGTTTGAGTTCTTTGTATGCTCTGGATATTAATTCCCTGTTGGATGAATAATTTGCAAACATCTTCTCCCAGTCTGTAGGTTGTCCTTTCACTCTGTTGTTTTCTTTGTTGTGCAGAAGCTTTTTAGTTTGATATAATCCCATTTGTGTATTTCTGCTTTATTTGCGTGTCCTTTTGAGGTCTTATCAATAAAATCTTTTTGCAGACTAATGTCTTGAAGTGTTTACTGTATGTTTTCTGCTGGTACTTTTATTGTTTTAAGTTTTAAATTTAGGTCTTCAATCCATTTGGAGTTGATTTTTGTATGTGGTAAGAGATAGGGTTTTAGTTTTACTCTTCTCATATGGATATCCAATTTTCCCAGCACCATTTGTTGAAGAGAATTTCCTTTCCTCAATGAGTGTTTTTAGTGCCTTTGTCAAAAATCAGTTGCCTGAGCAGATTACGTTAGATAATGAGAGGGAAGATGTGGGGATTACTCTGAAGTTTCTAAAAAATTAAGGATAATGGTGTCATTTTTCAGGAGAAGGATTATTGAAAGAAAGAAAGACGTGAAAAAAAAAAAGAAGTTTGAGGAACAATGATGGCTCCTCCTTTGGGACATATTGAAGTGATTTGTGGAGCTGAAGTTCCTAAGTTGAGATATTTGGCATATAGTCAGATATATGAATCTGGGACAGAGGGAAGCTATTTGAAATGGAGATGTAAGTTTCAGAAATTTAATTCATAAAGGGAACATTATAAATACGCTATAAGAAAATAATGTTATGAGAGGATCAAATTTCAAAATGGAAAAGACCATTTATGTATAATGTTTCAATGATCCAAGATACTTTTTAAGTTTATCTTAGAAGCAGTAGACTAAAAGAGACCATTACAGTTTGTCTAGTCCATCATCATCTTGCCTTCTGGGAACAAGGCTCATTACCATCACACGGAATATCCTATTCACTTATGACACACACACTAGAGGGAACCAGGAAGGAATGAGGTTAATGATTCCCCCACCCATTTCCTTTTTATACCAGATTTGGACTAGTTTAGGGCTCCCAATGGTAAGTGTGCTTAAAAATGCAGAGATTACAGAAAGAATATTTCCTTTTTAAATTTCCTTTGCCATCTCAATAATCAGCAAAATTTTCTGTATAGGCAAAATAAATAACCTGCTAAATCTAGATTTTCCTTATGCTTAACTTTAGTATATCATCTCATTTTAGAATTTCTCTTTCTTTATAGCTATGGAGAGCAATTCTCTTAGGTAATGTCAGTAGAAATGGAGTCCCCTATATTCCACTGTGGCTGACAAAGAAAATCTCTCAGAAAAAGTGTCCAGTAATTAGTAAAATGTTCGCATGTCATATCACTTATACCATGGGTCATTGGCTAACAATAAAGAAGAACTAACTTTATCATTTAAGCATTGCAGTTTGGACTAATTTAGGTTATACTGATTGCTTAATCAAACATCTCTTTCTTACTCAAGAGACTTTAAAATAATTGAATTTAGGTCCTGGGAAGGAAGTAATTTATAGACTGCATTGTCCTATCCTTCCAGATGAGAAAACTGGGGCCAAAAGCTGTGACAAACTGATCAAAAGCCATTTGAGATATTCACAAGCTATTCACTCTGCCAACCTCTTTCTATTGCCATCTACTTCCTTTGTATTATAGTATCTTGTGTTCTTGTAAAATATCACTTTCAGAAATCTTCAAAAATTATATCAACACAATCCAGTTGGGATCAACCTCCACAGGGAGAAGAAGGCTATGGTGATACATACATGATTATGTCAGTTTACATTTCCCCCAAAGCAGAGCCTGAGACAAGGACCTGGGTGCAAGTAGTTTATTGTGGATGTGATCCAAGCAAGGAAGAGTGAGAGCTAGAAAAAGTGAGATAGGACAGAAGGGAAAGCCAATTTTATGGTGTATTTCTAAGGCTATTTCCCTGAGGAATGAGGGCTTCAGTTCATTGGGGTTTCCTGAGAAAGATGCAGGAGCCTTACCAGAATCAGCCATCCAGAAAAATGGGAGGCATTTATCCTTCAGCTCCTACTATACCCATTGGTTGAAGTTTGCCCCTGTGGCATTAACTCTTCCATGTTTCTGGGATGAAATTTGGCATAGAAGTGGGATAGAGAATAAGACAGATCTGAGGTCAAATCCTGGCTTCTTCATTTAACCACTTGTGTTTATCATTATTACTTGGCATTTTGGAGACACATATCCTATTTTGATGTTATTTAATTGGATTGTTGTGAAAACATTTGTTGCAATGTGGCTTTAAATAATGGCTTATTTTTTCTTAGTAGAATTTAGAAAGTGAGAAATTTATTTTGAACATTTTTCAAGCACTTAAAAATTCAACAGTGGAGACAATTTGTCTTAGTCCCTTCAGACTGCTATAACAAGATACCATAGACTGGGTGGATTATAAATAGCAGATATTTATTTTTCATAGTTTTAGAGACTGACAAGTCCAAGATCAAGGCACCAGATTTGGTATCTGGGGAGGATCTTCTTCCTCACTGACAGCTGTCTTCTCACTGTAACCTTACATGGCAGGAGGGGGAAAGGACATCTCTGGGGTCTCTATAAAAGACACCATAAAAAGGGCACTAACCCTATTCATGAGAGCTCCACCATCATGATCTAATTACCTGGCAAAGGCCCCACCTCCTAAACCATCACAGTGGAGGTTAGGATTTCAACATAAGCATTAGAGGGGTACACTAACATTCAGTCCATTGCATATGTAACCTCATTATAACACTGTCACGTGGCTAGACTCATGAACCCAATGGTATATCATAGTAAGATTCCTGTGTACATCAAGAAAAAAGAAAGCCTGCGTAGCTCTGAAATTACTTTTCAGGATTTGGCATATGTATAACTGTGTTATGAAAATGGGAAAGCATCCAGGTTTAATAGAAAGACAGTGACTCATATTTCACAAATATTAAGAATTACAAGACATAGATGATAATCTATGTAATCCCTAAGCAGCTCTCATGATGTATTCCCAGCTCACGTTTGCATGAGATCAGAGAACTCCAGTTATTAGGAAGAGGAGAAAGCCTTAAGTATAATGGATTATATAATTAAAATAGCAATGGATTTACATTTATGTCAACATGGAAAAATTGTTGGATATTAGATACACCCTAGGTAGATGCCAGAGTTTGTTGTTAAACTGTTCAGAATTTCTTGATAAAATAATGACAATGCTCATTCCTTTAAATATATTTCTGAGTGCACTGTGCTATTTGGAAATATTTTTTAAGACAAAGATTTAATTTGGTTTTGAAAATTTGGAATTGCCACATTTTGCACTGGAATAAAATTCCCTTTTCAATTTTGAACAATCTGTGGCTAACAAAAATACATTGACATTTCCTCGATGAAAGATGAGTAATCACAAAATTCATAACTCATAGTAAGGAAGATGATAACATTGTGAAACTGTGAAGCTTTTCTTTTTTCTTACCCAGTTATTAAGGGGCAGTGCCAATATCTTAGCAATTATGTGCGAAACTACAGGTCAGTTCTAAAGTGCAGTCTGGAGGCAAAACATTGGTCCAGATGACTTCTCAACATCTCAATTTTTTCTATATTTCAGGATATAAAGGGAGAAAAGAGAGAGAAATTATGATTATTTACAAGATAATTGTAAGAAAAGAACAATAAGGATCATGACTTAGGCTTTACCTACTGGTGTTTACAAAACATAAAATAAAACTTTTCTATCTATATTAGAGTTCAATGGATGGGATTGTTGAATGCAAATCTCTCTCAATGTATTTCCTGTTATTTTCAGAAGAACTCAGATGAGACTATAGATATTCTTGTAATACATCCAGTAAGCTACAGCTACTGAGGGTATTACTTTTCTTATCCTCTTTTGGTTCCCATTTGTCCACATCTACTGTCTGAGAAAGCACTTGGTCACTGTCTGTGTCGGAACCTTCAATGTCAATGTAAAGCACGCTGACTCTGTTCTCTCCCACAACTTCTAGTCTTGGGTGTTCCAGGTCATTGTTATTGAAAAAGTAGCAGAATAGACTCCTGTCCATGTATTTGTCACACTTTGTTTTCTCATCTTCAAAGCACCCATATCTATAATCTTACCAAATCCACCAATTAGTCTATCAGCTGCCTGTCCTCTGCCATTTACTCATAAGAGCTCACCTAGTTAATAAATCCGCTAGAGAATAGGCTCTGTAAAATTCTATTTATTCTCTTCCCTCTTTTTCTACTAAGGAAGTATAGAGTTGAGGAATACTGGGTGGGGGTGAGATATGTTTCTTCTAACATTCATGCCCTAATTGAGCTAACAGGCTGTCTTATTGCACCTCCATTCTTATTTAAACTGTGAACAACAGTACACACACCCTTCATTTTATTGATAAGAAAACAAATTGAGTAACTAACATGATTGAGGCCATACAAATAAAATAGATCAGAAATCCAAGTTAGTCTGTCTGAGACCATAAAAACATCTCTACATATTATTTGACTGAATCTTAACTATGAAATCTTTGCGATATCGAGAAATTTGCTGCATATTTTTACTATTCTACTACTATGATGAAAAAGGCAAGCTGATAAATTTGAATTGTAATATTTAAAAAATATTTCAGAAAGATATTCTAATGATTCCACTAATTATATTTTGACATAATATTGTCAGTTTAGATAATATTGATCATTATATACAAAAATGACATTAGATGGATATATATTTTGAATTTTTTCAGTAATATTAGTAGATAGTTTTCAGTCATTTATACACTGTCACTTAATTCACTTTTTAAATCCAAGATTTTTTCAAGACAATAAAATTATGATTGAGGATTAGCATTTTATGGTAAAGAATCTTTACCATTTTATGGTAAAGATTAGCACTTTATGGTAAAGAATATAAAAATGATGTTAACTGTTCTATGCAGAAATTTAAAAAATTACTTTGAGATGAAAAATGATTCAACGAAGAGCACATCATGAAGTATAGTATTGGGTAATTTGATGGAGAAATTAGATAGAGAATAGGAGATTCACAATCTCCACACTCTTCTGTAGAAATTCATGCAAGTAGTTTTAAAATCTAGAAATATAAGGCAAAAATGAAAGAAAAGACTTCTTGTGAGTTCATTGCTTTATAAACCAATCAACTACAAGATTGGAAGATATTTGTGACCAAAGTATCAGAGTTAAAACTGGCTTTTTTTTTTCAAGAGAATGCAGCCAATTGAGAGACACTGAGACACTGACAAATGTTCAGGAGTTTACATTATAAAATTAAACTTAATTCAGGCATAAGAACCTGAAAATGCCCAAATTATTTTATTTACTTAGTTTTATTGCTAATTATCTTATTTTAAAATCTATGTGTATAGTACAATTTTTAGAAATATAAAATTCTCCCCCCATCCAGTTTAAAGTGATTCAATCCTAAGGGTCTCAAGAGGATGTTAATGTAATATTCAATGAAGAAAAACAGAAGACAGGTCTGGGATACAAATCCCATGGTGTTGGTTACCTTATGCTATATGTTTTGTCTAATGGATCTTTGCAGGCCAAATTTAAGTCTACCAGCCTCATTCAAAATATAATATCAAAATTTTCTGATTTGAATTCTTTCTGACAAACTAATTTATAATATCTTCTAAAGCGGAATTTAAAGTAAAAGTCTAAGTTACATAGAGTATGAATAAGCAAAGCAAAAGAAGTACAATAAAGAAAGCAATCCCCTCTCATTTAATCTAACATGATGGTGATTTTATTAAGGCTGGCATGTTGAATTTTCAAACAGGAATGAAAATGTATGAACAATACTTCCTCCAAGGAGTGAATTCTTGGTTCCCTTAGGTGATTCATTTCTATTCAGTAAAATAGATGTCTTCAGTGTTTTGAGTAATCAGTTTATCTCTAGAGAAAACACAAAGCATTCTGGGGTATTAGTTTTCAGTGGTATAGAGTTATCATTAATAATACAAAGAATAATGGACATTTTATTCAAAAGAATTCTGGGAACTTCTATCATTCAATATGATAGCTTTCCTGGAGGCATTCTCTGATTAAAATTACTTACTTTTATTAGAGAGTTAAGATAAAATTCATAATTCAAATAACATATGCAAACAGAATGCTATCTCATTTCAGTTTTATCTTAAGTGATACTGAAAAAAATTTCAATATGTGTCTGCCTTTTCACTTGCATAGCTAGATCACTGGTGTATAAATCCTTAAACTTGTTTTGTTTTCAAGAAATACTGATAATTAAAAGAATGATTTTTAAGAGTGTCATCCTCCAAATTGTTGTTCTTTGAAAAGACAAAAATATAAATATAAACACATAATATTTTAAATGGTCTTGTATTTCATATGGCAAATTGATGAAACAAGCAATCGTGCCAAAAATAAATCAACACTTCAACATAGTTTTCAAATTTGCACGTGAACTTGAAAATTAATGGCCATAAAGGTTAAAATTGCAACCCTAAAAGACTATGAGCATTTTGAAAGGACTTGAAATAGCATGTTATAGTGTCTCCTCGTTGCTGCCTCCTCCTCCTCTTCTTCCTTCTCCTCTTCTACTTTTCTCTTGTTTTTCATTTGGAGGGGCACCTTTAAAATCCCCATTTCAATTTTCTTAACCAAGTACATTCTTATTATTCCTAAATGATAGACAAAAACGGTATATTATTTAACTAAATTTCCCAATTAACTAAGATATGATTTTAAGTTTTAAAGGAAGCAGGATATAATTAAATACAATTAACATCATAATCATGCTATACAGGATTTAACTTAGGTTTTATCTCCTGTAGGCATTTGGAACCAAGCACGCCCTTAAGGTCATTATAATGAATAAAGATTGTGTGTGTTTCACACCTTTAGAGGTCTAGATTCTAGATGTATGTGATTTTATATGTAAACATATTTTTTTTCCTGTGATTTTTGAAGATTCCTCTTTAGTATGTGTATGTCCTTTTCTTTTTCTCTTTATCACAGGTTTAGTCTTGGGTTGTAAAACTGTCTTGTGTTTTACTGAGCCATAAAAATCCTTGCACACTGATCATAGAACCACAAAGCCATCAGTGGATTTATCAGATTGACTAATCTATAACCTTGTAGTTTACTGGACAATAAAGAATCATTGGTATATGTTATACTTGCACCTCATTTTGAAACACTCTGTGCTGGTCATGTTAAGCACCTAGAACAGTGTTTTCTGTTTCAGAATTTCTATGAGTATTAGTTAGGAATTCAATGAAATGTTATCTAACTCAACATCTATGGAAGACCCTTGTAGATCTTACATCTCAAGAGTACTCAAAGTGCCACACTCTGTGGATGGCAATAATCTAATATAGGTTGCAATTTAATTGTATCTCTTATGCTTGAAGGGAAAAGTTTCAGTTTCACAACAGGCCCTCAATATAATATGGTGGATCATTTTCACCCATGTTGGAGGATGTAGACAGTTTATAGATTTGTAGGTTATCTAGAAAGGCTGTCTTAAGTATTAATTGTATATTTGTAGTGAAGTGAATCCTACAGTATTAGTAGAGCTGTGCTGCATAAACATAACATGGAGAACCCAACTGCCAGTAAAATCACACTCACCCTAATTACTCACAATAAACGGAACAGAAGGTGCTTAGTAGATAAATGCTGTTTTCATTAAATTTCTGTTTTCTCATTGAAGGCATTTATAAAGTCTGTCTCTTTGAGGTGGTTTTACTTTTTGTTCTTGCTTGCTTTGGGTTGGAATTTTTAAAGCACTAACACTTTAGACACTAAAAAACTCATCTGAAGTATACAGCAGGAATACTTGAAATTGCAGCAGGTTGAGTTTTAAACTCTATGGCAAAATTTTGAAAAAGTTCAGAATTTGCACATAATAGCTCATTTGCTTTTAGGAAAATAATATATGTTGTCCTGCTGATTGCTGTAACGCAGAGGAAATGTAACTATGCATACATCTAAAATTATAAAACCTGTGGGGTTTCTTTTCATCTTTTATGTGTTGGTTGAAATGAATTTCCAAAAGCAGAAATTAGGCTTCTGTGTTATTTTATCCATAAAAAACTCCTCTATACTTGTCCTTTGAAATGGCAGATTACAAAAGTGTGTTGGGGAAATACTAACATTATCTACTCTAACTGACATAGAATAGAGATTTTGGTCTAATTCTTTTGGAAACTGTGTTAATCAACCTTAAGACATTTTTGAAATGATTTAGACATACATAAGCGTTTAAACATTTTTTTGGTGATAGAATAATAACAAAAAACAACAATAGAATGAAAGGTATTTTCTTACTATCTAGCCTAAGAAAATAGACCATTATTCCTGAAATATCTTTGATGTCTTTGACATGCCTTTTTCTGATCTCATCCTCCTCCTCCCTCAGAGAAATCATTATCCTGAAAATTATGCTTTTTCTTTCTTTTTTTTTTTGAGACAGAGTCTCACTCTGTTGCCTGGGCTAGAGTGCCGTGGTGTCAGCCTAGCTCACAGTAACCTCAAACTCCTGGGCTCAAGCAATCCTGTTGCCTCAGCCTCCCGAGTAGCTGGGACTATAGGCATGTGCCATCATGCCCAGTTAATTTTTTTCTATGTATTTTTAGTTGGCCAATTAATTTCTTTCTATTTTTAGTAGAGACCGGGGTCTCTATTTCACTCAGGCTGGTTTTGAACTACTGACCTTAAGCGATCCACCCACTTCTGCCTCCCGGAATGCTAGGATTACAGGAGTGAGCCACCACACCGGCCCGTTGCTTTCTTTATAGTTTATTGTTCTGTTTCTCTTTCTTTCTTCTTTCTTTCTTTCTTTCTTTCTTTCTTTCTTTCTTTCTTTCTTTCTTTCTTTCTTTCTTTCTTTCTTTCTTTCTTTCCTTCCTTCCTTCCTTCCTTCCTTCCTTCCTTCCTTCCTTCCTTCCTTCCTTCCTTCCTTCCTTCCTTCCTTCCTTCCTTCCTTCCTTCCTTCCTTCCTTCCTTCCTTCCTTCCTTCCTTCCTTCCTTCTTTCTCTCTCTCTCTCTCTCTCTCTTTCTTGATTTCTAAAAGTCCCTATTTTAGATAATAAAGATATTGCCTGTATATTTTAACAAACATTTTATGGTTGTGCCATTCATATTTAAGTTATTAAATGCCTTTGACTTTTGTGCATGGCATTAGTAGGAGGATCCAATTATATTTTTTCTGATAAAAGTGACCAATATATTGAATACCACCCTTTCCCACCTGAGTTGTAATGTTAGTTCTATCACATAGTAAGTTCTTCTGTATTATGAATCTGTTGTAGTGCTCACTATTCTATCACATTGATCTGTTTGCCTGGTTTTCTACACTGATATCACACTATCTTAATTATAATAATTTATAATTATATTTTTTTCTTTTAAAGAAAGTGTGTTGCTCTGTCACCCAGGTTAAAATATAACCTCGACTTCCTGGGCTAAGCAATTCTTCTGCCTCAGCCTCCCATGTAGCTGGGACTACAGGCATGTACCGCCATGCATAGCTACTTTCTCTATTTTTTTTTTGGTAGAGATGGGGTCTCACTATATTGCCCAGGCTGGTCTTGAACTCCTGGCCCCAAGTGATGCTCCCGGCTTGGACTTCCAAAGGGCTGGGATTACCAACCCAACCTCTTCTAGGCCCAGAGGTAACTAATATGATGAATTTTGTTTACATTTCTTGATTTCCCCATAGTTTCACTACCTATAAATCTTTATTTAGATTTTAAAACTGTTTTTTAATTTCATTTGGTGAGATCATAGTATACATATTTTTCTGAGTCTTGGTTTTCTTCCCCTCAACATTATGTTTTTGAGATTTCCCTGATGATCAAATATTCTCTGTGGTAGTCCTTTATATCAATCCGCCACATCTTATGTATATATTTTAACATAAATGTATATGGGTTGTTTCTTTTTCTTTTGTCTTTTATTTATTTCAATGAATGTTCTTGTTCACATTTCTTGTGTAAGAGTAAGCTGTTCCTTAGAGCATTTTACCAGAAGGGAAATTACTGAGTAGTAAGCAATACCCATATTCCATTTTATTATATAATGCCAAAATATTTTCCAACATGATTATAGAAATTTATGCTCCCACTAGAAATGTTTAAGAATCCCTTTTCTCCTGTATATCTTCTCCAAATCCCGATATTGTCAGAATTTGAAACTTTTGCCAATCTAATAGTATAAAATGATATCTCTGGGTTTTTAATTTTTATTTCTATATTAATAATGAGTTGATTTTTATAGATTTATTAGTTCATTTCACTATTTGTTTGGTATTCCTCTTGCTGAATTCTAGGAATTCTCTCTCTCCCTCCATATCTATACATATGAAACCTATGTGCATATATATATATATAATTTTTATTTTTGGTTTTATGTATTACAAATATATTTTCCCAGTTAGTGGCTTGCATTTTTATCCTCTGTATGATACTTTAGGATGAAGAAGGCTATGGTACCTTATGATGGATAGAACTCCTCATTTTATATGTAGTTGGAGTTTACCAGTTTAATTTTTCTTTACAAGCAGTGCTTTTGTGTATTAAGGAATCCTTCCCTACCCTGGAGTAGACATATCCCCAGTAAAGGGAGTGATTGGGTGTTTCCCCAGTGAAATAAGTTATTAGATCTCAAGTTAACATCTATATTATATTTCCTATAAGTTGTTAGCTTTACCTTTCACATTTAAATCTTTAGTACATCCAGAATTAATTTTTCCTAATTTTGGAAATGCTAAAATATGCCCAGATGAGGCCAGAGTAGCCCACTACTTGCACAACACATGGGCTTGGTATAGAGCTACCTGTAATTTTTTAGAGTAAGGACTTTGGAGTTAACGTTTAGGCAGTGGGTATTCACTGGTGGTATCTGAGCAAAGAAGAGACATGATTCAAAAATGACGTGAGAAAAATTTACCTGCAATATTTTCTAAGAGATTGGAAGCTCTAGAAGGCACTATTGGAAAATGCAAATAATAGATAGGTGATGAATAAACACACAGAATCATATTGCCAAATCAGACTCTCATGAATCAGAACTCCTACTCAGTATCAAACTTTATTAAAAATACACTGCTGGTGGGACTGCAAACTAGTTCAACCTCTGTGGAAAGCAATATGGAGATACCTTAAAGTGATACAAGTAGATCTACCATAAGATCCAACAATTCCACTACTGGGCATCTACCCAATAAAACAAAAGTCACTTTGTGAAAAAGACACCTGTACTCGAATGTTTATAGCAGCACAATTCACAATTGCAAAGTTGTAGAAACAACCCAAGTGCCCATCAATTCATGAGTGGATTAATAAAATGTGGTATATGTATACCATTGAGTACTATTCAGCTTTAAGAAACAATAGTGATACAGCACCTGTTGTATTTTCCTGGTTAGAGCTGGAATCCATCCTACTAAGTGAAGTATCTCAAGAATGGAAAAACAAGTGCCACATGTGCTCACCAGCAAAACTGGTATTAACGGATCAATACCTCAGTGAACATACAGGAATAACATTTATTGGGTATCAGGCAGATGGGAGGGGGGAGGAGAGGATGGGTATATACAAGCATAATGAGTGAGACGTGCAACGTTTGGGGGATAGACATGGTTGAAGCTCTGACTTGAGGGGGGAGGGGGGCATGGGCAATATACATAACCTTAACATTTGTACCCCCATAATATGCTGAAATAATAAAAAAAATAGAAGCAATCAAGGGTCTCGGAGCAAAGAGGGATGTCAAGGGCAACCCTTCAGGTCTTTCCCTCTGTCCTAGAATAGATGAGGTCTCCATATGAGGGCTAACTTGATTGTCTCACATGGTAGGAGCAATTAATTATGAAACATCTCCATTTTATACTAGAGAGGATTATGTTTTGTGCCTGTCATTCCTCGGGGAGTCATGCTTCATAAGTCTGGGGTTCTATTTACTATCGATAATGCTTGGACCAGAAAATTCTGCCAAGGGCATTTCAAAGATAAAGCCTCTTTCTTGTAGTATGTATATTAGTCTACTTAACCAGGGGTTCAGTTGTTAAGAGATTAGACAGGGAACAGTGGTCTTTTTTTTTATTCTACTCCCCTGGCACATGGCCCCATATAAATGGATCACAACTTATATACTGTAACTCCTTTCTTCCAAGTAGTAAAGTAGAAATAGAAAGAAAGTAAGAAATTTGAAGAAAAACATGAATTAATATTAGTATAAAAAGAGAATTTCCTCCTAGGATTAGAACTAGATTGATTTGGACTGTGATAACTTCTCCAATAAAATTATAAAAAAACTTGAAGAAGGACTGATCTTGGAATAGATACATCCTGTGCTTAGGCATGTTCAGTTAAAAGGGATACTGGACTTGAAAACAAAAATATTCAGTAAACAATAAAGAAGAAAATCCTAGAGCTGTAGATTGAATAATCTGCAAAATTACAACTCACGAGTAGGTTAGTTCTTTGAGTAGCTCAATGAAGAACTTGGGTCAGTGCAGGGATGAGATGTAGAGAATAAATGACTGACTCTGTGACAATTATCTTTTTATTTTTACACTGACTTTTCCTCAGAATGTTGAAGTTTCTCACAGGAACTGGGAAAAACAGGTGTGTAAATTATCAAAAAATCCAGGGATTCAAAAAAGTAAAAAAGAAGAAAGAAATATCCAAAAGCAAAGAGGTCAAGGAAGAAAGGACTCAGAAGGGACAATTGAATAAGTTTATCAGAAAGAAATTTTTGATATTCAAATGAACATAGTCAAAAGCCAGTCTGTAGAGGGCCCAATGGTGCCCCCCCCCCCAATATGTCCATGTCCTAGTCCTGGGAACCTGTGAATATTACTTTATATGATAAAAGAGTAAATATTAATATTTCCTTATAAGACAAATGGTATTAAGCTAAGGATCCTGAAAGGAGAATTTTATCCTGGATTATCTAGATGGGCCCTAAATCCAATGACAAGTGTCCTTACAAAAGTGAGGCAGAGAGATATTTGACAGAAGAGGAGGAAGCAATGTGACTATGGAGGTAGGATTGGAGTGATGTAACTACAGGTCAAGAAACACTGACAACCACCAATAGCCAGAAGGACTTGAAAACAGAACAGTTCTCCTCTGGGTCTGCAGAGGAAGTGTTGACCCGCTGACACCCTGATTTCAGACTTCTGACCTTCAAGGATAAATATCTATCACTTTAGGCCCCCCAGTTGTGATAGTTTGGAATCAGTTTTACTGTATCACTAAAAAAGTCTTCTTTAAGTGGAAAGATGTTTAATGTAAAAGTGGAGATAACAAAAATGTCTTTGGCTGTTCTCTAAGAATTTTCTACTCTTTTCATAGGGTTGGACTCAGTCCCACAACGCAAGCCTATCTCAAGCAGGGATGTTACATAGAGAATTCTAGGTCTTTTATGCCACTCAAAAGAGGATTAATTCTACAGTTCTTAGAGGACTAAGCTATCCATATGAATGCTTTGAATTGTTCTATGTCCCCTGTAAAGGAATGAAGAATTTGCAGAGAGGAAAATTGTATTAGAGGAAGAGGATTTTCTAATGTTCACAGCCAAAGTCAATGAGCAAGCATGAACTTGAGCACTGTAAGGGTGATTTTATTAGCAGGTGTCCTGAGTCAAACAGAGACAATCAAGAGTGAAGATGAGGGCTGGGCGTGGTGGCTCACACCTGTAATCCTAGCACTCTGGGAGGCGAAGTGTGCAGATGGTTTGAGTTCAGGAGTTCAAGACCAGGCTGAGCAGGAGCAAGACCCTGCCTCTACTTAAAAAAATATAAAGAAATTAGCTGAACAACTAAAAATATATAGAAAAAATTAGCCAGGCATGGTGGTACATGCCTGTAGTCCCAGCTACTTGGGAAGCTGAGGCAGGAGGATTGCTTGAGCCCAGGGGTTTGAGGTTGCTGTGAGCGAGGCTGACACCACGATACTCTAGCCTGGGCAACAGAGTGAGACTCTGTCTAAAAAAAAATAAATAAATAAAAAGAGTGAAGAGAGGACACACCTCAGAATAGTCTCTGATTTATAATAAATGATGAGAAGGGGTGGGGAAGTAGAGCACTATAGCCCATGGTGATATTAATCTTCTTTCTTGGAAAAGAGGAGGACAATTTATTACTTGACATATTGCTCTTCTACTTTTTAAAGATTTAATCACTTCAGATTATTTGCTTGATTTACTTGTCTTTATTTTGCTACTACCGGTCTGTTATTCCACTAATCCGAGAGTAAAGACACCTGTAATTCACCGGTAACTCACTGAGAGTAAAAACACCTGTAATTTTACAGGAAAAGCATTTGGTTATTTTCTCAACTCGGCAAAATGATAGTTTGGGTAGCCCTGTACAGATGCTGCTGTGAGCAGCAAGATGCAGAAGAGGCTCCCTTACAGTATGATGGTATTTTCATTAACAGCCAGATAAACACATTGAAAGTTTTCTCTTGCTAGAAGAGAAGTTGTAATGGCCCATGTGTAAAAGTGTACTGATTTGCTGTAAAAAGGCATTTGTGGTTGATTAAACACATCAGCTTCATTTTGCATTTAATCAAATGCAAGGACCATTTATTACTCTGAATACTCCAGTACCCTGGACGTGAGCCCTTGATTAATCTACACAAGCTAATTGAAGAGCATTTCAGGTGCAACTAATTATCACAGAATGAATTTTATTCCTAAACTCCACTCCAAAACTATCTTAATATATGAGCCTTAATGAAAACGTCTGTCCATCTCGGAAGGCTATACTGTATTTGATTTGGATAAGCAACTTGCAGTCAGCCATCCCATAAAGCTAACACTCAACGTAGACTATGTCTTCAAGTCCTCCTGAAGTGCACAGGTACTCTAATTTTTTTGTGTTTCCTAAAAATAAATATACACAATTCTTCTGAAAATTTCAGATAATATGAAATAATATTTGGCAGTATAGTCTCTTGTTCTCAAAATGCAATGGCAGTCCCATGTCACTTTTAATGCTATAAAATAAAGGTTATTTCTTATATTTCTTCAAATTGCAGTTGTGAAATCCTTCACCTCCTACCTACATTTGCTATGCTTTCTTTAAAAATGTACTTTCCACCCATTTCTCTAATATGTAGTTCAGGTGGAAGTCAGATTCATAAGAATTAAGGCAGTTATTTTAAAAGGCAAATTTGAGAAAATACATGTTACTGTAAACTATCATAATTTAGTCTGTTTATATACATATATATGTATGTTTGTAGCAAAATGCTGTTTATTTTGAGCATATGAGTGTAGATGGGTGGAGGCTGAAAAGGGCATCCATGAGGGAAAAGGGGAGAGCCTTGGGTTTTATAGACAGTTTTTCTGGGAGGAGTATACAAATTCTTTTCAAACAACCAGGAGGGATAAGGAAAATAAGTTGCCCTTGCATTCTATTTTTTATCTCCCTAGGGCAAAACCAAGAAGCATAACAATTCTCTTCATCACGAGGGATGAAGAAAGTAAGTTCCCCTTTTGTATTTCATTCCCTTATCTCCCTAGGGGTCTGGAAAATGCTACTGCCTAATACACTCCTAGGAAGGGCAGAGGGGTGGGTTTTTATAAGAGGTTTGGATGGAAGTGTGGGGAGGGTGAATTCTTTAAACCTAACATTCCACCCTTTTTATTATTTACATGTAAGAAAAGGAAAGGCAAAGTATGAGAAAGGGAAAAAAAATTAAAAATTAGAAAGACTGGGAGGCAAGAGTCTTTGTCTCTCCCAGCAGGTTGCCTGCTAGTTTGCAAGAGAAGCAGCAAAGAGAGTAGGGAGAGCTCAACATTGATCTTTAGCTGTTATTAGAAAATTAGGAGATTCAAGGCCGCCCTAACATTCCCCCCTTTGTGCTGTTAAAATTAAATTTCTATTTAAAATGAACTCAGAAGTTGGGAAAATGGGCAGAGATCTTTCTTCTGTAGCTACTTCCTGCTAAGAAGGGACTTAGAGATCTTTTTATGGAGTTTATTTAAATTATTAAATGGGAAGGGGTTGAAAATGAAGGGTCTTGAAGTTAGAATAGAGGCAGGATGGGGTTTCACTGGAGAGGCATGAGAAGTACACAGAGGAAGCAAAGCACGATAAGGAGCCATGTATATACAGCATATTATTGGAACCTGGTATCCGTGATGGGTTGGACCTTCAGGGAGCTTGCTGGGAAGCAGGTTCTGAAGGGCCTGTAGGTTTGAGTCTGGAGAGATGATTCTTGGACAGGATTCCTGGAAGTTCGGCTGTAGGGGTGGAAGCAATGAGAGAATTATTTAAAGGTTGAAAGAGGTCTGATTTGTTCTGGGGAATCCTTGAGTAAAATCTAGTCTTTAGGCTGTAAGTATTACCGTCCCTTTAAGCAGTCACTAGTGAGTTTCATTGATTGCCGGTAGGTAGGGGCCAGGTGGGGGTGGTGGAGAAAGACAGGGGAACAGAATTTTACTAATTCCATTTCTTTTTTTTTTTTTTTTTTTGAGACAGAGTCTCGCTTTCTTGCCTAGGTTAGAGTGAGTGCCGTGGCGTCAGCCTAGCTCACAGCAACCTCAAACTCCTGGGCTTAAGCAATCCTACTGCCTCAGCCTCCCGAGTTGCTGGGACTACAGGCACGAGCCACCCATGCCCGGCTAATTTTAATTTCTTTCTATTTTTTATAGTAGAGACGGGGTCTCGCTCAGGCTGGTTTTGAACTCCTGACCTTGAGCAATCCGCCCGCCTCGGCCTCCCAGAGTGCTAGGATTACAAGCGTGAGCCACCGCGCCCGGCCACTAATTCCATTTCTTGAAATCAGTCTTTACGATTTATATGCCTGTCTTCTTTTTTGCCATACCCCTTAGCCCTGGAGAGGAGTCTGTTTATAATACTGTTTTTTGGAACTATGTGCTATACATGTTTTTAAGAACTTCTGTTATAAAGATGGGATGTATATGTGCAAAACTAAATAATACAAATAAAGCTACACATTGAGACAGGATAAAGCTATCACATGTTTATCATTATGACTGTATTTTATCATAAAAAATTTTAGAAAAAAATTTATCAACCATATATATTGAATACTATGAAGGTTCAAAGAAAAGCGAAGTATGTTAAATAGGATTTTGAATTTTCACGTAAACGAAGTATATTAAATAAGAAATTGAATTTCAAGAAAACATCTATGGGAAGATGATTTGTGTGTGTAAATGTATTTAGTTAATCTTTTCTCCAAAACATATATGGTTATAAGGGCCTTTCTCCTACACTGCTTGGATAAATGTGTTGATACTCTTTTTTCACCTTAATATTCCATTACTACCTCTGTCTTCTTCAGGGTAGGCTTTGTATTATGTCAAGTCCATCTGTTGTAGATGTCCAAATGTTTCCTTGAAATGTACTTTGTGTGTGGCTTAATCATAAAGAGAAATGACATTTTCTCTTGACTTGAGTCAAATCAAAGTTCCTAACTGCTAGAACTTTATAAACGCTTTTATTTTTGGTTTACATATGTCATCAAAATTTGATTTTGCCCAAGAGAAGAGATAATTGTCATGACTCTTGAAGGATGAGCAGGAGATTGGTAGTCAAAGGAGAGATGAAGGGGAGGGAGCTAGGAGAGGCATTGAGCACAAAGCACACCCATGTGCATAGAGGCATACAATGGCTTGGTTCACCCAGGAGAAGCCCAAACAGGTCAGATCAGGAAGGTGAGTTGGGAGATGATACTGAAAGTGGAGACCAGGCCATGAGATGATTTATGATGCAAATGAATTTAAACTTTATTCTTTGAGTAATAAAAAGACAGAATTGATTGTTATTTCCTCTTTGCTACTACAATAACTTTAAGGTATGTATATTGCTATGAGAGCTTGATTTTGTCAATATTCATAGTGACTTGGATGTATGTCAGTCTAGAAAAGACTGGCAGCATATTAGAAAAATAAACTGTGAGCCTTTTAAAGGCAGAGTCCATGTCATAGTCATTACTGTGTCTCCAGTGTCTAGCCACAGGAGATGGCTTTATGATATGTCAATTTAGTAGGCTGAGCTCTATTCCTTGGAATTCTCTTTCTATATAGCATGTTTCCAGATAGGGTGAACTACAAGAGATATTCTCTCATGTGTGATGGAGAACAGAAGGGAGGCAGCAGCCCTTTTATAGCAAAAAACATCTTCTCCCAGTAATTTAAACAAATTAGGTTTAAATTAAGTTCTGCTGTGAAGGGATTTCACAGATGACATTAAAGTCTCTAACCAGTTGATGTTAAGTTAATCAAAAGGGAGACTATTAGGAGTGCCTAACTAATCAGTGGGAAACTCTTTAAAACCGGACATAGGTCTTCCCTGAGTTGGAAGACTCCAAGCTTTAGCTAGTGCCTGTGCGTCTCCAGTCAGCTGTGAGCTTCTCTTCCTGCCTGCCTGCCCCATGGACTTTGAGTTTGCTTAGCCAGTGGCTATAATTGCATATGCCAATTCCTTGTAATAAATTCCTTTTTCTCTATTTCTCTCCAACTGGTTCTGCTTCTGTGGTCAACAAACAGACATACAAAGCATGCGCTTGATAAATGTGAAATGAATAAATATATTTTAGGTTATTTCTATGAACTGGCTTATGTTCATGAGTGATCAGCAAATGGGAAGATCTGAAAAAATTATAAGAATTTATGGCTGCTCTGTCTTTGCTAATATGAATATTTAAAACTGATATTGATTGGATGAATTTAAATTTGTGTTTTTCTTCTAGACCATTAACGTTATTTACAAATGTTTTATAGATATGCAAAATGTACCGAATGTGGAAGTAAAGTTAACAAACTAGTAGGTACATTTATTCAGCTAGTATTTATTGAGTACTTGCTATGCATTGGGTACCCATCATGGCACTGGGGATTTATCAATAAACAAAACAAGAAAACAAACAAACAAGCATCCTTACCCACACCAAGTTTACATTCTACCTATTAGGAACTGAAGAGTCAATTAATCAGCTATTGAGTCCTGTTAATGTGCCAGGCACTATGCGACACTTTTGGGGATGAGAGAGACTCAGGGTTGCCCCCTGCCTTTGAAAGTGATAAAACCAGGTTTAATCTGCTACTTTGCTTATTACTGATGTATATTAGTCATTTAAGCCAGTGTGTTCAAAGAATTTATCTATATGTCTAAAAACATGTTGTATTTTTTCATGGATTTTGCTTTATTATGAAATCTAATTTGTTTGGTGTAAGGCATAAATAGTTGGTACTGTCCAAACTTTCAGGTTCTTTCAATATCACAATTCTTCACATGGTATATTGTGAAGAATATATATATAATATATATATAATATAATAATATATATAATATATAATATATATATAGAATATATGTAATATAATGATTATTAAAATATAATCATTAGACTAAATATCAGCGACCTTTTTGATTGTTGAAAAATTACTACCCTGCTTGGAAACATCTCCCTCTGTGATTTTCTACTTCCAGTTTGCTGGTTTTACAATCTGTTTTATATTTATGTTTTATCTCTGCTTACCCAAGTTCTAATATCTGTCTTTGTTTACTGGACATTGTTTCCATTTGAAAGAGCAAATAATTTTTGAAAAGAAGGCTGGGATTTTTCTCTTCTTAGTGTTTCCAGTAACATTTAGCACAATACTTCATACACAGCAGAAATGTAATAAAAGTTGATAGACTATGTAAATGAATAAATTATAATTATTGATTATTATATTTTATGTAATTTTTAGAGTAGTCCAGATATAACTTGAGGGCAACATATTCTCATTTTTACAAAGTAATAAAAATGAAGAGGAATTCTTTTTTAAAGAATATTTCAGATTGATCTTCCTAAAACCTCAGGAAGTAATTAGATTTTTAATATAAGAATTAGATTTATTTGTAAATTTTTATCTTTCTTAAGCCTTAGGAAATGAAGAGTTACGAATCAAAGCTATTTATTTGAAAATGTAACTTCTGTGATTAAAGAGTAAAAGTAGTTATAAAAACAGGTGATAAAAATGAACATGAAAATGGAAATAACGAGACATTGCTTATTTAAAACCAAAAAGAAATTCAGAAAGTTGCCCTTCCATTCCCTTTTCTCCTTGCTGCAGTGGATTACCTGATTTTTATTTCTCTTTTCTTAACTATAACTTTGGATCCAGGTTTTGTGTATTTCCTGGACTTATAGGGAGCAGAATACTGCTGGTGGTTTAAATTTGGAAATTTCTAAGGGAATTTATTGCTATAACAACAAAGACAGACCCAAGGGGTAAGATTATTATCTGTCTTTTATTAATTTGTCCATGGGGAAAGTCAAAGATATACCTGGAGGAAAATCATGGTTCCTTTTACAAAGGAGAGATGAGAACTCTTCTGCATTTTGGAAACCCAAGTGAGCTGAGGTGGAATATAGCAGTTTCTGGGGAGAGTCACATGCAGGGAGACAGTCATTGCTTCTTTCCTCTTTTCATTGTCATTTTCTCATTGTTGACTTTGTTCTGTCTTGACCCTGGTAAGAACTAAGAATTCAAAAATTTAGAGGAATGGGTGATGGACCATCCAAGCAGCAAGGCAAGCTCAAGGTAACAGAATGAAACAGATGACCAGTCAGATCATGAAGACTTCTCTTGGACGAACGCAACACTTAAGGGATCTTTGCCAGTCAAATGTGTGAAAACACTATTCTGGTTTTCTTTGTTCATGTTTAGTGGACATTTTTAAAGATAATTTAAACCAATATTTACTGAAGAGTAATTGAAGAAAACAATACACTATTTGTTTTGGGCAAAAACATGCACATAAGTCATTAAATTCTCTGTACTAGCCATCTAAAAACTTCGTGTTAAATTTATGTTTGACACTTAAATTTAGTATGTAACATATTGGTCTAACAATTTTCTTAATCAAACTGATCCCAAATATTGTCCATCAGTATGTTTAGGACTAGCTCTAAAAATCAGGTTATAAAACAATGATATACAGTATGATTTAACTTTTGTAAAAAACCAAATATGTACATGTATGTGCATGCATAAGCATAGGAAAAAATCTTCAAGTTTATACACATAATATTAATTCTAAGTGGTGGCTTTTGTATTCTTTTTATTTATTTCTTTATAAATTTCCATTTTCCCTCTTTTAAATAAAGGACACATTTTCATTTAAATTTTAACTAGCTAGAATGATTTTCAAATATTTTATATTTAAAGTTTATAAATTTTACCAAAATGTTTCACTGATACTTTTAGAAGTTTGAAAGATTTTGTGCAGAAGAAGCAAAGATAGGATCTCAAAAAATTTTGAGTATGTTTTATCCATTGCCAATAGGATCTATTTTCATGTATTAACTGACGGATATTCTTCCTTCTGGTCTTCCCCAGGGCCTTTATTGTCTTTCTTCGGTCCAGGAAGTTAGTTCATTTTCATGTTTCAGGAAAGGGATGACACAAGAGAAGCAAAGAACAAACAAAGCAATTCTCAGATTGAGATTCAAAATAAGTTTTCAAAATTGGGGACACAGGGGCAATCTGTGTCCCTTGTGGTAGAAGACCAGGTTGGATGATATTTACATTATCATATGTCTATTTGGATAGATAATAATGAAAAGACAGATTCTCTATCACTCCCCACTCCATCCCAGCAAAACTCATTGACCTCATGACATTATATAGGCTCTCAGAATTTAGACATAATCCTAGAGAAAATGGAGGGAATCTAAATTGATTGACAAAGACTTGAATTAGAAGAAATGAGGGCTAGAAGTAGAGATTTTCTACCATGGGAAAAAAAATAAAAGCAATTTACATTTTTTTGCTGAGCTTGTAGTCTGAATTTAATATTTGCTACACATATGACCTAATACCAACCCTAACATCAGAACTTATATACTATCTTGTTTATTATGTTGTTTTTACATGGTTCCAAAATCTTATGCTATTATAATCACATATATTTTAGTTGTTGAAAATAGGGATATTGGGTGGAAAATCCCAAGTTATAACTCAATTTCTTGGTTCCAAACTACACAGAAAATTCTTTATTATGAGTCTAATAGCCTTCTTTAGGCAGCCATTCATCTGATTTAACAACATATTAGGCCTATTTCTCCCAGAAGGCACATAAAATCAAGTGTATGAGATTGTATTAAACATTAACAGTGAGGACAGTGTTCATTTTGTTAAAGTTACTGTCAAGTGCCCAGATACCAGCGTTTTTCCTTTTTATTCATGTGATCCACATATATTTACCTGATGTGTACTACATTATAGTAGATGCCCCATCCCAGAGCCCATGGTTTTGTGTAGTTGACAGGGTGGGAACACTGGAGGGAAAATACTTTGAGGAGGACTTTGAGGCCTATAAGTTTCTTTTGAACAACCAGTCCCATGAGGAATCAACTCTCTTTG
Source organism: Microcebus murinus (assembly GCF_040939455.1). Classification (NCBI taxonomy): domain Eukaryota; kingdom Metazoa; phylum Chordata; class Mammalia; order Primates; family Cheirogaleidae; genus Microcebus; species Microcebus murinus. The sequence goes on from NC_134108.1 coordinate 87,023,233, forward strand.
TCACTAACACCAGCTTATATCACTGGTTGGCCTCAACTTGAGTCTTCTCTTAGCTGATTGCATTAGCTCAAGTTGCCAAGTCTTCATCTCAAGCTATTTCAATTCCATGTCCCACCTCAACCTCATACTTGTCTCTTGTCTTGTCTTTGTTTCTTGTCTTTGTTAAATGAATGAAGACTATTGACTAAGTCTATTGTCTTAATTTCTTTTGCCTTTCTGATGATGGAAGAATCAATTTTGGTGTAGATAATATCACTGAACAGTCCTTTCTCATACACGATCACAATTTTTTCCCAAACTCTTTGTTTGAAGCCAATTATTAAAAAACTGTTTATCAAACTAATTATCAAACTATTATGACATCTGGAGCAACATTACATTATTTATCATTTCTTAATGCTGAAAATACCCATTTAAGGTTATTATAATTTTTAGGGTTTTAAGGGAACTTAAAAGCTTGCTGTCCTTTTACATCCCTATCTCAGAATATTCTAAAAATGTTTTTGTCTAAATATACTGAAATACAATAGATAATTGCTATTGCTGTTATAAATAGAAAAAGCTGAATGACAAAGAAGCCAGGTTAAGAAGAGTGTGACTACCTCGAGGACTTGATTGTGTTGTTTGGGGTAATGGAAGAGAGATTTGCAAACTGATCTTGGGAGATGAGGGAGCCCACAAGGGCAGAACTAAAAGGAGAGTGTGATGTGGTTCAGGGCCATGCTTTCAGTAGGGCTGGGATCCTGGGCGGGGAAGCTCCCAGCACATGGTGCCTTGCTGGTGAGCTCAGGTTGTTTGGGCTGCTGTTTGTGGCCAGAAGCCAGAGGAGAGCTGCAGAGTTAAGGAAGACAGAGAGGAGTAAAACCCACTCCTGCCTAACAGACTGTAAATTCTGGACTATCTCTCCCCTGCAAACAGACTTTCTGGCTTGGTGGGGCCACTTCAGCCCCTTTCTGGTGGCTTTCCCCAGTGTCCTGGGAGCTGACTCTTGATCCCTGATGAGACAACTCTTATACCTGACTTTTTGGAGACTTAATGCAGGCTCACCCAACATAGCACTCCCAGCCTCACCTCTCCACCCATCTCAGTTGTGGTGGAACACAAGAAAGGGTCCCTTAGGAGCTTCAGGGCCCCACCCATCATGTGGGGCATCCAAGTGCTTCTGATTGACTAGGGGTGGACACAGGTCCCAAAAACACCACTGCAGCTGGCTCTTTCCTGCAAGCACCACCTACTGGCAGGGAGGACAACTTGTATAGCCCATTATAGCACTTACGGACTCATTCATACAGGGCATGGCTGACTCAACGACAAGCATCACTGCAAGGATGACTTAGAGATTAAAATGGGAATCCCAATATAATTCATACTATTAAGAAGACCACAGGACTGGGGAAAGAGAAAAGATTTCAAAGACTTCCGTCTTCCCTTGTCAACAAGAGGCAGAAACTCTGCCCACACACATAGTACACCATGGCTCCAGCCTACAAATGGCTAATAATTGAGGAAAACCACCACACTAAGTATATGTATAACCAAGGCATCCATCCAGAACCTAGCCTCCCCTCAAGGTACCCAAAAGTAAAGCACAGGTCCTTACCCAACATATGCTACAGGCACACTCTTAACAGGGAGAGAAACAAAAAATCCCACCTAAACAAAGAAAATATAAAAATAAGAAATTACAGCTGCTCCAGAAGATAAGGAATCAGTGCAAGAACTCTGGGAGAATGAAATCAGAGTGAAAGGACCCCCCTAAAGGATCCCACCAGCTTTCCAGTGATGAATCTCAACCAAAATGAAAACACTGAAATGACATATAAAAAATTTCAAATATGGATTGTAAGAAAGTTCAATGATGTCCAAGAGAAAATGGAAAACCAACTCAAAGAAACCAGAAAAATAATTCAGGAAATGAAAGAAAATATTACTAAAGAGATACATATATTTAAAAAATAGAACTTCTGGAAATGAAAAATTAATTTAGGGAAATACAAAACATAGTAGAAAGTTTTAAGAATAGACTAGACCAAGAAGAAAGAATTTCAGAGCTTGAAGATATTCTTTTGAATTAACCCAGTCAGTCAAAAATAAAGAACAAAAAATCAACAGGAACAACCAAAGTCTATGAGAAATATGGGATTATGTAAAATGACAGAACATAAGAATCATAGGTATCCCTGGTGGTGAAGAAGGAAAAGAAAAAGGCCTGGGAAACTATTTGAGGGAATAATTGAGGAAAATTTCTCTCCTGGTCTTGCTAGAGATTTAGACATCCAGATACAAGAAGCTCAATGTACATCTAGAAGATTCATTGCCAAAAGGGCATCACCAAGGCACTTAGTAATCAAACTGGCCAAAGTCAATGTGAAGGAGGAACTCCTATGAGACATGAAGCAAAAACATAAAGTAACTTATCTACAAAAGCCCATCAGACTAATAGCAAGCCTCAAGAGAAACATTACAAGCCAGAAAAGAATGATCCTTTCTTTAGTCTCCTAGAACAGAATAATTACCAGACAATAATTTTGTATTTGGAAGAACTAAGTTTCATAAATGAAGGAGAAATAAAGTCTCTCCCAGAAAAGAAAACACTAAGGAAATTTGTTTCCATTAGACCTGCCCTACAGGAGATGCTTAAAAGTGCTCTATACAGCTAACAGAACAGTTGATATTCACCAGTGTAAAAACACCTGAAAATTAAAACTCACAGCTCTTATAATAAAACAGTAAAACAAGAGAGAAAACAAAGGAGTTGGGTAACAATCAAAATGATGACCAGAACAATATCTCACATGTCAACACTAACATTGAATGTAAAAAATCTTAATGCCCCATGTAAAAGATATAGGTTGGCTGAATGGATTAAAAAACCCACAACCTATATTTATGCTATCTCTAAGAAGAAACCCATTTAACTGGAAAAGACTCAAGGTAATCGGGTAGAAAAATATTCCATGCCAATGGAAACCAACAGTGAGCAGGAGTAATTATTCACATATCAGATAAATTAGACTAATTTAACAATGATAAAAAAAGACAAAGATGGTCATTATATAATGATAAAGGGATCAATTCAACAAGATGATATAACAATCCTAAATATATATGCACCTAACACAGGAGATTTCAGATTCATAAAATAAATTCTATAGATCTAAAGAAAGAAATAAGCAGTGACATTAAAATAGCTGGGGACTTTAGCACTCCACTGACAGAACTAGACAGATCACAAAAGCAGAAGATCAACAAAGAAACCATGGGCTTAAATGGGACTCTAGAACAATGAAAAATTTACAGAACATTCTACCCCAAAACTGCAGAACATACATTCTTCTCATTAGCACATGGGATATTTCCAAGATACATCATATGTAAGGCCACAAAATAAGTCTCAGCAAATTTAGAAAAATACAAATCAATACCACGTATCTTCTCAGACCACAGTGGAATAAAACTAGAAATCAACTCCAAGAGGTATTCTCAAAACTATATAAATACATGTAAATTAAACAACATGTTGCTGAATAATCAATGACAAAATCAAGATGGAAACCAAAAAATTATTCAGATCGAACCACATAGATGACATAAGCTTCCAAAATCTCTGGGATACTGAAAAAGTGGTGCTAAGACAGAATTTCATAATCTTAAATGTCTTAAAGACAGAAAGATCCCAAACTAACAACCTAATGTTACACCTCAAGGAACTAAAAAAAAAAGAACAAATCAAATCCAAAGTTAACAGAGGAAAAGAAATATCAGAGATCAGAGAAGACTAAATGAAGTAGAAACTAAAATTTAAAAAGAGGATCAACAAAATGTTGATTCTCTGAAAATATAAACAAAATTGATAAGCCACTAGCCAGATTAACCAGAAATAGGAGAGAAATGAACTAAATGAACTGTATCAGAAATGAAAAAGGAGACATTACAACTGATACCACAGAAATGCAAAATATCATCTGAGACTACTGTGAAAATCTCTATGTACACAAACTAGAAAATCTAGAGGAAATGGATACATTTTTGGAAATACACAACTTCCCAAGCTTGAATCAGGAAGAAATAGAAATCCTGTACAGACCAATACAGAGTAATGAAATCGAAACATTAATTAAAAATATCTCAGCTAACAATATTTGTACCTACAGAATTTGGGAAAAAATAAATAAATAAATTAAAAAAAATATCTCAGCAAAAAAAAAAAAAAAAGCCCAGGACTAGATAGACTCACATTCAAATTCTAGCAGACCTACAAAAAATAACTGGCTCTTATCTTACCCAAACTGTCCCATAACATCAAGAAGGAGGGAACCCTCCCTAACTCATTCTCCAAAGCCAGTATCATCCTAATACTAAAGCCAAGAAGGGACACAAATAAAAAAGAAAACTACAGACCAAGATCCCTCATGAACATTGATGTAAAAATCCTCAACAAAATACTAGCAAACCAAATCCAACAGTACATTAAAAAGATAAATCACTTGAGCAAGTGGGTTTCATCCCAAGGATACAAGGATGGTTCAACATAGGCAAATCAATAAATATAATTCTCCACACAAACAGAATTAAAAAGAAAGCCATATGGTTATCTCAATAGATGCAGAAAAAGTATTCAATAAAATCCAGCACATCTTCTTGATAAAAACCCTTAACAAACAAGGCATAGAAGGAACAAGCTCATGGGTCAGTAGAATTAGACACTGAGACATAAACACATACAGTGAAATCATCATGTGAAGACAAAGGCATAGGTCAAAGAAATGCATCTACAAGGTAAGCAGGAAGCTAGGACAGAGGCATGGAACACAGTCTCCCTCACCACCCTCGGAAGGAACCAACCTGCTGACATATCTTGATCCGAACATCGAGCCTCCACAACTGTGAAACAATAAATCTCTGTGGTTGAAACCACCCTGTTGTGGTACTTTGTTGTGGCAGCTCTAGCAAAATAATATAGCATATATCCATATATTTTATATAAACTATTCTCATTTGGATTATTATTTTTTATTACTTCCCTTTCAATTAAAAATTTTGTAATGCAATGCTTTTCAAACTGTAATGTGCCTATTTTTTTTTAAAGGCAATACCAAAACAACAGCTCAATTTGGCTGATTTCATTAAAAAAAATGATTGAAGTCAATAGGATAAATTTGTTATCCTATTGACATCATCTGTGAAAACAAACTTTTGCATCATATTTTTTGTCTTTCTTTTCTTTTCTTTTCTTTTCTTTTCTTTTCTTTTCTTTTCTTTTCTTTTCTTTTCTTTTCTTTTCTTTTTTTTTTCTTGAGACAGTCTCACTTTGTTACTTTGTTGCCCAGACTAGAGTGAGTGCCCTGACATCAGCCTAGCTCACAGCAACCTCAAACTCCTGGGCTCAAACAATCCTGCTGCCTCAGCCTACCGAGTAGCTGGGACTACAGGCATGTGCTACCATGCCTGGCTAATTTTTTCCATATATATTAGTTGGCCAAATAATTTCTTTCAATTTATAGTAGAGACGGGATCTTGCTCTTGCTCAGGCTGGTTTCGAACTCCTAACCTCGAGCAATCCGCCTGCCTTGGCCTCCCAGAGTGCTAGGATTATAGGCATGAGCCATCGCGCCTGGCCCCTTTTGTTTTAATTTTTATTTTTTGAGAGATAGATCTCACTTTGTTGCAAGGCTGGAATGTAGTGGTGCAATCATAGCTCAATGGCAAACTCCTGGGCACAAGTGATCCTCGTGACTCAGCCTCCCAAGTAGCCAGGACTACAGGTGTCCACCACCATGCCTGGCTAATTTTTAAATTTTTTGTAGAGATGGGGTCTTGATATGCTGCCCAGGTCTTGAACACCTGACTTCAAGTGCTACTTCTGTTTTGACCTCCCAAAGTGCTGAGATTACAGGCGTGAACCACTGCACTCAGCCCATAATTTTATTTTAAGTTACTTTTTTTCTCAAGACATACTTTTTGGACTGGAAGTCATATTCTTTAATTGAAACGCATATGTTGTGTGTGCTTTATTAAAAGTATAAAAACTAGGTATGCATAAATGGTTATGAAGACATTTGAAACAATCATGGCTGCATTAATCATACTGTTAATATCACATTTTAATTCTACTGTTAATTAAAAACGTAATTGTGTTTTGGTAATGTCCTTAGTTATGAGAGTAAGAAAGAGATGGTTGCTTAGATACAGTTAATTTGAAGTGGTTATTTCAAAATTTTATTAAAAAAGAAAAAATATACATAATGAAAAGTGATACTTTGGTTTTCTGAATGTAATAATGGCGATATCTTAAGACAAGTTGACCTTCTAAATAAGTGTTTCTGCTATTTCCCTCTCCCATCAGTTTAAATAGTTATTATTTTGAAAAATTGTAAATTTTTATCCCTAACTGAGCTTATTTCTTTGGGAAGGACTACCAATTTTAGAATATATAACTTTGGGCCTATGTAAAATAAAACAAATGAGCTTTATTGCAAATTTAAAATAATGTGCTCCTATTACATAATTTATATTACTTTCAATATAATTTTAATCCTCATTGGGGGCACATAAAGATTTATTTGCAAAACTAAAACAAAATAAAGTAAGAATAAAGTTGTGGTCTGTCATAGAATTTACTAAAATATTACTCTCATATTACTTTCATAGAATAAATTAAGCCTTTGACAAATAGAATAGCTAAAAACAATTTCTACATTTAAAACTTTAATGGGAAAAATACAATTTGTTTTTAAATCTGACCAAAATAAAGAGTATTTCAATCAATTCCTTCTTATTTTTTTCTATTTAAAATTCTTGAAAGAAATTAAATTCTGGTTTGATCTAGTTCAGGAGCTATAAAAAAGTTACTTAGAATTAAAATCACTTAGAATTAAAATCCAAACTTATGAAAAAAATGAAATATTCATGTTGGTAGAGCATTCTGCATTTTGACTTTAGGATCACAGTTCTATTTACTTTCTTAGTTTTAATTAATACTGATCACTTTTCTGACAGTGCCTGTCATCTTTAATCCTTTATTCAGAAAGGCAGAGAACACTGAATAATCCAAACAGACACTGACCAATCAGGCACTAACCAACTGCAAAAGATGAATAAACCAGAGTAGATAACTGGCTCTGACAGCAACCAGTATCAGGTCTCCCTTTATCTTCTTTTCCACAGCCAGCAATCTTGGCTAGACCTTTATTTTCTTTTTCGTCATTGAAGTTGCCTCTTAACTGATGCCTTTGCCTCCAGTTTCTGATTATACCACACACACACATACACCTGTTTAAAAATATTATGTCTCATCATTTTGTTTCTCAAGACCCCATCTCTTATTAAGAACTCGCTTCAGGTTTCAAGGCCCTTAGTGATGGCTAATTTTAGGTGTCAACTTGACTAGATTAAGGCATGTCCAGGTACCTGGTAAAGCATTATTTCTGGGTATGACCATACAGATGTTTCCAGAAGAGATTGACATTTGAGTTAGTGGACCAAGTAATGGAGAGCCACCCTCACCCGATGCGAATGGGCACCATCAAGTTGGCTGAGGGCCTGTACAGAACACAAAAAGGTAAATTCATTCTCTCTCTCTCTCTCTCTCAGATTTTTTTTCCATTTTTTTATTTCAGCATATTGTGGGGGTACAAATGTTAAGGTTACGTATATTGCCCATGCTCCCTTTCCCCCTCGAGTCAGAGCTTCAAGCGTGACCATCCCCCAACGTTGCACATCTCGCTCATTATGTTTGTATATACTCATCCCCTCCTCCCCCCTCCCACCTGCCCAACACCCGATAAATGTTATTCCTATATGTCCACTGAAGTGTTGATCTGTTAATACCAATTTGTGGTGCTTGTTTTTCCATTCTTGAGATACTTCACTTAGTAGTATGGGTTCCAGCTCTCTCCAGGAAAATACAAGAGGTGCTATATCACCATTGTTTCTTAAAGCTGAATAGTACTCCATGGTATACATATACCACATTTTATTAATCCACTCATGTATTGATGGGCACCTGGGTTGTTTCCACACCTTTGCGATTGTGAACTGTGCTGCTGTAAACACTCGGGTGCAGGTGTGGGACCAAGAATTTCACCATCAGTTCCCCTGATTCTCAAGCCTTTGCACTTGCACTGATCCATGCTACTGGCTTGCCTGCTTCATCAGCTTGCAGATAGCATATCATGGGACTTCTCAGCCTCCTTAATTGCTCGAGCCAATTCCCCTCTCATCTCTCTGTATGTGCATCTTATTGGTTCTGTTTCTCTGAAGAACCGTGACTAATACACTCTTTTGATTTCGACTAATATACTTTTAATCATCTCACCTTTTATCTCTTGCCCTCACTTCTTTACTTGAGGCTCTCAACATGCTGCCTCAGATTTTGTGTACAGTACTTATTCATGCCATTTGGATTTTGCACCTGTTGCCTTCTCCTTCAGAATTGTAATCCTCCATCTTCCTTTGTCCCATATATGCAAATATATACAAATTAGGTTGTTCTTCCAGTCACTACACTGAGATTTCCCTCTTAGATTAGTCTAACTAATTAGTCTAACCTACATGCTTTACATGTAGTTTCCCTGGCACTTCCAAATGGGCTTTGCAACTTATGATGCATAAACACAATGAAATATAATACAGCTACTTAAAATGATAATTTTGAAGACTCTAGACTTTCATAAGATATGTCTGACACACTGTTAAATGAGGAGAAAAGCTGTAAATGGTTTTTCCTTAAATTTTTAATGTAGTGCTTTTCAAATTTTAGTGTGCAGAACACTCCCCAGAGATACTTACTAAAATGCTCACTCAGAGATTTTTACTCAACCGGTTCTACATAAGCCCTGGGAGTCTGCATTATTTTTTCAGGAGAAAGATTATCTCCTTTTTCCTTTACTTTAGTTTTTAAAAAACTTTAAGTTTTTTTTTTTAAATAGTAGAGACAATAATATAATAAATCTCCACTAACCCATTACCCAGCTGCAAAAATTTCCATCATTTTGCCAAACTTTGTATCTATATCTTTTTTCACTTTTGGCAGTCTGAATTGTGACAAAGCAGCCACCACAATGCTTCTTTATGAATAAATGATGATGTCTTCCCACTGAAGCAAAACACAGAGGTTGGAAAGTAAAAGACAAAGTGTTCAGATATGAAAACTATGTCCAGACACATGGAACAAACTGGAAGTAAAGAAGTGAGAAGACTAATATGTTTTTGAGAGAATTATCTTGACAGAAAATCTACAAACCTGGCCTGCAACAACCAGTGTCTTACCTCCAAAAACAATCTGTGGTTCCTGGAATGAGTACCAACGCGTGCTAGAAATTGTGTAACCACGAGAAAGGATGTTCTCTCAGGTGCCCACCTATATTTACGAATGCTGAACCAGAGGCCAAAGAGAACAATGGACCAGGGAGATTCTCTCAGAGGAGTGAACCCAAAGTTTCAAACTGGCTAACCAAACACTCATTCCATGCAAGGACTGGGACTATTTTTTACTCCTGCCCAGCAGGGGCAGGAATTATAGTGTTTCCCCACTCCTACCTTTTCTGTTTAGGAGGGTTGTAAGGATAATCTCTTTCCTCATATCCATTACTTAGTGTAGGTACTATGCTGAGTGTAGGTACCATGTCTTTCAGTCTGGAGGTTGCCTAATGATGAGACACCTTCTTAGGAGCCATGGAGTGGATTGTGTATTGATCAGGGGTCCTGGACATTAGGACAGATGCTGTAATTAGAATGTTGGACATTTTGGTTGCTTCTTTAGGAATTGAAAAGTATATATTCTTATAAGGAAGAGAGATGGTAGATGCTTTGTTGGACAGAGGGGAAAATTTACCAACACGATGTCTATTATCCCTTTTATCACTAACATAAACTGAGAATTTCTCAGTACCCTTGAAGATAGGGATGACCAATAAGATGTGTAAGTTTTGGTGTATGACATTTGGAAAAATTCTTGCAACAATTACTTGGCAAATAGAGAAAATTGTTTGAGCTTCAGTAGTCAAATTGAATCAACGTTGACCTTGTAAGTGGAAGCCACACACTAAGAACTGAGGAACAGAAAGAGCATAGTGATCCATGAGCATGATGTTTTTCCATTTGTTTACATCATCTGCAATTTCCTTCCTCAGTGATTCATAGTTCTTTTTGTAAAGATCTTTCACCTCCTTGATTAAATATATTCCTAGGTATTTTATTTTTTGTAGCTATTGTGAAAGAAATGTCCATACTACCCAAAGTGATTTAAAGATTCAATGTAATGCCCATCATAATACCAATGTCATTTTTTGCAAATCTAGAAAAAATAATTCTATGCTTTCTTTGGAACTAGAAAAGAGCCCAAACAGTCAAAGCAACCTTAAATAAAAGGAACAAATCTGGAGGCATCACTTTACCAGACTTTAAGCTATATTACAAAGCTATAGTAACCAAAACAGCACAATAATGCCACAAAAAAAGAGACATAGATCAGTGGAACAGGACTGAGAACTCAAATATGAAACCATCTACATATTGTCATCTGATCTTTGACAAAGTAAACGGTAATATACATTGGGGAAAAGAATCCCTATTCAATAAATGGTGTTAAGAAAATTGGATAGCCACATGTAGAAGATTGAAACAGGATCTGTATCTCTCACCACTCACAAAAATTAATTCAAGATGGATAACAGACTTAAATCTAAGACATGAAACCATAAGAATTCTAGAAGAAAATGTTGGAAAAACTTTTCTAGATATTGGCTTAGGCAAAGAATTTATGAAGAAGACCCCAAGGGCAATCACAGCAACAACAAAAATAAATGAATGGAACTTGATTAAATTAAAAAGCTTCTGCACTTCCAAGGAAACATTCAACAGAGCAAATAGATGACCTACAGAATTACAGAATGGAAGAAAATATTTGCATGCTATACATCTGATAAAGGGCTTATAACCAGAATCTACAAACAAATCAGCAAGAAAAAAATCAAACAACCCCTTTAAAAAGTGGGCAAAAGACATGAACAGAAGCTTTCAAAGAAAGATAGAATGGCCAATAGACATATAAAAAAAAATGCTCAGCATCACTAATCAATAGAGAAATGCAAATCAAAACCACAATGAGATCACCTAACCCCAGTGAGAATGGCTTTTTTCAAAAAGTACCAAAACAATAGATGCTGGCATGAATGCAGAGAGAAAGGAACATTTATGCACTGCTGGGGGGACTGCAAACTAGTGCAACCTCTATGGAAAATAGTATAGAGATTTCTTAAAGTACTAAACATAGACCTACCATTTGATCCAGCAATTCTAGTACTGGGTTTTTACCCAAAGGAAAAAAAAAAGTCAGTTTATGAAAAAGACACTTGCCTTAGAATGTTTATTGAAGCATAATTCACAATCGTAAAGATGTGGCATCGACCCAAGTGCCCATCAATTCATGAATGGATTAACAAAATGTGGTATATGTATACAATGGCATGCTACTCAGCCACAAAAAATGAATTAATACCTTTTACAACAATCTGGATGGAACTGGAGACCATTCTTTTAAGTGAAGTATTTCAAGAATGGAAAAACAAACACCACATGTATTCACTATTAAACTGAAACCAACCCATCAGCAATCATGTGCACAGATGGGAGTAAAACTCAATGGCAATAATGCAGGTAGGAGGAGGGAGGAGGGAATGGGTGAAACCATACCTAACGGTACAACATACACTATCTGGGTGATGGGCACACTTATAATTTTGACTCAAACAGTACAAAGCAATCAATTCATGTAACCAAAACATTTGTACCCCCTGTAATATTCTGAAATAGAAAGAAAGAAAAGAAGGAAGGAAAGAATAAAAGAAAAGAAAAGAAAGGGTCCATGATAATACCCTGAAACTACCTTGACAGATCTAGATCTCTTATCTCCAAATTTCTTTTACATAAGGGATAAAATTCTAACTTGATTAATTTTGGGCTCTGTTGTTAGCAATGAGATGCAATCATAACTGATACATCTATTGATTTTCATGGCCTGTTTTCCTATTTGTGGCTTTTATTGCCCTTTGAGGATTCTTCATATATTAAAGATAGTGCTACTTTTTAATTTATAAATATATAGTTAATATTTTTTCTCAGCTTGTTAATCTTTTAATTATAATTCACTATTACTCACGGACCAAAGAATTAAAGAAGCAAAGGATCTGACAGCGATCATGTTGATTGATTTTATTCAGATACACATTTCAAGATTGTTCTTTCTACCATTGCTTGCCTTAAATAAAGAAATGATTGCTCCTCAAGAAGGTTTTGCATTCTGGGATTGTATGATAAATGTAGACATCTGCCCACTTAGTGCTAATGAACAGGGATATTCCCTGTATCTGGGGAAACATGTTTGGTTTATTATTCTTAATTATTTCCCACCATAAGAGTAAAATAAAGTTGTCCAGCTGACAGAAATGTGGTAAAAAATGTTTTCATACATCTACTTTTCTGCACATCTGGTATCCCTTTGGCAGAGAGAATAACTAGAGGTAACATTCACTGCCATCCTCTGTGTGTATGAGCTCACCTCTGATACTGCCTTGTGGACATCCTTGTTAACCATCCATGGATGACACTGTTCATAATCATGTAAATATGAGCCCTTTGCTTGTAGACAAGTGAGACATGACCATGGTCCCATTAGTAGTCTTTGTGAATTATAGCTCAGGACATATATAAAGTGAATTTAGCAGCAGATCCCTTTGGATTTCTGTGTTTATAATCTAATGTCAGAGACCTCAATAAATTTTGGCAAACTGCATTCCCATTAAAATATAGCTGGAAAACCTATGGGCACCACACAGGAGAATTTTCACTTTGTTTTTTGTGGTAGAGAAGGAACATTTGGGGATAGCTGGCATAGTAGTTCACCCACTAGAAGAAAACTCCAGCACTGATTTTTTTCTACAATGGTTAAAGATTTTCACTTGATTATAGGATATGTCTTTTTGTTTTGAGCTACCAAACCCCCTTATTCCCCTTTTGTTGGTAAGAGAAGTCAGAGAGGAGGATTATCTGCATTTTGAAAATGTTGATCTACATAAATTATATGAAGGAAGATGGATGATTAATGCATGATTAGATGTATGTGCAAGAAAGTGAACTGGTATTTCTCTAGGATGGCATGTTTCAGACACAAGCTTGGGAACATGGCTAGAGTTTAATCTCTTGACAGTTGCATTCAGATCAGGAGCCCTATACCAGTGGTCCCCAACATTTTTGGCACCAGGAACTGGTTTCATGGAAGACAAGTTTTCCATGGACGGGGGTAGGGGAGGGTGGAGCTCAGGTGGTGATGCCAGTGATGGGGAGCAGCTGTAAATACAGATGAAGCTTCCCTAGCTCTTGCTAACCTCCTGCTGTGCAACCCCCCCCCCCCAATAAATGTCATGGAAGAAAATTTTTCCATGGCATGGGGTGGGGAGTAGGGGATGGGGGAGTGGGGGATAGGGGAGTGGGTGGAGCTCTGTGGCCTGGTCCCTAGCAGGCACAAACTAGAACTGGTTGGTGAAACCTAGGGTTAGGGACCACAGCCTTATATCATTCTCCATAGTATAGGGATGGTGGCAAAACCCTGGACTTTCACAGGAATCCCCTGATTAAAGGTTTTGGGAAATTTATTGCATAGACTGCTCACATGAATGCTGATGCCTGTATAGTTCCTTGTGCTCCTAAGGGGCTCATTTCCTTATATCTCTGAAAAATAATATATCAACTTTTTCATTGGCCCATTTGTATTTTTTGTGCACGATAATATTTTGATTATGATGGCTTTATAGTGTGTTTCAGCACTCAGGAGGGCAATTCCCACTCTTTGATATTTTTTCCATATTTAGATTAGAAATTTGTGGAATTTTGGTCTTTCATACACCTTTTAGAATAATTTTTGAGTTCTCCAAAAAAGGGTTTATTCATAATAATAATAATAAAATTAAAAACTAGCATTTATATGACTATATGAACCAGGGACTTTTCTAGGCACTTTTACACATATTAATTCACTTAACCATCACAAAAACTATAACAGGTAAATACCTTTATTATCTCATATTGTTTCAGATGATCACATAAAGGTACAGAAAAATTAAATAATTTAACTAAAGTTACTCAGTTAATATTGATATGGCTGAGCTTCAAACTCAGACTCTTTATTCAAAATGTTCTTTTATCAATTGTACTAAACTAAAAAGTTTTGATTTTTTTCATTCTTTGTTAATTTTCATACTTTTTAAATAAATAATTTTTTTTAGTTTGCATTCTTGTCCAATAAATTCTCATTTATAATTTTAGTTGTTACCGGGAATGGTATCCTGTTTTCTATTGCATTATCTGTTTGATTTAGGAGTTCTTTATACATTTTGGACACTTTGTCAATAACAGATATTATAATCATTTTCTCCCAGATTGTGCCTTGTCTTTTAACTTTCTATATCTTTTTTGTATCTAAATTAAAAATTTTAATATAGTCATATTTATCAATATTTTTCTGTATAATTTGCACACTGTCTTTTTCACAAAGTCACAAAAATATTCTCCTATATTTTCTTAGGAAATTTAAAAACTACTTTTTGTAATTGGTCTGTAATCTCTCTGGACTTTGTGGACTTTGTTTTTCTTTCTTTTTTTTTTTTTTGAGACAGAGTCTCACTTTGATGCCCAGGCTAGAGTGAGTGCCGTGGCATCAGCCTAGCTCACAGCAACCTCAAACTCCTGGGCTCAAGCAATCCTGCTGCCTCAGCCTCCCGAGTAGCTGGGACTACAGGCATGTGCCACCATGCCTGGCTAATTTTTTCTCTATATATTAGTTTGCCAATTAATCTCTTTCTATTTATACTAGAGACAGGGTCTTGCTCTTGCTCAGGCTGGTTTCGAACTCCTGACCTCAAGCAATCCGCCTGCCTCGGCATCCCAGAGCGCTAGGATTACAGGCATGAGCCACCACGCCTGGCCTGACTTTGTGGACTTTGGCAAGACAAAGAGAAAGAGAAAAGAGGAACAGATTTAAAAAAAACTTAAAGAATATTCTTCAAAGCCCCACCTGACACTGTCACTCTTTTGAAAACTGCTTTTTTAATTTAATAATATATTGTGACCATTTTTCTCTGTTATTAATGGATAATTAGCATTTCTTATATAAAATGTCATTATAATATGATATTCTTAAGAATTACATGGTAGAAGAGTAATTACTATTATAGCAAGAGATAGTCATGTAAGGTTATGGAGAAGAGCGAGGTTGGGGTGTTATTTCCATAACATGGCACTTACCAGCCTACAGGCTGGCAGTGCCTTCATGGCTCTGTCCTGTAGTTACAGTTACAGCTACATCTAGAGCTATCTACATAGAATTGCTCTCTCCCTTTATACCTCCAGGCCAAAGGGTGGTAAAGGCTACCCATTATTGCTATCTTCAGGCTGTTCCATCATCCCTTGTTAGTTTCTCTTAAACGTTTATACTTTCTTTTATATCATCCTTTCACACACTTTTACTAATTACTCCATTTCTGTGGGCATCTCTTTCTTACCAGGCCTTTTACTGATACATGTAGCTACAGAGGACGGTTCCTGGACAGGAACTGTGACTTTCACATACAAGCACTGCCAAATCATGGAGTGTCAGGGAGGGAGCCAGAGAGAGAAATGAATCTTTCCTCTCACTCTCTAATCTCTTCCTCATCTTTCCCTGGCCAAACCCACCCAAAAGCTGGAGTGCAAGGGAGCTCATTGATGCAGACCAGAGTTCAGCATCTTGGGACCGAGGGCAGTGTCAGAGTATATCTCTTGGGACAAAGGGAGAAGATTCAGCACATGCATCAAACTGCTAATATTGGTTCCCAAAGGAGGTGTGATTAGAAGGCAGGAAGAAAAGGAATTTTGTTCTTTACTTTAACATTTCCTTTTCGTTTCAATATAATCAAAGAAATGAAAGATTAAAAAAATATGAATGTGGTACATAGAGAAGAAGTGTGGGGGGCAGTGAGGGGGCAATAACTATAATAGATGACCAACACGCTCTCCTCTTTCTCTCTCTTTCTGCCCCCCTCTCCCTCCCCAATCCCCTTTATCCATGTGTCAATTGTTTTCTGGGGTTTTAAGTTCATGCCTAAATATATAAATCAATCTCTCTCTCTCCTCTCTATCTGTAAAAAGTACTCACAAAAAGAAGAGTGAAGGTATATGTATGGGGAAAGTATTATTTGACTCTCACAATCAGAGTTTAGAGAGTTGTAGTTTCCTATTTCCTATTTTCAGGTGTATACAGGCCCTATTTTGCTAATCAGGAGATAGACATTGAGGGAAATATGCAGATTATTCCATCTTTGTTTAAAAAGTTAGAATCTATTTCCTAGAGCGAAGTTGAGATATATTATGAGCATGGACATTTTTTCTTTCATCCTAGCTCCATTTCCACTTGTTCATTTTATTTTGGAGAATTTTCATTTCTTGTTTGTGGAAAATTTTATAGAGGATATAATAGTGGTAATTACTAAAATTATTGATTGCTTTCTATGTACTAGATGTTTTGTTAAGTGTTGTAATGCATTATTCTTCTTTTTTGAGAAAAGGTCTCTTTCTGTTGCTACAGCTAGACTGCAGTGGTGCTGTCATGGCTCACTGCAACCTCACACTCCTGGGCTCAAGTGACCCTCCTGCCTCAGCCTCCCAAGTAATGGGACTATAGGTGCACACCACCATGCCTGGCTAATTTTTCTATTTTTTGTAGACATAGGGTATCACTCTTGGTCAGGCTGTTCTCAAAATCCTGACCTCAAGCCATCCTTCCACCTCAGTTTCCCAAAGTGCTAGGGTTACAAGTATGAGGCACTGTGCCTGGCCCTAATTTCTTGTAATAATCTTATGAAAGATTTTGGGGGGCCTTAATAAATTAATTTGTTAATAAAATGCTCATAACTTGCAATTGGCTGAAACCAGTTAAAAGGATTTTCTAAATTATTGCATTTATTTTCTTCTCAAGATAACATCCAGTAAAAATCTGATATCTTTTACACTGGTTTTTCTGCCTTCTGTTGGTGATAATTTCTTTCTTCTGTCTCAAGAGTCTGAGTGTAGAAATGTCACCATTGAATGGTGAGGGGCTGACAGAATTTAATCCAGAGTCATGTCTCATGAGACTAAGTTTATTATTATGTGAATTGAGAGGTGAGGGGCTCTGCCTGGTCAGTGGTGTGAGGAATCCTCTTGCACTGGCTCTTCAGAGCCAATAAGGTACATTTCTTCCCAACTCAGTGCTCTGTGACATTACATTGCTAGTCTCAGTAGGTGTATTTATATTGCTGAAATTGGCAAACACCACAAATGAGGTTTTTCATTTACATTTTAATTTTGCTTTATTAATTTTTGTGTGTGTGAAAGATGTTTGCCAGCACAGTAACAGAGAGAAGCCACAGGCCACAGTGGAAGCAGGGAGACCAACGGAAGTGCTGTAATAAGGCAAGAGATAACACCTATCAAATGGGGGTGGGAGTGGGTAGGTAAAGTATAATCTGAAAAATGTTTAGGAGATAAAAATTAATAGCATGTGATAAAACTTATATCATTACATTTTACAAGAGACATAACTGGCTTAGAAAGATTCATTTGCCTACACTCACTTAACAAGCAAGCAATAGGGTAGGAATTTAAATTCTTACCTGCCTGATTCCAAATTGGGTGATTTTTTTTCTAAAGGACTATCGATCAATCGAAAGCTGCATTTTTCCATTCATTTGGATCACTAATAGAAATTAAGTACTCAGAATGGCTAATTAAACAGATGATGTTTAACTGTTCAGGGGCATTTTTCTGCTAACTGCAAGGGCATATGTTCTAGATCTAAATCTACTGATCTATGCATTCTTAAAGTCAATATGATCTATAGATTTGACACTATGCCCTCAAAGCAATGAGAGTCTGACCCAGGCAGCATTTAGACTTTGTCTGGGTGATGGGCCATCTTGACAATTTGATGAACATTGTATATACAAACATGCAAAAAATTTTGCTAACAATTTCAGAAAGTTTACATACCCTGTCCCTAAAGCTTACCATTGGCTTTTGGACCAAAATACTAAAATATTATATTATGATTTTCAGTAATAAAAATAAAAATTCCATAAAATTAAATACTTCAATTTTTAAAAAGATTTTGCTTATGTTACCAAATAAAAAATATATCTCCTTTAAAAAAATCCCAAATGACTAATTACATAGTCATTTTGTACACAGGCTATACACAGGAAAATATTAATTTTCTCTGATAGTTCTAACATACTGAACATTCATAGATAAATTAAGCATAACAAAATGGCGTTTTAGAACTTGAAGGTAACTAACAGATTTTTGTTCAACTCATTCATTTTACAGAGGACCAGCTCAGTAAATTACCTCTCCTTGTTCATACAAATAATTTATTTTGTCTGGAACTCAGACTTTCTGACTCTTAACTGAGGGACCGTTGAATGCACTATTCAACCTTAATGGAGATTATAAATTTCAAAAATCAAGGACAATTCATTTAAGAAAATTCTGATGACATTTAAGTAAAATGATTGTTGAAGTTGGGAAAGTTGTTTAAACCTCTTAATATATTACAGAATGTTAAAATAATGGCATAGCTTCTAATTGCAATTTCTTTTTTCTGTATAGGCAAAAAATAAAGATATTTTCTTTGAATTAGTTTATCGAAACCTGATAACTTGTGAATTAAAAAATTACATTGTACTTTATGAGGTGATAATGTTAATAAATATAGATATATTTAATAAGAAAATGAACTTTACAATAGGTAAAAATAAATTTCTAAATGTAAAATGTTTATTTTATTAAAATAATGTCTTTTACATGAAAATATCCTGAATTTAACTCTCACTTCTTCTCACATATTTTACTTCTATTTTTTATTAGCACTATTAACAAGCTTTTATTTGTACTATCTTTGGATTTTTTAATATATATTGACACTTAATTATTAAATTAAAAATTAAATTCTGTTGCACATTCAATACTGTTAAGTACTGACTTACCTCATGGTTTAAAAACTAAAGTTCTTAGAAATCCCCTGTTTAGTAATATAACTTTTCCTTCTTTATGTTCACAGCAATACTTTAATCATCAGGACCTGACTGAATGTTATATGAGCTCTTACTATTGAATTATGATAATTCTATATGCCAGGAATGGCAAATAGGTTTTCTTCAATGGCTGAAGCTCTTTAGCACTTTCTGAAATATTGTTTTCTGAGACTCATCTAAGCTCAGCGGAAGTGTTTCCTTGATTGATTAGTGATGCCTGTAATAGATGTAGGACAGGAGAGTACTGGCATGCATGCCACATATTTGATATGCCTGTTCTAAATGATTTATTTATTTTTCTCTCTATATATTAGTTGGCCAATTAATTTCTTTCTATTTATTGTAGAGATGGGGTCTCGCTCTTGCTCAGGGTGGTTTCGAACTCCTGACCTCAAGCAATCCTCCCTTCTTGGCCTCCCAGAGTGCTAGGATTACAGGCATGAGCCACCGCACCTGGCCATGTTCTAAATGATTTATAGAAAAACTTAAACTTCAATGCATGTGGAGGACAAGAAATTTTAGTTGATAGTATTTACTGATTACCATATAGTTAACCAGAAAAAAATTTTGTTCCAAGATATGAAGATGAAAATACTCCTAAATACCATATACTTGCCTTAGTAATTCCTAACTGTAAGAATCTTATTTGATACTTCAATATCTGTTATACATCAGAATCATCATTTTAACTTTCAGTTTTCTTAGAAATGACACTGTTAATCTGAATGAACTTTAGGACATCCACTATAAATTGTTTCTTTGCCATTTGTTGAATTGCTTACTGTATTCCAAATACTTTATTTTATTTAAAGATTTCTAATAATAAATGAAGAAGAAAAATAAATACTGTTATTAATGGCCTTAGATAATCACAGTTTTAGTACAGAAATCACCAATATCTGGAAGCACAAGGTTTTTATTGTCACAATTCTTTGTAGAGGCATTTTCCATACAAATTGAATAATTTCAGGAGAAAAAATATACTTAGTGGCAATAAAACCTTTTGGGGAAAACTAAGATCTACGCAATCATTTAAATAAAAGGTGGACGTCCCCAATTCTTTACCAGAAGGTATAACTAGCTAAGATCTTGTGATACTGAAATCAATTTTAAGCCCAGAAAGTTAAGTCAAATTTCAGGTCAAACTGATTATAGTATGGCCAGTATACTGTACACAGTACATTCTCCACAGTACAGCTTTCTCAATTACATGAAGATCAAAAGTTTCAGATTTTCAGTCAGGCAGACCTGGGTTTGAAGCTTTGGGCAAATTACTTAATTTCACCAATGCTTTTTCTTGATTTACATGAGGCCAAGAGTAACTCCTGTGTGAGAAAACCTTTGGAAAATCCAATATTGTATACTGCTGCTGCTGGTGGTGGTGGTGGCGTCTTTTACCATTTGTCAAACAGCAAGCTTTTCTTCATCTGGAGGAAGATGAGCTTCATAAAGTGCCACCAGCATTCATAAATTATGGTACTGCAAGGCAATAAGGAAAGAAAGAGATGTATTAAATGTTCTGCAAAATTTCTTATATCTTTTGCTCTCTGTTTTGGCAGATGAGACATATTAGCCACTCTGTAATATTTCTCTCAGTGAATAGATGAGATCCTTCTCTCAGTTCTCAAGTTCAGTTGAATGCCATCACTGTCAGTCATTTAGGTTACAGCATAGCGGGGCAATGGGGCATTGGGACCAGCTCATACTGGCATGTGAGAACTCAGTGCACACTTGTCAACTCTGGATTTCATGATATAATGTTGGTGGCTTGAGATTGTCCATGCTGAGAGTATTTACACCACAGAAACAGGCAAATGCTACCAATCATTCTCTTCTCTCCCATTCTCCTCTCCCACTAGAAATCAGGTTGGTAAACATTTACTAGCCCTCCACACTTGTGGATGTATTAAAGGATTTCCAGGCAGAGTTGTGAGGTTTTTTGGACTAAGTCACTGTAAACATTAGCGGAAAGTATACTACATTTAATATATTCCAGATAGAAGCTTAATTAATTAATCCATCTAAATATCCTTAGGAGTCAAGAACAAACATTAGAAACTTTTATAAAGCTCTCAGGGAAAAAGAAATAATTTACCCCAATTTACAGAGGACCTGACATGAATATATGTACATTTCAGATACTAAATAATTTGAATAGCAGTATTTGTATTTACTATGTATTAACTAACAATATTTTTATATATACTATAAAGTTCATTGTTGTTGTGTTTAATCTTCATGCAGTCTGTACTCTTACAAAACAGGCAAGTATTTAAAAAATGTTTGCAGACCATAGTCTTATAATGGGATCAGACATTCTATCATCTAGTGATTTACAAAATCACTGTGAGAGTTCTTTCTTTCTTATAAGAGTACATGCATTTATACCTCATAATACCTCATACAAGGCTTGAAAATGAAGGCACACACATTATGTTCCCTTAGTAATGTGTGTTGACAGCTCCATTACATTACCTGTGTACCCACACACACTAAAACATAGTGGGTCACTGACCTCTTACCCTCTTTCCAACTAAAAAGCACAGTGTAAATGGATGCCCACCTTCCTACAGAAAAAGAATCATTTTTTGCTAGGTGTAGATTACAATTCAGTGAAAGCTAATTTAACATCATTATGTTCAGTATGAAAACACCCATTCATAGGACCTTTTAGTTTTCAGGGCAATGACTCATGTAAAGTTTTTACAAGGTGACTGTATTACCCACAGATGAAGTGTTCACTTTAGTGATAATAAGTAGCCAGCTTGTGGTTTAGAAATTTTTGATCTTTTCCTTTTTTAATCCATAGTGTCAATGAATTGCAGAAAAGGCTTTGTAATACCATTTGAATTTACTTTTACATGACTTGGATATATCCATCCAGTCTAATTAGAGATTTATGTTCTCTATAAACTCAAACCAAAGAAATTATTTTGATAAAATATTCCTCTGTCTAATTCTATTCTGCCTTTAATATAATAAGTGCCTAGAGAGGTACATAATTCTTGGTCAATAATATTTCTTTGTCCTATTAGTTTTTCTGGTATAAGGTTGTTTGTATATGTTTCATTGAGGAAATAATTGCAAATCAGGAGAGTTTGGGGGAGGGAATAAAAACTGAGGGTAACAGGTGTGGAGTATTGAGAAAAAAAGCAAAATTATTTTTCCTGAATTATTCGTTTTGACTGCCTGTATGATTCTAACAACAAACAGCTTAAATCTCTAACATTTTTTTTACTTGCTTAGTTCAATATTGAGTTGTCGAAATAGATGAGAAGCGACTTTGACTAAACCACTTTTTATTTGCTTAATGAAGTGAAAATGTGATGTTTATTATTATTTCTCAAATGAAACTACCCATCGGTAGTTACTGCCCAAGTCACAAATTGTTAAAGTGGTGTTTATTTATCTGGATGCTTGTACTGAACACGAAAAGTTTACTTATGTTTTTATAAGTATATAGGTATAATAAGTTTTGTATATTTAAAGAATTTTTGTTTATAAAAGAAATTAAATGTAGTAATATTGTCTGAAATCACTCATGCAGTATTCCAGATATTCATATTGGTCAACTCAGAGACGTATTTATTTGGAAGCCTCATGAAAAATGTATGACTCAGCAGAGAACCTATGAAGTTTTCAAAAGAGTAGAATTCTGTTCCTACAAAATTAATACTGAGTTATTGTGTATATATCTCCACAGTTTGACAAATCAGTACAAAGCACACAGGCATGGTCTTTGTTAAGATCAGGCACATTTAGCACAAAAAAGGATTTTCTATTCCCATAGCCTTTGAAAATGTGACCATTTCCCTAGATATCGGTTATGAACAACAAAAAGATCAACGAATTCATTTTTAATAATACAAAATCCTTAATGATATGGAAAAACAATCTCTAGAACACCATTTCTCCTCCAGTAGCACTAGTAACATGATATTCAATTACAGAACTTATTGATGGCATTCTTGGAGGGCAATCAACCAATGGAAAAGCATTTTCGTGACTCAGACCATATATTTTTTTGTCTTTCATATTTAGATCACAATTCACATGAAATTAATTATTTTAAATAGTGTGAGGTAAGAAAAAGATATGTATTTTACATGTGGATGTCCAATTAATCTATCATCTTTTTTTTTGAAAGGACAATGCAGTCCACCCTGTTTTTCAGTGACCAATTATTTTTTCATAAATTATGTTTTCATAAATTTGTAGACTTATTTCTGGACGTGCTATTCTATTTCATCATCATATTTTTTTTTCTTTCTGCTCTAATTACATTCTGTCTTAATTACTGTTCTTTTATAATAATTCTTGCTCTCTAATAGTGTAAATTTTTCTTTTTCAATTTTTTTGATTATTCTTTTATTTATATTTCCATATATATCACATCATCAGCATGTCAGCTTCCAAAAAAAAAAATGAACACGTTTGTTGTATTTTAAACTTACATATCAACTAGAAAAGAATTGATACAATTACAAAATTTTGGTTCTTTGCATTCCATGTATATTATAGAATTTCATTCTATAAAAGAACCAAGAATAAGAGAATGGTGAAAATAAAGAACTACACTATCAGATGGTAATTTGAAGACCTCATTCTTTTTTTTTGAGACTGAGTCTCACTTTGTTGCCCAAGCTAAATTGAGTGCCGTGGCGTCAGCCTAGCTCACAGCAACCTCAAATTCCTGGGCTCAAGCAATCCTTCTGCCTCAGCCTCCCAAGTAGCTGGGACTACAGGCATGAGCCACTATGCCTGGCTAATTTTTTTCGATATATTAGTTGGCCAATTAATTTCTTTCTATTTATAGTAGAGGCGGGATCTTGCTCTTGCTCAGGCTGGTTTCCAACTCCTGACCTGGAGCAATCCACCTGCCTCAGCCTCCCAGAGTGCTAGGATTACAGGAGTGAGCCACCACGCCTGGCCACTAGCTATCATCTTGTTGCTGTTTTTTTAGTAGTAATCCATATTATATTTTCACTCTCTGGGAATTTTTAAAAGTTGTTTTTTGTCTTTGGTTTTTAACAGTTATAATGTTGTGTGACTAAGTATACATACACTTAGCCTTTCATATCCATGGTTTCCGTATCTGCAGATTCAATCAACCCCAGATTGAAAATATTAAAAAATATTAAAAAAAGAACAACAAACAATATAATAATAATGAAAATAATACAAATGAAAATAAAGTATTTACATAATATTTACATTGTATTGGGTATTATAAGTAATCTACAGATGATTTAAAGTATATAGGAGGATGTACATAGAATTTGTATAAATACTATGCCATTTTATATGAGAGACTTAAGCATCCATGGATTTTGGTGTCTGTGAGGACTCTGGGACCAAACCCTGGCAGATATCAGGGGACAGTTGTATATATTTTTACATATCCTGTTTGAGTTTCCCAAGTTTTCCTGAGTCTGTGGTTTGATGCTAGTTTTTCAAAATTTTTAGCCATTATTCTTTTTCAAGCATTTTTTCTCCTCAATTATCTCTCTCTTTGTTTTTGACAAAGAGAGTTATCTCTCTCTACGTTCTTTATATTTCACTACCATTTTATACATGTTCCTTGTCATCTCTTTGTACTTTTTTTCTGGGAAGGTTGTCTTTATTCTGGATATTTTTTCCTGATATATTTTCCAATTCTGTACTTCCCTTTTTAACTGTTAGACCCATCCATTAAAATCTTAAAATAGATTATTGACTTATTTCATTCCTTAGCATTCTGGAAGGAACAAGTAAAAAACATAAGGCTATTTTTGTTAAAGGTTCCAATATAACAATTTTGTTTGAAAAGTAATTAAAATGTTTATATGAAAAACATGGGAATATTTTCATGAAAATATAAATTCAAGGGGAAAATGATGTTTTACTTCCAAAAGTCACTGAAAATTTGGTTTTCATAAAGCTCTTTTTTATGTTCAGTTCTTTATTTACTATATCATACAACACATATCACAAAAAATGATTATCATCATTATTTGCTACTTTAAATTTGGCAAAGTTCATGGACAATAGGGATAAAACTATTAGAATTATTACTATATTGATCTTTTATAACCACTTAAAATTTCAATCCTATAATAAAGTACATTAAAATTTTTGTCTTTTGAAATATCTTTTAAATATATTTTCATAATGAGATTTTGTTTTATAGTATGAAAAGTTTGTTTGTTTATTTATTTATTTATTTATTTATTTTGAGACAGAGTCTCGCTTTGTTGCCCAGGCTAGAGTGAGTGCCGTGGCGTCAGCCTAGCTCACAGCAACCTCAACCTCCTGGGCTCAAGCAATCCTGCTGCCTCAGCCTCCTGACTAGCTGGGACTACAGGCATGCGCCACCATGCCCGGCTAATTTTTTTCTATATTTATTAGTTGGCCAATTAATTTCTTTCTATTTATAGTAGAGACGGGGGTCTCACTCTTGTTCAGGCTGGCTTCGAACTCCTGACCTCCAGCAATCCGTCCGCCTCGGCCTCCCAGAGTGCTAGGATTACAGGCGGGAGCCACTGTGCCTGGGCAAAAGTTTATTTTTAATTCAGTAAAATAAAAATGCTCTTCAATCATGAATTTGAAGATTCATGAGATTGAATTTACATACCATTTAGAATAAGAGTAAATAACACTCTTTTAAAAGACACTTTCTGAGGTACTATATCTTCAAAGCAATTTCTTTGAACTCCCAAAATATAAGGTACACAAATAAAAGTTTGCCTTGCTATTAGAGGTTTTAGAAGAATCACTCTCTTTGGTAAGTTTAAGAAGGGCAATGTGAACTCTGATTTTAAAAAATTATAAAATAAGTTTAAATAGTTAGATTAGTTTAGAGACGAAAAGTAATTTGAGCCACATTATATCATCAAAAGGAAACATTTAGTAGAAACATTAACAATTTGAATTTTAAATAAAAAAGCTTAAAGGATAAAATACAAAAGCTGTCAAGAAATAATATATTTTGAACACTTTTATTGAAGTCAGTGTTAGTGACATAATTTTTGGCATCATCCTGCTTCATCAGCATTGTCTTAACAATGATGCAGATGTGCTGCTATTTTAGGGTAGCCAAGTTAATCCTAGGTAACATGTATTTTGCTCATAGAATAGGCAGCCAGTCTAAACACATTTCCTCCTATAAGCTGGCCTATTGAGAAATAACTCATCTTATATTCTAGGATTCCGAATATTGGATCATTGTTTTCACCTAAGTCACAAACATCAAATTAACAACTGTGAATGTAGCATTGGTCTGGGCAAAGATTTTTCAGTAAGACTTCAATAGCACAGGTAACCAAATGCAAAAATGGACAAAGGGGCTCACGTCATGCTAAAAAGCTTCTATTAACACATAGTAAAGGAAACAATCAATGAAGTAAAGAAAAACCCCATAGAATGGAGGAACATATTTGCAAACTATTCATCTAACAAGAGATTAAAGGATGGAATTTATGAAAAGCTTAACTCAATAGGAAAAAACAAATAATCTGATTTGAAAAATGATCAAAAGACCTGAACAGAGATTTCTCAAAAGAAAACATACAAACGTCCAACAGGTATATGGAAAATGCTCAATGTCACTAATCATCAGAGAAATGCAAATTAAAACCACAATGAGAAATCATCTCACCCCAGTTAAATGGCTTTTATCAAAAAGATAGGCAATTATGAATGCTGGCAAGGATGCATCTCTTTTGGTGAGAATGTAAATTATTACCACCGCTATAATAGAACTGCCATATGATTCAGCAAAACCACTCCCGGGTATATATCCAAAGGAAATAAAATCAGTATATTGAAAAGATAGCTGCATGCCCATGTTTATTGCAACATTCTATTGTGAATATTGTGAATATTGCCAAGACATAGAATCAAACTAAGTGTCCACCAATGGATGAATAGATAAAGAAAATGTGCTACATATATTCAATGGAATATTATTCAGCCATAAAAAAACTAAATTTTGTCATTTACAACAACATGGATAGAACTGTAAGACATTATGTTAAATGAAATAAGCCAGGCACAGAAAGACAAATATTGCATGTTCTCACACATATGTGAAAGCTAAAAAAAGTTGAACTCAGAAATATACAGTAGAAAGATGGTTACCAGAGGCTAGGAAAGGTAGTGGGAGGGGGGATAAGAGGAGATGGTTAGTGGTTATAGAAATACAGTTAGATAGAACGAATACGATCTAGTGTTTGGTAGAACAATAGGGCAACTATAGTTAACAATAATTTACTATATATTTCAAAATAACTACATGAGTGAATTGGAATATTCCTAACACAAATAAATGATAAATTCTTGCAGTGATGGATACCCTAATTACCCTGATTTGATAATTACACATTATATGCTACTATCAAAATATTAGATGTACCTTATAAATGTATACAATAATTATATACCTAGAATAATTAAAAGTAAAAATACAAATAAAGATGAATGACTCCCTAAAATACTGGGTGGCTAAAATCAAATTTTAACTTTTTACTGCCTTGATTATTTACAGATAACTCAAAATTTTACAATATGCCATGGAAAAACTAAAGAAAATAAAAGAGTCAAGAAAATTCTTAACCTAACACTTATTGTGCATTTTCTATGCACCAGGCATTATGCCAAGTATTTTATACTACCTTATTTAAGTTCCTCAACATGTCTGTGAGTTAGGTCTTTTGTTATTCCTCTTTGACAAATAAAGAATCTGAGGTTAAAAGAGATGAACTTCCCAACATCTCATAGCCAGTTAGTGGCAGATCTTTGGCTTTAACTCTAAAATTTGGGCTTGTTATCACCATACAATATTACTACAGATGAATAGCATTTTCATAAACATTCAGAACATAGAGAACTTTAGGCTTTGTATGTAAGAGTATTCTAAAGGTAATTTAATTCATCCATTTTTATGGCATACTACAAGTTTCTGATTTAATTCTAAGTTAATTTTTAAAACTTTATCATAGCTTATGTCATGATTGGATGCTTCAATAATGTATATATAAGGCTAATATTAATATCACCACTTGTATGAGTCAAGTTTGTATTTCATAATAAAGTTCTGGTTTTCTGATTGAATTTATTATTCCTATTCTTGTCCTTGATGCTGCAATTAGCTGTCTTTGCCCACAAACAAACAACCTGCCCAAAGCAAAATCAAAGAAATAGATAAAAACAAATATGTTAATATATAGTATATAAGTATAGATACAATATGTTATACTATATAATTAAAATAAAGCAATTTTTCCCTACATCTTGAAAGACTTCCACAAATTTGTAATTTTGAGGTCCTTAAAAATGTTTTAAAATATCTTCTGAAATTTTCTGTTTAGAAAATCTCTGGAAACTAAAGTTTTAAGTATCACTCGTCACTCTTATGTGGAGCCCCAATAGTTTTTACTCTGTAGAAAAAATTGCAATTTGGTAATAGAAATGCATATAACCACACCATAGACCTCCCAGGCTTTATTGTCTGAAATTTTTACTAAAAAAAAAAAAAAAAAAAAAAAAAAAAAAGCCTAAATTTTGTCTTAACATTTCTTTAGTAAAAGAAAGAATATAAAAACTGTAGGATATCATAGATATATAAATTTCATTTCTATTTAAGAATTAAACTTCTTATTTGAGCATGAAATAAGTGTGTTTTGCAAATAGCTGTCTAAAACAAAGTCCAAAAATTTGAGATTTTAACTCTATGTTATACTATTTAGCATATCAGATTATATAAAATTCATGCAGTAAACATAGATTTTAAAATCCTGTGGTTTTTCTTCGCCAAATGATAAACAAATATATTCTGTAGCAAAACTATTTCTTTGCACATAACAGAATCCATTGTAAGTCTTAAACTTCAATGAATACAAGAATAGGACAGGAAATTAAATTAAAAATAGAATTTCCTCATTATATCCCCAATATTCTGGAATGGGGCTCAGAAACTGTATGTTTAATAAATACTCAGTATGCCTCATTCAGGAACTCTGCAATTTATACTTGATGATACACTGATCAAGTTTTTTGCCAAAATTTTTAGACTAGATTATTAATACTAATGCGGAAAGATCAATCAGCAAATATACTATTTAAATGTATACGTTTGTGTTTAGTATTGTAATCTCTTCCCTCTTGAATGATGATATAGCTCTGGAGTCAGTCCAAATTGTATTTAAATCATACCTCTAAAATGTACTGTTTTGGGATTAGAATTCTAGAGGAAATGTTGGAAATACTCTTCTAGACATTGGCCTAGGCAAAGAATTTATGAAGAAGACCCCAAAGGCAATCACAGCAACAACAAAAATAAATAAATGGGACCTGATCAAATTAAAAAGCTTCTGCACAGCCAAAGGAACTGTCAAGAGAGCAGACAGACAACCCACAGAATGGGAGAAAATTTTCCCAAGCTACATATCCAGTAAAGGGCTGATAACTAGAATCTATTTAGATCTCAGGAAAATCAACAAGGAAAAATCAAACAACCCTATCAAAAAGTGGGCAATTTGCTTATTTTGGACAAGTGGACATTTGCTTATTTTGGGGATTTCTTATTTTTTTTTACTTAGGTTGTATTAGTGTGCTTTTGTCTACTTGAACAAAATTTTAGTTACTCTTCAGTTTTTCATTCCCATATTCATTCATTTATTCGTTTTCTCAGTATTTATTGTGTGGAAACAATTGACATCAAACTTGCAAAGTCCATGATATTTGCTGCCAAGAATCTCAAATCTTTTGGATATTGGAGTCTTGGTAGAGATGACTGCTAGAGTTGACATATGAAGAAAAAGTGCTGAATCTTTACAAATTAGGTTTACCCATAGGAAATCTCTGAGGATTTATGTGTCTTGTTTTAAATTCACTGAAAGAAATGTAAAGATTGATGAAATAAAGAAATAAAAGTAGACCTACCATTTGATACAGC
The DNA here is from genome assembly GCF_040939455.1 of Microcebus murinus. NCBI lineage: Eukaryota > Metazoa > Chordata > Mammalia > Primates > Cheirogaleidae > Microcebus > Microcebus murinus. The sequence goes on from NC_134108.1 coordinate 87,053,269, forward strand.
AATCCCACTACTGTGTGTCTACTCAGAGGAAAATAAGTCATTTTATAAAAAAGACACCTACACTCACCTGCACTGTTTATGGCAGCACAAAAACATGGAAAAAACCTAAGTGTTCATTAATCAATTCATGAGTGGGTATAGAAAATGAATACTACACTGAGTACTACTCAGTCACAGGAAGGAATGAACTAATATTTGCATCAACTTGGATGCAACTGGAGACTTATTCTAAGTGAAGTATCTCAGGAATACAAAAACAAATACCACTCGTTCTCACCAACAGTAAGTGGGAGATAAACAATGGATACACATGGGCGTAAAGAGGTGTTAACGACATTGAAAACCAAGAAGAGAGGAGGGTAGGAGAGAGGTGAGGGGCAAAAACTTACCTATTGGGTACAACGACCACTATTCTGATGACAGGCACACTAAAGCCCTGACTTTAGCATTAGACCCATGTAACCAAAACACTTGTACTCCCTTAATATTTTGACAAAAAAGCAACGTAAGGAAGTTTCCTGTATAGATCTATATTTGAAAAACATTAGCAGAAAGCAAAAGCAAATGGCTTGCCTGAATGTTTAGTGTGTTGCAGGCACTTGGTACATAGGTGCAAGGTTGCATATGAACTTCATTTTGGGGGTGAAAGATACATGAGCTATTAAACATCAAGGACTAGGTCTTGGCCATATAATATTACCAGGCCTTGACACAGTCTTTGCACATAGCAGATATATGATAAAAATTGTTGAATGGCTTATTGGTTTGGAATTCATTATAATCCCCATGCAAGAACAAAGTTTTGTGACTTAAACTGCATGAACTTGTATCCATGGTTATATTTCAGGAGGCTTGTGAACTCTTTGAAACGTAGGCAAACATTACATGTGTTTATGAGTATTTTTCAGGGGAGGTGTGGGGGCAGAAGCATCCTTTCAGAATGCATTGAAGATGATCTTTTGGGGTATGGGAAAATATTAGAAATTCTTTTTATATTTATTTATTTTATCCTTCCTGAATTTTCATCCCGGGAGTATATTTTATTATTTATTCATTCTATACTTCTATAATTCTAGTAGCTCTATCTCAAAGAAGTTTTTGGCCCTACGCTGGAAACTCTGCTAGGTCATAGTAGGAAGTATGGATCTTTTCTTAGTCTCAGCTGGGATCCATTTAGGACTCAGGGCTGTGCTCCAAAGACAGCAGGCTTGTCTCTACAGCTCCTTCTGTTTTGGAGGAATGAGTCTGTGAGCTATCATTACTGAAGGCAGTATATCTCAAATTTATATATGTATAAACCCTCTTAAAAGAAAAAAGTTTTATGTGTAGCCCAATGATGAGGTGAAATCTTTTAATTATACCTTAAAAGTGTACAAACTTAACAGTAGCATAAGTTCTTAATGTTCATAGTTCTAATAAACCTACGAAACAAAATATTTACAAAGATACATAAACAATATAACAAAATTATAAATATAGATTATATGTAAATATATAAGTATATAAAACCATTTCAAATTAACAATATTCTTATTTTAAAATGTTTTATTAAAGTGCAACACACATACAATAATGTATATGAATTATGTATATAGTTATATCAAATTTATATTTAAATTCACCTGAATAATAACCTTAGGGGTCGAGATATAAGATATTTACAGACACATTTTGTTTGGTTGTACTTCACTTTGCAGATATTGTGTTCTTTATAAATTTAAAATTTATGGCAAGTTTGAGTTGAGCAAGTCTATTGGTGCCATTTTTCCAACAGCATATGTTCTTTTTGTGTCTCGGTGTTACATATTGGTAATTCTCACAATATTTCAAACTTTTTCATAACTATTATATCTATTATGCTGATCTTTGGTAAGTGATCTTTGATATCAGTATTGTAATTGTTTTGTGGTGCCATGAACTGCACATGTAAAAGACAGTGAACTTAACCAGTAAATGTTATGTATGTTCTGATCAGCGATTCTCCCATTTCTCTCCCTCTCCTTGGACCTCCTTATTCCCTAAGAGACAACAATATTAACATTAAAGTAGTTAATAACCTTACAATGGCCTCTAAGTGCTCAGGTGAAAGGAAGAGTCACATGTCACTCATTTTAAATCAAAATCTATTACTAGAAACCATTAAGCTTAGTGAGGAAGGCATGTTAGAGACAGAAAAAAAAGATTTTTTCAAAATATTACTGCTAATTGACAATGCACCCAGTTACCCAAAAGCTTTGATGGAGAGGTACAAGGAGATTAATATTGTTTTCATGCCTGCTAATTTGTATTAACATCCATTCTGTAGCTCGCAGATCTAGGAGTAATTTTAACTTTTAAGTCTTATTATTTAAAAAATGCATTTTGTAAGGCTATGGCCGCCATTGCGATTCCTCTGATGGATCTGGGCAAAGCCAGTTGAAAACCTTCTGGAAAGGATTCATCATTCTAAATGCCCTTAAGAACATCTGTGATTTCTGGGATGAGATCAAAATATCAACATTAGCAGGCGTTTGGAAGAAATTGATTTTAACTCTCATGAATGACTTCAAGGGGTTCAAGACTTCAGTGCAAAAAGTCACTGCAGATGTGTGGAAATAGCAAGAGAACTAGAATTAGAAGAGGAGCTTGAAAATGTGACCGAATTCTTACAGTCTCATAATACAACTTGAGTGAATGAGGAATTGCTTCTTATATGTGAGCAAGGAAAATGGTTTGTTGAAATGGAACTTACTCCTGGTGAAGATGCTGTGAACATTGTTGAAATGAAAACAAAGAATTTAGAATATTTACATAAATGTAGTTGATAAAGCAATGGCAGGATTTGGTAGGATTGACTCCAATTTTGAAAGAAGTTCTGGGGGTAAAATGCTATCAAACATCATTGCATGCTACAGAGAAATCTTTTGTGAAAAGAAGAGTCAATTGATATGGCAAACTTCATCGTTGTCTTATTTTAAGAAATTGCCACAGACACCTCAGTCTTCTGCAACAACCACTCTGATTACTCAGCAGCCATCAACATGGAAGCAAGACCCTCCACCAGTAAAAAGATCACACCTGGCAAAAGGCTCAGATGATCGTTCACATTTTTTCACAATAAAATGTTTTTTAATTAAGATATGTACTTTTTGAGTACATAATACGATTGCATACTTAGACTAAAGGATAGTGTAAACATAACTTTTATATGCACTAAGAAACCAAATAATATGTTTAACTTGCTCTATTGTAATATTTGCCTTATTGTGGTGGTCTAGAGGTGAGCCCTGAGTATCTCTGAGATATGCCTGTATAATACCCCAAATGACATTTCCTTTCTTAGTCAATACAGTCCACCATCCACTCCCTTGCCACAGATTTTGGCACTAACTAGTTTGCAGTTAGTTTTGCCTCTTCCTGAAATTCATACAAACAGAATCATACAGAAGACATCCTTTTGTGTCTCCCTTCTTTCCCTTAGCATATGTCTTAGGGATTCTCCAAAACAGTATTATGGCAATATAACAAATAAATCATTTTTGCTGAAATGCATTTGTTCCTGGAAAGATGAGCACAAGACTGATGACCAAAGCCAATGCTTTGCTGCATTTGGCATTCCTAGAGTAACACATGCCTTGTGATTGTACGATTCTTCCACCATTTTTGTCGCTCTATTTTTTAGATTATCATCATCATAAAAGTACAAAATTAAAAATTTTAACAAATTACTTGTGGGTCTGTAAAATTTGTGGACCTCAATTTGGAATATAGTAACTTAGAAGGAGAAATTTTCTCCTTAGAAAATTTTCTCCTTAGAAAATTAGAAATTTTCTAATACCCAACTAAATAAAAACTTAGACATATGAGTAAAACCTTGTTAGACATATGCCTTCCTAGGGGCCTTTACCTGGAAAACTCTTTCAGAAGGGGAGAAGCAAAACATCTCTTTCACCACTTCACAACTTGTCTAAGAACTGGTGCTGATTCTAGAACACATTTGTTTTTAGCTAATGGGTTGTTTACTTTTAGCTTACTTGGACAAAATTTGAGCTTATGCCATTAATGCTGACAATACTTGCAGGTTCTTCAGAAACTGCATCTGTGTTCAGCACTATATTTCAGAGAAAGTTACAATGGGGACACTGCAAATAACTAGAACAATACCCATAATGTCAGGATAATGGTCTTCTTTTGTAACCGAGCGAATTGATAAAAAGGATTGACATTAGCCTAGCTTTGCTCTCAGGAGGGTTGTTAGGAAGGCTATGTAATGAAATTGGGGACAATAAAAGGACCCTGTCATGCCATTTGTAAAATTCTTTATAGCAGCACTTGAAATTAAATGCATTCTTTATAGCTATGCTTATATTGTAGTTTTATTCAAGTACTTATTTTGAGATCTTTGGGGAAGAGTGTTCTTACAGGCATGGAGAAAGTTGTAAAAGTGAAGTGAAAGTAGAAATAAATAAATGATTGCACTTAAATAGTATTTCTCCAGTTTAGAATGCTCCAATAGAGACAAAATAAACCAATAATTAATAATTTGTCAGTTACAAAATAACTTATTTCCTTTATTTATGTGTAGAGTCAAGCTGTCTTTTAATCTCAGAAAGAAAACAAACACAAGCATGCTCAAATTCATACTATTGGAGGAAGCTTCTTGAATGTAAAATGCATTTCAGTGGTTTTACATGTTGAACACAACAATTTCATCTTTTACTGAAAAATTATAATATAGTATGAATCATAATAAACAGGTTGGGTAGTTTTTATTACTTTAATCCCAAATGGCCATGTAATGAAATAAAAGTTCTAAATCTTCCTTTAGACTTGACTTAGCTCTCCTGTTAGGTAGATACTTACGGCTTCTCAGGGAATGATCTTTTACCATACCTCTCATTATTTTATGGTATTCTAAATTTTGGGTAATACTTAAATAAAATATAATCAACCTACCACCCAACTCACCATACAAACCAACCAACCAATATTCAAACATAATTTGCTACTAAAGTCTTTTTCCATGAAGCATAAAAAATGAGTTCTTTAAAATGTCTAAAGGAGTTACAGATTTCTCATCTCATAAAACTATATTTATTGAATAAGAAATAATATAAAAGACTGAAAAATTATAGAAAGAATTAATTTTAAATAAAAGAATAGACATTACCCTAAAATGTTTGCTAAATACTGGGAAGAATCAAACTTTTTGTTACTAATGCATGCAGTTATAATGAATCGCACTTTCTAATTTTGGGGGTTGTTTTTTGTAGTAGTTATTAGTATTATCTGACAAATATTTGTAATTCTTCTCTCTGAGATCACTGGAATGGTCCTCTCCAGCCCTTTAAAGTTAATTGTGTCCCTCTGGTTTGCTTTGGCCAGTAAAATACAAGAAGTGATATGGGTCACTTTTGGAAGAAAGTTTTAGGAGCAAGTGTGTGACTTGCCTATGTCTTTCTCCCTGGTGTATTGACTCTAGGTAGTGGCTGCTGCATTATCCTGGTTCCTAGATTAAGGATGACCTGGGGTAGACCCATAGCTAGAGTAGGGTAGACAAGGAATGTGAATGAGAAACACACCTATCTGTTTAAGGGCACTGAGATCAGGGTACTTGTGTTACTGAGCCTTTCTTCACTGATGAAGTGTCATTTCATCTACTGTCTATGTCAAGAATCAACACAGACAGACAACAACTCATATCCATTCATATGCTCAGAGTCTAAGTGAAGACAGAGGTAGGAAAAAAGACAAGAGAGGTAGGGAAAGGTAGAAGTGAGTTACAGGGAAGAGGAAGAAGAAACATTTAGAGGAGGGAAAAGAAAGGCTAGAATTTTGATTATTTTCAATTCAAATAATTGTTCTCTAGGGTATTCATTTTCAATGTGTAAAGTGTATGTTATTAAGTAAAGAACTTGGATAGATAAATGACCAATAGAGATATGAAAAAATGCTTAGCATCATTAATCATGAAGGAAATGCAAGTTCAAGCCACACTGAGATATCACCTTATACCTGTTAGAATGGCTTTTATTAAAAAGTCCCAAAACAACAGATTTTGGCATGGATGCAGAGATAAAGGAATGCTTATACACGGTTTGTGGGACTGCAAATTAGTACAACCCCTATAGAAAACAGTATGGAGATTTCTCAAAGAACTAAAAGTAGACCTACCACTCAATCCAGCAATCCTACTACTGAGTATCTACCCAAAGAAAAAGAAGTCATTTTATCAAAAAGACACCTGCACTCAAATGTTAATTGCAGCACAATTCACAATTGCAAAGATGTGGATTCAACCCAAGTGCCCATCAATTCATTAATGAATTAACAAAATTTGGTATATGTATATGATGGAGTACTACTCAGTCATAAAGGAGAGATTAATGTCTTCTGTAGCAATTTGGAAGGAAATGGAGACTATTATCCTAAGTGAAGTATCTTGAGAAAGGAAAAACAACTACCACATATGCTCTTTAATAAATTAGAACTAACCAATGGGCACACAAATGCACAGAGGTAAGTAAACGTCATTGGAAATTAAGTAGGGATGGGGGGGAGGAGGGAAGGGGCAAAAACTCACCTAACGGTACAATGAACACTATTCAGGTGGTGGGCACATTTATAGCCCTGACTCAAGCCATGTATCAAAAACATCCATACCTCTTAATATTTTGAAATAAAAAAAAGAACTTGGAATGGAAAGCATAAAAACTTATTTTAAGTAAATTCCCATGTTAATTTTGCACATGTATAGAATGACCAGAGAGTGAAAGAGGCTATAAAAATCTCATGTTCTGGAAGATGAGACTAGAGCAGACAAGGATAGGAGACTGGATGAGGAAGAGGAGGCCAAACCAGACTGGAAGAGGAGACAAGATGGGAAGAGAACAGGAGACAGGACAAGGAAGGGGAGAGCAGACTGGATGAGGGAGAGGACCATCATAGTGGTTATGAGCACAGACTCTGAGCTCTGAAAGATTTTGGTTCTGCCAGACAGGGTGCCTCATGCCTATAATCCCAGTGACTTGGGAGACTAAGGCGGGAGGATCACTTGAGCCCAGGAGTTTAAGACCAGCCTGAGCAACATGGTGAGACCCCATCTCTACAAAAATAGAAAACTTATTGGAAAAACAAGCATCACATGTACTCCCAGCAAATTGGTATTAACAGATCAACACCTAAGTGGACATATATCAATAACATTTATTGGGTGTCGGGCAGGTGGGAGGGGGGAGGAGGGCATGGGCAATATATGTAACCTTAACATTTGTACCCCCATACTATGCTGAAATAAAAAAAAATAGAAAATTTAGCCAGTGTGGTGGTGCACACCTATAGTCCCAGCTACTCGGGAGGCTGAGGCAGGAGAATCACTCAAACTGGGAATTGGAGGATGCAATGAGCTGTGATGATGCCACTGCATTCTAGCCTGGGCAACAGAGTGAGACTTTGTCACAAACAAACAAACAAACAAACAAACAAACAAATTTGGTTCTGCCACTTACTACACGCATGACCTTGAGTAAATCACTTACGTTTTACAAATAAGGACAATAGTGGATTTGTTTTATAAGATTGTCAAGAATATTAAAGAAAATTATAAATATAAAGAATGTGCCTGGTACAAGGTAATTCTCAAGAAATGTTGGCTGCTAATATTTTTATTGTCATAATCAAGAACCTTTAAACACTAAGAAATAAAAAAAAGAAACTCTAACTGGAAAAAAAAATCTGACGTTCTAGTGTGAAATAACTGATTGTGGTCTTAATTGTTTCTGTGGGAAATTCAGAGACTACTGATAGTAACTGGCAAATGTAGCTAATGCAAATTGAGGTGAAACATACCAAATATGTTTGCACGATGACAGCTACTACAACATATGTTGAAAAGTAGGAAATTCAGATACTTGAACATTTTGTCTGAGACATCATCCGTCAGCTGTACGGACTCAGTATTTATTTTGCCTTTAAGACACTGCTAAGAAAGAACATTCTAATTCTAAATAACTCAATTTGTCTGCTACTAAAATTACCCATTCAATACCAACAGAAAAGATTGCACACATTAACTGTGCTTCAAACAAACAAACAGAATCAAAACAAAAAGACAGATGCACTCACATGCTTTCATTAGATTATAAAGCTAATTCAATTCAAGAATGATTCAGTATTTGCCACATGCTTTGAAGCATTGTTCACATCATCCAACAAAGAAACACAACAACAGTTAACTCTCTCAGAACACTTACAAATTGCTTAGACTTTTCCCAAGTGCTTTAATATAAGAAATTATCTAATCCTCTCCACCACACTACTAGGTAGGTAGTACTATACTCCCCGTTTATAGATGAGGAAACTGGGCAAAGTGAAGTTAAGTAACTTGCTTAAGGTCCCGTGACTACCAAGTGGAGAAGGCAAGAATTAAACCCAGGTAACTGGGCCCTGGGGCTCATTACTCTTCTGCTTTGCTGTTCTTGCAAAGTTGGCAGCAAATTAGAGGAACCCAGACATGAAGTCAGAGTCTGATTTCCCATTAAGGTGATTGGCTCTTATTTTGTATTTAAAATTTATCTTCTCACCCTCCATGGTTAAACTATTTTTATTTCGCCATTGTTATTTCAGACTTGATTAAAATGCATACAGAATTTTTAAATATTTGTAAGCATATATAATATGTAATTTTATATTTTATTACTCTTTTTACGCTAAGTAATTTCCATATATCAATGCATTTTTTAAAAATTATACATTTTTAAGGGTTGTCTAATATTCCATGGAGTTTTGATATACCATAATTTATTTAATTATTTTAAAATTTTGGCTTCTTAAATTGATCTCATTTATTTTATTTTATAAATAATACTGCCATGGATAGAATGAAATATTTCCTTAGGACATATTATATGTTATCATAGATTTACTTATTATTCATGATTTTTTTTGCCAAAATTTGTTCTAATTCATCCTGTCATCAGTGTATAAGTGCAATAATGTTACCATAACTTTGACACCACTTGGAATAATCATTAGTTTAGATTTTTTTTGTTAGTTTGTAAGGTAGGGAATGGTATATGCTAATTAATTGGTTTCTTTGACGTCATAAATTGATCATAAATTGGCAGAAATTGATGCCATAGGCTCTGATGTGCTAAAAAAATATGTAATACCTTTGTTTCCTATTGCAATCTGATCTTTTTATGTGCCAGTTCATACAATGTCTCTTCCTGTTTAAGATTGTTTAATATTTACTCTATTCAATATTAAATTCTCTATGGGAACAGATTTTGCTCTTTAAGGTTACTCAGGTCTTTTTAGATAAATGCTTATTCTTTTCCACCAGGCTCACCCCAATCTCCTCCCCCTTTGCATATTGGAGTTTGGAAATCTAATAGGGGCTATTTTCTCCTTAAAGTGGAAGGGCAGGAGGGGGCTCTGGATCTTTGCCTGAGCCCTAGACATTCAGTAATTTCTACTGGAGACTGGCTGATTTAGTTCTGCTTTTTTTTTTTTTTTTTTGATACAGAGTCTCACTCTGTTGCCAAGGATAGAGTGCCCTGGTGTCAGCCCAGTTCACAGCAACCTCAAACTCCTGGGAGCTCAAGCAATCCTTCTGCCTCAGCCTCCCAAATAGCTGGGACTACAGGCATGTGCCACCATGCCTGGCTAATTTTTTATAGGTATTTTTAGTTGTTCAATTAATTTCTTTCTTTTTTTTACTAGAGACAGGGGTCTAGCTCTTGCTCAGGCTGGTCTCGAACTCCTGATCTTGAGAGATCCGCCCACCTCGGCCTCCCAGAGTGCTAGGATTACAGGCGTGAGCCACCACTCCTGGACTAGTTCTGCTTTTTGTAGTGGTGAAAACTGAGGTATGACTGATGCCACTGATGACTTCTGGCTTTTGGCAGTGACTACTGGCGCCTCTACAAAAGCTCATGCCTTCAACAGTAAATCCCCACATATGCAGCCACTGTGCCCTGACCTGAGGCTTCTCCTTGCTCTTCTGTGACACCCCTCCCCCAGCACTCACAACCCCTCAGTGGGGGTATGTGGCACCTTATGGGTCTGTTGCAAACACTGCACAGGCCACGGGAGGCCCAGAGGGATGTTTCCAGGTAACTTACCCTCCACAACCAATGTAGCACGACTATGTTGCACCATGCCATTACTAATCACGTGAGGATTTTGACATCACTTTTGGCTTTGTTTGTTTACAGTTGCCCATCCTTTTATTTACAACCTTAGAGAATTTTTTTTTTAAATCTATATCTCTTGTAAACATCCTAGGGTTGGCATTTTCTTTTACATGATGATTTAATGTGAACATTTTATTTTCTTTAACAGGTGAGTTAAATTCATTTGTATTTCATTCTATGAGACATATGCTGGGTTTTCATTCTCTCATATGTAGTATTTTCTCCTTATGTGTATTTTAAAGTCTTTTACTACATGGTTAGTTTTCATTTTTTTGTTTGTTTTTGTGATTCTTATGATAGCTAGGAGGTTTTATAGTCACATATCTCCATCACTCCAGGACTGGTCCCTGGTACCTTATTTAGTTTGTTTGCTGAAGTCATGTTTTCCTGGATGTTCTCGATTCTCGTGGATGTTTCCTGATGTCTAGGCATTGAAGAGTTAGATATTTATTTTAATTTTCACAGTCTGGGCTTGTTGAACCCACCCTTCTTCAGAAGGCTTTCCAGATATTCAAAGGTTACTGAGTGCTGTGATCTAAGTCTTTGGTGACCGCAGCCATATCAGCATTGGGGCTACCCCACACCCTTCTAACTCTTATAGACTCCTGGTGGTATTGCCTTTGTGGACTTGGGTAAAATATGAGAGAGTCCCCTGGATTGCCAAAGGCTCACTCTCTTCCCTCACTCTCTGTGCTGGACTGGTGGAGTTGGGGGAGGAGAGATGTGGGCACTCCCTCATGGCCACCAGGACTAGGTCACACCTGAAGCCAGACTAGTTTCACTCAAAGCCCATGGTGACTGTTGCCTGGCTACCTCTGATGTTTATTCAAAGCCAAAGTGCTCTTTAGTGAGCACATGGTATATCTTGCCAAAACTGGATCCTTCCTTTCAGGGCAGTATGTTTCCTTCTGGCTCAGGGTGGGTTCAGAAATTCCTTCCAGGAGCTAAAGCCTAGACTCAGGAGCTTCAGGAGTCTTCTTGGTCCTTTATTTTACTGTGGCTGAATTGGTACTCAATTTGCAAAGCAATGTCCTCTGAACTTTTCCCTTTCCTTTCCCCAGGTGGAAGAAGACTCCCTAAGCCACACAGTATGTAGTTGGGGGAGGGGAGACACAGGCATTGGCTTGGCCACTTCTGCTGGTGTCTCACTGGGTCATGTGCACCCATTTTTTTTTTTTTTTTTTTAGTTACAAGACAAAAATTTAATGAAAATTGGTAGTAACTATGTTTATTCCACAGGGCTAAATAGTTACATGGGACTGTAGTAGAAATTTAAAATAGAACAGATACTGGAGGAAAGGTCACATATTATCATCATCTGATTCATCTTCTTCCTTCAAAGATTCCTTAGCGAACTTCTCTGCTTCTTCCCTTACATCTTTTGGAACAATTTCATGTCTTGCTTTAGTTAATTCACCAACCCAGCTGAGTTCTAGTTCAAAAGCTTTATCCTTAACTTCATCATGTACTATGTAAATTATTTTTGCAACTTCTTTAACAATATCGCGGCAGGTCATTGCTTTCAACTGAAGCTTTTCTATTTCTGTCTTTGCAGCTTGCCTGGATTTGCCAATAGCACAGCCCCAATAACCATATGAAACACACGATGGGTCAATCATGTAGAGCTGTGAGAAACAAGTCCATTGCTTGGAGCCAGCAAAACAAGAGGAATTGCCCCAAACTACAGCTTTTGTGGCTCAACTGCCTTACAAATATAATCCAGGCTACCCAGGCTGCTTTTGGTCAGCTGGTGGTGGGGCTAGCCAGAACTCAGGTTTAGGGGTGGAAGATTTCTCTCTGGCCAGGATGGTCTAAATGCTCCCGCTGTGGGCACAGGCAGAATTCTGTGTTCCCTTGTGCCAGGGCAGCCTTGGGTTTCAATACAAAGTCTGACAATCACTTCACTCTCCCTCCCTGGGGCACACAGATTCTCTCTCCACTGGGTTTGCTGGTGCAGCAGTGCTGGATGGGGAAGGGGTGGTATAGGCAACGCACGATTGTGATTGTCTTTTCTGCCCTCTTCAGTGCCTCTTTCCTTGATAGAATGTTAAAACAAGGTAATATGGGCCGGGCGCTGTGGCTCACGCCTGTAATCCTAGCTCTTGGGAGGCCGAGGCGGGCGGATTGCTCAAGGTCAGGAGTTCAAAACCAGCCTGAGCAAGAGTGAGACCCCGTCTCTACTATAAATACAAAGAAATTAATTGGCCAACTGATATATATATAAAAAATTAGCCGGGCATGGTGGCGCATGCCTGTAGTCCCAGCTACCCGGGAGGCTGAGGCAGAAGGATCGCTCGAGCCCAGGAGTTTGAGGTTGCTGTGAGCTAGGCTGACGCCACGGCACTCACTCTAGCCTGGGCAACAAAGTGAGACTCTGTCTCAAAAAAAAAAAAAAAAAAAGAAGAAAAAGAAAAAAAAAAACAAAAAAACAAAAAAACAAGGTAATATGATTTTTGATTCTTCTGAAGGTGTTTTCATGTGTGGATAGTTGTTAAATTTGCTGTTTGTGTGGAGAGACGATCAGTAGAGGTTTCTACATAGTCATCTGGCTCCCCACCCTTCTAAAAACCTGTTCTGAATCCTACTCTTATCTATAGAACAGGATTGAGAAGAGTATACCACTTATGGTTACTTTGAAGAGTAAAAAACAATAATTTAGATACATTGCAAAACCTATAGTAGATTTTTAAGAAATGGTAGCTATTATTTCACGGGAAGCGGTCATAATAACACTTCTGCTTGTAAGAAAAGTGGCTGTGTGTATGGGATGCTGCAGTGTGCCTTCCAGATTCCCCCATTCGTGACATCGGTCCTCATTCCGCCAGCTTTCAGGACTTTTGGCTGATGTTAGATCACAGCTAAGCTGCATGACTGATTGATGTGGGATCCAAAGGCCTTGCACCCTTGCCTCAATGTGGTGTCTCTAAAGGGCCATCCCAGATCCAGAGCTCTCCATGGGGTTGGCTGAGGCCTCTGTTGCAACTGAATTGCAGTCCAACTTCTCCCTTTGCGCAGTCCGGCTTTCTTCACTCCTTCCCAGGAACTGCTTCTGAAAGTATATTCTCCTATAAAATTCCTTTATGCAAATCTGTCTCAGAATTTGTGTCCAGGGCACCTAACTCATAAAAGTGTGACTTGAGGAAGGCTAACATTTCTCCCCACTGGCCTACCTGAATGTCAAATATTAGTGTCAATCCCTCATCCATTCAACACCTACTTCTCTTTGTTGAGGACCTGCCCCATGTCAAGAACTGTGCATCTTTTTCAGAGTTTTCTTAAATGTGTCTTTTCTAACTAGAATGACATACTGCTCCTAAACAGGGGCAAAGCAGTCTGACATGTTGGCAGCAGTGAGATTTTTTGATTGTCTAACTACAATCAGTGTCAGCTAGTAAGGATCTTTCTGTAAAGTTTACTAGAAAACATTCGCTAAGCAAAAGAAATATACATTTGATTTATGTTGAGGAAAATAATGTAGCAGCATGAATAAATTATGAAAACATGCGATTATAAGACAGGGAGTACATTAGAATAACAGAAGCAAACTTGTTTTGTAAATTATGAGGTTATTCTCAAGTTATGTATGATTTTATTCTCAAGCTGTTCGTTGTATCTTTCCTCCTATTTCATTTGATTTGAAAGCACGTTTTCCTAAATGGCAACTAGTTTATGCTCTAAAATTAGAGGCAGCAGGATGAAATGAGAAGAGCATGGGTTTTAGTGTAAAAAAATATTTGGGGTTAAATTCCTTTGCCGCTTTACAATTGTGACCTTGACCTTGGGACAATTATCATGTTCTTTGAGCCTTGGCTTTCTTATAAGTGAAATAAGAATACTCATACCTACTCCATAGGATTTTTAAGATAAGAAAGTGAGATGATACATGTAAAAGATATAATGTCACTGTAAAAGAACTCAATAAAATGATAAGTATTAAAGTATCTTGTTCATACATGATGCTCAACACATGTTGAACTTCATTAGACTATTAAAATGCATTATTTAATAAAATAAAAACAGAAACATTATTGAGCATATCTTCAACTAAAATAAAACCTTAAGAGAAATGTGGTTCATACTTTTTTTTTCTGACCTCTACAGCAACTATCACTTTCTTCAAGTTCTCATAGATATGGAAAATCTATCTTGAATATACTTATGTTGGATCTAGACCAAATGCCTTGGCATAGACCAATAGTGACGTTCAGTTCATTTCCAAGGTGCCAGATGAAAAATATTTTCTTTTCTAGTGGTCTGTCTACCTTGGGAGTTTTGAGATATTTTTTAGACAGTTGTTTTCAGTAAATATAATGGCAAGACCTTGATGAACTGTGATGTAGCTACTCTAGTCACAGATTTGAACTAAAGATTTAGATATGGCTTCATGCCTAAAGGATCATCTTGAAATACATAACAAATGCATTAGCTTGGAACAACAGAGAGTTGCTCTTTACTTTCTAATACTTTAGAATTCCATTGTGATTTTTGTGTGGCATGGAAAGTAAGTTATTTGATACTAATCATAAGTGAGAATCTTTTATTTTACATGGACCATGATTGTAATGGTTCCTAAAGGAGAAAAAAATCCTGAATGTCAAATATTAGTGTCAGTATCTGTGTATATGTGTGTATATGGTGCACCCCCTTATGTGTGTATATGGTGTATATAATATTGCGTATAGATGGTGGTGACTTTGTTTTCCAACCTTTGGGTGACTATTACAGTACAGGTTAGATTAGAGCAAAGTAGCAGAATAATCAGTGGAGAGGATGTCCCACTCCACACTTTAGTGGGAGTCTTATGGCACGTGAGGGACCTGCAAATGCCAGGGCTCTGGTCATGGAGGAGTCTAGCTGGCAAAATGACAGTGAGGGCCACAACTGGAATCCCATGCTGGCACAACTAACATAGGCTTTATCTACTTGTGGCAATGGCTTCCTCTTGCCAGGTCAGAGTCACAGGGAAGGAAGGCAAATGTGACTCTTACAGTTTTGTTATAAGGTATATATGCTCCTTAGCTGTGCTCCTTTAGGCAAGCCACTTTAAGTATTCATTACTGCTCTGCCAAGTGGGGCTTAAGGTAGTTAGAAGCCGAATGCTGAAAAATGTAAAGTGCTACATTAACATAATAAACATAAACTATTACCATTATATTTAAATTTATATTTAATTTAAATATTAAATATTTATATTTCATGGTTATAATTTAATTCATTTTTCATAGCTTTTAAATATCAAAGATATTTAAATGCCCAATTTTCTTTTTCTTGGACCAACATGGTATTGAGAATATCCTTCCCAAGGTAAAGGGAAGTAGGGAGCTCCTTGTCTAATCCTAGAATTGTTTTTCATAAACAGCTAATGGAGATGCTATCAGGGGTGGGTATAGGACTGGCTCAAAAGTCAGTTTAACAACTTTTCTGAGCAGACAGCATTGGCAGTTATTGGAAATTGACCACAAATTTGGCTTTTAAACAATTATTATTAACTCTAACAAGAGAGGTTGAGAGCAGAGAGCCCTATTTATGAATATATTGAGGAGGACATTTTTTTTCTCTTTATACCATGAAGGATCATCAATGAAGCTGCATTCAGTTTCATGGGTTAATGATGACCCATTCACATGTCCACCTTTCCCTTTCCTAGAGAAGTGAGAGAGTTAAGTTTCATGAATGCAAGTATACTGTAGGAGTTGTCAACCCAAGAATGACAAGGTTCATAAATTTGAAAAGGAGAGCTTTATTTCCTGTAAGGGGTTACAGCCTGCAGGTGGCCATTCTGACAGGCTGGGACGCATAATCTCCCATCAGAAACCAGAGACAGGCACTTCTAGGGAACAGGAAAGGGAACAAGAATTTATGCTGAGTGGTGTGGCCAAATATCATATTTAATAAGCTATAAGAAGAATCATGAATATTTATGGGAGGAGAAACATGCACATGCGCAATTGAGCTTCATGCCCCTTCGTGGTCCCATGTTCATTCAAAAAATGGCAATGTTAGCACGATCTGAGGGTGAAGTTTTCAGCTCTCTGATGGCCAAAGGTAAAGTAGAGAAGATGAAGGCCCTCTGTGCACAGCCTCTGTAGACTGGGCAAAGAGCAGAGGTCTCTTATCCGAAGAAATGCTGGTCACTTGTTTTGCCAAAACTGCAAAATGGAGGGGAATTCACAAGGTTGGTAGAAATCAGCAGTGGAGCAAGTCTTTCTTTCAGAAAGGCTAGTTTCTGTTTAACCCTTAGGGAAGAAAGCCGAATGGTGGTTAGCATGGGAGGGGTTATAATGAGGCATGTTTGACCTCCCATCCTGTCATGGCTGGGTACTCAGTTTTAAGGTTTCTCTGGGGTCCCCATCACCAAGAGGGGGGTCCGTCCAGTTGGTTGGAGGGCTTAGGATTTTATTTTTATTTCTCAGAGTAAAACAATTTACTGATTAAATAGAGAATAAGTCAAAAGTATCAGCTAAAATCACTATCATTCGACTCTCTGTTCTGTGCCGAAGGGAGAAAACTACATATCGCAGGTGGATAGATAGTGCTATTCTATGATTATTTGTTCCTTCCAAGTTTCTTTGTAGTTCTTACTAAAGTTTGAGGAAGCTGCTTAAGTGTATTTGTTTAAAAGACCTCTGTTCCCTCTGAGAAAACTGCTAATTATGTGGAAAATTCAACATGGGATAAATGGCAATTGTAGCACATATTGATGGTTGTCTAATCATCCAAAGTAATTCAAACTCTTTCTTACTGGCTGGTAGAAGAAACCTTCAAGCACAGAAACTAAAACACTCACTTTCCCAGCCTACTTGCAATTGGGCTTCAAGTAGGACAAAGAATGCAAACTTAGTTATGTGAGTTAAAGCTGTTTCTTGGGAGTTTTCTGGGAAGGATTCGCCTCCTTAAAATAAATAAAAATGCCCAAGGAGAGGCCTCTCCCTTTCTTCTTGCACTGGAGAATGTCAAAGAAGATTCAGTGCTTGAAGCTTTTGCAGCCATCCTGTGATCATGAGAACAAAAGCTAGAGAATCACTGGGAACCTGATCCAGAGCTGTATCTTCACTGAGTAAATGCTGGAATAACCTAGACATATTATTTCTGAGGAAGTATTTGCATTCTTTGAATGTAAACCAGGAATTATTTGCATTCGAAAGGGAAGTGCAGGGGATGATGGCGATACATTTTGTTGAAGCTTGGATAATTGAGAAAATGATGAAGGCATTTCTCATAGGTGAAGCCTAGGGGAAGAAACAGGTAGAGGGTTGAAAAGAATGAGTATTTTAGTGGCCTCAAGTATTGAACTGAAAATCGATGATTCAAATAAAGATGAATGTATTGAATATTGATACTTCTGCTATTTTCTCCTACTTGGCTTCAAGTATGATGATGCTGGCACCACTACCTTTCAACCCAGGGAATAATAGAAGATTCATTCTTAATGGAACTGACCAGATCTACGGATATGAATACTTTGAGGATGCACCTACTGTAAGATGTCTTCTTGATCTTTCTATTGTGTAGTGTACCACAAACAAGCTCATCCAAGCACATATTGCTTCAAATAAGCTTTAACAATAATTCATACCTGAATATCACATAATGACAAAAAAATCACTTTATATTTGGGGCAAGTATCTAACAATAACAACAATAAAACCAGAGACAAAACAAAGAAAAAAGGAACAAAAGTGGGAAATCAGAAAAAAAAACAGATTAAATACAAACACCAGAGGAAAACTGCAAAGAAACCTATAATTAATATGTCCAAAATGAAGAGGAAATATACATATATTTCTCACAGACTGTGAGAGGTCCAAAATCCAAATGATAGGATTTTTAGAAAGGTAACAAAATGAATGGGAGAAAATTATCAATAAAAAAACCCCCAGATTTTAAACAAACTTCTCAGAGTGATAGAGTAGTAAATTCTGAACTGAAGGCCCAGTGAGTATCCAGTTCAATGAATGAAAAAGAGCCAATGGCAAGTATATTCCTATTATGAACTTACTGTGTGACTCAGAAATAATAAATCAGCACCTAATAGAATATATAAAGAGTTATTTATTATTTTTAATGATTATCGTTTAAATGAGTATTTCCTGCTATACATCAGGAAATCTTTTAGGTTATCCACATTATGGTAGAGGATGACCAGGCATTGTTCTAGTTATTTGAGTTCTTTTTTGTTGTTGTTAAAATGTAACAATGATGACATGTGATAATTAGAAGCAGTGTAGGAGTAGTTAAAAATGTATTCTTGGATTTTTATACATTTGAATTAAAGTCTTGGTTCTGCAAGGCTTTACTGTGTCTATTATCTTGAGAAAGTCACTCAATCTCTCTAATCTCAGTTTTTTTTTTTTTTAGCTGCAAACTGGAGATAATTAAGAAGCAACAAAGACAATAATAACAATATCTTTTACTGTTCCTCTAAAGATTAAAGAAGATAACCTATGAGAAATACTTAGCTCAGAGCGGGGAACATCTAAGGGGTGGCTGACCTCCATGCTGAGGACGAGGCTAGGGGCTTGTCCATTGGCTCTCCCTGAGCAGCAGGGAGGGCTCTGGCCAGTCGATTGGACAGCACGGCCTAGTAGTTGGCCCCTGCCTCTGCGGCTCTTGATAGAAGCTAATTTGGGAGCTGCCAGCCCTCCTGTGGGACATGCCCTTCTTCAGGGTCAACCCTGATGGTGACATGAAGTTCAGGGGGTTCAGGACTGACCCCCTAGGCAGAATCTCGGTAGAAAGGAGGGTCTCCAGATGAAGGACTGGATCCTGACCATTGGGTCTGCTACTGCTCCTGTTTGCAGATGGACCCATTTCATCTTCATCCAAAGAGATCTCTTCTTCCGAGCACAAAGCATTGTGCAGATGTGGGTCTTGAGGAACTACTTGGAACCTTCCTGAGGCTCACGGCTAGCCTGGGTGCAGCTGGATTTATTTCATTTTCATCCTGGTCAGTTCCTTCCTCCATGTGCACTGATGGGTCTTTCTTCTCGGCTGTGCTCTCCAGTTGCTTTCTATGGTCGTGTGGGATGCATTCGCATGTGCTCAACTTCCTGGACATCAGGTACAGGAGGTGGAAGATCAACAGGAGCCTGATGACAACGAGGCCGCTGACATCTATCAGGATGGTGCAAACGAGGATGCACAACGTCACGTGCGTGTGGATCGCCACGCCACGGGGCAGCCGGGCAGGAACAGCAGGCACGAGCCGGTGCCGTTGAGATCCGTCAACTCCGCGTCCATTAGGAGCTTGTCTGGGACCATGAAGAGCTGAGCGGAGAAGGAGAGCAGGATAGCCATGATGCAGAGCTGGACGACTGAGGTCACCGAGCTGAAGAAGAACCAGTAGTTGCTGGTGCTCACGCCGTTTTTGAGCCATTTGCAGTGGCGATCAAAGCCCGTCACACACTTGTTGCAAGAGCTACAATGTTTTACTTTCAGGCCCAGGAAGACTTCACATAAATGGCAGTACTGATCTTCAGCCACGTGCCAGCGCCACGAACGGTGGACAGGGGGCGTTAAGTCCAGGTGGTTCTTCTTAAGTTTCCCTTTGGGCTCGGCCCGCCGGGTGGATGGTAACGGCGGCGAAGTGGACGGCCAAAAGGAAGAAAAGCATTCCTCCGGTTGTGGTCAAGCTGCAGGCAATCACCCTGCATCCTGCGGCAGGAAGCGCATGGAAATCCCAAAGGCGGCGACAGGACATGACAATGAAGTTGGCCCGCGACGCCTGCTGGTGTGGATGGGGAACGGCGGAGACGAGCCGTTGACCTTGGGCCTGCGGGACGGCCCTGCATGCGCCCCTGGCCTCGGTTGCTGGGATCACTCGCCTCTGGCTTCTTGCAGAGCTGCCCGTCCGGACTGAGCCCTCGTCGTGGGCTGTCAGAGTGATGCGACTCTTCAGACACGGAAGAGAAATCCTCCTGCAACGAGCGCCCCTCGGTCTTGTGCTCCCTGCCCGTCGCGGCGCCAGCGGCAGGTGGCTCATAGATGGCCACTCCCCGGGCTGTCTCCCCATCTTTGATTATTTATAAAAACGAAGATTTACACCGTGTACATAATGCTCATGCTGACTTTTCTATTGCTGTGCTTGAATTTCATGGCTTAGCGGTCAGGGTTTTATTAAAACTACATATTTTAGGAATTTTTCATTTGGCTTTTACAGGTAGAAGCCAGCGGTAACAATGGCTTATACAAGGTGTATGTGGCTCTAACATAGAGGAAGTTTAGGTATGGGTAGTTCAAGGTTTGATGAGGCAGGTTCACTCTCATCAGAGACTCTACTTCCTTCAAGATTCCTGGTTTTCTTTTAGCTAGCACACAATTTTCAACCCAATGTTATTTCATAACCCAAAACGTTTGCTGGAAATCCAGCTATCACAACTGAGTTCAAGGCAGAAGGCAGAAACAAGGGAGGGGTACAAAGGGAAACCGCAGTCAATAAATTCCCCTTAACGTTTCATTGGCCACTACTCTTTACAAAGGCAGCTGGGAAGTGTAGTTTTTGCAGTTGGACACATTGCTGTAGTCCTAATGTTAATAATAAAGAAGGGGAGCATGGCAATTGGGTAGGCAATTCTCAGTGTCACACTAAATACACAAAACTTTTGCACAAGTGTTGCCACATAATCCAAGTTATGGGAAAGACAATGGGAGAATTGCTCAAAATAATTTTTGCTTCCTTAGTTTTAAAAATAAAATTAAGGTTTCCAAGAGTGATTAACAACATTCTATTCTGCTAAACACTGTTAAGAGCATTCCAGCACAATTAGAGTAGCAATTTTAGTTTAGAAAGCAAAATGTTATATTCATTTCTTTTTTCTTTTCTTTTCTTTTTTTTTTTTTTTTTGAGACAGAGTTTCACTCTGTTGCCCTGACTAGAGTGCTGTGGCATCAGCCTAGCTCACAGCAACCTCAAACTCCAGGGCTCAAGCAATCCTTCTGCCTCAGCCTCCCGAGTAGCTGTGACTATAGAAATGCGCCACCATGTCCAGCTAATTTTTTCTATATTTTTAGTTGTTGGGCTAATTTCTTTCTGTTTTTAGTAGAGACAGGGTCTTACTCTTGCTCAAGCTGGCCTCGAACTCCTGACCTTGAGCGATCCTCCTGCCTCCGCCTCCCAGAGTCGTTTCTTTATTGTTCTATCATAAGCATGAAGAAATTAATTTTTCTTCATTACAGAGTTGGCTATATCTTTACCTTTGTTCATCATTTCCAGTTGTGCATTCTCACACATGTTAATTTAGTTTTTCTTGCAATTGTGAAATAAATAAATTTATTATTTATTATTTATATATTATTATTTATTTATTAAATAAATAAATTTAAGTCCACTAACATTCCCAATGCAGTATCTCATGATAAGGAAGTAAAATATGGGTATCACGTGTAGACCGAAATAAAATATCATAAAGTAGACATTAAATAATTGGACACATTTATCAATATATAGTTAATATATTTTCAGCAACTGATGAACTGATGCTACTGCCAATGTATATACACATATACACAGAGGTCAAATTCTTAGTTCATTTTCACAAAAACCATAAATCTAGATTAGACAAATTTTTGTTAGTAATGGAAACTTTTGTTTTCTTTTTTGTGACAGAGTCTTGCTCCGTTACCCGGACTAGAGTTCTGTGGCATCAGCCTAGCTCACAGCAACCTCAAACTCCTGGGCCCAAGCAATCCTTCTGCCTTAGCTCCCAGGTAGCTCAGACTACAGGCATACACCACCATGCCCAGCTAATTTTTTCTGTTTTTAGTTGTCCAGCTAATTTCTTTCTATTTTTAGTAGAGACAGGGTCTCCCTCTTGCTCAGGCTGGTCTCGAACTCCTGACCTCAAGAGATCCTCTCCCCTCGTCCTCCCAGAGTGCTAGGATTACAGGTGTGAGCCACCACACCTGGTGGTCATTCCATTTTTTTTTATCAACTAATAGCTGTCAATACTTGGGTAACCTCTGTGGCTCTGCTACCACATTTCTAAAGTAAGCATATTATAATATCTAGATTTTTAGTTTCTTGTGAGAATTAGACAAATTGACACAAACACCTTCAGAAAAATGTCTAGCTTAGGGGAAGGGGAGGGTGCAGAAGGAGAGAAAGGAGAAAAAAGAATATAAATGTATTTATTACCACTGATCTGTATATATAAAATAGTAAAGATGGTAAATTATGTGTGTGTATTTTATCTCAATATAAATTTTTAAAAATGTCTGGCTTATAATAATTATCAATAATTTTTTGCTATTATACTAAATATTGATATGATGATGATCATCACAACTACTGATCCACTCATTAACTCGTGACAGTATACAGGACACTAAACTTGAATTTAACTTTTTTTCTTGGTTCCCACTAACTAGATATATAACATGGGGCAAGTCACTTAAATCCTTTGTAAAGTGGCACTAACTATAAGGGTCTATAGCACTGTCCAATAGAGCTTTCTGTAAATGATGGAGATGTTCTATAATTGCCCTGTCCTATATATATATCCACTAGTCACATCATGAGGAACTGAATTTTAATTCTAAATACATGTTTAATTCTAAATACATGATGGTTAAGATGTCAAACAAAGCAGGTCTGTAACATTCTAGGATTCTAAATTTACCTATGTTCATCAACAAAACAAAATAAAACAAAACTAGAAAAAATAGTTTTTAAACCCATGATATTCCTTTATTCCCAGAAGTGATCAGCTTTTAGGTAACATGCAAGGTGCTGAGTATTATTGGGCTGAGATAGCCTTCCTTCTTTTCATTTGTGTAATACATAAATTGACATGATTTTTTCTTTATATTCTAATAATGAATAGCCACTTTTCTAATAATGTCTATGTTCGTGGTTTTAATTAAGATATTTTCAAATCTAGCAATGACATTGAAGTTGGCTCACAAAAGCACAAAGAATGAATAGACCTATGTTAATAGTGAAAAATATAGGCTTATACAGTAGTGCTATTTCTATCCTTTATGCTCATTACAATTACTTAGGGGATTTTTAAAAATCCTGATTTTGAAACCTGTTCCCAAAGATTCTGGTTTACTTGGTCTAAAATGAAGTTGTGCATTGGTATGTTTCCAGGTGATTCAAATAGGCAGTAGGGATAAAAATCACTGGCTAAAACCACTGGGGAAGGATGCATAACATTAATTCTCACAGCATCACAGGAATTAGAGCCATGTGTTGTTATACACAATTCGGCATCATGTTTATCAAAGCTCAGTATGCACAGAATTTTCTCAGAAGCTTAGAGGGATCTTCATTTTGACAGGCACACCATGATTGGGATTATATGTTAAGAAGTACTGCTTTAGAGAACAGTCAAGAGTTTATGCCAACTTGTTAAGCTTGGGATGAGATATGAAATAAGTAAGTGGAAGAACTTTGACCACTGTAACATACTATATAAATCTGAAGTATTTCATATTTGTTAAATTTGAAATTCTTTGATAAATGGATTTGAATTGAGTGTAATATCAGATGAGATAATTGTGCCAGTGTGAATGGTAGTAGCAGAGACAGCACATGCAAATGAATGTTATCTGGGAGGAAATAATAGGACTCATCTCTTTGCCATTTTAGTAATGATGGATGAAGACATCATCCTTTTTCAGCTGTGAATGTAGAAATTTAGACAGGAAGGAGATAATCTAGTTTATAGCTCATGGCGATGAAGTTTTGGATTGCTGGTTGTCTCCTAAAAGGTATTCTTAGATGCCATTTATTACCATGGTAAATTTAAAATGGCCCAGTTCTGATTCCCAGCCTTTGCAAACCTAGACGCCTTATTTTGAATGAAAGCATACACAGTCACTGAGTGTTATGTTTTTATTAACAAAATTAACTCAATTGATGTAAACAAAGAATGCCAGTTTATCAATTCACAATAAGAAATTGTTACTACACAGAGCATAATACTTATGTTCCATTGACTTATGAATTTTAATCCTATAGGCTCATGCAACATGAGAAACAATATCTAAGGTTGCTTACTAGACATGAAATAAGAACAAAGAGAGTATTTATTACACAGAAATGGTCTTATAATGGGCCAGAACATTTCCACTCCAAGAACTAGTTTCCTTCTAACCTGAACAGTGCTAAGATGGACACTGTTAACATTTCCTTTATGTGTCCACCCCTAAATAACCCCTGTTTTTATAGGTAGACTATTTCTGTGGACATAGTAACGCATTTGATTAGGTGTTAGTCTTCTGTTAGCACTGACTCAATGAGCTTGCAAAGAATAGACATTTTCAGATTTCCACAGGTGATAAGGAATGCAGGTTTATTACACGAGTTCAAGGAAGGAATAATTTTGTAGCTGATATCAGTCAACTGTAGAGAATTGAATTTATTTCAGGATAAAATAGTAACCCTAGTGACCTTGTAGCAACTATAGTAGTGTGACAGCAGCTCTGTTGACTAGTTATATGAATGTGTCCCTAGAAGTGGTCTTCCAAATGTAGTTCTGAGCCAGCTTTAAAAAAAAAAATGTTCTCTTCTATTGCTTTTAGTTCTAAGTTTATCACGATCAGTTTTCCTTAGAGAAACTATGACTTGCTTGCTTCCTTCCTAACTAATAGCAAACACTCCTCTTGGGTAGGATTCCCAGGCCATCTCTCTCTATGAGACGTTTATCTCCTCTCGGTTCAGTATATTGATGGCTGCCTTTGTTAGAATGCTGATCTGTGGTCTCAATACAAAAGGCATGAATACTCATGAAGAAATTCCTTGTTTTCACCACTTCCTTCCTAAGAAGGCTGTGGACCTGTCAGGTAGTCACATCTTCACAGTCTTTATGGTGCATACCAAATTTTGCAGGCCTAGGAGAAAGTATATATTTTGAGGTGCTTCATAACTTTCTTCTCTGATCAATTATGTATCAATTTTGAAGTTTAAGTCTCAGAGACCAATTTTATTTCCTTTATTTACAAGTACTTGGGGGAATGTCTCCTTAATACTACAACAGAGATTAAATTACACCAACTCTTTTTAAACAGAATTAATAGATCTAGCATGAAAGATCAGATATGAAATCTGGTTAAAGTAATTAGAGAATCAAAAAGAGACTAGGAAATAATACTTATTAAAATGTAAGATACTTAATAATGGAATTTCTCCAATTGCCTTTAATGTTACGCTTATTATTTTGATGAGTTTTCATATGAAATAATGTAAAATCAGGTTTACATATCATAGGACAAAATAGTAATTACCATTTATAAAATAGGAAAATATCCTATTTTATTTATTAAAAAATATTAATGAACCTCTATTATGAAGTGAAATGTCCTTCATATTCTTTATTAAATTATATAAATTTTAAAGAAATCAAGATGTGCATGAACATAAAATTTGTATATGTTCTATATTTTATAAATATTAAATTTTGAATCAAAGTCAAATGCTGCATGTAATAATATTCAGTAAATTTTTTATAAATGTGTCAATTAAACTTTTAAAGGAAATAAATATTAATATCATGTCTTCATTGCTATTTGAATGTTCTCAAATCACTTATTAATTATACTGCCTATGGATTTAATTTTTATGCAGTATATTTTATAGAATATATGTCATCTTGAAAAAAAAATTTTCTATTATGCTTAAAAGCTGACAGTCCCAGACATTTGCAACTTTGACATTTGCCATCATTGTAAAACAACTCTAGTAGTTTATTTCAGGATCAAGTATTTCAAGGTGTAAAGGGAAATGAGAAGTAAATCTCAAGTTAAACTTAATTGATTTTGTGTTTCACCACACTCTCTTTCAAATATTCTATATATAAATGCTTCATGTTTCTCTATTATGTGGGTGTAAATGTCAGTATAAGTAAATACTCTTGTCCCTTGGTTCTAGGACTTTCCTCAGATATCAAAGTCCGTGGTTGCTCAAGTCCCTGACATAAAATGACCGCGTATTTGCATATACCTAAGCACATCTTCCTGTATACTTTAAATCAATGTAAATTCTCTGTGAATAGTTGTTACTGTATGGTTTTAGGGAATAATGACACACAAAAAAGGCTGACATGTTTAGTGCAGACTCAATTTTTTCCTCTCAATTTTTTATGATATTTGAATATCATAAAATTTGTATCTATGTTTGGTTGAATCCATAGATGTGGAACCCATGGATACAGAGGCCTGTTCAAACTTAGACTGTGAATCTAAATGTACATCCACATTGTTTGAGGATATGGTGACATTGAAAAAATGATTTTTGAAAATAGAAACAAAGGAAATGTTCTTCTTTCCAGAAAGAAACAATGACAAAAAGGTCTGTCAATGATTTACTCATGATTTCTCTTCTTTGCTAAGAAAACTAAAAATGACCAAGCATATATTGGTCAAAGTCACATATTTTACATGTAGATGGTCCAGGCAAGCTCACAGTACTGCAAATCAAGGGTTCTTTTCTTTACCCCAAAGCTGTCATACTGTTGAATTTAAAATGCTATTTTCATATGGTTTTCTACAGTGGTCTAGTTTCTGTCCTCAGGTTGTTTCTATATCTATGGAGGGCAATCTTTAAGGTTTGTTACAAAGTACAATACTATTAAAAAGTCTGAAAATTGACATAGAAAACAAAGACATGAAAGTAAGTCTATGCTTTAAGAATCTAGCTTCTATCACAAATGGTTAAGAATTGGAAATACTAAAAAGCATCCTGGAAATCTTTTCAAAGTGAAAAAGTATTGGGGCATTACCTAATCCTTTCTTCAAAATGTCTTTGTAGTTGGGGATTTAGGCAGATTATTAGTAAAAATATTTAATTTACCTGGTTGACCTTTAATGTGAAGAAGTCCTAAAATCTCAACTGCATGAGCCCAATACATTTACATAAATATCTCAAAGTTTTATCTTAATAAGTGTGAAATATACAGAGAAAGGGATAAAGCAATTTTAATCCCCCAAACATCAAAAACACTTGACTTGCTGGTTCACCTTTTGGAAGTGCTATTGTTGGAAGCATAGATACATATGATTCTTAGGTTCTTCTTATTCTAACTAACTCATCATTATGAAATGTACCTTTCTGTTTCTGATTATACTGTGCCTTGAAGTCTACTTGTCTGACATTAATATAGCCACTCCAGTCTTCTTATATTTACTGTTTGCATGGATATCTTTTTTCATCCATTTATTTTCAATCTATTTGTTTCTTAATATTTAATGTGAATCTTGTAGACAGCACAAAGTTTGGTTTCACTTATGTTTTTGTTTTGGATGCATTTTGATAATCTATGGCTTTTAATTGGAGTCCTTAGTCAATTAGCACTTAATTATTGCTATACTTGTATTTAGATCTACAAATTTACTATTTTCTTTTTTTTTTTTTTTTTTTTTTTTTTTGAGACAGAGTCTCGCTTTCTTGCCTAGGCTAGAGTGAGTGCCATGGCGTCAGCCTAGCTCACAGCAACCTCAAACTCCTGGGCTCAAGCAATCCTCCTGCCTCAGCCTCCCCAGTAGCTGGGACTACAGGCACGAGCCACCATGCCCGGCTGATTTTTTTTTTTTATATTATATATATTAGTTGGCCAATTAATTTCTTTCTATTTTTATGGTAGAGACGGGGTCTCGCTCAGGCTGGTTTTGAACTCCTGACCTTGAGCAATCCGCCCGCCTCGGCCTCCCAAGAGCTAGGATTACAGGCGTGAGCCACAGCGCCCGGCCTTCAAATTTACTATTTTCTTATTGTTTGTTCTTTTATTAGTTAGTACTCTTTTAAATTTCTTTTTCTGCCTTGTGTGGAATTATTAAATATGTATTCAAATTGAGTTTTAATTTATCTATTGTTTTTCACTTTGTACTTTTTCTTTAGTGGCAGTTTTAGGAATCCTAATATACATCCTTATATTCTCATAGTGTATGCAATGTGGAAATTGTGCCACTTTAAATTAAATGTAGAAATCTTGCTACTATATATGTCCTTTTAACTCACCTTCCATTCTGTATGGCTGTGGTCTTCAACTCCACTGGTACCAGTCCATGGCCTGTTAGGAACTGGGCTGCACAGCAGGAGGTGAGCTTCTGGCAAGCAAGCTTCATCTGTATTTGTAGTTGCTTCCCATCGCTCTCATTACTGCATAAGCGCCTCCTCCTGTCAGATCAGCAGATTTAGATTCTCATAGGAGCAGCAACCTCTATTGTAAACTGCACATGTGACGGGTCTAGATTGCACACTTTTTATAAGAATCTATTTCCTAATGATCTGAGGTGGAGCTGAGGCGGTGATGCTAGCACTGGGGAGCGGCTGCAAATACAGATTATCATTAGCAGAAAGGTTTGACTGCACAATAAACATAATGCACTTGAATCATCCTGACACCCCCCGCCCCACTGGTTTGTGGAAAAATTGTCTTCCGTGAAACCAGTCCCTGGTGCCAAAAAGATTGGGGGCCACTGCTGTATGACATAATTGTCACTAAGTGATACACCTTATAATAAAATATTATAATATTTTTGAACTGTCATGTATTGTAATTAAGTTAGGAGAAAAATATTCTTTTTAGTTTATCCATTTTTATTTCATCTCCAGTGTTCTTTATATTTTCTTAAAGATTTGCATGTCCATCTGGAATTGCATTCTTTCAGTCCAGTAAATTTCCATTAACTTTTGTGTAGTGCAGTTCTGCTGGTGAAAATTTTGCATATTTTTTAAATCTAAAAAATGCCTACTTTCTTTTTGTTCTTGAAAGAGAGTTTTGTGGTATGTAGAAATCTAGAT
Source organism: Microcebus murinus (assembly GCF_040939455.1). NCBI lineage: Eukaryota > Metazoa > Chordata > Mammalia > Primates > Cheirogaleidae > Microcebus > Microcebus murinus. The sequence goes on from NC_134108.1 coordinate 87,082,186, forward strand.
TGGTAACTTTTTGTTGGCAATTTAAAGATGTCCTCTGGCGTCAATTTTTACAAACTAAACCATATTCAATACCCAGTTTCAAAGAGATACTGATTAGATAATGACTAATATTCTGGAGTAGACTGTTTCAACTGTGTTTTTCCATTTTTAACATAATTTATTTAATGAAAGACATTTTAAGACAAAGGGGGAAAACATTTCCATATATCCTTAGCTTAAATAATAATTTTAAAAGTCAATTTTTTTCACACATTTCTTTAGCAATATATAATCTCCCACCTATAAATATAAATCACCCTTAAGATCTTTTATTGTCTTGACTTACAAATGCAGAGTAACTTCACCCTTTTGCAAATGATAAAATAAATTTAGTCAAAATATCACTTAATAAATTTAATACATTTCCAAACCACCTCACTTCTCATCTTCTACTTTTTCTGTACTTCTCTTTTGATGCTGATAATTTGCACTTAAAATTAAATTATTTCTTCATTTGTCTTAACTTTCTCTTTTTCTAGCCTTTTTAAATTCCTTCAAAGCAGGAATTATGCTTTCATAATTTATGACTGATTTATCTGTGTATCCATGTGTTCACTTAACTTATAGGAGTTCTGTGCATTTAACAATTACACTGCAATTTTTGATGTATAAGAGATTGCTTAAAATTCCTTTTTCCTTATAATAAAATAATAAATTATCAGCCTGTTTATACTGAAGGACATTATTATGACTTCTTTTTGGTAAAAGTAAAAAGTAATAGTCATGTTGAAGGTGTTTGAATTTAGAAATTATATATATTTGGTCTTAGATATATATTTGTAAGTAAATTAGAGCTCATTTAGTACAATTTAGTGAGACTTGGTCATAAAAATATTTTAATTTTAATTGTAGTGCGTTATTCATTTGTTATCTGAAGCAAAATAAAGCAGTCGAGCCAATAAACTCCTATTAATACAAGTGGGTCTTAGAAGGCAATAGATTTATGAAAAATAAACTCACATTACTGATACACATGATTGATAGAAGACTGGATTATGAATCAGTGAGGGTTAGGTGTGTGTTTGATTGAAAGAGGGACAGGAATAGTAGTGGAGGACCCTATGAAGGCTTGAAATGGAGGGAAATTCTTACATGCATGATTTCCTGAGACCCAATATTATTTATTAGGCCTTAAGAAACTTGAAAAATATCTGTAAGTCAATTAACAGGTCCAAAAGGAGCTGTTCATACCACAACAGTAGGCACTGGCATCCATCCTAAGTGGGTAATGACCTACTCTGAACATATCCTGCCCTAGGCATTGAGAACTTGGTGCCATTTGTACTTTCTGTAAGTAACTGGTATTAAGTGCTCACCTCACACTATTCAGGCCACTGGAAAAATCAAAATAGATCATCTTTGTTTTATCTGATAATGTAGAAGTCGGTTGCAACATAATATGAATGGATGAATCAATAAATGTAAACTTTTAACATTAAGTAGTTACTACAAATACTTACTTAAAAATATACTTAACAAACCTGCAATATCACTTGGGATACTTACGAATATGAAGTAAAAGAAATGTGTATATAATAGTGTTTCTTATCTTAAAGGTTAGGAAGTTCAGGTGTAGGGCAGGACCTCCACCTGTTGCCATCAGGGCTCTGGTCCTATTTCTCTGCCCCTCTGCATTCCTTTCCTTTTAGTATTGACTTTGGCTTTGTTCTTGGTCAAAAGATGGCTGCAAGAAACATGTATTTTGTTCAAGTATGGAGGGAAGGAAAAACTCTCTCCTAATTATGGGAAGTATTAATAAATTTTCATTTTCAGTTTGATTGCTCCATTTACCTTCTCTTGAACAGATAACAATCTATGAAGGCTATGTACCAATTGGCTTAACTCAGAGTTTCTGAAAAAAAGATTGGCAAAGATCAACATGATAGACTTAGACTAAACAGAATAAAGACTGATTATTTTAAAAAAGAGGAAGGAGGGAGTGTACGCTAGTTAGACACTTCAAGATTCATTGAAAGAGTCTATCTACTACTTTTGTTTATATAACAAACATAGCTTTAATATAATAAACATAGCTTTTTGTTTATATAATAAACATAGTTTATATAATAAACATATAATAAGCATAGATGAGATGTGAAAGGCAAAAAGCACAAGTAAATCATTGTTTTATTCTATTTTTCTGCATTGAAATGCCATCTAATTTCACATTACTGACTGTATTTGCCCATCAAAACTGAGAAAGTTAGGGTCATGAATTTTGGAGGTTTTTTCAAATTGTAACAAAATCTAAAGTTTAAAACTTGTAGTCTTTTTCTGGTCTTAAAGGAAACATACAAGAAAATCTTAGTTTATTTAAAAATTATTTGATGGTACTCTTTGACGTTTAGTTTGAGAGGATAGAAATTATACCTGAAACTTTCTGTATATTAATTTAAAATTAGTTTAAAATTTAATAATGCCAGTATTTTCATTAATTCTTATCTCTGGGTATCTGTTTTTCAACAATGCTAGTCATAAAAAAACATGATACAATTTTTTACAAGAGAATTAGCTATTCAGATGAGCAAAAAAAAAAGTTCAAATAACAAATAACTTTTAAAAATTCCATGGAAATTAATCTTATGCTTTTCAAAATGTCAGCAAAAACTTGGAAAAACAGCAAGATAATAATATCTTCAAGAGATCCTAAAAATTTGACAATCCTTATTCTGACAGTTTTCCTGTGGTTATTCGTTTAAAACTCATAGCACACATCTCCAGATTTACACAATTTGCAATGAGAAAAATATAATAGGTCAGATATATAATTTACCTA